>NC_140089.1:15279396-15967436 GCF_964237585.1 Gallinula chloropus | reverse complement strand
CTTTCTCTCTTTCTTTCTCTCTTTCTTTCTTTCTTTCTCTCTTTCTCTCTTTCTCTCTTTCTCTCTTTCTCTCTTTCTCTCTTCTTCTCTCTTTCTCTCTCTCTTTCTCTCTTTCTCTCTTTCCTTCTTTCCTTCTTTTCTTTCTTTCTTTCCTTCTTTTCTTTCTTTTCTTCCCTTATATGCAGCCAACATCACATAAACCTTCTCCTGCTGTTAATGTTGGGGAAGGAATATTACTCTGGTGAAGACTGTTTGCAGGAAATGGAGGAAGGTGGGTAGAACTATTTTTAGAGTACCTGCTGTATAGTGCAAATTTCGTATCATTAGTGTCCCTTAGTTTTCTTTTACATCTGGGAGATTACCGAGAACCTTATGTTCTTTTGTGTCTGTGCATGTATACAGAGATAAAGACTAGCTGCAAAATCACAACCCAAAGTTGAATATTTCATATCATGGCAAAAATTGAGGCATAATATTCCATAAAGAGTCATGCTTTGTCTGATTCATCTTTCTTTTATGTCATATTGCTTCACTGTGAAATTTAACAGCACATTTATGAGGATTGCTCCTACCCAATTAACAATCTCTGGGGATATTTATAAGTTGAAGAACACTATTTTTTTCCCTCTTGTGATGTTTGATTTCCCTTATCTTACTATACCTTTGTAAGTTATCTCCTGTATGGGACTTTCATTCCCATCTTCTCTCAAAACAACTGAATACTTGAGAGGAAAAAGCATAAAGACAGATGTTTAATCTCCTTGCTCCTTTCTTGATATGTTCACATAAAGGATTTGAAATGTGCCATGAGACAGCTCAACAAAGGAAAGGAGCGTGGGCTCAGTGCCCGGTCTAACATGCCTTCACTCAGTAAATCACTGCCATTTATATGCCAGTAGTACAAGAATTCATGATAGCTTTGCTCTTTTCACAATAGGACTGGCATGTATACTTGTAAGTCAGTGCACCTCAAGAACATGATGCATTGCTCCATAAACTGCTCTGTGATAACATGTTTGTGGGATATTAAATGTTGTATATCAAGAACCCTCATAAAATGTTCTTTGTGTTTATTATGATTGCTGCTTTAAGAGAGAAGTGATGTAAAGGGCAAGGAGCAAAAGTTTATTTTGCCATCCACACAAAGAGTCCTCTGACACTAAGACCCCTTAAAGATGTCACAGTTCTGGAATCAAGAAATTGCAGAACATCTTTGCAAAAGATAGGTATACTGAACTCTAATTTTTCCACTTGATCAATTACTGTTTAAAGTGGCAAGCCCAGCTTCATCACCCATTCACAAAGAAGATTATCCATCAAAAATTTTTCTGAGTGCATGATCCTCAAGGTTAGTAATTTATTTGACATAGTAGAGGAGCACCAGCCAATCAATGAGGTATAGGACTCCAGAAATTATCATCAAGAAGTTGGTGTTCTGACTTGTTCAAGAAAAACAAATCTGAAAGTTCGTCATTCAATTCTGCTTGTGCAGATCTCAGACAAGAGACCCTTGAGGATTTGATGTGGTCTGTCTGCTCTGTCAACAAGAGGTGTATGGTGGAGACTGCTCATCAGCCTCTGCTTAGGATCTTGCCCATTGGACTTTGCTGACTTCAACATACGGTAGTAGCCTTTTGACTTCTTGAAATCAAGACTAAGAAAGCACCCGTGGCCCAGCACATGCATGCTGCTGCTATAAGGGACACAAACCTCATCAGCTTGTCCAGTGAGATTCACTGTAAGTGCCAGTATGGGACATCTTTCTAATGAGACTGGCCACCAAATCATTTTTGCAAGCAGTTTCTGTATAGCCCATACCCATGGTGACTAACTGTTGTGCTGATAATCACATGTATCTACTGGTAGCTAAATTTTGATTGTCTCTTAACCAAGCTTGATGTGAAAGGGAGTTGATCTCCTATTTGCTGCTTTTTTTTTTTTTATGAAGAATGGCACAGTAATTCTTGTTAATGCACAAAATAAAGATAGGATCTGCTAAATTGTGTCAGATTATTGCTTTGTTACCAATTTCCCATGTCTCCAACTTGGTATCTAAATTACAACCTTTGCAAGCAATTGCTAATTATGGTGCATTTCCCTACTAACCATTGTTTTTCTCATATTTTCAGCAAATGTTACTTTTGTACTGAGGGACCAAGCCAAATCTGTCCCTGAGCATGACACTGTTCTCTTAAAGAATGCGACCAATTAATCATAGGGTCAAGTGCTTAGTCTTCCATTTGCTTTATTCAAACTCTTTGCTGTTACGGATGAGTTGGGTCCTGTGACCACAGCAGCAGTCACAGCTGGGAACAGGACAAGATGTGTCCCACTGCCATTAATGTCAGCAACTGTTTTCAGGCATTTGATCATTCATCTACCACAGCCTGCTCCTCTAAGGATCATTGCCTATGTGACAGCCAGCCTGAACAGGAGTGCTGTTTGAAGAGATGCATGTGCTTTCCTTAACCAGGCTTTGGAGTGTGGTGGTTGGTAGTTGTTGGTTGTTGTTGTAGATGTGCTGTCTAATCACTTAAATGCCCCAATTGAACTAGCATAACCTTGCAGTCTTTTATCATTTGGTTTGGCAACTAATGCTTATATGCTCAACCACATAAGCTTGATCATCGTATCCTTTGTTTTTCTTTCAGAAGGAGGGTTCATAAGGTATGCATTTATTACTCAGAAAGAATGTAGGACAGCTACATACTATGGTCAAGAACCTTGGTGTGGTGTAGCCTGCTCACCTCCAACATTTCACCACTAACAATACTCCTGGACTCTACCTATCCATCCTGGTTGCCATCTTTGTGTTATAAAGGACTGCACAAGTTCAAAAGAACCAGAGGTATTCTAATGAATCACAGTCCTCCAAATTACTTGCCACACCTGCTGGCCTTATGAGCATCCAAGCATCCAAGCAGAGGGTAGAGAGCCCTCCTATTAGTTTGCCAAGGCTATTGGTGCCAGTGGGTTAAAAACACATTTACTCAGTCATGTAATAAGAAAGTGATGTAGACAACTTTGTATCTCTCTGATCTGAGACTAGGTTTAGGAGATAGTGCCTTGTACCACACATAATGTTTGAATAATTAAAAATTAAATCTCATAGGCATGGTTACTCAAATATAGTCCATGATAGTATATCTACTTGATGATGTACATTAGAGAACAATTGGGTAAGAAATGCTGCAGTATATTTACTATTTACACCTAATTTAATGGGAGAAAGAAATCACATTGCTTTAAAGGTTTTCAGTTAATTGCTGGCCTAGAAAAAAAGAGTTTGATATTTTTTGTGAATTTTTCACAGGTGTCACAGACCTTATTTTCTGTAAAAAAGCAAATATGAGTGGCACGAAAAATGTACTTAGTATTATTAAATTTGAATTATATTTTCAGCACAGAATAAGAAATACATACAGAGGCTATTGCTGTTCAGAGTTATCAAAGGTCTTAGTTTTGGTTTTTTTGTTTGTGTTTTTGTCTTTTTTTTTAGTTTGTTATTGTTGTTGTTGTTTTGCGGTTTTTGTTTTTATTTCCTGTCTTATTTTCCTCAGGATAGCATGTGCATCAAAGCTCAAGTGGATAAGCCATAAAATTCATATGGTTTCCACTCCCTGTCATCAGATATTTACATCAAAATAAAGAAAGATACATTGCTTTTTGGTCGTACACCTATTTAAACAATGGCCCATACACCCAGCTTAGTACCACCTTCCTTCCACCTCATACCTGAGTTCTTGGATTTGGAATATCTGTCCATGAAGAAACGACCGAGGGTGGATCCCTATTCAGATGATATGTGCTGACCATTTTTACTGAAGTCTGCATTTTCAATGAGGGAAATAGAAGGAAAAAATAAAAAAGATGGAGAAAGAAAGCTCCTGAAATGACAAATACTTGTTAAATATAAAAAAAGGAGAAAATAATTGAGACAGATGACTATAGTTAGTAAAATACACTTCACCATTAAAAACTGATTAAGCATTTGCATTTCAGAGGTAAGTTTCTGTGCAAAAGTTTGAGGAACAGCAGGTTGACAGTGAAGATTATTGACTGTAGTTTGCTGAAGGTTTTTAAGTAAGTTATGTGCAATATATGGAGGATTTACTCAGCTCTGCATAGCTGCTTTATTATTCTTTTAAAGTGAATAATTTATAACTGTTCTCAGAGATCTTTTATCAGCCACTTATCTCCTTCAGCTGGACTTGTGATATGGAGGGATAAAATGAATTGCTCTTTAATATTATAAGAATTAATCAGACCAGAACAGCAGGAGAATAATGACTGCCTTAATGGTTAAATATTTTACATTTGGCAACAAAACTGCAATTCAAAATATAAGGAATTTAACCTTTATCCCTTATCTGAACACTGACAAATGTTGGTGACAGAATGAACTACCATATATTTGCTGCATATTGTAATTTTACGTGTTGGTAACTAAAGAGAACTATTTGTTTTACTGGTAAAAGTTCCTTGTTGACTAACTGATTCTCCTTCCTGTATGTCTTGTGGTATTGTCACAACTTTTGTCCATCAGATTGGCTACATTCCTTACAGCTTTGTCCCACTATTACAAGCATTAGACAATTAAAGTGTCTTTTTATGGATTTTACTTTCTAAATTGATAACTGTGTGTTTGACATGACTACTTGAACTACACCAGCAACAAGAAAATCTGTGAAAAATGCTACTTGTGTACTGTTGGAATTAGTTCTGGTAATGCATGAGTTCTCCGTATTTTCCTGCAACATAATCAGGTGTTTTCATGTCTCCATAACCCTGTAAAGTTAAATAAGTTGAACTGAAGAAAGGTGGAAGGGGAAAAATGCAGGTTTATGGCCATCCAAATGTAATACACAAATCTACCGCATATTTATTACTCATTTTCCATATACATGGCATATTCTTCTAGGCAAAAATTGTACATGAAAAGTATAATAGACAGAGACACAGTATGCCTTTGAGTATGTATTCCTGCAAGAAAAAAACATGAAGAATTTGCAGGGGTTTTTTCATCCTCAAATGGCTGTGATGGGTAGGCATGTGTTACACATGAGGAGCCCCTGGCATAGCACTCTTTTTCTGTATTTACAACCTTTACACTACTGACAAGAAGGTATTTCCTCTATAATTTAGGATTCTGCTATACCACAGAAGTACATGGGTCTGTGACTCTGATTCAGAATATGCTTAGGGTCTCCTTAGTTAAACTTACCTTTAAGTTTAATTCTGTACCAGGCATCCCCCTTGGCGTTACAATTTTGAATCCCTTTGTTAGCTCTGTTCTGTGCTTTGGAGGAGCCTGTATGTCCAAGTGATCTTTACTGCAAAGCACAATTCAAGTCCAGCCTGCTCTCATACTTTCAGCTCCACCGGACAGTGAGACTGGCTTTTCTGCTGTAGATCACTTGGCACTACACTGTGTGTGCTGCCTTTATCCCTGTGCTTGCTGTGATTTTAGGTGTAATGCAGTACTCCACACTCCTCTGTATGACAAACGTTTCAGGTGGTAGTATCTTCCACTTGAATTAACTCACAACTCCTAAGAGTGTCAAGAGCTTCAGAGACTTAAATTCTTTTGTATTGTATTACTTCAGTTTGCCTGAATGGCAGCTGCTCATTACTTGTGGAAGTTCTGTTTATCTCATCCATTTTGTCCTCTGCATTCCCTAGGAGTTCCACCTCCAGAGGACTTTCAGCTTCTTCTGTTGTAGTCTTTTAAATTTTGCCCTATGCCTGCTGTCATCTGTGGCTCAGTCATCAAAGATGCCAGGAGCAAAGGAGTCCAGTATAAGCCGGCACTACTATTTATGTGATTTGTATTGAGTTTTATAAACTGAGCTTGTTAATAAGACAAGTTGCTTATTCCAGAACCTGACTGGAGGTATGGATCCCCAAGATGGAGATAGAAGCCTCTCTGCATGAATCTGTGTAAGGATGATGCAAAATACCTGGTTTCTGCTGTTTTTCTGAGGTGATGTGTTCATGGCTGCCTTCAAGCATACTTGAACCTGTTTGAAGCTGTAATTTGAACCCAGGGTGAGATTAAATTTTTCCCAAAAATGTAGCAACAAGTAAGCATTCATGAAGATGCTTGGAAATTTCAGGTCCTGTGTTCCCAGTTTACCTATTGACAGAAAAGATGCACATAAGGCATTAAGCATATCAGGTTATCTTATCAGAAACTACACCACAGTCTCTTTCAGATGAAAGGTGAATATTTTCAGTAACCATAGATCTTCTCAGATCCTTGAAATGTCCAAACTGTGACTCTTGTTCCTCCAGTCTTTACTCAGGTCAAACCTAATCATTTTTAACAGAAGCTTTGTGCAGAGTAATTATTCAGGATTAGATTCTCTATTTTTTATCTTTTTATTTTATCGGACTCTGAAGTATAAAGAACATTTTTACTAGCATTTTTCAAGATCCATACTTCATTCTTCTGTGTTTGGAATATGTAGAAGAATATAATAAGATCTCATTTTATGTTTGGAATAAAAAAACTTTCTAGACTTGTCATAACTATTACAGTGTAAAATAAAATCATTACAAACAATTGCTAATCCTGTTGGCCTTTGATTAAATTCAAGTTTTATAATATTGCAGTCTGTCTGTGCTATGAATAAGCCAAGTAATATACTTTGAACTGTAAATGCTCAAATAATAACTTGGGTTTGATTTGTTGTCTTACATCCTTTTTTTTTTTTCTTTCAGTTTTTGGGAAGCTTATGCCATTATTTGGACCTTCAAAATGAGTGTTTACAGATTTTTCTCATTTCCATACATAAATGTTGCAGCAATAGAAGAAACAGCATTCTGATGAGAAAACCTTCTTGTATCATCTGCAGCAGGAAATATATTGGTCAAGAGAAACTCCTCCCTACTGTGTTACAGTACACAGATTTTACTATACAATTTTGTAGGTTCAGATGAGAAGGTTGTTATTGTACATCAGTTTTCACAAATAATTTGCTTTTCCTGAATAGTTTTGTAGATACTGGATGGCTTGGGAGACCAGTAATGAAATAGACCTATGGTAATGGGATGAAGAAATTTTAACTTTTGGGTCAGTTGTTTGAATTTAGTCTATCTAAGGATCATTTAAAAATCATTAACATTCAGTGTTTGGGTGATAATCCAGGACTCAGGAAATAAAAATTCAGTTTTTCCTTGGTTACAAAATTCCTGTGTTACCTTGGAGAGCGATATATGAAGGTATTTATCATTGAAGTATCTCTGTGGATGTGATCCTTCACTTCTTTGCTTTTTAAAACCCCCACCCCATCACACGTCCACAAGCACTATGTGTTCTGTATGACTCTTTTTTCTTCAGAAGTGGACACTGGCAGGTATTCACAGACATCTTGCTTTAACACACATTGTTGTTGGACATACCAGCAAGGAGCTGAGGAACAGAACACCTCATTCAAACCAAGATATGAGGCCAACCAGGATGAAATGACAGGTGCTTTTATCACCCTTCCAAGGTCAAGTCGCCCTGTCCCTGGACTTGATGTTTTTCAAGGGCACTTCCAGCTCCATGACAGGATCAAACTGCTGGTGAGTGCCCCATGCTGCATAGCATATGAACATATGGTCTATAACAGATTAGGTGAGACTCAGAGCATCTGAAGTGAGAAGCCAGATTTCCTTACATATTTTTAACGAGGACAGATAAGGACTAGGGAATTGCTCGCTGGATGTGTCATAGTTAAATGTCACAAATGCGTCTTGCCTCACTTCTTGTGAGGAGCATGCTCCTCTTGCCCCTTTAAAATTTTTTTAATGGTAATTATCTAAAAATAGATGTCTTAAGGTGTATCAATGTCAGGAATCTTCATAAACTCCTGCCAAACCTTCCACACAGTGAGGCAATGCTCTGCATTCAAATGACCTGGGATCCCAGCTGGGAGCAGCTGGCAGCTAGTGCTGAAATTTCTGGCTTTGGAACAGAAGGGAATTGTGCCATTGTCCATGAATTCAGTCCTCCACGACCATGTGAAGGTGCAAAGGCATACAGGCTTTTTTTTTTTTTTATTTAGCTGCTTTTGCTACTGCTTTATGTAAACAATCAGTGCAATTTCTCATACTCCATACAAGCTGATGGTAGGGAAAGGCACATTTAAAGTAGGGCAGCAAATAAATAAATAAATAAATAAATAAACAAACAGGAACAAATAATCAAGCTCATACATCTACTTTTGTAAGAGCGGTCAGGCTAAGTACTTTACAAATGCTTGCTAATTACAGATATTAGCCTCACACTGTGCCAAAAAGCACTTCCACTGCCATTTTCAACTTAGGGCACAAAGTCGTCTAATAAATATTATTTTGCAGTAATCACTAGAAATTTGAGTTTTTGTAGGATCCTGACTGTTCCCACACAAGCTACGTGAAAGTTAATTTTCATCTTGAAAGCATCATTATTTACAAAAAGATTATTTTACCTCTCTGAGTGCAGAGAACCTGGGTGGGTATGCATTGAAGTCTGGTATTAGTCTTAAGACTCAGCGCTAAACAAAGCCATGTCTCTATTCAGCAGCAGGGACAGCCAAGTAAATGAGCATTCTACACGTTCTATCACTCAGCATTCAAACACAGCATTGTACCTTCAGATTTCCCCTTTTGAACCTGTGTAGTATGTGACTGCTCACTTAACACTGTAAGGCAGTTCTCTTCCAAGCATTGGGGTGAATGCAGGGCCTGGTATTCAGATTACATTATGGAGATTTCAGGGAGTACTATAGAAAAGGAAGAAAAACCTAATCACAGTGTGATTCTGGATCAGTGGTAAACACAATCTGCCCTGAAGTGAACCTATTCTGTCAGGTTCTGAATTATAGAATGACCCACATGTAGTAACCTAGGAATACTCAGCAGGGGATCCTGTAGAGGAGATTGTTGAAAGAGATTACGTAGCCTCATAAGAACTAAGAATGCCTACAGAACTACTTTCTGTCTTTGCCAAAGGGAAGTAATTCACTGTGCACCTGATTGACAACAGCACTGCTATTTATGTTTGATATTACGTTTGCAGTTGTGTGCCCATTGTGCCCGAAATACTGTATGTACTTACACCAAAAGAATGACTCTTGTCCTAGAGATCTTTTGGACTAAATAGCCAGGAGAAAGCAAGAGAAATATATTTCATTTAGCATAGTAAACAGTTGCTACATTCAGGGCCTTGGTAGGCTAGTTATTGTTAGATGCCATTCGATAAATGGCCTTTTTATAGTGTCAGTATTACTGAATAATTAGTGCTAGTCTACATATGTTGCATTAGGCTAGGTTCCTAGGCCCCAGCCTTCATGTCCTTGCCAAGATATTAACTTGTCCATGAGTCAAACACATTAGAAATTGGCATTCTGCTTGTTTTAATTATTTTTAAAACATCAGTGCCATCTATTTCCCCTTCCACTGAACCTGTTTGTGTAGATTCAAAGGCAGCACTGGTGACTCCTTTGTGTGTGGATCAGGCTTGAAACAGAAAGAACGTAATATGGGTCTCGCAATGTCCAAGAACTTGAAGTTGCAGAATGTCTGCTTTGTACAGCATGATGTGGCCTGCAGGGCTATGATCTTATTGGCATTACAGAGGCGTGGTGGGATGACTCCTATGACTGGACTGTCAGGATAGAAGGATACGGGCTTTTTGGGAAGGACAGGCAGGGAAGTTGCCCTCTATTGTTAATGACCAGCTGGAGTGCATGGAGCTCCACCTGGGCATGGATGAGAAGCTGACCAAGAGCCTATGGGTTAGGATCAGAGGGAGTGTGGGGGACACCATAGTGGGGGTCTCTCCTTTGTGACATGAGAATATAATGGGGTATTGCTTTTTTGTTTTCTTCAGGAGAATCCAGTCCCTAAGAAAAAGATGTCATCATAAAAAATTTGGGGTGCATTCATTCCCTTTTAAGTACAGTTTTAAGAAGTTTTGTGACATGTTGAACCAAAATTGTGCATCAGGCTACTTCCAGATTGTGGAAGACTAGAAAGAACTCAGGTTCTTTAGCATAAGTCTCTCTGTAACCAGTACAAGATTAGCCACCTGGTAATTCACATCCTGAAGAATAAGAAAAGCACTGAAATTCACTTATTATTAGTGTTGAGCCATTTTTTTTTCTTTCTTTTTCTTCTTTTTTTTTTTTTCCCCTTGAGGACGTGTTCAGCGCTCCTCTGAAGTTAGGGGGCAATATTAAAGGAAATTATTAGTTGTTTCTTCTGTCTTTCAGAGTTTTGGTTTCATTGGGAAGGAGGTAGCAGAAATCTTTTTACTCCCTTGTGCTGATGTCAGCTGTGATGTGAGGACTAGAGCAGTTAGGACTGAATTCCCACTGGCTACGGGCTCAGAAGAGATCATTATTATTCAGTCATGCCAGGCTGAAGACACTGCATTTTCTTCTATGATGTATATGTCACTTCTCATTAATTCTGAGAGACCTGCTACTTTGGAAACCAGGGTAAACAGAGTCATGTATTGGATTAGATCTCTGCCGTGAATAAATTTATTTCCCTGCAAGTGTAAAAAATGAGCAAGGCCAAAACCCCGAAGAGCAGAAAATGTCACAGTGATTGCTAATACATTACCTCACAGAAAAATGCCTAATAAAACCCCTATTAGGATGTCATACCTGCTTACTACTGAATTCTCCAGAAAGTTTATTTGATATGTCTAAGCTAATTATCAAAGTCTTGGCGATAAGAAGCAGCTCACTGGGCCTGAGTGTGTCAGAACAGAATGACTAAATTGTGAGAATTCATGGGCCTCTGCTTTGAATAATTAACTTGACTCTGTAGAAAGCACACACCTTGGAAACTAATTTTCTCTTTGCACAAAGCAATTTGTCCTTGTGTTGCCTTTGAAAAGTAAACTGTTTAACTGTGAGGCTATTCTCATCTCCATTTCATTAATCTCTGAGCTTTCTTCCTTATTTTCCTTCTGGTACCTTGTGCACTGCTGCTTTTGCACTCACAAAGCTCTGTTCTTGCTAAACCCTGAAACGTGCAAGTGTGTCATTTCCCACCAAGTGGAACAGGCGCATCTTCTCAGTGCTGGCTTTGGGGCACAGGGCCTTTTCCTGTCCATGATGATGATTATATTCAAAGAGCAACAGCTTTACACTGGACTGGTAGCAGAAATAAACGTTTGTTGGCATGCACAGGGAGTACAACTGTCTCGGCCAGAGGGAACTTTGATTGAGGTTCCTGCGCCTCCTGGGTTGAGTCCTGACTGCACCGCAGTTAACGTCAAGCCCCTGACAACTGCTGTGAGACAGGCATTGCTGCACTTGGATCACAGGTAGGTTTCTGTCCCTGGAGGGTTGCTGTTGCCAAGAATAATACTGCTCACTATGTGATTGCTTGGCTGGAGGGAATGGTTCTCCATCTGCTCCCTAAAGAACTCATGTGCCCAAATTTCAGAAGTCACCACTGCATAAGAATTATGGCACAGAGCTCAAGAAATTTTTTTCATCCCTGAAGTTGAAGAATAATAGGCCTGCCAATGACAAACTGTGCCTCTGCATTAACAGGTCACTCAGATCAGTCTTTGGGGAAAAGAGGAAGCCTGTATAATGTCTTGTCCTGTTGCAACATTGTCTCCTGTGACTGTGTGACATAACCTCAAGTTCTAGGTCCAGAGCACTAATATGGCCTGCAGACTCCTTGATCTCTTTTACATCGGCTGTTCTGGACGTCCCTGTAATTATAATGTTATAATTGACTCATATTACATCAAACTACATGAAAAAGCAGGTTTACTATAGCTAAGGATAAGATGGAATCTAGATTTCCTGGACCAGAACTCCTACAGTAGATATAACATTGTGTCCTTAGAGGAGGAAACATCTGTGTTCTGAAGCGATCTGATTAGTTCAAAAGTAGGAAAACAATAATAATGTTTGCAGGTGAAGATTTACCTCTTCCAGTCGAAACAGTCATGCATCCCTCCAGAAAGAAATGCTGGTGTGTAACATCCTTTTGCTCAGACCGTTGCTTAAAATGGGAGAGTACCTCAGTCAGTGTATTTGGAGCTGTCTTTAGTGGCAGATTACCAGAGTACTATTTCTCTGCTGTATTATTTTGGAAAACATACTTTCCCTTAAGCCCCGCAGGAATACATTATGAATAGGAGCTAATCAGTCTCTGGTGCCAGCACCGTGTCTCTAGGAAATGCTGGATGTGTTTGTCATTCCAAACACTTCCTCAGCTCCCTGGTTTCATGTAGTCTGTGAAATTTAACAGGCATCCTTCTTTGCTAGCCTAGTAATGATACTTTCAGGATAAGGAACATGGCCCTCCACAGCCTTTCTTACACCAAGTAATACAGATTTTCTGCTCTAGGTTTGCTTAAAAGGAAACAATGGAGATGTAAAGCTGTATTTAAGCAACTTTTACATGATCTGTTCTGGACTTCCCTGTAATTATAGTAAGTTATAATTTACTCATATTACATCAAACTACATGAAAAAACAAGTTTACTATAGCTAAGGATAAGATGGAATCTAGATTTCCTGGACCAGAACTCCTACAGTAGATATAACTATAACATTGTGTCCTGTACTGGATGCCTCAAATCCAGAACAAAAAGTGATTTCTATGAAGAGGCATGCTCCCAACACAGTGCATCCGAAGGAGCCTGTCAGTGCAACACAAGCATCTGTTGTTATCTCACCCTCAATGAGAAGGGAATTTTTCCATTGCTCAAAATGTTCCTCTAAATTAATTCTGTACCACTACAGGCTGTAAGGACTGAAGCCCATCACCTTTTTCTATGCTGCATTTAGAAGCACTGTTAACAGCAGCTGTAGATAACGAGACTTGGTAAATCATGTTGCTTTCAGACCTTGAGGTTCCTTCTCTAGAATCTCTACTGGGGTGGGATGGGTCTGAGAGTTTATCATCCTAGCTCTGGGTTACTATTTAGTGAAACCTACAAAGAAGTAACATCTTTTTGTGGGGAAAGTGGGAAAATTTGCAAAGTATTCTGTGGTTGTGTTGCAAGTTATCTGTGAAAAATGCTGCTTGACCTTCAGGGCCCATTACTAAATTAAGCAGGACCATTAGTATCTCCTGACTTTTTTGCATTGCTTTGGATGTGAAACAAAGCTCAAAACGCATGAGGTTTATCTGTGTATCTGCCCTTGTTGTGGAAATCTCTTTTCCCATATGAAGCTATAGAAAATGAATGTATTCAGGAAAACTGTATCTTGAAGAGATCAGTTCCTCTTCCAGTCCTCTCCTTAGCCATAGATTAATGGTGTTGGAAGAGTATACCAATAAGACATCAGTAGGTTTTTTTCCCCAATATAAATTTCTTACCTTGCTTTCAAGCTGCTGGCCAAAGTCACAGTGAAAACAGCAATCCAAATTGTTTGTTGGCATGATGTGGTGTGGGATAATGTTATGCCATAAGTCTGCTGTGCAACACCCATAATTTTGAAAACAGCATTCTGGATCAGAACAGAAAAATATCGTATAAAAATTTCACTCCACTGAAGCTGCTGAGCATTTATTTGGTGGTGGTGGTGGTGTTACCTGCTTCAATCAATTGAAAGTTTCTTTTTCCACAGAACAAAAGCATGCTTCATTTTTATATCATAACCTCTTTATGAAAAAAACATGAAAAGTAGCTCAAAAAAATAACCTGAGATTTTTCAGCTGAGCCACACTGAAAATGTTCCAGATATTTTGAAAAGAATGTATTATCTACTTTGAATAGTAGTTGTTAAATACTTTTATTTTACTTCTATTTTAACGATGAATTTCTGATAATTGACTTCATAGCAGACATCTATTTTCATTTTGGCCTGCTTTTGGACAAACCATGCTTTTGTGGAAATACAACATTCCCTACCTTGTTCAAATGAGACAACTTACTCAGCAGTAAGTTGCAAATAACTTCTTTATTTTGTAATTAGACATATTTTTGTGATGCACCTCCTTAACTTTATTTACAGATAATAAATTTAGGTGAATAAAATTTTGGGTAACTCGCTCAATTGATTCCTTATTTCCATTATAATTTGCTAAATGGGCTTTTCAACATAGTCTGGTGGGTTAGGACACCTTTGGAATTATATGAATATTATTTATTTTGGGGAAAAATGTATTTGTGGTGGGGTTTTTTGGTTGGGTTTTTTGTTTGTTTGTTTGTTTGTTTTGGTTTGTTTTGTTTTTAAATATATATTAACACTCTGATTCTGGATCTAACCCCCATCTGGTTTTGGTCTCCTTTTCAGCTGAATAGGCCTAAAAGATCAATTTGAATAAAACATCAGAGATGGTGAGAGAATTTTCAGTTTATTCAGTAAATGACCAGTGAGTGACAAAAGTAACAAGGACAACCCGTATCTGTCTTCTTTTGGCTCTTAAGGGAGGAAACTCATGCAT
This sequence comes from Gallinula chloropus, assembly GCF_964237585.1. Lineage (NCBI taxonomy): Eukaryota > Metazoa > Chordata > Aves > Gruiformes > Rallidae > Gallinula > Gallinula chloropus. Next base: position 15,953,036 of record NC_140089.1, on the reverse strand, counting down.
ACCTCCTACTTTGCTCTTCTAGGGCATGTCCTGGCAGTCAGGCAGCAGATGTCCTTGAGTTCCCCCACACAAGTGTAGGGCTTAGGGTACAGTACATGCTGGGCACTGAACTGTACTATTTACTGGAATAATCTGGACTTGAGCTGCTCTTGATGGAGCTCATTGAGTTCAGCACTTCAGAGGCCCATTCCCCCTCCTGCTGACCATGAAATTAAGGTGTTAACACATGCTGTGGACTTCTCCATCAGTGTCCATATTGTGTTGAGTTGTCAAGACATTGGTTGGCCATGATTTGCTGACAGGTTGGGCTGAGTAAAATATATCTCTGGCTTCATGTGCTTGAGATGAAGGAACAGTTTCTGCTCAGAGGGAATAGGTGGAAACACTGGTGGTTCTCAGTAAGGCTGTCCAACTTGCTTGCCAGCCATGGGAGGATGGATTTGAATGTATCCCTATAACCTTAACTGCTAAGAGCATACTAGTGAGTAAATATTTAGTGAATATAGGTTTAGCCTCTCTGTTGTCTACCTGTATATGAGTGGACAAAATGAAAGCTGAGCTGCAAAAGAGCATTAGCTGTTTGAAAGGATATTGTAGAGATTTAGTGCTTATTCCCTGAGGACTTCTGTCCTATGGTAAAATGGTAATGGACAAACCTACACAGAGTTTCAACTTGGCTGCATGACTGAGAGTTCAAGAGACAATAGGATTGGTAACATAGCTTTTTATTTCAGTGTAAATAATTTCTTAATCTAAACCAGATTATTTAGACAAATCATTTAGATAATTTCTTAATCTAAAACAGACTTGTCAGACAATGATGTAGAGGAGATAAAAAATAACAAAAATGAAGAAAAAAGGTTAAGAAAGTAATTGTGAGAGATGATTGATTGTAGCGCCATTTTTCCACCTGGGCTTTTACAGCAGGAGTAAAAATTATGAAACAGAAGAGCAGGGGCAGGGGAAATTCATGGACACCATTGATTGAATGTCTCTGGGTGAGACATGATAATAACGTTCTATCTAATTCTCTTTCCTTCATATGAAAACATATGCAGAAGTCAAATGGAAAGATAAATGACATGACCCCAGTTTGGGTGGTGTTTTTCAATTTTTCTCTGTTAGGCTATTTAGCACTTTTGTTCTGTTTTCCTGCTCAGGGACAACACATTGAAATAATTAGTGCAGATAACAACAAATAAATTTGTTGCTCTTGCAAGTGTGATGAATGTTGCCAGTGTTTCACAACCCTTTTGGTGAAGAAATTTTTCCTAATATCCAATCTAAACATCTCCCAGTGCAACTGGATGCCATTTCCTCTTGTCCTATTGTTTGTAACTTGGGAGAAGTGACCAATTAACACTTCCCTACAATCTCCTTTCATGTAGATGTAGAGAGTGACCAGATCTAAAGGTGCAAGAAGAAAAGGAAATTTGGTGTAGTGGTATAATTTCCATGAACTTTACATTAGGCAGGAACATAAGGACACTTTCCAGGAAGATTGTAATTTGAGAAAGAACATAGCCTAATCCTTGTGTAAAGGAAAATATGGATGTTCAGTGGTGCTCTTTTCTGACTGCTTCAGCAACCTTTCTCCACTGGAGACTCTAGCACTGAGTTTGCAAACCAAAAAGATATGAAGACCCCTTTTACTCATGCATCATGACACCTGTGCACATGGTACCCAGCCATGAGTTTAATGGGAAATTTATGCGTCCTGTGACCTTGCTGTCTTCCTATCCCCAAACTAGGACTCTCTTATCAGAACACATGTTTTCAGGCAGCTATCCAGTTCCCATCATTCAGAATACTCTGGCCCCAATGTAACTTATGCTTTCTTTTTGTCAGGGCTGCATTTGGCTTGGAGATTTCCTTGCAGGACCTCTTATGAGATTTTCAACTGGTTTAGGCAGCAGACCTCTGCAGAAGTTGTGCTTTGTTGTGTAGAATAATTGCAAACCAGCCTTGTGCCTGGATTAGGGCTGCATTAAAAAAAAACGGACTGAAAATAGTATCTCGGGTTCCTTCACTGCATTATTTAGTGATTATATTTTTGTCTTTCTTTGGCCTTGCAAACCATATATCTCAGTGTCTTATAGACTTGGTCTACGAGAGATGATCACAACTAATATAACACTACAAAAATATCTTTAACTGTTCAGAGGGAACAGCAGTTCAACATGGTGCTCTTTTATTGAAACCTTAATGCAGGTGCTACTTTCTGCAGTAAACTTCTGGAAGGAATTTGGGGAAACCCTTTTTATCAGGGCTGACATTTTTTCTTAAGATGAATCCTGCTTTCAAAGCAATGTAGAAGCTGTCATGAAAATGAGAAAGCTGATATGTTTTACATTTGTTTCCATTACTAGAGTAATCTGTGCAACTACTTAGGGCTTCTCTGAGTATTAAAGGTGTTTTAATCAATCCAGCCATCCCTGGGTTGTTTTAGCATCCTTACCTCTTTTCTTACTGAACTATATTGAACCAGTTGCAGTCTAGTGAGAAGATGCAATAGATTTCAGGATTGCAAGTGCACTAAAACCTATCCTCTCCCCCATTCTCTTTCTTGTTTTACAAGAAGTTTTATCCTCATTGTCTTTAGAAGCAATGTTAGTCGTACATTCTGTAGGTAACTTTTCTGTGTGCATGCCAATGTTTGTTCATTCACAGGCATGCTGAATTCAGAAGTCCCATCTCTTTGCTTACGATTCTTTTCCATTTGTACTTGGGAAGGGGATAGAAAAGATTAAAATACAGTTATTATCTTTTGATGTAATAGTACAGATTAAAAACTCTTGAATATAGCTGAGTTGCAATAGACACAATTGGCAAAACTTCATCACTCTTGTGCTGTCTTTAAGGGTAATGATTAATGTACCATTGCAGAATGATATATATGCCCATAGATTACTGTTTGAATTACTGTGCTGGCTTTATGACTTATTGTTTGCCAGAGATCTCTGAACATTTCATTTAAAGATCAGAGAAGAATTAAAGCATTTTATTTTTCTTCCCAACAAGACTTAAAAATTAAAAAATAAAAGGAGTAGGAAGGGGGCAAGGAGACAGATGACTCATTCTGTCCTGAAATTAAGCACCTTGAATCAAATCAATCACTTGTCACTGAAGCTTAAAATGATTTGAACACATCATTACTGGAAAACAAATTCAAGGAAGAGATACAAGATGGAAAGTTCTTATATTTACTGAGTGTAGTGCTATGTCTGGGAACAGGGCTATTCATTGCTAGATTTGCTGGTATAATTTCAGTTGTATCAGAGGTCTGTAGGAACACAAACGGAAGGAACAAAATATATATGCTGTAGGGTTTTGTTAATAGTAATTTTCTGCCCTTTTTACTAGGGCCATGAAGTAGAGAAATACAGAAACAATCCATTATGACTGTAGCCCACTTCCTTGCAGGATGCAGGTCTCTCTTTTCCAGAAGCTGCTGTAGGATAAACCAGGGGAGGAGGGAATTCCTCTCCTGGGAAGGAGGGGATTTTAGTAACTGATCTTTTGGATTTGTAGTCTGCTTTGGAGAAACTGGCTAGCAATCCTGTCCTGCCAGTGACAGGAAGATGCAGAGAAGTTGTGTACTGTTTGTTCCTGTGGTGTTTTGCTCTAGATGAGTTTCTTTTTTATTACAGGACATAAAATGGAAGAAAAGGGTCAAATTGTGAAGCTGATGGCTTTAAGAAAAAAAGGTTGCAAGTACTAAAAGTCATTGGCTTACAAATTATGCCTCTTTAATGGATATTTTACTGGAAGTATTTCTAATGTTAGATGGGAGAACTGAACAGTAAATCGCTGGCACTGTACGACCCAGAGGAATCTGTTTTTGTGGCTTCAGAAAGTTTGTCACTCTGTTGCTGCTCATTTATGCTCAAATTATAGCAAGTCTACTGCCATATTTAATGCAGGGTGACATGTTCCGGGCTGGCCAGGGCAAACATTTACTTTTCCATTATTATCTTTCCTGAAAACACTGTGCTAAGATTTAGCCTGCTCGCTGCATGATGTCAGGGATGTGAGGGTTCAGAGTGCGGAACTCTGTGTTAGGCTATCTTGGGTCAAATGACATAATCCAGCAGCATGTAATTAATATTAAGCTCACTAAGGCATTTATATTAAACTCATAACTGGAATAACTCACTGTGTATACACTGACTTCAGATGGACGAGGACAGCCGACACAGGTGATTTCCATTCCTATCAGTTATAGAAATCCAGTAAGATTATTTAACAGTTGTTTTGCCACAGAACAGCAAAAAATGTAGGAGAGTTTTATGCCTAGTTTTGAAAAGTAGTTTTGCTTCTCGTAAAGGTGAATAGCCTTTTAATTTTATGTCCTAAATAATTTTTTATTGAGATAACTAAATGAGAGTAATTAGAATAAACATGACATTGACAAAAATAGTAGATAAACCTGTGAAAAGTTCTGTAATATTTCTCAAAAAGATTCTTCATTTTTTTAATTAGAGGACTATTAATTTTGTCACGGATATTAATTTAAGAAATAAATAGTAGGATTTGCCACAAAAATAATGAAGCAATTTTAGGAAGTATTTACAGGGCTGTAATCTGTGGACATAGTGTTAAGGTGTATATTCACTATAATGAGGGAGCAAGTAGTCCACTAAGTAATATTTCTTGTAAAGAAATAAAAAACAATACATCTTGACTTTTTAAGGCAGATCAGTTGAAGACCCTTGTAGGTAATACTCATTATTAAAGAACAATTATAAAGGCATCGAGTGAATCCATTTTCAAAAACCTTTCCTCACTAAAACTGGTATTGAAATGGAGTTTCATCCTTGCAAAAAATTGTAACATTAAAAAAGTGTTTTCCTTATCACGTGAATCTAAAATCCAAGAAGAAGGGGGAACAGAACAAAAATTACAAAAAAGAGTGGAATAGGTGTGATTTCAATGAAATATCTAATTTTCTTCATTTTTGTTTCCTTTCTATTACATCATTTTAATATGAAACATTGAATATGCTTTTTAATAAGCTAAAATAAACTAGAACACTGCAATAAAAGAGAAAATGTGAATTTAAAAAGAAATAAGCTGCAATATGCTCTGTCTTGAAATAATGTGAAGATTGTCCTTTGATCTTGAGGCAATCAACATATTTCAATGGCAAAATAACAGCTCCATCGTATACTGTTTTCTCTGGAAAATATGGCTTTCAAAACATTCCAATAAATTGAATCTTTTTTTCCTGATAAAGTAGATAATCTGCTAACAGTTTCAGCATTTTGTCTTCTTGTTCACAGTCGTCCAGCTTTACATGCAGCTCCAGTGCAGTATGTTACCTCTTTTTCCTTAGTCAGGCTTTGTTCAGGTCAGTCATTTGTAGTATAGTTGTATTTTGATTAGCTGTGTGACTTGACAGCATCCATCAAGACACAAAAGAGTTTCCTCAATTGCCACTTTAGAGGACTAAAACTAAAACTCTGCAGGACTTTTATGGTGAAAAAGAAAATTGTCAGGATTGAACTTCTCTGCTTTTGTTGTGAGGCAAAGTTTCTGAAACAATTCCTCCCAAACGCCATGACTGTGACATCCATTCCCAGAATTCTCCTTTTGCTCCCCTCTAGATCCTGGCAGTCCTCTGCCACAAGTTGTAATATACTAATATATCTATGATTTGGAGATTTTTTAATTTTTTCTTCTTTTTTGTCTGCAAAGACAGTTGTGAAATTCATAATTTGGAACCAAAATCATCAAGATTCCCTGTTTTCATGTGTGGAAAATCATAGAATCACAGGATCTTTAAGTTTGGAAAACACTGCTAAGATCTTCAAGTCCAACCATCTGTCCAATGCCAGCATGTCAACTAAACCATGTCTCCAGATGCCATGTCTAGATGGTTTTTGAACACTGCCAGGGATGGTGGCTCAACCACATCTCTAGGCAACTTGTTCCAATGCCTAACCACTTCACTTCAGTGAAGAATTTTTTCCTAATATCCAGTCTAAACCTCTCCTGAAGCAGCAATATAATTTCCTCTCATCCTATTGCTAGTTACTTTCAATGAGGAACACTATAACCTCCTTTCAGGTTATTGTAAAGAGTGATAAGGTCTCAACTCATCTGCCTCTTCCCCGGGCTAAACAATCCCAGTTCCCCCAGGCACTCCTCATAAGACGCATGGTCCAAACCCTTTACCAGCTTCAATACCCTTTTCAAATATTTGGGGTTGCTTCTTATCACGTCAAATGGCTCCCAAACATTGCTTTTGTTTACTGTGGTATGTTAAAGACTAGATAGATAGATGGAAACATATATTGTCAGGCAACAGGGTTTGCCTTGCGCGATGGAGATGAAATTACATATCCACAATATTTTGTTTACTATAGCCCCTATGTGTTAAGGCATGACATCATGTGTATGACTCTTGTTATACCAATGCTGTTTCTGAAATGGACAGTGTATTTCTGCTATAGATTGTATGGTCATGGTGAAACTTTTTTTAGCAATAAAGCAGTGATTTTCATTTCCAGCCCTAGGAACTTGTTCTAATCAGAATTTGAAGGTTATGTAGGAGATCTGTGAAGAATATTATGAGTAAGGGTCATCTTTAGTATTTGACTAAAATAATTTTGTATAGTGTTTTTTCTTTTTTTTGTTTTCTCATTAATTTTGCTCGCTAGTTTCCAGTGTGACAGGTAAAGAAAAAAGAAGTTAATGTATTAATAGATTTTTCTTCTGTTTTCCCTTTCCTATTAGAACCTAATTTTTAACTTTTCCTGAAATTTCAAGTAGCTGCTCAAGGATGAAAACAAACACACACATGCGCATGCACACACAAGCTCCCCAAAGTGGGAGGGGAAAACTTTCCTGATATAAATATGTAGATCATTGGATATGCAGATCACAGAGGAAAGTCATTCTGCTTAGCTCCATTTCTATCAGGGTCATTTATATTTTGAAGGATAGGAAAGAATGAATTGAAGATCAAAATCATCAGCCTTATTTGGCTTCATCCAAGATTTATGGTGGCTGCTTTCAAGGGCAACTAAAACCAGCCACAGAATTGATATCCATATCACTTACTTTATTCTCTTTCAATATTTTATAAATGTTACAGGCAAAGTCAACCTTTGGAGACATTAAAATTGAATACTCTGTTCCCTCCTGGTCTCATCTGAAACTTCAGTTAGATCTTTTGTGTTTAGCAGCTTCCTTTACATTGTTTCTCTATGCAACCTTCTTTTCTCTAGCCTTAAAGTTTTACATATATTTTTATTGTCTGTTTCCCAAATGTAATTACGGTGCTTGTGTTTTTCTACTGTTTCATGTTGGAAAATGTTATGTATTGATTTAGATTGTTAATGATACAATATCCCTTTACATTGGCTTTTGATTCAAATTAATTTAAAAAAAAAATTCAGGTAGATCTGTTATATGAAGAGAAGTAGCCAGTTTAAGCACACATATGCAACACTGAAACAGCCCACTTATTTTCTAGATGCATAGGAAACAAAATGCTTTTTCTGTGGTGTCCCTGTAAGTAAATAAGATTCTTTGCTTTCCTTTAGATTCTTTGATTAAATTTGACAGCAAAAAATATGTCTCCCATTCTTATGATAAAGGAGGAAAATACGTGTGAGGCTGATACAGTGACTTCCAAAGTATCCTAGAGATCTGGAACAGTGAGTAGGAATTGATAAAGCAAATTAGTTTTCTGCTTTTAAGTTGCTCCAAACTTTTTTGTTTATTTGTAGCAGTTCCACTGAAATTCCAAGGTTAGGCAACTTTGGAGAAAAAAGGATTATTAAACTGTTTGGAACCATACTCAAAAGGGCAAGAGGTTTATATACTTAGTAATACTTGGGAGACCTTGAAATTAGTTCAATGAAAAATACGTTATTGGAATCCCTAGTCATTTCATCAACATCCTTGAGCTGCTTAAGCAAAATATGTTATATACAAGCAATATAGAATTAAAGTATAGGGTAACTCAGCCTCCAGCCTCACACTGCTTGTCTTAGATTGCGATGCCAATCTTTTAGATAAAAAGATAATTAAGTTCAGGATAAAACAAAAAGCTAAAGTAGAAATGCAATATGTAGATCATATTTGGCTAAGGAAAATCCATATTAGTAAGAGGTTAGGGCCACAAATTAAGTTACTTACATTTATAAATCTACAATTTATTTCTCATAGATATTGCAATGGTAACTGTAATTTTAACAGTTACATCTTTTGCCTTAATGGGAATGAGCACTTTTCAAGATGGATATCTATCCAACCTTTTTGAAATAGTTTTTTTCAGAACTGCTAGGGATTGGTGTGATCCCCACAGATTCACTAGGTCTCAGAACACTAATGGATGGTCACAGGGAAGTTTTTGTTTTCTTTCTCCTGCAAAGAATCGTCATGTAACCCTTTGGAACACACATCAAAACAACATTTCTACATGAATTAAAACAGCTTTAACTCCCAATTAATATGATATAACCTGTGGGACATACACAGAAGGATTGGTCCTTTCAAGAGAATCTGTTAGATTTATTTTTAGATTTGCCATCTCAAAGGAACAAAATTAATTAGGATTCAGAGGGTTACTCTAAAAATGTTCCTTAAACAATCCAAATTAAGCACAAAGAAAACAAAATTTTGTAAAGTCCACAAAAATAGGTGAATGGAAATTAACCATGGTCATATCTACTTTGCCTCTTATATTCTCTGTCACTCCTTGTGATGCTGCTCAGAAGATAGCAGATGCTTCACAAAATTAATGAATTATTCTTTTGTTTCTTCTGCCTTCACAGACTGTACCTGTGACATCTCTACTCTTTTTGTAGTCCAAACCCATTTAACAACTATTCAGATTCTCCTCTTTTCCACTTGTGCTAATGAATACTGAGTAGCCTGGGTTATTGGAGATTCACAGGGAGATTGGAGATTCACAGGGCTCAGTTGGACAAGGCTCTGAGTATCTGATCTTACTTCAAAGAGGTCCCTGCTTTAAAACCGGAGCTAAACTAGATCATTTCCAGAGGCCCCTTCTAAATTAATTTGATCATTTGAGTACAGCCCACATACACAGCTAATGACTTCTTGCATTCTTTGTTAAACCCTTAAGATTGCTGGCACATTATGAAGCACCAGAGTTCCTTCCAATTTAAGCTATGACATTGCTTAAAAATCCAGGGTAATTTTTTTCCCCCTGAGTACACAGAGTGCTCATTCAAGTGCACATGTATCACATTGGCCAGTCAAGTGAACTATCAAGAAGAATGCAATGAAATAATTACAAACTCTCATGTGAAAGCTGATTTTCTCCGCAGGACTGTATCTTTTAATGCATACTACCACAAAGTGTGACACATACGAAGGTTAAAACCCATTATTAGAGTTCCCCAGTTGATGGCAGAGTGCATTTTACATGGACTTCAATTATGAATTGGGCAAATGTTCTTTGTTTATTTTACTTGTGTTTAAGGGGAAGAATAGACTTAAAACTGTGGGTACTGTTTGTCAGCCACTCTCTGAATTTGGTAAGTTTTGCGGGAAAATGAAGAAATTATATGTTTTTAAATATCTCAGTCATTTCAATTTTCACATTAAAGTCTCACTTGGACAAGTGGTTTAGACTAGAACTTTGTGCAAAAATCCAGTGGAGATGGAGCAAATTTGGCTTGAGGCAGCATGTGCAGAGATGTTACAGCAAGCTTTTGGAAGGGCATTTTAATAAGTGAACAAGGTATTAATGGTGGGAGACATTTGGAGGCAAAAGGACAACAGAGTTCTTAGGATCAAAAATACATTTTCATGTTTTTATTCAATGTTTGAAGAGATTGGTAAGAACACTACGTTGCAGGTGAATTTAGGTAAATGGCAAAGGCACATTTATGCTGGAGCTGAAATTGTTGTCTTTCTAGGAAAAAACAAAGGGGAATGCTATGACTTCTGTATTTTCTCAGTTCTTGTGTCAAGGTCATAAGCCTTCTTAAAACATCTGACAAATAGATTTCTGCATTAGTCAGACTGTCAGATGTACAGAAGTCCACAATTTAAGCAGAATATGGAAACACCATTGCTAGAAACCAATGAGAATGATAAGCTAGATCAAGTTAACAGGAGAGCTGAGTAATACAGACACCAGAAGAGTGTCTGGTGTGTGGGTAGTATGGATGTCAGAAGTAAAGATGTGGAACAATATGCAAATGGTAGCTTAGTGTAGTGGTCCAGCTGGAAAAAGGAAAGCCATACTTAGGAAAACTTGCCAAGCCAGGCATGCACTGAGTATCTGTTGTGGTTTTACCCCGTCTGGGAGCCGAGATCCATGCAGCTGCCTGCTCCTTAAAGGAAAAGAGCAGGGAAAGAGGGAAGGGGGGGGGGGGGGGGGGGGCAAGGGAAGGGAAACGGAAGGGGCAAATAACCCCAAAACCAAGGAATAAGAGGCCCGTGGGTTGGGATAAGGATAGTTTACTAAGATAACAGAAAGATACAATATAACAATGCTAACAGGAATTTAGAGCAAATATATAATAAGCTGTTGATACACAATGCAGTTTCTCACCAAACCCACAACTCAGGCCGTGCAGCCCAGAGCCATCCCAGAACCCGACCCCAAGAACCACGCGTCCCGGAGCCGCCCCTGCTCTTCCTCCCGTCAGCCCCTCGATATCCTGGGCAGGACGTAATTGGCATGGAATACTCTCTTTGGCCGGTTGGGTCACCTGTCCTGGCTTCGCCCCTCCTTTCTCATGGAGAGCTGAGAAAGTCCTTGACTGTCTGCCAGCAACTAACAACATCAGGGTGTTATCAGCACTGCTTTCATTTTAACTCTCAAACACAGCATCCCATCCGCTGCTACAAATGAAATTAACTCCATCCTGACCAAAACCAGGACAGTATCTAATACTTTGCAGTGCTAAAGTCATGGAACACATTTGGTCAGGTTTCTTGTCTTCTACTAATATGGTTTTGCAAATTATTCTGTATGTTTTGAACTTTGTAACAGTTGGTAAGAATCTATAATCGATCTCAAATGCATTGTCCAGTCTTACAATTCAGAGAACACTGTTCTAGTCAAGTTTCTTTGCTAAGCCATTCATACACATTTGATTTGGAGAATAAAAAGAGAAAAAGAGACAATGAATAGATGACATTATGGAGAGAATAACAGTCATGGCAGAGTAACCAAAAAGAGGTGAGAAAAACTAGAAGTGGAAGTAGGGGAGAAAAATTAATTCACAGTTATTCTACTAGAATGAGATCTCAGCAGAACCATTAGCAACATGTGATTACAAAGATCCTGCACTTCCCTCTGAACCATGCCTTGTTTCTATAAGAAATAGCTCAAAAACCTACTTAAGCTTTTGTTTCCTTTACTAAGAGACGTTAACAGAAACCTTGTTTTGAACTTGCTGAAAAGTGAAATTTTTCATTGTTGATAGCTACAGAACCAAACACTCAAGAACCAAACGGTTTTGAAAAAATATAAGCTGAAGAAATGACAAGGTACAAAAAATAAAGTAAAATAATTGTGTCCCATTAAAATTGTTCCTCTTTTGAATCTGCTGATTATTATAAAACTTACTTCTCAGCTCTTGCTTCTGAGGAAACAGGTGAAATGACTAAGCTATAACCCAATGAAGTAGTGGATGGAGGAGAAGGTCCCCTGTTGTTTATAAACTGGAGAGCCATCTGAAAACATACATAGTTCCTGATGATTGTCCACTGTGAAAGAAAAATTGCCTGAAATGAAAAAAATAGTCAATGCAGTAGGATCCTCATCAGGGTGAAATGATGTTTAATTCTTGCTATGCTGGCTCCTTCAGAGATGATATGGTTAATTCTGCTGTATGGTTTGGAAAGGTGCATAAAAGGCAGGATGAATTCTTCTCAATTTTCATATGCAACAGGAAAATTGAAAGTCCTTTAAATCTCTGGTTAGCTAATCTGACACACCTAAAACAGGCTTATTTTTTAGGGAGTGCTGAATTCAGGCATTTTCCTCTGCTATTCACATTTCTGTGAATGAATTTGTAGTTATTAATTTGTAAAATATTCCCTTTACAACATTTTCTGGCATGCAGTGTAAAATACATAAATGGTGATTCTTGTAAAAGGGTCTAAATGCCCAGGTTACACAGGAATTATAAAGGTTGTACTAGGGAATTCCTCAATACAGGAACTCCATGGAAGGACATGGGACATATGTTTCCATGACCTGTTTGGATATGAAATGCTCAACACAGTAGTGCAGTCACTGATTCCTTGCTTTCTTTAAATGGGTCATATCCCAAGGATTAATTGCAGGGTTTTTTTCACAACATAACTTGAGATAACAAATGCAGCTGGAAAAGAAAAATCATTATCTATTTGTAGAGAATTTCACTGAAGAAAAATGAGTTCGGTTTTATTGAACAAAAAAGAATCAATACAGATCATATACTTGGTTTAAGAAACCAGCCTTGTATTGTCCATCCTTCTAGCAGCATTACAGATTAAGAGAATGGGAATTAAAAATGAGAGAGTAACAACAGTTTATTGTTTGTAACAGTCAAGGATTCCATTAAAAAAGAACTAGAAATTTGAGCATGTTTTTATATCCAACCTCACAGGATTATTGAAACATAAATATGATTATTCAGCATAAACACATCCTTACTATTTTCAACCTGTGGTTGAATTCAATTTTTCCTGATATGCAACTCAGCTGATGGTTCAGAGTATGTTGTCATAAACACAAATAATAATAAAAGAAGTCTAGAAATTTGTAAGAGGAGCATATGCTATGAATGATGACTACATCTCACTTTTCAGGTAAAGAATGGATTATGTCTTTTGGCTTTGACAAATGCAAAAGAAAAAGGGGCTAATAGTTTGGTATCACACAAAGAACTAAACTTCTATGCAGAAAATATTAATCTTCTATTATCACATAAACAGTCAACAAATCTGGATTTAGAATCTAAGATGAAGCTCAAATAAATTAATCATTTTTGATAGGAAACCATTCATTTAGTAAAGTTATGTTCAATGTATGGTACTGAGGTATGAGTTCACCCTTAATATATATACACTTCCTAGCTGAACGGAATCTCAAAAGAGGTTTCCCCTTGCTGTTTTAGAAATGCACTTCATTATCTGAAATTTCCTTCAAATTTCTTTCATTTCCTTCAGTCTAAGGAACAGTATTTTACCAGAAGGTGTGCATGTCAAGCAAAACCAAAAAGCTTATTTCATTAGAAATTTTCTCCTGTCTCCTTCAGAACTGTCCATGTTCTCTGAAAGCCCTTCCAGGACTGTAGGAAAATGTCTCAAGTCTATTTGTTATATTCTCCAGATCACACTAGGTGCTCAGAAACCATCATGACGAGTGCAATGTGAAACAGGCAGACAACATAATGAATGAGATGGCTTGATAGAAGCATCTGCTACATTTAAGAATGTGTTAGTGTTCCTGCAGGTGCCCTGTGGTGTATCTACTGACACACTAACATGTCACTGAGAAACGCAACACTTCAGGGCATTGAAGCCGCCCTAGAATATGCACTAAGTACAGTTCACAGGCTCAGAAACTAAGACAAAACCTGCACCCAGTAACATTGTTGTGGTGTAAACTGTCAGAACTCACAGTGGAATGTGTTTTGTGGAGACGTAATCTGTGATGTACTTTTGAAAATATTAAAGGGATATGTTGTCAAAAGGTATTGCTTTGTAAACATGGGTTGCTTTGCTCTCACCTAACAGCGATATAATTTAAAGCTAATTTAAGTTAATTTAAATGCAGGTTTTCCTACTCTTTTTTTCAGGCCCCCAAAAATAACCTGAAAAAAGTCCATGCAAAAAAAACCCTTTGTTAAATCTTGACCATAATGTATTATTTAAGTCTACAAGTAAAAGGTTAAATATCCCATGTATTGTATTGTATTAGAAGGAATATTTAAGATCTAGTCAAATACAAATAATCATAGCTTGGTGATTTCAAAGAGGGGTTTGCCGAACTAAATATTTGAAAGGCAGGTTTCTGCCATGGATATACAAATAGCAAGAGGAAACGTACGGTGGTTATTGTATAAAATACTTGGAAGAAATATTTATATATATATCTTACAAAAATAATAATTTATACTTATATCTTTGTAGTTTTATATAAATATTGTACTTCCTCCTTGATGCAAATATGAAAATAATGTTGATTAGCACAATCTGCAGAACCTGAACTGAAACCAGGGCCAGTCCCATGCCTTAACCAAGAAGCTTAGCAGATTTGGTCTCACATTACAATTTTCATTTCTTCTATGCATTTCTTACCTCCTTTATCACTTTACTATTGTTATGAACGCAGTGATTGGGCAGGAGGGTATCAGCAAAGAAAAATTTTTTGTCCTTTTTAACCAGAATATCTGTACTTACGACATGTCTGTAAATAAACTGGCAATGCTGTTTTCTTTTGCCTTTGTGTTCAACAGTGACAACGAGGGGAATTTTTTTGAAAATCAAAATACCTCCTTCCCAAAGCAAAACAACCTTTTGAATGTATCTTCCCTGGACTCCATGTGACTCTTCTTCTTTTAAAATGTCCTGTTGAAAACTTGCACTGTATCACAATGAAGCAGTACTGAAGGGCACACAGATAATGAGCTGTGCAGGGTAATACACTGGACAAAGTAACATTGAGGAAAATGCAACATAAACCAGCATAAATGATTTTTCCACTGTTTTCCGTCTTCCAAATAATGTCTGATTTTGGAGGAAAGTATTAGTTTGACTATGACAGTAAATAATTTATTTTCTCTTTGGAGGGTTAAAAATACTGCTAGCAATTGCTCTGCTGTTCTCCAGGTGCTTGAATTTTGAATCTTTGCAGGAAAAAGGCAGTTTCTTTTAACTTTTTGCCATCACCATGAACAGACATGGGGATGTAAGAGAAACTTTTTCTGGTGACTTTTTTCATGGAGATGAATGAGATCACAACTTCTTTTTGGTTTCTGCCATGCCAATGAATTCCAGTTCATATGTCTTTTGGGTGGAGGTAGTGGTTTTTTGGTGTGTTTGTTTTTTTTTTTTAAATTTACTTATGTTAAGCTGAGGCAAAATGAACCCATGTATAAAGAATAAATTTAAATAGCTCTACTTTTGCCCTCAACTCTATTAAATGTTCCTCTGTCATCACTATATGGATATTTCCCTGTTTCTATTCCTTCTTTCTCTAGATGTCACATAAGGCAGTCAACCACAGTTGTGTCAGATAAATATAAATACTGTGCAGTTTTGTGTGTGACAAGTTCCATTTAGCTTTGAAAGAATTTGGGAGGGTTAGAGTGGAAGAACGTGTAAAAGGATCTTCAAACAAATCCAAACCAGACAATTTCCTACTGGAATACAAATCAGGTTTTGCATACTGTAGTTGATTACTGCAATTGTGTTTCTCCAATAGCAAGCAGAAAAGAAGGGAGGATAATGGTTTCATTTGGCTGTGATTCAGGAAAACATACAATTTTCAAGTTCCTTCCCCCAAAAGCTGTTGCATCTCAGCCAGAGTTCTGTAAGTCTAGGACAAGTTGCAAGGTAAGGAGCATTTTTATAACATTTTACTTTAAGGATATGTTAAGTTTGTCATCTTCTCTAAACGGGGTCATTGTGTCACAATGGTAGGCTTCATAGTTCTTGTGCCTTCTGTAACATGTCCCTATATTATTGCAAAGCCATAAAGGCCTGCAAAATAGAAAAATAATAAGATGAGTTTTAAGTATTTTTCTTAAAAAAATAATTATTAAACCTTTAAAAATCAAAATATCATATGGACGATGCTTGCTTAGTTTTCTGACAATTTCTGGTATACTTTGCACATCATTAAACTGAATTTGCAAATCAAAACTGGGAGGAGCTCAGGTGCAGGTTAAAGGTTCCTTTATTCTCACAGAGTTTATTCAAGAACCCCAGTCTACTCTCTTAAACTCTGACACTTCCACCCTCTTCCCATTTATCCAGTGAACAATGTTTTGCTAATCACTGTTTCTTTCCCCTTTTCTCTTTCTCACTAAAGTGCTGGTACAAGGATAGCCAGATCCATCTCTGTGGCAGCAATTTAAACGGGAAACAAAGCCTTCTTAAAAACCTGTATGCTGTTCCCAGTTTAACACAACCCTTAACAGCCACTTAAATTTAATCAAGTGCTTGGACATACTTTGGGAATTTGGGGTCAATTTCTAAGCACACAAAATTCCTATTATGCACTAAGTACCACTTTTCCAGTGAGCAATTTTTTCTAATCTGAGGCTGATGAATACATCTGAAGATGAACATTTGGAGGTTGGTCTGAAGTCTTATTTATAAATTGGTTTGCATGGTAATAGAAAGATGCCAGTTTTGAGATTATAGCTTTAAAATACTCATTATTGCAGATTTTTTTCCTAGGATTTTCATTGCTCTGGGAGCTTCTAAGCATTGTATAATGATCTGGTAGGTTAATCTTTGCTGGCCACCCGGTGTCCACCAACTCCCTCTCCTACTCTTTACCAGAACGAGTGGAGAAAATACAATGAAAAACATCATGAACTGAGATAAGAAGAGGGGGATCACTTACCAGTTATCAGCATGGGGAAAATAGACTTAGGGAAATTAATGTATGCCAATTAGATGGAGTGGGATAATGAGAAATAAGAACAAACTTAAAACACTTTCCCCTCACCATTCTTCCTTCTTCCCAGCCTCATCTCCACTCCTGACTTCTCTACCTCCACCTCTGAGAGGTGCAAAGGGATGGGGATTTCTGTCAGTTCATTGCACATTGTCTCTGCTGCTTCTTACTCTTCTCTCTTTGCCTACTCCAGCATGGAGTGGTGCCTCCCATGGGAGACTCCTTCAGGATCTTCTCCAGCACTGGTCCTTCTCATGGGCTTCAGGTCTGCACAAACTGCTCCTGTGTGGGTCTTTTCCATGGGTTTTCAGAAACAGACTGTTCCCGTGTGAGTCCCACATGGGTTTACAAGTCCTTTCAGAAAACCCGCTCCTGCATGGGCTCCTCTCTCCATAGGGCAACAGGTCCTGCCAAGAACCTGCTCTGGTGTCAGCTCCTCAACAAGGGCTACAGTTTCTTTCAGGGTATATTGATTATATATATGCAGCATGGGGTCTTCCATGGGCTGCAGGTGGATGTCTGCTCTACAGTGGTCCTCCCTGGGCAGCAGGAGGACAACCTGCATCATCATGGTCTTCTCCAGGGGCTGAATACACTCTCTCTGCACTCGCATCTAGAGCACCTCATCTTTCTACACTGACCTTGGTGTCTGCAGAGTTGTTCCTCTTAAGTATTCTCATTCTTCCCTTCCAACTGCTGTTGTGCAGCAGTTTTCCCCCCTTTAAAAATATATTATCACAGAGGCAGGCACTACCTATGTTGCTGATGGGCTCAGATTTGGCCAGTGGTGGGTCTTCCTTTGAGATAGTTGATATAGTCTCAGTCTGACATGGGGACAGCTCCTGATCTCCCAGAGGCCATCTCAGAATTCTCCCCACCATTACTACAACCTTGCCACATACATCTAGTACAAGTGACAGGGATCAAAACTAGACCAAAAAGCATGAAAGCACAAAATATGAAAAAAAGAGAAGGAAAAGAGGTAGAAATCCGTCATTTTACATGTAGCAGTTGAGTGGTACATGGACAATCTAACCTATCCAAAGGTGCAAGTCAATTGCTGAAACATCTAATTGAAAAAGTTTTTTCTGAGTTCCAGCGCAATATTTTAGTCATCCTTCCTCTCTGACCAAATCAAGGCAGTAAGAGACAATTTCATTACGGGAAATGTGACCCTTTGAAACAGAAGTATAGCACAAATTATCTTTGAAAGGGGTGTGAGTGCTTATGTGCATAAAGTATACATATGAATACAGAGTATTAATACAGGCCATGTAAAATAAATAAACTGGCTTCATTCTAAATTCTGTAGTGCTTGCAAAGATTTTTACAAGGTTTTGTCTCTACAATCCTATAACATAATCTGAAATATCAGCATATCCTTCTATGAAGATATAGCTATGTAGTGGTTTGGCCATGGCTGGAAGCCAGATGCCCACTAAAGCTGCTCTATCACTCCCATTTTCAGACAATGGAAAAGGCTGGGACACCATCTGCAGCCCATGGAGAGGCCCCACACTGAGGCAGGTGGAGACATACAGAAGACAATGTGACCCGCATTGGAACAAACCCCTGCCAGCACTTGGAGTGGAGAGAGACAGAGACACATTGACGAGAGAGATATCCACATCGGAGCAGGTTTGCTGGGGGCGGGCTTGTGGCTCTGTGGGGGACCAGGCTGGAGCAGTCTGGGCCTAAGACACTGAGAGACATTTTGTGATTTGTGAATGCACCCCATAGCAGTGACCCATTGTGGGGCAGCTGGTGAAAAGCTGAAGCCCTGTGGGAAGGGACTCATGTTGGAGAAGTTCATGAAGGACTGTCACCCGTGGGTGGGACCTTGGTGTAACAGGGGAAGGGTGTGAGGAATGTCGCCCTTTCCTGGCTAAGGAGGAAAACAACTTGTGAGGAACTGATGGAAACCCCAATTCCCCCAGTCTCTGCCCCTTCCCGTGCCACAGTGTGGGGGAAGAAAGGAGCAAAATCACTACTAAAGTGAAGTCTGCTAAGAAGGGAGGGTTGGAGGAGGTGCTTTAAGATCTGGTTGTACTCATTATCGTAGAATCATAGAATCATAGGGGTTGGAAGGGACCTCGAGAAATCATTGGGTCCAGCCCCCCTGCCAAAGCAGCTCCCTAGCTCATACCACTCAGGCATCCAGACTGGTCTTGAATATCTCCAGAGAAAGAGACTCCACCACCTCCCTGGGCAGCCTGTCCCAGGGCTCTGTCACCCTCACTGGGAAAAAGTTCTTCTGCATGGTGGTGCGGAACTTCCTGTGCTCCAACTTGCAGCCATTGCCCCTTGTCCTGTCCCCACAGACCACTGAAAAGGGGCTGGCCATTTCCCCCTGCATCCCATACTTAAGATATTTATCAACATCAATAAGGTCCCCCCTTAGTTTTTTTTTCTCTAGGCTGAACAGTCCCAGCTCACTCAGCCTTTCCTCACAGGGGAGGTGCTCCAGGCCCTTAATCATCTTTGTAGCCTTTCTCTGGACTCTCTCCAGGAGATCCCTGTCTTTTTTATACCAGGGAGCCCAGAACTGGACACAATACTCCAGGTGGGGCCTGACCAGGACGGAGTAGAGGGGAAGGATCACCTCCTTCAACCTGCTGGCCACACTCCTCCTGATACACCCCAGGATCCCATTGGCTCTCTTAGCCACCAGGGCACACTGCTGCCTCATGGCCAACCGGTCATCCATCAGGACCCCCAGGTCCCTTTCCACAGAGCTCTTCTCCAGCAGGTCATCCCCCAGCCTGTACTGATACAAACGGTTATTCCTTCCCAGGTGCAAGACTCTACACTTGCTTTTGTTGAATCTCATTTTGTTCTGACTATGGTTTCAGGGAAAGACATATGAGAGAGAGAGAGAGAGAGAGAGAGGGAGAGGGTGTGTGTTTGCGTACACGTGCGTGTGTGTGTGTATTTTGCCTGTGATGTTGATTGCAGAATGATCTCTCCCTGTCCTTATCTCAACTCCTAAGCCTCTCAAGAAATATATTCTCCCCTGTCCAGCTGAAAAGAGGAGTGATAGAATGGATTTGGTGGGCATCTGGCCTCCAACCAGGGTCAAACCACCACTGTTAAAACTAGGTGTTTATTTTATAAATAGCTGTTACATTTTTTAGTCACTGATTTTAACTTTCCCTCAGCAATCTTTATAAGAAACATAACAGTTCAGCAGATGATCCAATTGTTATGCTTTTCTGCCAGAAAAATTGCATAGGGCACACAGAAAAATGTTATGAAAGTTTGATTAAAAATATGACTGTCATTGCATTACTGTCAAGGCCATGATTTTGTTTGTCCAGGATAAGGCAAGTCATATTTGGCCTGGATCTGCAAGCATATGGTGCAGCAATGTATCAGGCAATGTTACTGTAATATAGGAATTCAGCTTTGCTTTTAGATCTATTTTTGTGCAGAGAGTGAAAATCATGGCAGAAGAAAGGGATTTCAAAATTATGGTATCATTGACACAGGGCTTGAGGAAGTAATCATAATATGTACACAGAATGGAGTCACTTTTCAGTGGAGGAGCTACCAACTGGATTAAGTTTGGTTTGATGTTAGACATCCCTCAATTCTGACCTAGAAATATCCCCAGATGCCCAGAGCTTTTGCTCTGGGAGTGCTTGAAATAAAGCAAAGAAAAAGCTAGACCATTAAGTAGCCTATGTATGACAGCAGCTGCATCAATCAGAGCACACAAGACATATTGATGATATACTAATTGACTATTGCTATACTGGGTCTGGGTGTACAGTGCCTGGCAAGAGCCTGGAAATGCCTTGTATATATGCCACAAGTACAGCACCATTTTGTGGTTAAAAAAAAAAAAAAAAAAAAGCCAGAAGCCCTGGAAATCAGAGAGAGAAGAGCATGCCTTGGTTTTTTTCATGATTATGAGAATTATTTATTTGCAGATCTTTGCAGAATTTGGCCACCAGTCCTGCAGCAGCCAATTTGGCCATATCTGCTGCTTATCCAAGTTAGTACAAAGTCCTGAGCCTACACACAAGATGGAGTCTAGAGCTAATAATCTGGCTCAGATTATTTCTTTTACTGACATTTGTTTTAGGCCATACCGTTTCATCTTAAAATAAGACTTTGGAATTTTTTTAGAAGTGATTTTATATGAGGGGAAAAAAAAAAAGACTGTAGTGTGTAAACAATTTCTATCCATACACACACATATGAGCACAACTTCCTATCTCCTTCTATGTGGGGTTGAATGCTAGGTTTGTTCTTCTGTTATTTTAGAGAACCTTGACAAGAATGCACAAAAGGGACCTTACTTCTTCCTCTGAAGGCAAACTCACTCAGCAATCTTGGCTTTAATCATAAGTAGTACTAGGTCACTAGTGGGTCACTGTGGCCAAATGAATTTTTTAAAGGACTATATTGTATCTGCAGGGACACAAAGGTTTTATGACAGCAACCTATCTTCTTTCTGGAACATAAATATTCACCCCAAATTTATAAAACAAGAACCATAAAAGAATGCGGGGTTGAATTTATTTATTATTTAGCTGAGGACATTTTTATGGGGTAATAAACTCCTTTTCAGCCAAAGGCACATTGTACAGACAGACCCTATTGAAGACAAACACTAAAACAAGAAAAACCTTAAACCCATTAAACCAAGGTAATTATCAATTGTAAATCAACACCATAATATCAAAAAGGACCATTTAATGGAAAAAGGACAGAGAGGACAAAAAAGTCACAAGAGGCAGAGCATAACATATGAAGAAGTCAATAAAATTAATTTAGAAACAAAAATTAGCCCTATCAAACTATAATTTTGTGTTTTTTCCCTCCTTCCACTCTAGATACTGCTGTATTTGAAAAATGTGACCATTCCCTTGCTCTAGATTGTGCAATTGCTCTAAGCAGCTGCACGTCTGTAGTCAGATTGCTTTGTGGATCCATTACATTCTGCACTAGACACTAAAAGCTCTGGATCAAAATCTGTCCAGGTCAGTGAATATGTTATTCTAGATTCTAATAAGCCTTAGAGAAGTAGTTTTTCACTAGGGCTAGTGCTTATTTTATCACTTTAGAAAGCAAGACAAAAATGGTCAATGTCTCCCACATATCTCAGCTGTACAGCTGTTCCCTTTTGCTTCAGTGAAAGGCAGCAAAGGCAGTGGAGAGAAAAGGATGATGAAATAATTAAATTGGCTTTTTTTTGCAGTGCCGACCCTTCTCTGTGCAGTATGGCCATCTCTGTGTTTGACCATTGGCCCCTGAGATGCAGGCAGATGAGTCCCCAGGGGAAAGGCTTCATCTGGAAGGAAAGAGATGAGAAAATAAAGCTTGGAGTCAGGAATCTGGGGTCTGAGCAAGGTATAGGGTCTTAAAACAGGTTAGAGGAAACAGGAAAGGTTGGAAGGCTGGTTAGCAATAATATCAGGGCAGAAACATACAAACTCTCCTGAACCCAGCAGGTCCATGGAAATGGCCTATTAGACATGGTGCAAAACATGTTTCTTGGTTGTTTTTTTGTAGCATCTGGATTAAACTCCAATTTTCCCTGATTAAAGAACTTTTTCCTGTTCATTTTTTTTAAAGGATCCATTCCATTTATTATCCTTTCTTTCTGTAACAAGAAGAGCAGTGTTTCCCAGCACAGAAATACTGACCTTCCAGTGATTTGAGTCATCAGACTCCTTGTAGCAAGGGAGAGTATGGGCTTCTTTCTCAGCTTAGTTCTGCAGAAATATACAGAATCAACCATAAAATAATGTTTGCCTTGCTTAGTCACAGCAATTATATTTATAAACTTGTTCTAAAAATCAGTAAATTTATCTGCCACACAAAATACTAATGAACCTCCATTTAACCTCCAAACACTCGTGATATGTTTCGTATTTTAATGAAAATTTTGAGAAATTTTGTGTAACTTGTTTTTGATCTACTGTTTGGCAATGGAATAGAAAAAAAATGAAAAAAAAAGAAAAAAAGAAAGCAGAATCTATTTCTAATGACTCCAAAGGAAAGCCTTTAAAGGCATGGAGAGTTCATAAGCAAACTTGGGCATTGATGTGCATTGCTACATTGTCAGCTTGGATTTTGTCCTTGTGAAGTCTTTATTCTAAAGGGATAGAATAAAGTGGAGTGAATTCAGGTTTTGAACTTTGCACATTCAACTCAAATGGCCCAAACAACACAGTAGCACGTTCTTTTGCTCCCTTCACAGTGAGAGTGCCTCCATGTCAATTATATGACAAGCTTCTTCAGATTTCTGACAGTCATTGAAAAAAAAAGTGTCTGCCTAGGGTAATTCAGAGCCTAGTTTAATAGAGTCATAGAATTATTTGGGTTGCAAGGGACCTTCAAAGGTCATCTAGTCCAACCCCCCTGCAATAAGCAGGGACATCTTCAGTCAGATAAGGTTACTCAGAGACCTCTCCCAACTGACCTTGGATGTTTACAGGGATGGGACACCTACAACCTTTCTGGGCAACCTGTTGCAGTGTTTCACGACCCTTATTGTCAAAAATTTCTTCCTCATATATAGTCCAAATCTACTGTCTTTCAGTTTAAAACCATGACTCCTTGTCCTATTGCAAGAGGTTCAGCTAAGAAGTCTGTCCCCAGCTTCCATATAAGCCTCCTTTTAGTATTGAAAGATCACAGTAAGGTCTCCCCTGAACCTTCTCCAGGATGACCAAGCCCAACTCTCTCAGCCTGTTTTGGTAGAGGAGGTGCTCCAGCCCTGTGATTGTCCTCATGGCCCTCTTCTGGACTCACTCCAACAGCTCTATGTCTTTCTTGTACTGAGAACCCTAGAGCAGGATGCATATTGCAGGTGGGGTCTCACTAGAGCAGAGAGTCAGAATCACCTCCCTTGACCTGATCACACTGATTTTGATACAGCCCAAGATGCAGTTGGTTTTCAGGGCTGCAAGCATGCATTACTGGGTCTTATCCATCTTTTCACCCACTAGCACCCCCAAGTCCTTCTTCTCAGGGCGGTTCTCAATCCCTTTGTTCCTTAGCCTGTGTTGATACCCAGGGATACCAGATCCCTGTGTAGGGTATTATTATTGTAATCACATCAGGGTGCAGGTTATTATTATTGTAATATTGATAGAGAAAGGAGCGGCACATTTTAATGGCTTTTCTTTGTCATTGTCTTCCAATACCACAGCAAAAGCTATGTATATGAAGTGAGGTGTGGAGTCAAACTGGACTGTTGTTCCCATATAAGCCCAAAAATGTACAGTGCCAGAAGTAAATCTGTGACACTTAGATGTGAAATGATCATGGTGTGAGGGTTACCACTCTACCTAGTTCAGAGCAAATGATAGCATAACTGTGGAGTAGGAAAACTTCACGGATCTCAAAATCCAGGCAGTGGCTACTTTGGTGCTGCCCAGAGTTGGGGTTATTTAAAGTCAGCTCTGTTGTCTTGACACAAAGGAGGCGTCTCTCAACATACAGAGGTGCCTAATCATGACTGCACCCTTTTCCCGCTCTGCTTCGGTGGCAGTGTGTGGAGCTTAAGGCAAAGTGAGGAACAAGAGCTACTGATTTTCTGTTTCATTGGAAAAAAAAGTAATAAACAATGGATTAGCTGAAGAAGCAAAATTTGCTATTGTTACAGTTTCAATGTCACATGTGATAAGAGGGTATGGGATTATTGAGGAGTTAAATCAATATGAAAATAACTTAGACTACAATCATTGAAGCAAAAAGATGGAGGAATCAAGGAAAAGGTTTAAAACTCTTCAAATCAAAATTGCATTTTGATTAAGTTATCCAGTTACCTGAATGTTATTTAAGCATCAGTTGCTGAAAGGCTTAACAATTAAATAATAAGTATGTATCTGTTACATTTAAATTCTGTTCATCCGGCTGTATGATGTAAAACTGTAATTCAGTTGGGATGTTTTAGTGACATGAGACACAGGCACACAACCAAAGTAATTTGATAATGTCACCAATACCCAAGGGTGGACCTGAAAGGAAACATCACTCCTGACAAACTGCATCTTTTCATTTTCCTGTGAGCTTGATGTCCTGTGTCCAGCAATGGGTAACATATGAGACTTAAAGAGAGGTAAAATCATCTGCAAGATAAATCCTAGCTCATCTACAGTAGTATTCTGTACTTTCAATTACTTTTTGCCTCACTTTTTAACATTAACTGCTACATCTTTTTGGTCAAGTTGTACCGATTCCTAGTAGCTCTGATGGGAGGTACCACAGGGTTTTCTAAGGTCATGCCTGTAAGCAGTTTGGTACAAGCATGAAGCTAGCAAGAATGATAGCAATTCTTAATGCAGGGCACTTGAAGTGTCAGTGAAGGATGCTGAAATAAGGGTAACAACAGGGATGTTATTCTTCTAAAATTATAACTTCTTGTTCACAGTGCTGATGGCACAGTCCTACTCAACTGTGATTTCAGGGGGCTCCTGTGCTTTTGTCACTACTTGTTGTTCTGTGACAGGGTCAATTACTGTATAGAGGTATAGCTTGTTCTGATGAAGGGTACATGACACCATTTGGATACTCTGTATCTTCTTACAGCGTAGTGAGAAGTGGTTCACACTAAGCAGTGTTACGTGTTCTCAGTATTTTAATATTGCACTCCAGAAAGATTCTAGAATAATTTCAGTTTCCTGGTAATGTAATTAAGATGTTTTTCTTCCACATAGTAAAATCACATAGTATTATGAATCTCTAATCCATTGATCAATTTCTCTATTTTCTATAGCTTATCTTGCTCTTTAATTTTTATTATTTTATTTTTATTTTATTTTATTTTGTTATTTTACTTTATATACTTTTAAATTTGTTTTGTTTTATTATATGCTCTTTAGATTAGTCTTGGAAATGGATAATGTCAGAAAACCTAAGTGCAAAAGGATTTAATGGAAATACTGATAATGACCGAATTAAGTTACACATGTGGCTACATGACATACCAGAGCGTCTTTACATCATAGTTTCAGAAACTGTAATTTCTTTAGCAGTGCTGCTAGTTCAGTCCTGCAGAGGGTGATGTGTTTTCAGGGGATATGAGAAAATGCAGTGAAGATATCTGTACAGAGGGATGTAGAAAAGAACATTGCAGTTTGCTGACAATAAATTAGATATTCATATAGTATCAGAAGTAATTTAATCATATTCTATTAAAAAAAAAACAACCAACAAACCAACCAATCAACCAAAAATAACCACACCCAAAAAACACCCAAAAAACCCTACCCCAAATAATTAATCCTAGCCTGATTGCTTTTTAATATTGGCCAGGAATTTCCCATGTATTTTTTGCTTTTTCATTGTAAAGCTTGATGTTGTCAAGACTTGACATTTTTCGAATAATCAGAACAAGCCTTTATTATCTTTAGTTAGCTTTTAGTCTCCAACTGGCTTACTAAGAAGCTGTGGCTGTCTCTGTTTCTGCAGCATCTAAGGGAATTGTAACTTGGTTATAGCATGTTCTAGTGCTTTCCTAAAAACATATCCCTTTGACTAGGACTAGACTATACTTTCTGTGGCGTACTGTCATCCATCCTTTAGTTAAGCTAACCTTTCTTTATCCATTAATTCAACAGTTAACTCTCTGGGAATTCAGCATATGTTAACAGGGTTGATGAACAAAACAATTTCGCTGACCTAGAAGGAAATTATGAAAAAAATACATCTAAAAGTAGTTCTTCCTACACTTGGAATTTTCATATAATCATAGAATGCTTTGAGTTGGAAAGGACCTCAAAGATCATCTAGTTTCAACTCCCTGCAATGGGCAGGGGCACCCTTACTAGCCCAGGCTGCCCAAAGCCCCATCCAATCTGTCCTTGAACACGTCCAGGGATGGAGCTTCAACAGTCTCTCTGGGCAACCTGTTCCAGTGCCTCACCAACCTGTTCCAGTGCCTCACCAAAGTCTACTACTGAAGTCCATAGCTTCTCAATTCAGGAACTGCATGGAGATCTCAGCCATGGCTTTTTTAAGCAAGTGCCTAGCCATAGTGTTTGTGAACAAGAAAAGTATGAAGATACAATCTCAGGGCATCCTTTCTCTTAACAGCATAATGATTGTTTCTCATTTCTCAATTATTATTTATTATATGTTGTGGAATCCAGATTGGATGTGAACTCACTGGTGTGTGATTTTGGTGAATCCTTATGTCTTACCTAAGAAAAATTGATGTTTGGAATTACTCAGGAACCCTTTCCCCTCCTCCCTGAATCCCACAGCATTGATCAGTGTTGCTGTCACTCACTCTTTGAAGCAGTTGTGTATGCCTAGTGAGTGAAGACTTCAAGTGCTCCAGAGTCTAGTCAGTTTACTCGTGGTATATGTGTACCACTTGGAATCAGCCCATGAGGGAAACAAAGAAACCATCCCCCTACCACCAGACAAGTGCAAACACATCTATTCAGTCCGTCTTGGTAATCATAAAAATATAGTTTCTACTTTGTGCCACATAAACAGGTTGTGATATCTAATCCACACAATATCTGCTTTATGGAAAAAAAACCCATATGGAGATTTTGGATGTTTCAGGGACCTTTTTCTTCTCCAGCCCAAAGAAGGTGAAGCACATATTATCTTTTCAAATGGCCCATCTTTCTTGTGTAATAAAGCATTTATTTTCTTCATCAAAATAACGTGGCAAGTTCCCAGTGAAGCAATCATACTGCAAAAAGAGTTTGCAGTGGAAATGATACCAATCATGGCTAGATAGGACTATTAAGAGAGGAAAGTGAACCGGAAAGCATACCGTATGCTAATGCTTGGCAGCAGAAATCCCTGTTGTGACTCTATTTTGGTACATACACTGTGCATCTCTGATGAAAATGTATATTAAGGAAATGCTGAGGTTGTCTGGTTGTGCATTCAAAAGTTCAGAAATGTAGAAGGCTGATTCTGCATCCTTTATTATTTTTCTCTCTACTTGTTCACTGTAGCACATCTTTCATTATGAGAATGCACAGTTTTTCTTAAAAATGTCAGCAGAACTTTCTCATTTCTAAAACTTCAGGTACACATCGTGCTTGTAACTTTTAGTAATTTTTTTTTTTTTAGCCTGGATTATTCGTCGAATTAGATTTTGTCACCACAGTGTAATGTACCTTTACACTTGCTTAGGCTTCTGTGTTTGCTGTGGCCAATTTTAGAAAAAAGTCTGGAATATTCTTTTACCATCTTGTGGGCTGCTCTGATTTACAACAAAGTATTATAAACAGTTCTGCAGCTACAATTTAATTTACTGCTAAATGCTAAGAACATACTGTCTCTAACACGCAAATCTCTCTCAGGCCCTGCAAGGAAGGTCTGCTTATGTTGACCTTTTACATAAAAAGAAATAGTTCTGGAATCACTGCAGTGTGTTTACAGTCTATATACATTGCTATGTGCTATGTGAAGTTTTAACCTTGTAAGGTTAACTGAAGAACCAACATTTTTCTAATATATGAGTTTATTAGTGGTCTCAGATGTGATTAAGTGTGCAAAATATAAATGCAATTTAATAATAATATTTAAAGTTACTAATAAGAATGACCTTGGAGGAGAGGAGTAAATAACTGTGTTGAGTATAGTTGAAGAGAAAGAATCAGGCAAGTTAAGTGATTTACTCAGGTTGATGCAAATATTTGGTGTGAGTCCTTGGCTCCAAGTCAGATGTACATGTCCGTAGCTGGTACTTATGGCTTCATTTTCTCGTAAGTAAAATCAAACACAAATATTCTACATTTTTTTGTGTGCTTGCATTATTAAGAAGTCCTTTAAACCTAACTTGTAAGGTTTGGTGAACAGAAAGAAAATGGTTACTTTTAATTCTAGGTTCATGCTTTTAACAACTTAAACAAATGATGCACTTTGTAGTTGGGAGGGGTTTTTTGTTTGGTTTGGTTTTTTACATAGGATTTCACATGCATGTCTCCTGTCTTGCTTTCAATGATTTTAGTACAGTTGAGGGAAAACAATGTTCACTGTTCAAAAATTCTTATTGCTACTGGGTACAAGGACTAAATTTTTTCTTGGAGTTTATGACTTTGATGGAAAGCATAGGGTTCTTTCTCAAGCCCATTTGCTGGTGATCTCATTGTCTTTGTAGAGGGAGGCTATTTGGAGCTATTAGTGTTAACATAGTTAGTTCTTTGCTACTCAGTTTTCACCCAACCCATGGCTTTGATAAAAATCAGCTTGGGGCTTGCGCCACTTGGTCCCATGACTGTTACGTTATTTACCTTGTCTGTTCTGTGGAAGAGCTGCTTTTCCTTCTAATATTGTGGCTACTGATGTTTAGCAATGAAACTGCAAAGGTTGTGATGGTATATTCCCCCTTCCCTGTGAAATAATGATCTTTCCTGCATAGTAAAGCTGGAAATATGGCCACCTGCTGTAAAAGCAGTACCCAAAATGAGCTTTCACTGTGGAGCAAGCTCCCAGATCCCTGAATGACTTCCCAGTACTGAAAGCAGCAATACTTCCCTATGTATGACATTGAATCAGGGGAGGAATAAGCTGTCCTCCTTCTACAGCTGAAATGTTTGCATTTACTTGCTGTTCCCTGTTTCATCTCCTATTATTATATGATGTCTGTACTTGCTCCATTTCTGAAAGATGGGGTTTTTTTTTGCCTATGTATTCCATGGTAAATTTTCCAAGTCTTTACATTGAGTATGTTGGTGTGGAAGTGGTCAGGTTGGTGGAGGAGGAATACACCTGAGGAAGTAACCGTGCATCCTGTAGCTTTGTGCTGAAGCAGGTTTTCCCATTTACCACTGCAAGCTTCAGCTCTTATCCACGTCATAGTACAGGTATTACTCTCTTGCCAAACCAGAGAGAAATGAAAACTTGCCTAAATCCCAAGAAGCAACTGTAAAATTTCTCACCATCAGTACAGCAGTGAACAAGTTAGGAAGCTTCTAAAAATACTCAAGTGTACTACAGATGGTTTGAAACAGGAAGGATTTATTGTTGTTTCCTAACAATGGTCTGATCTATTATTAATTTCTAATAGGTGCCATTTTCCTGTACATACCTGCATAATTGTTGTATTGCACAGGTAATCATTGCTAACTTATGGTGGTCATCTTTGTTAGATTATTTACTAGGATCCACTGAAGAACAGGAAGGAAGGGGCTCAAGGTATTGAACACTGGGTAAGCTGAGGGTAAATGTTCATGTCCTGCAAATGCAATCATGCCTGAGTCCTATTACTATCCTCTGGTTTGAATGAGCCTTGTCTCAATACGACATAAGCTGACATAACCCAAAGTAAGTGTAAGGAGTCCCCTGCATTTTGGAGAATTCTCTTGGTTTGAATTGGTGGTACAGAAAAAAAAATCTCATCAGCTCTGGAGAATTCATGAGCCTGAAGTGACAACTCCAGGAAAGCTTAGTGATTTCTGTCTAAGTAAGGCTATTACATTTCTGGAATTGGACTGTTAGCATGAAGCCAGAATATTTGAAAAAATAAAATTAAAGTATACAGAATATGTAAAGCACTATGAAAATACTGTTGCTCAGAAGTTGAATCTAACTACTAACATTTGTTATAGACTATAGTCAGTATCAAACTTGGTAGCACTGACCTTTCTCTTTTCATATTCCTCTTAGCTTCTGTAGTGTTGCTCTAAAAAAATGACCCAGCCCTCAGCCCCCACCTCTTGCAGTGCAAGTTATAGTTTTGGGGGATTTTTGGCTTTCACAGGAGTGGTCTCAATATTGTAATGTGAAGCTGGGAAAACAAAAAAAAAAAAGGAAGAACTAAACATGAACTGCCAAAGTATGCTGTTTGTGTGTCTGCCTGAATTAAAGTCTGTGTGCTGTAAACAAATGTTATGTATCTATATGCAGAAAAAAGATTTCTATTTTGTTTATTAAACAATGCACTTAGTCACTCTACAAGAGCCCAGAAAATCTCTGATTATGAAACACTTGTTTTCCTACAGTATCCAGGTAACAAACCACAGACAAGTGGGTAGTCTAATGGGTGCAGATTAACGTAAAGCGTGGAGATACGGTGTGCTGAGCAGAATATTGTTGTTGCTGGCTCTTAGCACAGTGAGGGTGAGCTATTTGTTTTCATTTAAATTCTGCTTTTGGTCTGTGTAATTTGGATGGATTCTTAGTTCACAATTAGCCTGTAGTGTACTGTTGGGGGTTTCACAATATCTTGTAATAGCCCACAATGCCCTTGTCTGCCACACTGGCATTCTTACATCCTACCTGTGTGTGTGTGTGTGTGTGCTTATTCTTCCCTAGGCCAACCACTGCTCAGGAACTGCTTTGCTTTGTCCTTCAAGTGTCCCCCAGCTACCCTTCTCTGCTGTCATGAAGACCTGCAGAAAGACTGCAGAAGATGGTATGTTATTTATCAAAAGAACACCACTTGTTCCAAGAGCGATGTGACAGAGGAGGCAGGGTGCAATGGCTGGTGTCTTCTTGAAGCATAAATTCACAGAAAAGTCTAGATTGTGAAAAGCTTACAGTCTTAAGGCAGACAGCAGACAAAGAGTGGCAGCAAGGAAGATTTATGCATTTCATAGATGCAGAAAAGACGCTCACAGCAAGATGATAAATTGCCACGGAAGTCTTTAGGAAACTGGAAAACTGACTTATGCACAAGATCTTTTCTTCTAGTACGAGCTCCATTTCTGTTTAAAGCAGCTGATCCCCTGTCTTTTCTGAAAAACAGATGTGCAGGTATTCTTCAGATAATCTGAAATATTATAGTCTTTCTTCATATTGACTATTAACCGGTAGGTAACGAGAATTGGTGATGTGCCTGAAACTCTATTCTGTGTTTAAATAGCAACAGTTTCTGCAGATAAACTGAGACCTATTGTTGATCATAATTTCTTTAAGTAGCTACATTAGTGTTTGGGCCATTTTTCAGAAGTGCTAAAAATCTGCAAGTTCACTTGAAGACAGTAAAAATTAAATGCCTCTAAACCTCAATGTCTCTGAAGTGGACTTTTGACCACCATATTGGAATATGTTTTTATGAAGCTTTGGGTCAAGATTCCTCAGTGTCAGCAAATAACAGGCTTCAAAACATACCTGTTGGAAAGACAATTCTCTTTGAAAGGCTGGACGAAGAAGGTATTGGAGGGAATTTTGCAAAGAACCAAAGGTTAATTTCTAGCTATTTCTTTATAGTTTGTGGTGCTAGACCATGGGTCAGAAGGGCAATTCTGCAGCAGTGCAAATCTGTCATGAGCCTTTGTCATAATAGTTTAAGTACTGTTATTGCATTTGAAATGGCAAAAATTGTACCATGTATCAGTAACTTCATAATAAATAATTAAGAGCTCTGAAAATGCATAGAAAAGCTAAATCTATGGGTTAGTGCTCCCCTTACTAAATGCACCAGTTTTACTTGTTTCAGATGCGTGGTAACTACACCTGTTGCTACCTTCTGTAGGATGTGATCTCCTGTCTTCATATGCTTTGAGAACATATGTGCACAGACTCAATAAGTCTAATTCACACTGAAAATAACTTGCAGCTCTTCACCTCTGCAGCCAGCTATGAAGAAGGGAGCATGCAGCTCTCACAACTGTCTTGCAGCACTGACCATTGTTTACAAGCAGAAATCCTTCAGAGAAAGGGAGAACCTTTCTTTCCCCAGACTTGGAGAAGATGAAACAGAATCCAAAGCAGTTTCATCAGACCATGTTTTTTGTTTTATTTCTTTCATGATGGAATAGTAATGGGTCCCTAAGGTACATCGCAGCTTTAAGATTTACAATCCAGTCTCTGCAAGTCTGGGCTGTGACACTTATGCCAGATGGTGTCCGCTAAATTACTGTCAACACTGGCACACTTGTGAATTATCTATTGCTTTTGGAGGCAGGCAGCAGAAGCTTTCCCATGTTCAAGGTCCAGCTACTACACCAGGAAAATCTTATTTGGTCTGTTTGTTTATTTTTAGTGAATGAAAGGTCATCACCTGATAGTTCAATTTGATATTGCAGTTAGCAAATATTTTACTCTTTTCTTCTTCTTTCTCCTTTCTTTTTTCCTCACTCTGGCTCTTTTTAATGCAAATCTGATTTAGCTAATGCTGTCACCGACACACCTGCAAAAATGCCTTTATCAGAGCCTAGATGAAGGGGTCACTGTGACTGCAAAGTACTTTCCATGTGCTTTAAAATTAGCAAAAATTGAGCACGTATGTTTTAGAACAAACAATACCCTTTTTAGTGTGTTCATCCCAGACCCTGGTGTCTGGGCTTCTTAGCCCATGTGCAGGCTAGCTGGCAGGGATAGCTTTTTTGTGCTATGGTTACACCAAAGGAAGTGATAGCCCTACACATATTCAAATGTCTTCATGGTGCTTAAATTGTGTAGACAATGGAAGTGC
Source organism: Gallinula chloropus (assembly GCF_964237585.1). Lineage (NCBI taxonomy): Eukaryota > Metazoa > Chordata > Aves > Gruiformes > Rallidae > Gallinula > Gallinula chloropus. The sequence continues at coordinate 15,920,073 of NC_140089.1, read as the reverse complement.
TAACTGTCCTACATATTAAGGAACAATCAGTGCAGAGATTTAAAGTCTTCTAGTTCACTCAGAGAGCCTGGGACATGATGTCAAACTACCTTAACCTTGTTGTGTGGAGAGAAGTCCTGCTTTCCTCCTAAGTCACCAGGGATAGAAATAAAGTTGTATTGAGTTGCAGTTTCATCCTGCTACCTTTCGTAGAATGATAGAATCACAGAATATCCTGAGTTGTAAGGGACCCATTGATGATACAAATCTGGGAGGGGTGGCTGACACGCAGGAACACTGTGCTGCCATCCAGTGAGACCTGGACAGGTTGGAGAGCTGGGCAGGGAGAAACCAGATGAAGTTCAACAAAATCAAGTGTAGAGTCTTGCACCTGGGAAGGAACAACTGTTCGTTTCAGTACAGGCTGGGGGATGACCTGCTGGAGAAGAGCTCAGTGGAGACGGACCTGGGGGTCCTGATGGATGACAGGTTGACCATGAGCCAGCAGGGTGCCTCGGTGGCTAAGAGAGCCAATGGGGTCTTGGGGTGCATCAGGAGGAGTGTGGCCAGTAGGTTTAAGGAGGTGATCCTCCCCGTCCACTCAGCCCTGGTCAGGTCCCACCTGGAGTATTATGTTCAGCTCTGGGCTCCCTGGTATAAAAAAGACAGGGATCTCCTGGACAGAGTCCAGAGAAGGGCTACAAAGATGATTAAGGGCCTGGAGCACCTCCCCTATGAGGAAAGGCTGAGTGAGCTGGGACTGTTCAGCCTAGAGAAGACTAAGGGGGGACCTTATTAATGTTGATAAATATCTTAAGTATGGGATGCAGGGGGGAAAATGGCCAGCCCCTTTTCAGTGGTCTGTGGAGACAGGACAAGGGGCAATGGCTGCAAGTTGGAGCACAGGAAGTTCCGCACCACCATGCAGAAGAACTTTTTCCCAGTGAGGGTGACAGAACCCTAGGACAGGCTGCCCAGGGAGGTGGTGGAGTCTCCTTCTCTGGAGATATCCAAGACCGGTCTGGATATGAGCTGGGGAGCTGCTTTGGCAGGGGGGTTGGACCCGATGATCTCTCGAGGTCCCTTCCAACCCCTACAATTCTGTGATTCTGTGATTCTGTGATAAGGATCACCAAGTCCAACCCCTGGCTTCACACAGGGCCAGCCAAGTCAGAGAATGGGACTGAGTGCATCGTGCAGACTCTTCTTGAACTCAGTCAAGCTCAGTGCTATGACTGCTTCCTTGGGGAGCCTGTTCCAGTGCCCAACCACCTTCTCAATAAAGAACCTCTTCCTAATCTCCAGCCTAAACCTCCCCATCACAGCTTCCTGCCATTCCCTCAGGTTCTATCACTGGGCACCAAAGAGAGGAGATGGGCGCCTGTTCCTTTGCTCCCCCTTGTCAGGAAGCCATAGACCATGATGAAGTCCCCCCTCAGTCTCCTTTTCCCCAGGCTGAACTACCAAGGGACTTCAGCCTCTCCTCATAAGCCTCTGCCTCCAGACCCTTCCCCATCCTCGTTGCCCTCCTCTGGACACTCTCCAATAGTTCTGTGTCCCTCTTGTACTGTGGCACCCAAAACTGCACAAAGTACTTGAAGGCCACACCAGTGTAGTGTAGAGCAGGACAATCCCCTCCCTGGACCAGCTGGCCATGCCATGCTTGATGCACCCCAGGATATGGTTGGCCCTCCTGGCTGCTTGGGCACACTGCTGGCTCATGTTTAACTTGCTGTCAACCAAGTCCCCCAGATCCCTCTCAGCATGGCTGGCCTTCAGCAGTCTGGATGTGCAGCCAGAGCTGCCCCTTCCCAGGTTCAGAATCCAGCACTTGTCCTTGTTAAACTTCCTTGACAACTTCTTCAAAACAGTATGAAAAAAACACTAAACATCAAGTTTTTATTGCCATGCCTACTTTCTTTGGAGTTCTTGCTGAAGTAATTTCTTTCTAGTTTTTGCTTGTTCGGGGCAGACTAAGCTTTCCTTATGTGCAAAATACTCAAATTGAACTGACTTTCCCAACAGTAATAAAAGTTGTCAAAAATTCAGCTGTGCTCTAATGTCCTGAACAGAACTGTCACATCACTCATGTCCTTCGTACTTCTCTCCTTTTTATCTGTCTGTCTAATTTACCTACATCATGGCTTAGAGGACCACTTTTACTTATTATACAGGAAGCTGATAACTAACAGGGTTTAGCAAGTAACCAGGGAGTTTATTGAATGGTGAAAATGTTATGTATTGTTTCAGATTTCAAATATACTGTAAGCTTTAGTAATTTTTTTTATGTTTGAAGTGCATTCAGTTCAAGATAAATAACTTTGATTATTTTTCCTTCACACTCACAACCGTTGTCAGCAGCCTGATTGAGAAGCTGAGAGTTTGATCCTGTAGCGTGTTGTATTCTTATGTGTCTCTCTGGCTGCAGAAATAAACAGCTTCAAGGAGGATTAATGCTTTAATTCCTTAGTGTTTCATAAAATCACAGAGCAGGTTCACTTCTCAGGTGAATTAGTGTTAACTTTGATAGCTAAATTTTTAAGAACTTAGTTTCCAATGTGTAAGTCAGGCCAGTTTACTTCTTTCCTCTACATTTAAATGCATGTGGCTGTCCCTGACTTTGGTGATTTTTAATTTTTTTTTTTAGCTTGTAAACAAGAATGTACCATAATACAGGTAGCTTCAGTGTTTTGCTCTGCAGAAATGTTTTGTTTGATAGCAAAGAAGATATAGGTAATGTGTTGCTTAATGTGCAAAATGTACCTAGCATGTGGAGGAAATTGTACAGAAGAGAAATCTAAAAGTCTGCTTCAGAAACTTGGGTAAGCATTATGGAAACCAAAAACACATTGCAATTTTTTCTGCATGTCAAAATGTAACTACAAGTACTTTATCTTCTTGATGAAATCACCATTTGTAAGTCATTTTTCATCAAAACCATATGAATGGTAGTTGATCACTGCAAATGACTTTGCCATTAGGACCATAGCTTTGGTATTTTTCTTTCCTTTTCAGTATTAAAACTGCTTTGGCAGGCAGTGTGGAGGAACCTGGATGAATCAATAAGTGATTAAACCCAACTTTACATAGATATATGCATCTGCAAAAGCTCCATACATCGGCTTCTTTGTTAGCCTGAATTATTTCCAACAATGAAGGAAACATTTGTCAGGGTCAGAAAGAAACCCACAAAATATTCTAAAAAGTGAGACGAAATGCCTTTGGAAATAAATGTAAAATAACCTTGGTTTCCAAGAAGTAATACCTCCAGGGAATTTTGCATTAGTTTTGAGGTGAGAACATGGTGTTAAGGGGTAACACAAACATAAATTGTGCCTAAGTGTGTTTTAGTCCATTATTGGCATTGAAGAGTATCTAGATGCCTACAAAACTGAAATTGTGTTATGCTCAACACGGAAACTACCTGAAAATTATCCTTTTGTTTGGTCCAAAATTGTTCATGTTAATTAGACCAGTCTTTCTCATTGCAATATGGCCTAAGCATAACAACATTTAGGATTTTGGTGGAACATACTATTACAAAATTTACATAACCAATAGTAGTCCACATCAAGATATTCTGATTTGAAACCAAAATAAAGTTCTTTCCCTCTGGAAGAATGGAAATCAAAGTTCTGGTTCATGTTGAATTTCTGCATATTGACTTTTTATCAGGCTTTTTTAATAGGGAACTTCTCCTGTACAACATCACTTCCCCTGTACAACATCACTTCACTTGTACTGCAAAGCATGTGACAAGAAGCCCTGGAAATATTTTTGATCTTTGCTTAGCTATCTTTGTAGCCTGAGGATAGGTGTGTTTGCCTTCCTGGTGTGTTCATTGTCCATCTGTTACCAAAGTTTTAAAATTACCTGCAAACATTTCAGTGCGCTCTTTCTAGTAAAGAAAGTAGTAGTTAGTACTGAAAATGTGGGATTTCATTTGTAACGGGGTTTATGTGTGTACTGCTTCCCCCCATGCCCTTTTCCCAACAAGATTCAGTAAATCTGGTATGAATATTTATGCTTATTTTGGCTTATTTTTCAGAGGTCCGATATCAGTCAAATCTTTCTGCTGTGAAACTGTCATTGCAGTTCTTGGAAAAAAATTGGAAGAGATCCACAGTTTATGTAAATTTCCCTACAAAATCACCATGCACCTTTGTAGAAGTCTTTTAAAGTAAGTTTTTTTTTCACCAGTCCATTTGAGTATTTGCTGGCTCCTGAGAACATCGTAATGTAAAAGAATAAGATTCCATTTGTCTTTTTCTTCACTGTCAGCAGAAAAATTTTTTAAAGGTTAAGTGAGTAAGCTCCTGTCTGACTGCTCCTGTGAACAGAATTGAGTGTTGGCAGAACACCTTAAACTTTGCAGCATCCAGTTATCTGCTGTGGTGGATTTCAAAGGCACAGAGGCAACTCTTGCTATATGCCTGGTGATGTTTTCACTCTGCTTATAAATTTATGTTGAAAAGGAAGCACCTGGGTTGCCTTTTGCACATTGATAGAAATGAAAGGTAGATGGGTTATTTTGAATAATATGTATGAATCAGGTCATGCCAATATCACATTTTAATTTAATTTTTAAACTGTGATTTATGAAATTTCCACTACAACTTGATGAAACAATAAATTTGGGTGGGCACAAAATTTAAGCAAGTTTTTAAACTGAGTTTCAGAAACATGAGTGATTTTCACATGATTCTTAGGCAGACACAAACATTAGTAAATGCAAAACATTTCTCTCTATTCAAATACAATCACATTGTTACTGTATATATTATATAAGAGGTTTTGGGTGTATTTTTCCTCTGACTGGAACACTGAAAGTTTTCAAGCATGTGCCAGTCTCTGTTGACTCGTTACTGAGACAGATGGGGTGAGCTGTGAAAAAGAATATTACTGAACTGGAATCTGGAGGTTTAGGTAGTACAGCTGCGTGGTTAGTCTTTCATGGGACTGATGTCCATGAAACACACCAAGAATCTCTAAAACCAAGGAAGATACAGGTATAGAAGCCACCTTTGACACTGCAAAAGAGCAGCAAGTATTTCCTGAATGTTGGTGTGGACATCAAGTTGTTTACACAGTGGGTCAAATGGGGAAAAAGAGACTGGAGGACTTGACACCATCTTGTACTCCTGCAGCACAAAATCTGCTGGTCAATCTAAAACCTGGGAACTTTTCAGAACAAGACAGGGAGACACAACCATCATCCTGCCATACTGCTCAGTGACTCTTCTGGACTCAGGTGGGCATCCTGGCTAAGACTAGCTGACCCTGCAATGCTGTTATGCAAGGAGCAAGAAGGAAAGAAGTCATTCAGGCTGTGGTGAAATACCTGCTGTGTGACTCAAACCAGTGCTGCGTGGCAGGTTGTGAGGGTGAATCAATTTACAGGAAAATTGAATTAAATTGGGAAAATGGGTCCTTGTTAGCCCTCCTGAAATTTAGGCAGAACACTATTATTGAGAAACATTAATCAAATGGTGAAACAATTAAAAGAGCTGCCCCTTCTTATATGTGACCCAGAAGCCCGTTAACTCAGTTGATTTCAGCAACAGTAATTACCCTGATCCACAAAACCTCCATATTGTAAAAAGCAATTAAAATATAGTGAGGTTAGAACTAAGGGGCAGCAGTTTGCACAGTGTTTTAACTCACAATTAAAAAGTATCATATCAATTGCACCTGTTTTGGTAGCATAGCTACTTTATTTTAAGGTATTTTGCAATTTCTAAGTACAGGTCATGTTTCTGTGATAGCTATCTCCACTGAAAAAGGGAATGGAGAAAGATCTAAAAAAAATAAAATTAATTCCTTTGCGGATTGTGTTTTGTCTCATAAAAGGTGCCACAGCATCCCATTGTGTGTATTGCTGGGCACTCTCATGGCCATATTCCAGTGACTGTGAAGCCCACAGAGCTCTGATCCACAACATAATCTCATCACACTTTATGACTTCATCTTGTAATCAGAAATGAATGGACTTACAACAATAAATATGCAACTACAAAGGTACTTATGATGCTATCATGTGATACCAAGTCCCTAACTGAAATTCCAATCTGGAATCTGCAGGGAAATCTGTGTATAAATATGGCGTGAAAACTGGTTATATAATATGGTGTGAGAAGGTTGGTCCTCATTCCTGCTGATTCCTTTTTTACATTTAACATCTTGCTGGCTGTTACTGTCATGAACTAAAAAAAAAATAAATGCTATAGAGTAGGATTACAGAAACAAAATAAGATGGTCAATATAATGAAAGCAATGTATAGGTAGTGGTGTTATCACAGTTGGTTCCACTACATCAAATTCCATTGAATTTTTGACCCGTAATTTACCATGATGGGGCTCTTTTTTTCCCAAGAGGGGACCATCATGATCTTTGTCCAACATGGTTCAGTTAATAGTGGAAGAGACTCAAAAGGTTTTAGACTCACATTTTACTGGGCTCCACATTGATCTGCTAGTAGTTATCCTTATAAATTCATCAGAAATAATGAAAATAGTGAGAAAATTTTACTGGACTATAATGAAGTGACTCTCACAGTGTTTCATATTCTTCTCTCTCTCTCTTTTAAAGTGTAATTTTTTAAAAAATCTTTTTTTTTTTTTAACTTAACTTTTATAATCATTGCAGTCGTCAGACCCTTACTTGAAGTAAAACTATAGTAGACTTACCTTTCATACTTCCTAAATGGAGAAATGGGCTGGGGAAAATATGCTTTCAGTTCAAGTATTTTTCAAGCCCAAAAGAAAAAAAGATTGTATTTGGATATGAAGTTCAGCAAGTAGGTGAACTATTCATATACAAACTGGAAGTGGTTAGTCCTGAATTTATTTAGGCTTGACCTACACTTTTTTATCTCCTGGAGATAAATAAAAGCACCTGGTGGATTGCCCATCAAGAAAACCAAAACAGGACTAACAAAGTTGGGTACTTTTGTCTAATAGGGATCCTTATTAGCTGACAGTAGAAAAAAGTCTGCTGATACTTTTAGCCAATTTAGTGTTTCCTATACTATTCACAGTTCCATAGTCCTCTTAATTTATGTAAGAAACTCATATATATATATATATGAATTATTTATATAAAGCAATATATACACATATATATATATGTAGTGTAGACTAGGCTGTATTATACAAGGTCCACTTGCAGGAGTAAAATAACACAGGCACCTTTTTCTGTCGGTTCAGAACAAAAGGCCTTAATGGCTATTTGTTGCTTACTTTTTTTCTTTTTATATTTCCAAGAATTGCTTTTTTGTCATTACATATTTTGCCTCCTTTTGACCCATGATGATGAATCTAAACAGAAGTAATAGACATAGAAGTAACCTGCTGAGCAGTGCAATATCACCTATTGTATTGACTGCAGAAGGTAATTTTCAGAGGTGTTGACAGAGCCATGGGAACACAGGCTCTGGAAACAGCTTTGGCTTTACAGATACAGAGAGGATACAATTGCTCCTTTCAGAGACAAATAGTTGATCTGACTTGTTAATTGGAATTTACATGAATATATTAAAAGTACAAATAGAAACAATGTAAGTGAGGCTGTGTAAAGTACTGCCACTCCACTGCTGCTGTTCTTACATTAATTCAGTGCTGGAATTGACCCTATCAATCACTCGCTTCTTCCTGTGACCCCAGAGCAAGAAACAAGTATATCCAGCGCTTTGTTTGCCTGCTTGAGACTTGCAATTCATCTCATTTGATCTCAGTGTTAGTCCTGATGTGATCAATCACTCTCTGCTTTCTGAGTCCTTACAGCAAGGAGTTGTGGTCTCCATTGCCGTAGTCTCCATGTTTTACATTCTTCATTGCTCACTACTTGCTCTTCATGATTAACAAAACTAATGCTGTTCTCTCTTACCCTTCTCCTGCGGAGTGCTGCAAGGCATCAGCATCAGCCTTGAACTATTTCTCCCTTTCCGTGATGCCTCATGTGCACTCTTACTGGCTACAGCTTTGGTATGCTTCCTGTGCTGTATAAGGTGGGTCTGAATCTTCTGGTTCGTTCTCCAGTGCCTCCACTGTCCTTATACAGTGCTTCTCTGTAACTCATCCCTGTCTGCTGGCTTGTCTACTGGGTCAAAGCAGTTGTTCTTTCATGCTGCACCTCTTTTCCCATTGAATGCAGCTAAATTCTTTTGCAGTAGCAGAGCTGTATTCCCCTACTTTCTTCCATACCTCATAATTTACATTAACTCCTTTTCCAGATCTTTCTCAGCTTCCTAAGTTGTTCTTCCTTTTGCATCTCCCTACCCACCTGCTCCTGAACAGAGCCAGTGGAGATGCTCACGTTGACCCTCCCTCCACTGCAGGCTTTATCCTAATGTCAGTGTTTTGCTTTAGCAATTTTACCTTGTCATAAAGGCACCTTCCCCTTTGAGGAAGCTGCCTGTTGAGGAAGTGTCCCCTCCAGATTTATGAAGGGACAGGGATGCCAGAAATTGCAATGAAGCAGAGATACTAGCTTTGGGTATTAAAGCTCAAAGAAGAGATTGTTAATAGCAGCCTGAGTGTTAATTATCTAAAAGTTTCCTACTGAAGAAAATTCTCACTAATTTCAATCAAACTTATAGCAATCTTTCAGTTTAGGTACATATATTTTTCTTCTCATAATAATCATGCAGAATCCATTTGTAGTGATATTTAGAAATAACTTTCCAAAAGCATCTGTGTGTCTCCTCGCCAATACAGTTAAAATCCTTCCATGCGCTATTTTGCATTTTTTAAAGTGTCTGGATTCCTTGGAAAACTCCCCACAAGATGCATAAAATGAATGACTAGTAGTTACTGTTTTTGTCTTTTTCTTCCTTTCTTTTTGCTTGCAGGGAGCAGTTTGCTATAAATACAAGTAAGACTTTAATTACTGTTTCACTAACATTATTTACTGCCTTGCAAAAATGTGTCTTTACAGCTAGGAGGAAAGTGATATTCTTGTTTATTTAGTCACCTAAAGTTAATTAATTTTTAAAATTTAGATTATGAACTTATGTTGTCATCAAAAATCTGCAAATAAATCACAGTATAATTTTAAGTTTAGAATATTCTTTGAAAATAAATTCCTTCTTAAATCTCATATTTTTGCTTTTACTTTATTATACCTAGAAAAGAGGCACAAAGAATTTTGCAATAGAAATAATATGATTTGCTGCTCTAAAATGCTCTAAAATGCTGTAAAAAATATCTGGAAAACAGCTTATGGCAATTGAACCATTAAATTTCAGGAAACAATTAGTATTGGCACATATGTTTAACACCTTGATATGTGGAATCACAGCTTTGATACTATTGCTGAATTTGGCTGGATTTTCCTGACATATGTTCCATCATTACAAGATAGTCAGAAATCTAGCATATTTGTGACAAGTTGGCACAATCTACCACCTGAAATGTAATGGTTCTATTGCCATAAGCTCTTTTCCAGGTATTTTTTACAGCATTTTAGAGCAATAAATCATATTATTTCTGTTGCAATATGAGTTTCTCTCTGCATTTGGTATTTTCTGTCCAATTATAGAAATGAAAAGAAGTAGGTCTAATTAAAACAAGTTATTTAATCTACATTAAATAATGGCATAATTATAATATTTTGGCCTTTTCCATTAAATGGTTAAGAGATTTGGTGATACATTGTCTGAGTTGTCATCTTAACCTAGCTAGATTATTGTCCTGATCAGATTCTAATTGAAATTTTTTACCTTTCCTCTTCACACAACTATGAAAAACACAGCAGCATTAGCTTCTATTCAGCTTGCCTTTCTTTTGAAGTTGCTAACATGATTTTGAGGGAATAGAGCAAGGAAATAGGTATTAGTGGGAAAATCACATTTTCACTGACTGGGTTTGACTTTTGAGCACCCTGTAATCATGAGAAAACATCTTAGTGTTTGGTATTTAATGAGATTTGTACCCACTTTGGAACCCTTATCATCATCATGTTTACATTGTTAAGCCTTTTCTGGACAGAAGACAAAAAAAAAAAAAAGAGGTGTGACGGTCTGTCACTGTAGATAACTTCAGCAAGAGTAAGGCAGATGTATTTAGAAAATTAAAGCAGGTTTAAAGTCAAAACAATATAGATTTTAAGGCCAGATGGCTGCTTACTGGGGTTTTAAAGGGCAGAATAACAAATCTGTCTAGGCAAATGATGCTCATTATAGAGGATTTTTTGGGTTTTTTAGGTAGGTAAATAAAGCATTCAGAAAATTATCAGGATATGAATGCTCCATTGTGTTTTACAATAGCAAAGTTTTCTTAATTTAGTAGGCAAGCCACAATACTTGGTTAAAACACTGTAGAAGATAGGTGTGAGGACCTAATAGGTTCAGGAAGCTTGTACTTAAGGCTGGTCGATTTCCTTTGCTCTACAAGGACAATTTGGGAAGATAACATAGTAATTTCATTTGTCCTTACCCTATACATTTCTAGAAGCTCACTGAAGAATCACAACAATCTTGAACTTACAAAAGTATCTCACCACACAATTGGAAATTCCCCTGATTAATCAGGTATCTGATCAAACTTTTTGGGTTCTCCCCTTGTGAAGCTGGAGCAGGGAAAATGACGAGACAGATTCATCCCACTATATTTTTGCATGTCAATTTGTTAAAGTGATAAAATATATAAGTAACAAATTATTTTTGTGAACCAGTATCCTCCGTATTCTGCTTGCTGAGTGGCTTTGAGTGACAGTGCCCTGGTTAATAAAGTGAGTGACTGGTAGAAAAGAGCCAGGACATCAATAAACACAGATGCACAAAATAGCTGCTAATAGGAATGTGCTTCACAAGGAGTTACCCACATTCCTACCTGGAGTTTTACGGTTGTTCTCTTTTCTCCACAAAGCAGATTTTGAGGAACATTCAGTATTTCAGATGGTTCTATCTGGATAGCTGTAAACAGTTGCCTGCCCTTTAACAAGGGTAATTGTTGACTGCATCTGATTAAACATCAAATGAAACTGTTCTGTTGGATGAATGGCTTGATGTATGATAATCTATGTTTTATGCTGACCAAAAGCTCGCTGATGCATAGTTAGTATGCAAATAATAAATACAAGTAAAAATCAGTTTCAGGGACCTAAAGTAATATTGTTTTGTAAGATAGTGTTGTATCTTATAAACATATGCTAAAAAATTCAATTAAGAAGTAAATTGGAAAACTAAAGTACCTAGCTACAATACAAGGGTTAGTTTTATAGATGCTATAAATGCTTAACAGTTTCCTTCTTTTTTTCCAACTAGTTTTAATTTCTGAGTCTCACTTGACTCAGTTTCCAAATTAACGGCAATCTATTCCAAGTTTTATTGAAATGATTCTACACGCTGGGTTGGAAGTGACCATCAAGTTCTATCCCCTCTGCCATGGGCAGGGACGCCCTCCGCTAGACCAGGTTGCCCAAAGCCCCATCTAACCTAGAAAAGGTTATACCAATAGCTCATTTTAAATAGGAAAATATCTCTTAAATGGGAACAGGGTTTATTGAATTCTGTGGAAAAGTCTTTCCAACAGAATACACAGATTTGCTTGTTACAGTTTGTCATGGTTTAAACAGCTCTGGCAACTAAGCACCACACAGCTGTTCACTCAATTCCCCTCCCCCTGATGGAATGGGGGAAGAATTGAATCAAAGACGAAGCTTATAGGTTGAGATATCAACAACTTTATAATCAAAAAGAAATATTAATTAAAAATTTGTAAGGAAAAGAGAGGGGAAAAATGACAAAACAAAAAGAGAGGAAAATAGATTCCAAGGCAGACAAACAATGTAAACAAAACCAGTTGCTCATTACCCCCAGACTGATCCTCAGCTAGTCCCTGAGCAACCTTCTCCCCACTTTTATTGTTGTCATCATATGGTCTGCTCTTTGATCAGCTGGGTTCAGCTGTCCTGGCTGTGCTGCCTCCTCACACCTTGTGCACCCCCAGTCCACTTGAGGGTGGGGTGGGGTGGGGTGAGAAACAGAAAAGTCCTTGGCTCTGTGTAAGCCCTGCTCAGCAGGAATGAAAACACCCCTGTGTTATCAACACTGCTTCAAGGATAAGGTGAAATCACAGCTCCATACCAGCTCCTATGAAAAAAATTAACTCTACTCCAGACATAGCCAACACATTCTCTCTCCTCCCCTTACCCCATACCATTTTCATCATGTTCAGGTCCCTGTTGCAACTCATCCTCATTAACCGTCCCTTCTGCCATAAAACATTGTGAAATGCCCATATATATCCATAAAATGTGCACTGATGTCATACTCAGCAATAAAAAGCTGGGAGAAGAAGAAAGAAGGGGACATTTGGAGTGATGGCACCTGACTTCCCAAGTCACTGTTACCCATGATGGATCCCTGCTTTCATGGGGATGGCTGAACTCCTGCCTGCCCATGGGAAGTGGGGAATGAATTCCTCGGTTTGTTTGGCTGGTGTGGGTGACTTTTGCTTTGTCTATTAAATGGTTTTTATCTCAATCCATGAGTTTTTTCACTTTTACTCTTCTGTTTCTCTCCTTCATCCCAGCAGAGGCAATCCTGTGAGCAGCTGTTGGGTGCTTAGTTGCCATCTGGGGTTAAACCGTGACGCTCCCACTGCATGCTTAACCCTGAGACCTCAAGCAGAAATGGAACTGTGGCAGCTGAATGTGCTGCTAACAGAGACTGGCAAGACCACTTATATCCTCTGTACATGAATTTGAGGCTTCCTTTTCTTTGATTTGAGTGTGAAATTGAGCCCCTGGAGACAAACTGCGTCTCTCACTGTTGTGTGACTCCATCTGTCAGTGACAGAGCTGCTTTTTCTCTTGTCAGACTGCCTTACTCGCAGGTAAGTGAATAACCTGACAGCTAATTATGCTGTGTGAATTCTTGCATTTTCATTAGCCCTAGATGAGTCTATACACTTTTTCATACTAGGCCCATATGGTCTAGTGCATAGGTTATCCTCCAGACCTACTAAAGTTTCTTATTTTTCCATAGGTTAATTGGAAAAATAAGAACATCTAGCCCCTGATGTTTTGTTGTTTTACCTGGACATAAATTTATTGACGCCAATAGGATATGAGTCTGTGTGAAATCGACTCAGTATGTGTTCTAATTTGTATTCCAGAGAGAAGCATTTGATTTCATACCAAGGTATAGAACAAGCTTCTCATTTCTCACTAATGCCATTCAGCCAACAACAGGAAAATAATGTTGCTGTCTTAATGTGACATTAAAAAGCTCCTAGCATCCTAATCTGGTTGCAGGACAGAAAAATTTCTGACTGGTTGCTGAATCTGGATAACGATAAGATTTGGGGTCGGAAGCTGAGATGTGAGTTGTTTAAGATTACAAGGATTAGGAAGGTCAGTGGTAAATCTGGAGAGAATCCACAAAGAAGGTATAGTAGAAAAGGTGATGCTACATAAGTCATATGAATATGTCTGTATCATTTTCAACTACTTCCCCTCCAAAATTCCCCATAGAAGAATAATTCTTAAGCTCTTGTCATTCTTTCTCTCTAGTAAAAACAATGGGTGAGTAAAGTTACATTCATGTGTCAAGACATCCATCCATTCCATTTCCAGGTGTACATATTTCAAGTGGATTATGTAATTTTTCTGTGGGCTGCTTTACTTCAGCTTTGTAAGTGACCTTGGAATATCTCTGTGAAATTCTGGACTGACAAGTTTAGACATGAAAGTCTTAAAGTTTGCAAACTAAATCTGTAAATATTTCAAATGTAACTAAGCTTCTTGTTATGGTGTGAGATTATCTGGTATTTTATATAAAGCTTTGAAGGTTCTTAAAGGTCTCTTCGACACCACCTGAACAAAGCTCTAAGGCATGTGAATTAATTCAGCAGCAACTGATCCTATATTTAAACACTGTACAAAATAGAATTTATTCAGATCAGTGCAGCCAGTACCTAATACTTTTAAGGTGTCCTTATCCTCAGGAAGTCAAAGTTGATCCTTAAGGCACATGGACATTGCAGAGTCGCATTTTAGGTATGGATGAGGGCTGACCTTACAGCATGAATGATACTCAGAGCTTCTTGGAAATGTCTCAGCCTTTCTTTAGTGAAACTACCCTACTGGTATTGGAACACAGGTAGGGTTTATCTGTCCTCTTGAATTTGTGTAGCTGGAATATACCAGCAGGTTGTCAAGTGCCTATGAGAAAAAAAATTTCCAACAAGATGAAGCTGTTTTTTTGTATAGACCCCCCAGTATATCTGTTCCTGGCCAGTTTCACCCTGGCTGGATTTGTTTGTAGCCTAGATATAAAAGGTTTTATTACTCCCTGCCTCCACCATTATTTAGAGTTTTTGGATGAGAATCCAGTCTCATTGCTGTCACTCCAGGGTCAGAAATTCAACCAGAGAGATTGCCTTGTAGAAAGAATTAGAATTGCTTTTTTTTTTTCCCCTCCTTTTGCAACTTTGCACATGACGTGTAACAGTTACTGAGATGAAGTGTGTCTTGTGAGATGCTGAGAACTTGAGGAAATTATATCAGGGATGAAAAGGAAGCTTACTTCACAAAGTAGGGTGAGAATGGTAGTAATTATATCTCAGAATAAATAATATATTTATCTTTCAAAAGCTCTGACAAGCAGTGATGGGGGAAAAAAATTAAAGCTTCAACTTTTGTTTCAGGACAGCAAGTCTCATGACAGATATGGAGCGAGTGTACATTGCATAAGTAATTTATTTGTGCATCTTTGGCATTGCAACACTAATAGGCTTGCTTCTAGGTATTCCAGTCTGCAGTTTGTCATGTCTGACTCCTTAGTCTTTTCAAGCAATTGAAGAAATGGCCTTCTGCAGGCTGTTAGTGTCAGATGCCAGCTTACTCACGTAGGTGAAGCTCAATTAGCTCTCAGATAAAGCGTCTTTGAAAAATACAATGAGCTGCACCATGAAAGATAGGTAGACGAGTGTTAAACAAAATCAAAATGTTAATGTGGACAGGCATGAATACCACAGAAGCTGTGATAGGCTCTTTCTTTATTCTGTGCTTTTTAATTATTTAGTGCTATTATGATCTAAGGATCATTCACTAATCTGTTGGAAAATAATCTATTTTCATTGGCCAGTGTTAACTGTTCTGATAGCTGCTGTTGTCTTGTAAGAAACTACCATCTGGTTTAAGATATCAGCATATACATTTAAAAGTATATCCTGGATCAAACCCAGGACTGGCTTCCATTATGAAAAGCATATGCAAGTATGAGAATTGCACATAAGAGGTTAAAAACATTGGTGTCCTCTGATGCAAACATTGTGTATGGACATCTGCAGGGTTGGCATAGAAAACAGCTGAAGGAGGGAGCCTTATGACAAGATGGCCCTGTTTTGGCTACAGAATGCAAAATAAACAGGTAAATGATTTCAACATAGAAGTATGAAGGCTACAGTGCCCATGGGAAATTATCTGTGAAATGAATATTAAAGTTGACACCTCTTAGTATGCTAATGAGCTAAAAGGAGTAAATACTAAAGATGGAAGAATATAGCACCTGACTCTCCAGCCAAATCATGTTAAATGTCATCCAAGGGAGGAGAACAGCTCAGGTGGGCATATAAAAGACATGAGGAAGTTACCCCCAGGAAGATGAGAAGAAATTGAATACCCCAAAGAGGCAGTTGATGAGCTGTGCTCCATCTCATCCACCTAGAACAGGGACACCTTCTTGATAAGCACTGTGACCACCTTTCGGTGGATACCAGGATAGTATTTTGCTGGCATTATATTAGCGTTATTGCTGTAAATGCATTAATAATCGCAATCCCAAACTCTTTATATCTGTCACTAATGAACTTTCTATTAGTTTCAACTTTGCAAAACTGTCTCAGTGAAAGTCCTTTGGGGGCTTTGACCGGTAAGTGTTGACTCTGGTATGTGGTTATATAAATCCTTTAGACGTAAACTGTGGACCAAATTGGTGCTACAACTCAACCTAGCTATACCTAAGCTCCTCTCTGAGATGGTGTTTAGAAAGCAAGGGTGTCTTTTCTGAACCTTGTGACTCAACATGAGGATCTCCCTCAGCCACACATCAGACTTTTACACTTTAAACAAGGGAAGACATTTGCCATGTGACTGCTTGTGGATTGTCTATGTAAGTATCAAACCTAACTGGTTGGAGATAGCAGATCCATGCTTTTAACTCTAGAACCTATTTCAAGCCCTGTCAATGCTTTTCCCCACTGGTCTCCTTCAGCCTTTGCAGTTGATTGAGTCCTATTTCTTGTTTGGTGTGATATACTCTTGAGTGGCTGTAGTACATTGATAGTATCCTCAGTTATTCTTGTTAGTGCTTGTGTTAGGAAGCAGAAAACCTGTTGTTATGAAATTATGTGAGGATATGCCTGTCTTTAACATGTTAATAAAGATAACCAAAAATAACCATTGACAAATTATTTAATTGTTTGCTCTTTAGTATAATTCAGCAGGGCTTTGATATTTCAGGAATTAAATAATGCTTAATTTTCAAAGACAACAGTCACTCCTGCAAGACAAATTCAAGAATCATGTAAACTTTAGTCTCATTTTAATTATGTGATTTAATTCCATTGGTTTCAAACAGATGACACTACTAAAAGTATTTTCAAAGCATGTACTTTATTTTTTAAAATATCAATTTGTAGACAGTCATATATAGTTCCTCTTCCCATCTTCTCTATTTAAACTTTTCCCATGAACTGACACTATCCTCTTTCAAATTAAGTGAGAGCTATTAACAGTTTAAGAGCTTAATCCCAGTGATGAGCAGGTCCCAAGGCTAATTTCAGGGAAAGTTACATACTAAGTAGCTTTTAAGGATCTGTACTTCTGGGACATGCTCAAGGTACATTGAATGTGTACTGGAAAGCACAAAGTGTGGTGGCCTCCCTTCCCCTCCTTTAAATTAACTTGAATTTTGTGATCATTGAAGGAAATGGTAGAATTTATACCAGCTTCCAAGGTAGAAGTTCATATTTGGAAGGAAATGAATCCTTATCAACCTGAAGCAAAAAAGGCAAATGGATGTTTAAGAAAAAAGAAGAATTTTATAGCCAGGGAAGATACTTATTTGTGATATAGTAAGATTATAAAATTAATTATGTGTCTTTTTGATGTTAAGACTCTGGCTTGAATAAATATTTTATGGATTGCAAGAACAACAAAATTCCTGTTTGAACCTAGTTGCCTGAAGTAATACACAAAATCCACTAAAAAAAATAATGCCAATTTTGGATGGAGAATTGCCTGTAAATACTCTATTTTCTGAGGTTTTCAGGGCTTTCACTTTCATGTCTCATGTATTTTCTGTTAACAATGGTCTACTCACTCATTTCTTGCCCCTGCAGCACTCTAAGGTTGAGGTATAGTAGACATTGTGTAGAAGTGGGTTTAACTGGCAAAGCTGATGGGACCAAGCCAGCACAGCAGTATTTCTCTTTGAAGAGAAGTGTTAAGATTTAACCTTGGAACACTCTTTTGTTTCTCCTTGCTTTTTGCAAGATGAAAAATTTTCTAACATACTCACCATGTATTCAAATATAATGAAATAAAATTAAATGTGAATTTTAATTTCTGTTCTAGTATTATGCCTTCATATTTGCTGAAATTGTATGTGTTGTTTTACTTGAATCTTTTTAAAATCCAAAAACAAACTAAAAAAAAAAGCAGCATTCTTTGATCTCTTATGTTTCCTCTTGAGAATTTCGCAGCCTTGTGTGAAATCCAGAACTTTGCCGCTGATTTCAGTCAGTATAGGTGTCATATACATTCACTTACCTGACATCTGGGATGGAGATAACATGGGATCAGATCACAGTTTTAAAGAGAGTAAAACAATACAGACACTAAAGAAGTTCTTTAAAAGTCTGTACTAAAGCTTGTAACTGGCTGATAAATTTGTAAATAAAAATAAAATTGTAGTATCAGATTATAGTTTGTATAGCTAATGTAACTGATGTTGGAAGGAAATGATGTTAGCTTGGGACTTTAATGTTTCAGTCTGCTAATGGAAATTAAAATAAACCTTTCTAGACTTTTAAAGTAGGAAAATATGAGATCAAAGCATGCTTCTAATATTTGATTTATCAGATAATGTTTGGTCATAAACTAAGAGCTTTGTCTAGAACTGTAATATTCATCAGCTTTGAACTATAAGATCTTTTTTATGTTTGAGACAATGGTTGCACCTTTATACAGACAGTTTCTTTACCATGTGTTCAGAAGTGTTTAAAAATCTGTATACATCTACATTCATACACATACACACATTCTTTTCACTTTGTTCCTTTTTATTTAAAAGTTAATCATGGCTGTCAAAACAAAACTGCTTGTTATGTTAATAAAGGAGAAATAAAGCCCCTTAAACATCAAATCTGAATTAGAACTGAATCCAAACGAATACAATTTAGAAAAACTGGTGCTGATTGTACAGTTGTTGCAAGTTGGTATTAATGCACTGAGACTACAAGTCTCTATCTCTTTTCTACATCCTCCAGTTTTCTGAACGGTTTAAGCTCTCTATTTTTCTGTTCCTGTTGAAATAAAATGTTTATGCAATAATGATCATGAAAGACTGCATCTACATTAATGACTGCAGCTGAAACTGAGGACAGTGCTGAACTGCACAACTCAGTTTCTTCTTTTGGAAAGAAAAAAAAAATGCAGTGTTCTCTACTTTCAGATTTGAAATATGTTTCTAGGAAGTTGGTCCTGTCTGGAATTATACCTAGCATACGAATAAAGCTAAGTATTTTTCAGTAACAACTAGACTGGAATTCTCATGACTAGCTAGCATAACAATATACTCTCACATGCAGAAGTGTTGAAAGTAATGTTCTTAACCCACACATTTTTATGTTGGACTTGAGTCTGGTTGGAATATTAATATCAGAGTTATAAGTCCCTTAGCTGAAAATATGGTCTTGTCCTAGAAATGCTGATTCAACTCTGTAACAGCAATGCAAATGTTACTATTCTAATAAAAGAAGCAAAGGAGATTTCAATCTGTTGTCTGGGAGCCCTGAGCACCTATACGATGATTTATGGCCAAGCAAACTACCAAACTAAATGCCTTTTCTAGCAAAGGTGCATTTTTCAATAGAACAGTTCGCCCTATAAATGATTCTGTGTTCTGCCACGGTACCTGCTGGGAAAATATAAGCATTTTCTGATAGAGTAACATTGCGATCCAAGATTAAAATCTAAGAAACTTGACAACAAAACGAATTATAATATGGTGGAAAATACAGCTATCAAAAGAAAATGCCTTGCAAGTAATTTTTGTAATGGTCAATTCCATGTAATTTTCTGTTTCCTTTTTTCCCTCCTAAGTGAATGGGGTGGTATAGAGGTCATTTTAATATTTTGGGTAAGTATAGCCAGCAACTAGGTATCTGAAACCCAGAACAAAAGTAAGTAGTTTAGCACAGCTGTGACCAGGGTTTCACCTCACACTCCTTCATCTGTATGAGGCACTGGCCACTGCAAAGATTTTTAATTCAGTGTATGAAAACAAGCTGCTTGCATGAAATTTGGAAGAAGTTCTTGATCATTGTATCAAACTTTTAAAACTACAAGAGCACAGTAAGATCACACAGATGCTTTCCTCCAGCTACTAAAGGTATGCATGTCAGGGCATTACTGAGACAGAAATGGTGTGTTATACTTCGGAGCACGCTGAGGACTTCTTTCTATTAATTTGTCCAGTTATTTTTAACCCATATACACCTTAGTCTTCTAAAACATCTTGCAGTGAGGGAATTCAATGCATGTCAGCTGCAGGGACATCTCCTTTTCCTACTTTTGAATCTACCACCAGCAGAACTTGAGTTAAAGTTACTTGTTTAGGAGAGACTACCAATGCCACTAAAAGGAGGTATATGGTACACCTATCAAGGTGCTTTCTTCAAGTAGGTGCTCTATATTTTTCAGGCTTTTCTTAAGTTATATGTTTTTCATATTATCCACAGCATTTTAACCCAGATTAGAAAGAAGAGCCAGAAAGAGTAACTTCTTTTATGAAAAACTAATCTAAAAGGTTAGACTCAAGCCCTGTCTCAGCAGTGGGTTCCCTTTCTCAATTTTTTTTCTTTTCTTTTTCCATGAGTATTTTTTTCCTGAAACTAGAATTAAAGCATTATTTCTTTTGAAATGGATGTTTTTATCCAAGCAGACACTATATTTCAACAATTGTTCTCCCATTGTTCTTTTTTGCTTTGAAATTCAATAGAATGATTAGTTTCCTTGCCTGTTTCCTTTTCTAATTTTCACATTTTCCACCTCTAGCTGTTTTTCCAGTTGGTAAGAGCAAAAAGAATGTGTAAGTTTTATCAGCTCTGACTGCTCAAAACTTCTGTAATCAAAGCTAGTTATAACCATACCTAGTAATGTTTCTCTGCTGACATTTTTACCTAATGTTGCATGACGGCCCACTACATTAGGTTGGATAGACCTAGAACTGTTTTGGAGGAGAGTAAAATATATTATTAGTTTCTTACAATGAATAACCACCTACAGCATTTGACCCAGCTTACCCAGAAGGATAATGGTTTTGTTCTTTTGTCCTTTTTTGTAATAACTTTCGCAGAAGTAAGAGTTTAAAGTAGAAAGAAAAGGAAATGCTTGACTCCTCCTCAGGCAGATGTGCATGGAAGGATAAATACTCACTTTAATGTTTGATTTTCATGATCCAGTGTTTTCTATCTTGTGAGCAAGCTACTAGCTAACAAATCACTTTTTCACCTGTGTAATTTGGTCACATTTCTTTATTTCCTCCCCAGCAGTATCCCTCTCACATTGGATGAAATTCCACTTAAAAAAATATCAGGTTGTTTTTTATTAGTCATCTGCCATTGCTATGGCGGGTTTAAAAGATATTTCTCTGGCAGAATGATCTAGCTGAATTGCTGAAATCGTGTGGGTACTGAAGAACTCCACATTAGAGTTGGTCAGGGCCCTTACACAGACATGATGGTGCTGATACTTTATTATCAGTGTGAGAAAATTGCTGTTCTTTGTAGGACTCAGGAAGTATTGAGAGGCTATCAACAAATCTTCCTACCTACCAATTCCCAACAAGACACCCCTAAGTTAAGACATTTGACTAGCTTATCTTTTAATACACTGAGGAAGCTGGAATTCAAGGCAGTTTAGGTCTGAAACTCCAGCACAGCATTTAAACTTCAAAGTGTTAATAGAGGGTATATATGGCCAGGCGTAGGCACACACACGTATTTAATTCTGTCTGTGCTCTCACAGGCAGATTTTCATTATGCATTATGAGATCCAGAATCGTGTAGATACATTAAACATAGAATAATCTGACATATAATTTGAAGAAAAGAAAGAATGAAAGACCAATTTTAATTTTTTTTAATTATTTTTTTAAGAATAAGTAACTGCAGAGAGAAAATTTGAGGAAGTTGTACTTCTTTGCTCTCTGTATTGTATTATGTTCACAGACTATTTTTGGTATTTTACAGCCCCCTAAGAGAGCTTGCAGCTTCAAGGCTCTGAACCAATGCCTAACCCCCACATATTTTGGTGGTATGATTCATAACATACTCATGTGCTCTATTTAAACCATTGTTCAGGGACTGACATTCAGTTACTCAGAGGTAACAGTTTACTTTTCATGCTTTCAACTCCGGTTGTTCTGTGCCATAGAAAATGAAAGGGAATCTAAACTATGACAAAAATGTTTGGTCTAGTGATGGCTCAGTGATAGATTTATGTATGAATTTCTATATGAATGGCCTTTCACAAAAGTATGTAAGGCCAGGCACCAGGTTAGGGGCTGATATTATTGCAGTTATCTGCCAGATAAATAAAGCTGACACATATCTAGGGTATTATGGGCAAGAGTCCATAGATATGTTTTCATCCAAAGATTTTGGAGTAGCTTATAGCATAAACGTTCAGATGCCCTTATAGCATCAATAAAGGTTCACTCATAAGGGAGAGCTGTTTTACAGAAAATTAGATTGCTTCTCTAAGGCAGGACTTCTGAAGAAATTTGGCTTTGGTGAATCATTATCATATTCTTTATTGCTGTTAGAAGGCTACAGTAACACTGCATTTTGTTGGACTGCCTGTCTTCCTTGCTAACTGTTAAAACCTTATTGCAGAAATTGTCATTAAAAAATTACTCGGTTCCTCAGAGCTAGACCTTAAGGATTTATTAACACATTTACAAATAGGCAACGTGCATTCTAACATGGCAAATCATAATTTTTGACAGTGTTTGAAAAAACCAGACACTGCTCCAACTATATTGATTTCTTTGAAGGTTAGTGCTTTCATTATTAATGTTTACTTGAAAGTATCTCAGCCATATGCAGTTAAATATGCTGGTTTCAAAATAGAATATGATACATTTGCAGAGGTGTCTGTTACCTCTTAACTGCTCTGTGCTCTAAATACATTGCAAATTATATATGTTTATAAACATATTTATTATCACCTGTAAGCCTGTAAGGCTGTGTCAAGCCTTGGCTCTGATAAATATTTTTATAAATGTTGTAGATATAACTTATTCATGCTGTTGTTAAAGTAGTGTCCTCTTCCTGACAGATGAATCACCTTATTATTTCTGACCATCTTTGGTGTGTTCACTCAATTTGCAGCATCACTTATAAAGGAATGGCTTCCATCTTACTGCAAATCAGTGTCAGACCTATAACAAATATCATATTGGATGTTTTAGTCAGGAAAATTGTAGTCTTCAAATAGTGATACCTTTAAATAGTTAACCTGATACAAAATCATTCATCACATTTAATTATGTAGGAAATGTGATATCAGTGGAGCAAGCCTGCTTCCCAACTCTCTTTTGGTTCAAGGTTGGGCAGATTACTTTCTTTCTGTGCAATGCTACTGAAAGCAAACATATGGATTGTCTTAAACAAATCCAGTTAAGATTGGAATTGTTGATATAAAATTGGATTTCAACAATTCATGTGCTTTTTATTCAGTAAAGGATATTCCCAATTTTCGTATTCAATTACAGAGTAAACAGAAACTTCAGTGATACACTTTCCCTTAAAATTTTGAAATTGACTTAACTGGAACTTGTACCTATCTCTTTATGTTCAGCATCCCTTGCATAAAATATTTAAACTTAAGCTGATGAGGCATGGCATAGGCCGTATTTTGTCTAGCTGCATGGGGACTGTGTGGTCATAGTGAAACTTGCAGCTGGTTTAGCATCACAGTGCATCCCACATGTAATTTATTACTTGGAAAAATGATCTGAACTGATTTGGAGGAGATGTGTAATTTAATGAACATAAAGAGTGAAAGAGATGTGTGTAACAACTCAGGGCTTGACAACAATTCAGGGGCACATCAGAACATACTTCTTCAGTCTATTGAAAAGCCACAAGACTTGCACCTTGAATTTTTTTTTTGCCTATGTCATTTTGTTCTGCATAAAAACTAAAGGAAAAACTAATATGTAATGGGACCTGAGGTATCTCCTACTTGTGTAATTAAGTGAAGGGTGATTGACCTTAAGGCTGGAAGACAAGGCCCAAACTGAATCGGAACTCAGATCCTTAAAACTTCATGTACAGACTTATTAAATCTTAATTTTTCTGAAGAAGTCTTTAGGATTTTCACTGCTGATTTCTTAATTAGTTGCTGAGTCCAGTGAGAATTATAAGAAAGGTTATCAGAAAACAATATCAGTGATTTGGGAAACTGGGTCACTATCCTCATACAAGAGCCTTGTCTTCAGTCAATTATACTTTGTGGCTTTCATCTTTATTAGGTTAAAAATTTAGCCTAGAAAACTAATATTTTTTGTATTTTTTGCTAAAAACCTGAAGAACCACCTTGAGTGCACACCATTTGTGCAGCACTGAAATTCTTATGCTCTAGAGACTTACTTGGCATGGAAAACCATGAGTTTCCAAATACATTTTGAGTTCTATGTAGAATTAATGATTGTTTTTAATTTATTGTGCTGCACAAATTCCACGTTTGGTTTTGGAAATGTCACATTTTCTTGGATCGATAATTTCAGAAATGTGTCACTTCGGCAGACACATTTTGTTATGTCTAGTTAATATAAAGTCCAAGAAAAGAAAAACAGTCAAAAATACCTCATTTTGCATTAATTTGTCTCACTTTTAAAGCTGAAATTAATATTGTCAACTTAATTTTTTTCTATCTAGGGACCATAATATATGTGGAAATTATTTCTCAGTAAATCTTACTTTTTCACTAGCTAATCCTTTTATTTTCATGTGTGGAGGAACGAGATCATCAATACTTTGGATGTTTAGTTAACATGAGGAGTATCCCAGTTTCTTTGTGTTCCATAGTTAGAGTGATTTGTCCTGTGTGGCAGTTCACCAGAAAGCACTGCTTCTCTGGTGAAAACCCTTACTCAGACCTACTTGTCTCTTGTTCAATGTTGCCTCTTGAAATACTGTTTTATTATGCCATTAAAAAGTGGCATATTAGATCCTGATACAGCCTATATTTTATTTTCAAATCTGGCCCCAAAGTGCTTTTGTGATCTTTAACAATAAATCTATACAGGCAAAACTCAGATTGGCTTTTACATTAAAAAGAACACTCTGTCTACAAAGATGAGAATCTAGAAACCTTGATCTGTTGTTTTAGAAGACTAGATGTGCTGGTGCTGGGATTTAAGAATCAAGGTGTAATGGTAGCTAGCTTGTTCAAGTTTTAAATATGTAGGTATAGAGCCTTCAGCATGTGCCTCTGAACTGATCTGTGTGTATCATTTCTGCAGGTAACCGAGATGCAGTAAACCTGTATTTCCATCTTGACTAGATATAAATGTTTTGACAAAAACAAAACACAACCAAACCAGGAAGATCTTTCTTTATTGCAAGCCACAACTTGTTGGAACACTGTTGGATGTCCTTTGTTCTTGCATGCTCTACTTTTTCTCATACTGACTTTGTCTTGCTTTCTAAGTACGCCAATTCATACCTTACAAGATGGAGTAGTGCAGTTATATATCTTAAATAAAAAACTATTTTGGTAAATGCTTATAGATGTAAACCTGCAGTTGTATATTTGACAAAATAAGAAAAAATACACTTTCTTATTTATTTATGCATGTTCCCTTTAATTCTGGGACTAAAAGATCCTTTGTCTACATTTTCTCTTTCAGCTGCATTCAACATAGTATTGGACATACTGTGGAGGGTTTAACATAGTTTGCCCAAGGAATAGGTGGAAAAGGGAAAATATCACTAATTATTTCCGTTCGATTTAATGTTGGCATGAATTCTGTGCCAAATAATGAGTGTTTAGACAATAACTGGAACAATAACCATGCAAAGTTTAGCATATCTTTTGAGTGATATGATCAGGTTAGAGAGAGATGGTAATGCCCCTTAAGAAATTTAGATTCTTTTTTAAAGGGAGATAAAATGTACATGCAGTGTCTTGATTCAACAAAAATGGAGAGGAAAAGCATCTGAATGAGCATATTGAACCTTTCTAAGGAACAACAGGAAATAGTGTGACCCTGTGAATAAACTTAACTCCGCCACTCCTTACAAACACTAACCTGCTGCTTATATATCTTGAAGAACCTTCTTTTTCTTCTACTCCCTTGCCTTCTCCTACACTTCCGAAGTAGACAATGAAATCACAAATTAATGTAAATAATTCAAGCTGTTGTGATTTGTTTCCCAGAATATGTAACACCTGGTCAAGGGGAAATTCAAAATTGTAGCTGCTCAGCTTTGGTAATCTGTGACCAGGAACCTTGGAATGGAGGGCAAGAAGGTCCAACTGTAGAAAGGGTTGAGGTGGCTGGATCAGGAATGCCAGAGACAGAAGGATGCTCTGTGAGGAAAGCGTCCCTCACTAATGAGACAGGAAATGCTGTGGTGTGGTCTTGTAGCAATCTATCAGTTGTGGGACACAGGCACTTCAGGGCCACCTTGGGCAACAGAGACCGGTGGGAGGATGGACCCAACGCGGGGCTGATGTTTACGGGGTTGGTTCTGGTGCAAGTGTGTATAAGGAATCAGGTAGTGTAACCCCTTGGCAGACTGCCTGCAGAGCTGCTTACAGCTGTAGGACTCTGTCCAGTGCATTGTGCATTAAAACTTTCATATTTAAGCATGAATGTGTGCTTAATTCCCCAACACTGACATTCAAGTTTTGCCTTTTCTCCTTTTCCTATGCTTTCCCACCTATGGTTTTGTTAAAGTGTTGCACAGTGTGCTTGCAGAAATCACGGAGAGTTTAAGGCATCCCAGTCACTAAGGGACTGCTTTGGTGCTGCCTGACTTGCAGCAGAGTGGCAGATCTTGGCATGAATTCCAGAAATGGCCCTTAACCTGTTGATCAGAGATGTGCTAGACACATCACAGCACACCTGAAGCCCAGTGAAGACCAGCCAGGGGCTCCTGAGGTAATGGGAACCAACAGGGAAACAGGTAAAGTACATCAAAGTAATTCCAACCACTCCAGGCAGTAAATCAGCCTCACAGGGAGCCCAGCTGAAATCATAGAATCATAGAATCATCATAGAATGGCATGGGTTGGAAGGGACCCCAAGGATCATAGAGCTCCAACCCCTCTGACACAGGCAGGGACAACAACCTCCAGATATGGATCTACACAAGGTTGTCCAGGGCCCCATCCAAACTGGCCTGGGACACCTACAGGGATGGGGCATCCACCACCTCTCTTAGCACCCTGTTCCAGCACCTCACCACTCTCTGTAAAAACCTTCCCCCTAATATCTAATCTAAACCTTCCTTCCTTTACTTTTAATTCATTCCCCCTTGTCCTGCCATTGTCTACCCTTTTAAAAAGTTGATTCCCCCTCCTGTTTGTTTGTTCCCTTCAGGTACTGGAAGGCTGCAATGATTTCCCCCTGCAGCCTTCTCTTCTCCAGGCTGAATAAGCCCAGCTCCCTCGGCCTCTCCTCATAGGGGAGGTGCTCCAGCCCCCTAATCATATTTGTGGCCTCCTCTGAACCCTCTCTCAAAAGTTCCACATCTTTCTTGTATTGGGGGCCCAGCTCTGGACACAGTACTCCAGATGGGGCCTCATGAGGGCTGAGTAGAGAGGGAAAAATCACCTCCCTGTCCCTGCTGGCCACCCCTCTTCTGATGAAGCCCAGGATACCATTGGCCTTGTGAGCTGCAAGAGCACACTGCTGGCTCATGTGAAGTTTCTCATCTACCAGAATCCCCAAGTCCTTCTCAGCAGGGTTTCTCTCAAGAAGCTCTTCCCCCAGTCTGTACCTATGTCTGGGATTCTTCTGGCCCAAGTGCAACACCTTACACCTGTGTTGAACCTCATTAGGTTCACCCGGGCCCATCTTTCCAGCCAGTTAAGATCCCTCTGGATGGCTTCCTTTCCTTCTGTTGTGTCAATCACACTACCCAGTTTGGTGTCATCCGCAAACTTGCTGAGGCTGCACTCAATTCCATCATGAATGTCATTGATAAAGATGTTAAAGAGCACCGGTCCCAAGACACACCCCTGGGGGACCCTGCTTGTCACTGGCCTCCATCTGGACATAGACCCATTGACCACCACCCTTTGTCTAGGTTCTGTCAACCAGTTTCTTATCCACTGGATGGTCCACCCATCAAATCCACATCTCTCCAATGTATAGATAAGGATGTGGTGGGACTCTGTGTCAAAGGCCTTGCACAAGTCCAGGTAGATGACATCAGTTGCCTTCGCTTTATTTACCAATGCTGTCACCCCATCATAGAAGGTCACCAGATTTCTAAGGCACGACCTTCCCTTGGTGAAGCCGTGCTGGCTGTCCCAGATCACCCACTCATCCCTCATGTGCTTCAACATGTCATCCAGGAGGATCTGTTCCATGATCTTCCCAGGCACAGAGGTGAGGCTCACCAGCCTGTAATTCCTTGGGTCTTCCTTGCTCCCTTTCTTATAACTGAGAGTGATATGACCTTTATTCCAGGACCTTGTCCGACAGCCGCAACTTTTCAAATATGATGGAGAGCAGCTTGGCAACCACATCAGCAGCTCCTTCAGGACCCTGGGATGCCTGTCATCCGGCCCCATAGACTTGTAGACATTCAGTCTCATGAAGTGGTCTCAGACTTTCTCTGCCCTTACAGTGTGGGGGGGATTTACTCCCCCAGTTCCCACCTAGAGGTCCAGGGATGCAAAGTTCTGGGACTTGAGAATTATAAGAATCCTGGCTGCCGGAGAAGACCGAGGCAAAGAACTCATTCAGTACCTCAGCCTTCTCCTCATCAGTCGCAGCCAATTCTCCTTTCTCATTTACCAAGGGGGTTACGTTCTCTTTGGCCTGTCTCTTCTGGCCAATGTACCTGTAAAATCCCTTCTTGTTGTTTTTAACATCCCTTGCCAAGTTCAGTTCCATCTGTGCCTTGGCTTTCCTGATCCCATCTCTGCAAGTCCGAGCAGCATCCCTGTATTCTTTCAACACACCCTTGTTTCCAGGGCTTGTGTTTCCCTCTCTTTTCCCTCAGTTTGGCCAGCAGGTCCTTGCCTAGCCATGCTGATCTCCTGTTCCTCCTGCCCACTTTCTTATTCAGAGGGACAGAGAGCTCTTTAGCTCTCAAAAAGGCATCCTTAAAGAGTAGCCTTAAAGAAATGCCTCTATGCAAATGCAAGTAACATGGGGAACAAAGGAAGAGTTAGAGATGTGCACATGCCTCCAGTGCTATCTTATAGACATCATGGAGATGTGTTGGGTTGGCTCCTATGACTGAGTGTTGGAATGGAAGGATAGAAGAAGGTAGACAGGCAAGGTAGACAAAGAAGGGTGTCCCCTTCTACGTCAGTCACCTGCTGGAGTGCATGGATCTCTGCCCTGAGATGGATAAGAAGCCGATCAAGAGCTTATGGGTCAGGATTAAAGGGAAGGAAGGGGCAGGGACAGGGGACATTATAGCAGGAGTCTGCTACAAACTACCTGAACAGGAAGACTGAGCTGATGAAGTTTTCTAGATACATAGAAGCAGCTGCTTCACATTTACAAGCCCTTGTCCTCATGGGGGACTCCACCATCTACTACTACCTGCAAGGAGGGTGTAGAGAGGTGGGGGTTGGTCTCTTCTCTCAGGTGACAAGCAATAGGACCAGACAAGATGGTTTCAAATTGCACCAGGAAGATTTAGGTTAGATATCAGGAAAATTTCTTTATTGAAAGCATAAAGTATTGGAACAGGCTGCACAGGGAAGTGGTGGAGTCACCATCCCTGGAGGTAGATCTTGTGCTTGAGGACATGGTCAAGAGGTGGAATAGGCAGGCTTAAGCTGTGGTTGGACTTATTATCTCAAAGGTCTCTTCCAATCTAAGTGATTCTATGACTTCCATCATCCTGTTATCTGTTGGAGGGACAGCAGTTTTCTGGAATGCTCTGATGATAACTTCCTCCTCCAAGTTCTAGAGGGGTCAAAAAGGAGAGGTACTGTGTTGGATCTTGTCACCAAGAGGGAGGAGTTGATAGGGCATTGGAAACTCAGCGGCCTTGGATTGCAGTCACCATGAAATGGTGGAGTTCAAGATCCTCAGGACAATGAAGAGGATGCATAGTAAGCTTACTATCCTGATCTTCAGTAGAGCAGACTTTGGCATTTTCAGGGATCTGCTTGGTAGAATATCATAGGACAAAGACCTGACGGGAAGATGGGTGCAAGACAGATCATTAGTGCTCAAGGATCACCTCCTCCAAGCTCAGGAGTGATGCATCCCAACAAAGAGGAAGCCAGACAAAAACACCAGGTGGCCTGCATGGATGAGCAATTTGATCTTAGACAAAATCAAACACAAAAAGGAAGCCTGTAGTGGCTTGAAGCAAGGACAGGTATCCTGGGCAATCTCAGGCACAGCTACAAACTGGACACAGAATGTACCGAAAGTAGCCCTGCGGTGAAGGATGTGGGGGTGTTAGTGGATGAAAATCTGAACATCAGCCAGCAATGAGCACTTCCAGGCCAGAAAGACAACTGTATCTCAGGCTACACCAAAAGAGATGTGACCAGAAGCTCAAGGAAGGTGTTTCTCCCCTTCTACTGTGCTTTCATGAGACCCAAACTGGAGTACTATGCCCAGATCACATGTAGAAGTGAGCCCAGTGGAGGGCAACAGAGATGATGAGAGATCTGGAGCACCACTCTTATGAAGACAGGCTGACAGATTTCAGATTGTTTATCCTGGAGAAGAGAAAGCTCCAGAGAGTCAACCAGTAACTGAAGGGGACCTCCAGGAAGGATGTAGAGGGAATTTTTATCAGGAGAAGGGGTAATGTATTTAAACTGAAAGAGGATGAATTCTGATTAGATATTAGGAAGAAATTAATTACTGTGAGGGTGGGGAGACATTAGAAGAGGTTTTCCAGAGAAGGTGTGGGTGTACCCAGCCTGGAAGTGTTCAAGACCAGGTTGACAGGGGCTAAGAGCAACCTGGTGTAGTGGAGGGTGTTTCTGTCTGTGACAGGGGAGTTGGAACTAGATGGGCTTTGAGGTCCTTTCCAATCAAACCAGTTTGTGATTCTATGATTCTATGTATTAAAATACAGAGATGGTGTTAAGAGACAGTCTAAATATTGATCTTCCAGGTTTAGTCCATAAAGTGCTGGAATACCAATTAGGGATTTTTGTTTGCTTTTTCCCACTTACTGATGACAGACCATGGTTATTAGACCTTGCAGGCAACCACCAGAGATTTAAAAGCTGAATATCTGCCCATAGCTATTATTTTGGAAGCTGTAGTTTCTTGTTATTGGACATAAGCATTGCATTCTTCTGAGATGTAGTTGTAAGAGGAAGGATTGACAAGATGGTTTAAAATAATTTCTGCTAACAACTTGCAAGACCAAGAAGCTGTCAGAAGAGACTGTTAAGGTTTGGGGGCTGTGTGTTCTGTCATTCTGAAATAGGAAATAATTACCTCTCTTACCTCTTTTATTTTTTTTCCCCTTCCCAGAAGTTTTGTAGATTTTTGAACACCTGAGGGAAAACAAACAAACAAATAAACAAAAAGTAAAAAGAATATTCTTTTTTATATGATGCTGGGCCCAAGCACATTTTCTTTGCTAATTCTTTACTACAGAAATAGACTTCACATAGGAAAATGCTAAATTAATTTTCATGAGAGCTTTTTTTTTGGTAGTTTTTTTTAATGCTCAATATTGTCTTCTGTTGATGGTTTTCTAACCATCTTTGTATTCTGCATGAGGTGACATGGGAAGATAATCAGGATTTTGGAGATAATTAAAAGGTTTATATTGAAGTTGTTCTGGCTATTAAAAGGCTATATTCTGCGGAGAAAGGAATTAACATTCTTAGAGTGCGAAGAGTTATTAATAGATTTTTCAAGGTGCTGGCTCACCTTGAAGAAGTTACATGTCTGGGAAAGGTAGAAAGATGTATACCAACTATTTCCTAATTTGTCCAGAAAA
This sequence comes from Gallinula chloropus, assembly GCF_964237585.1. Taxonomy (NCBI): domain Eukaryota; kingdom Metazoa; phylum Chordata; class Aves; order Gruiformes; family Rallidae; genus Gallinula; species Gallinula chloropus. Next base: position 15,888,675 of record NC_140089.1, on the reverse strand, counting down.
AATCAAGCTATTAATGGCTATTAATATTAAATGATAAATTTTATATTCAGTGGCAGCAAATGCATTACAGGAAATGAGGATGTAACTGAGGAAATAAAGGTTCAGGTGAAAGGAAGGTGTGTTCATACTTTGTAACAGCCTAATTAATGGTGATAATTGCATTGTGCTTTTGTTGCATCTGTCATTTCAACATTTTGTTGTGGTTTTTTGTAGAGTAGTTATGTATTATTATCTCCATTTTGCATTTGAAGAAAGTGATCTTTGGAGAAATTGCCTTGTGAAATAGCCTGTTTGTATGCATGAGTCCTTCTGCACAGCTGTAAAAGCATCTGAATTGTCATGTTGTGGAAAAAGCATAACCACAGTGGGTATTTCTAAAGGGAGGATGGGCTTCATCACTCTCTGTTCCTCCCTAAAACACCTTCTGTTGAGTAATCACAGTTTGACAATGGCCTCATCAACATGAGGAGCCAAGTGCCCCACTGTTCACTAGCTGTAGCAACCTTGAGGAAGGTTGTATAAAGACATGAAGAGGAAATCACTGTATTCTGTTTTTTGGCTAAGATTAAGTTTCACAGGAAGCTTGCAGGGGACACAAACAGGACAAATGATCCAAACTACTCAAAAGCATATTCCATATCATATGGCTTCATGGTCAGCATATAAAGGAGCCTGGACAGGGAGAAAGAAGGCTCTGGGATGGATGACAACATCAGTTTTGTATACTCTGTTAGAAGTATTGTTGTTATTTTCCTTTGCTGTTACACTAAACTGTCTGTATCTCAACTCAGGATTTTTACATTTTCCTTTCCATTCTTCTCCTCATCCCAGCATGGGGAGAAGGGATAAGTGAGCAGCTGTATGGTGCTGAGTTTCCTACCTGGGGCTGAATTGCATCAGGCCTTTCCAAGGTGAGCTTAATTTCAAGAAGTGTTCCAAAATACCACTAGGGGTTTTTTTCTGAAATTTTAAATTTTGGTGTGACTTATTGATTAAAAAGAAAAAGTTTGGAAGATACCATGTGGTAGAAACTAAAAAAAAAAAAGAAGAAGAAATGATAGATTGCTGAAAGGCATGAAAAGAGGGGAAGAAGTAATGAAGACATTTGGTATAAATCTTATTTCTGTTCTGCGGAATAAGAAATACGATACAGAAAGTCTTTCACTTCTCCATTATTGATTCAAATATAAAGTTAATTCATTGCCCTGTCTAGTTTCCAGTGGGCAAAGTGCCACCCTCAGAAAGGCAAGTCCTAAAATCATGTCAGCTCTTTTCCTTATCAGATATCTTAGCTATAATAATTCCAAAAATTGTTGGTAGGCATACAGTTATATAGTTTAGTAAATACTCTCCACATATCCTTTTTTTTTTCTTTTGATCAGTGAAAAGGAAACTGGACCCAAAGCTGTTGTAAACAGTTACCTATCAACTGTAAAATAGAGTAGGATAAAAGCAGAAATTAAGCGCTTGGCAATGTGTGTGTGGAAGTGATCGAATCACACTGATTTAGCAGTTGTTAAATTCAGATAGGGATTAATCTACTGATTCAAAAAGTGTGGGAACTGAATAGAAAGATAACTTCATCATTCAGACACGGGTCTGGAAGATAAAAATGCTAAAAGTTGTGTGAATGGGCTAGAAATCAGAAGTATGACCTGGTACTTGATATGTAATGAGTTTCTTCTGATTTTCTGTTATTAGTTGCTCTTAGTTAGATGAATGTAGTAATGAAACCCTACTTCGGCTTTGCTGTATTCCAAAATAATTTTGCACAAATGTCAGATGTGTTGTACCATTCAATATCTCTATTAATGATATTGACTGTGGGTTTGAGCGCACCCTCAGCAAGTTTGCTGATGACACCAAGCTGAGTGGTGAAGTTAATGTGCCAGAGGGATGGGATGCCATCCAAAGGGACCTGGAAAGGCTGGAGAAGTGGGCCTAGGTGAACATCATGATTTCAACAAAGCATAGTAGAGCGTTCTGCACCTGGGTCTGGACAGCAGATGTCTATACAGGTTGGGAGATGATGTGCTAGAAAGCAGCCCTGAGGAAAAGGACCTGGGGGTACTCATGGATGAAAAGCTGGACATGAGCCATCAATATGCATCTGCAGCCCAGAAGGGCAACTGTGTCCTGGGCTACATCAAAAGAAGTGCGGCCAGGAAATCAAAAGAGGTGATTCTGCCCCTCTGCTCTGCTCTGGTGCGACCTCACCTGGAGTACTGTGTCCAGCTTTGGAACCCTCAACAAAAAAAGGACATGGACCTGTTCGAGCATGTCCAGAGGAGAGCTATGAAAATGACCAAAGGGCTAGAGCACCTCTTCTATGAAGACAGGCTGAGAGAGTTGGGCTTGTTCAGCCTGTAAAAGAGAAAACTCTGGGGGGACATTTTAGTGGCCTTCCAGTACCTGAAAAATGTCTATAAGGAAGAAGTATTCACAAGGACATAGAGCAATAGGATGAGGGCAACAGTTTTAAACTCAAAAAGACAGATTGAAGTTGGGTTTTAGGAAAAAATTCTTCAGTATGTGGGTGGTGGATCAGTGGAACAGGTTGCCTAGAGAGGTACTGGAGGCCCCATCCCTGGAGTTATTCAGGGTCAGGCTTGATGGGGCTCTGAGCAACCTGATCTAGTGAAGTTGTTCCTGCTTACTGCAGTGGGGTTGGACTAAGGGCCCCTTCCAGTCTTACACATTCTATGATTCTATGTACAAAACTATATGGAAAAAACTGTCAATAAGGGAAGACCAAGTATGTCCCTATTAGCAGATATTAGCAGATCTGCAAGGCTTTGTTCTGAACAGCTGCATGCACAAAGAACTTGTACAACACTTCTGCTCTTCTGATTTTAATTACCAAATATTCTGTATGTGTCAGTGAGCAACAGAAAAGCTATGTTAACCGAATTGTGGGAATTCTTTGTTTGAGGTCAATATGAAAGTTACTGATGAATGAGGTATAGAAAATGGAGAAGATAGCAAGAAAACAAAGACAACCAGAATGGGACAGTGGAAGGCAAGATCTCATTGAAGAACCTGCATTTTAGATTGAGTTCAGATCTGCATTAGGTAGATAAAGATGAATGTGAATTTTAAATTATAGTTAATCTTCATTAAAGTAATTATCTCTCTTAATGAAGTATCAGCTAGGTGATGGTTGTGCAATGGAGTATGAAACCTTAAGTGAATAAAATCAATTTCATATTTTCAGCCTGACTTTTCTGTCCATTAATAAACAAGGCATAGGAAATATACTTTTTGGAGTAATATGATATGCTCATAGATCTTTTAAGATGGATATCACCTGAGATAATGAACACAGGCATAGTTTTGAGTTTCTCTCACCTGTTATTTTGATCCAAGCAGACTATTTCAACCTTTCTTCTCATATTTTATTTTATTTAGCTATTTTTTTCCCCAGATGTCAAGTAAGCCACATTACAGATATATTTCACACCTAAATGAGTGGACTAATGGAATGGTGTTTATAAGGGAAGGTGTATGTTATCCAGGCACTCTGGTCTATTAATCATAAGGGTATGAATTAAGCTCTGACATGCTTATTTTTTGTAATATGCATGAAAATTGCTTATTTACTTCCATGCTGTTACAACAAAAAGAAACAGACCAATTCTAAATGGCAACGTACTGTAGTGTGAAGCAATTAACTGAGTTATATGTGCCCTTCAGTCAGGATCATTTTCTATTAACTGTACAAACTCATAGAGACAGGGTAAAATAAACCTGGGTTGCTGAGCACCTCAGCCAGGAGTATCAGAAAATAAACACCCTCATAATAATGAAATGGAAATCTGGGTGGAGCGGGTGGATCAAGAGGCATTAAAATTGTCTGATGAATGTGTAACTCTAAGAGGGAGACTGAATTCTGAAGTTTTTTATGTATTGGGTCAGTGGTTTCCTCTGTGGAAATTATTCCTGTTGCCTTTGGTACTGTAGGTACTAGACTCTCCTGTTATATGTATGTAGGTACTGTAGGTACTGTAGGTACTAGACTCTCCTGTTATATGCTTTTTCCTGTCCCCCTCTGTTGTCCATCCATCCCCAATTGGCAACAAATACTGTTGATGCTCTAGGATAGCTGAGTATCCCTTACTCCATCTTACCAGCCTGCCTACAATTAAATTCTGATCTTCAGCAGGATCTCTACAGCCATAACATGAGGATGCAGTTAGGTAAGGAGAAACATAAAAATAGTAATATAATCACCAAATTAGTAAGGTTTTTATAATTAAGAACAATTGGGAACTTTTTAAGGCCCTGGAGTCAAAACAACCCTCCTGCCCCTTTCACATCCTGCTGACAGCATCCTGTGATACTTGTCATGCTGTGAAATAGCTCTGCAGACTCAGATCTGTGTTTTCACAGTTTTAAAGGTCTTGAACATGTCTAGCTGGTTTGCCTTTTATTTCCAGAAGTAAGTGATGTGACTACTGAGCAACAAGACAGAAAAAACCCAAATAAATGACATAGGAACTAGTAGGAATTATCTGTTATGTTTGCATTTATAGTTTTATTTATTTGTCTGTTTCTCAGTCTGTTTGTCTACATAAGGTATAAATTCATTGGAAACAACAGCACTGGGCAGGAGTGTTGTGTTAAAATGGGTATTTACATTGACTGCAAAAGTGTCGGATTTCTTTCTTAAAAGGGTGAGGAGGAAGGACAGGTTTGTGTAAGCTCACCTTTTGCTTGCTGATGCAGTTATTTCAACTGCACAATAAAAAGAACAAACAAATTCCCTTACAGGATGACCTGTGCCTTTTCTACCTGAATATCAGATTTTCTTAGGTCTTTCTTTTAATTCTGTCCTGTAGTCATATCGGGCTGAAAGGCTGTGCTCACCTGGGTTTATTTAATGAAACTCTAATGGCACAAAGTAAAATGCTGAGAGTAAAAGTATTTGGGATCTTAAGATCTTGGTAGGAAAGTAATTAGCAAGGAACAAAAAAATGACAAGTAATGCTTCTAGCAAGGAAGCTCTGCCACATGAGAGATTTTTAAAAGCTTTCAGGCATTTTTCAAGTACTGCTTAGAATAATGGTAGGAAAAAAAAACCCTAACCAAACAATCACAAAAAGATGATCACATTTAATTACTTTTCCTTCAGCTTAATTGTCTTGGTTTTTTTTGACACTAATAATCTTGACCTTAAAGTAAAAACCCCAGAAGAGGCTGTTCTGTATAAACACTGGAGATATCAGTAATATTTTCTGGAGGACTTTAGGATTGTCTGAAAATCTTCACAGATTTTGGTATTAGGAGTTTGATTTCCAAGCCAAAGAATGCTAACAGGACTCTTTATGTGGAACTTAATCCCTCCATTTTTCAAACTCTGTATAGTTTCTTTGAAGCCAATGAAATTATTTTGAAATTAATGTCTGACTTGAACCTTTTGGGTTTTTTGAAAATTAATCTTTGGGTTTTTTTTAATCCTCATTTTAGTTTTGTACCTGATTATAAATGATTTTTTAGGAGCTGCAAGATAACTTGTGTCCCTGGGCTGGTGAGAAAGTTTCCAGCTGAAGAATACCGTCTCGTACAAGTGAATCTAAAGCTAGTATAGCTAGCTATGCTTATGCCAGCCTTGGCTATTGATGCTCTCCTTGAACGACTGATATAAAAAAAAGCATTATGATTGATTAAATGGATAATTTAAAAAAAAATAATTGTATTTGTTACTTCGTGCCTAGGGCAGAGTCTGTATAAAATATTGAAGATGTAATGGACATCTTTGCTTGTGAGCAGCTAGAAGCATGAGGGATGTGGAGATCTCTGAAGGATGGATTTCCTTTCTTGATACTGCACTCAAACAAAGTGCATCAGTATGAAGCTGGATAGTTTTTCATTTTGACAAAACCTGGCGTGAATATGAAGTCTAGATCCTTGTCCTCATGTGCAAGGAAGATGAGTTACGTACATGCAAATGAAAGAAGGTGCAGAAATAGAGAAGACAAATTGAAAAGGTAGTCAGCATGGGTTTACAAAAGGTAGATCCTGTCAAACTAACCTGATCACCTTCTATGACAAGGTGACCTGCTTAATGGACAAGGGGAAGGCTGTGGATGTGGTCTACCTGGACTTCAGTAAAGCCTTTAACATGGGTTCTCACAGCATTCTGACTGAGAAACCGGCTGCCACTGGCCTTGACAGGTGGACTCTCAGCTGGGTTAAAAACTGGCTGGATGTCCAGACCCGAAGGGTGGTGGTGAATGGAACCAAATCCAGCTGGAGGCCGGTCACGAGTGTCATGCCCAGGGTTCAGTCCTGTGTCCGGTCTTACTCAACATCTTTATCAATGACCTCGATGAAGGGATTGAGTGTTCCCTCTGTAAGTTTGCAGATGACACTAAACTGGGAGGAAGTGTTGATCTGCCTGAGGGTAGGGAGGCTCTTCAGAAGGACCTGAACAGACTGGACCGTTGGGCTGAGACCAGTGGGATGAAGTTTAACATGGCCAAATGTAGAGTGCTGCACATGGGACATAACAACCCCATGCAACACTACAGGCTTGGAGGAGGTTGGCTGGAGAACTGTCAGGAAGAGAAGGACCTGGGGGTGTTGGTTGACAGCAGGCTGAATATGAGCCAGCAGTGTGCCCGGGCAGCCAAGAAGGCCAATGGCATCTTGGCTTGTATCAAAAACAGTGTGGCCGGTAGGTCTAATTGTGCCTCTGTACTCGGCATTGGTGAGGCCACACATTGAGTACTGTGTCCAGTTCTGGGCTCCCCACCATTAAAAGGACATTGAGGTCCTTGAGCGAGTGCAGAGAAGGGCAACCAGGCTGGTGAAGGGGCTGGAGGGCAAATCATACAAGGAACAGCTGAGGGAGCTGGGGACGTTTAGCCTGGAGAAGAGGAGGCTGAGGGGAGACCTTATCACCACCTACAACTACCTGAAGGGAGGTTGTAGAGAGGTGGTCTCTTCAGCCAGGTGACAGGAGATAGGACAAGGGGAAATGGCATGAAGCTGTGCCAGGGCAGGTTTAGCTTGGATATTAGAAAAAAAATTTTCCTGAAAGAGTTGTCAGGGCCTGGAACAGGCTGCCCAGGGAGGGGGTTGAGTCACCATCTCTGAATGTGTTTAAAAAAGGGTAGATGGGGTACTTAGGGATATGGTTTAGCATAGGATGGGAATGGTTGGACTTGATGATCTTCAAGGTCTTTTCCAACCTTGTGATTCTGTGATTCTGTGATTAGCTTGCACTATAAAGGAAGGAAACAGATTTTTTCTGAGTGAGGAACATATCTGTCCAGATAAATTTGTGATGAGCCAAGGGGACAAGGACTTGCTGAATTTTGCAGATACAAAGGTAGACTTTAAATGGCTTTGACTTGAGAAATTATGAAGAGTCAGTCAAATGATTTGATTTCTAGACAGCATTTCCTTTGAGGGTACAAATGACATCCATGGGAATTTGAGAATATATAATTATCAAATTGTTGATGACATTTCTTATCATCTGATAAAAAGTAAAAAGTCTAGTATGTATTTTTAATTTTAAAAAAGGAAAATAATTTACAGAACTTTTTTAATCAGCTTACAAAACAAACCTAAGAGAGGATGATGAATTGTGAAGGGTCAGCTTTCTGTACTGGATGCACAACTAGCCAATGCTGGTTTGATTTTTCTAAACAACATTCAGATGGTCACTGATGGACTTCACCTACTCTTTTTGCATATGGATAACTTAATAAGCAGCACAAATGCTTTTTTCAGTGTCGGTTTTCCTTTGTGTATCACCAGCAGCTTGAAGATCTATGGATGCTGGCAACTTTATAGGATACAGTGTCACAATGCCTGGTTACATATAGTCTCATACCAAGCTGAAATACATGAGTAAGAACTGATTCTCCAAACTATGTGGCTTTCAAGATAGCTGTCAAAATTTGAATATTAAATTATTAAAAGTACCTTTATTGTCCATCTGTCAAAAACAGACACCTGATTCTGTCATAGCGGATAAGGGTTTTCTTCTTCTTCACAGCCCTTTTGATCTCTTGGGATGGGAAAATAAAAGATACAAAAAACTCTTGAAAACCTTTGGGAAACACAGTGTTGCACTTGATCCCCTGTCAGAAAATCACCTGTGTTCACATTTGTCACATCTTTTGGGGATAATATGTACACGAATGGAGTAGCACATATTGTTATAGTATGTGTCATTGAACCTGGAACACGATGGGTCATCTCTCATGTTTCCTATTCTCTGTTTGCTTTCAAAGAAATCTTTAGAGTGAAACCCAAAAGTTGCTTTGGTGCACCTTTGCCATGTGGGCAGACATGAATGGGGTCCCTAAGCTGTCTGGACTTGCTGCATGCTGCATAACTCAACTCCTCTAACTCTTCCTTGTTAACTTCTCAGATACTATGGCCAGGGCTGTAATATTTTCTAAAAGCTGCAAGAGCTCTTAAAGTATTGAGAGCAATCATATTTATGGACAAAAAAGAGGGAGGAAAAAATATTTTGATAGTAATATGAGGGAAAGAAAACTGGAAGTTCTGCGTAGATATTTTCCTTTTTTTCCTTTTTTTCAAGTGCAAGCTCTGTAAAGTAGTCTATCATTTGTGCAGCAGGTGGCACACAGCAGGGAGTACTTTTTGAGAAGCTTGTATTAAACATATGAGAAGTAAAACTGTGAGAGCCATTTAGATCTTTCTCCTTTCAGTTACTTAAAAGAGAACAGGGAATAAAGAAAAATAGAAAAAAGAATGAAATAATAATTAAAAAAAAAAAAGCTGTCGGTTGTTCCTGTCATAACCATTTGGCTGTGAATGTATTTGTGCAGGGCTTGCCTTTTATCTTATAGGGTTTGGTTTGTAGAATTCCTAGGGCACGGAAACTCTTCAGACATTTTAAGGCTTTGTCTTGATAGAAACATTTAATAATGTAATAATAATGCAATAGTACTACTATTCCATGCTTGGTTTGTTATGAAGGAGGGTGATTTTGTGCTAGAGCTTGTGGTCAATGTACCTAGGATTCTGAGTTCGAGATATGATATATTTTAGCAAATTTCACTGAAGATGCTGTGTTCTGTAGTTTTACCTGTCATGCTAAATCCATGTGGAAAGGGAGATGAGTATATTGCCATCATTATTGTTGCAAATATTATTAATGTCACAAACTAATAGAATGATGCTTTTGAACATTTTATGGTATCAATATTCTTGAGACTAAGTATTTCTCTTGAAAATCAGTGGGAGTTAAAACCTTTCAAGATATCCTCAGCCATTTGTAGGGATCAGGAAAATCCTCAGGTTGTTTGTTATGTGATGGTGAACATTGAAGAGCAATGATGTGATTGGTGTATTTTTCTTCTGTGGGGCTTCCACTTAGTTGTAATTTAAGCAGAACCTTACCAGCATCAAAGCAGGATGATTAAAGCAAACAAACAAACAAAAATTAACAAAAAAAAAAATCCATCAGCCAAAACTAACATGATTACAACTTGCGTGGAGAAAGTCTTCAAGTGTTAGATATTTCAGGCTTTACATAGAGTACTTTCTGGAATGATATGAAACTGCAGAGAGGTAAGTAATAAAGAAAAGCAGTTTATTTTGTTGTCACATTAGAGGATAATAATACCCCAAACCTTTTATTTAGCTTGAAGTCCTCAGTAGCTGTGATAGTGATACATCTTCTGGAAAGGACACAAGTGTTCTGAGGACATTCCTTCTATTCACCTGCAATCTCTCACCTGTTCATGATGATTTCTTTTTATGAACTTCCAATTATGCTTTTGTTCCAGAGATAAAGATGGGAAGCTATAGTTGTCAATAAGAGAATGATTGCTTTCCCATTGTCTTCCCAAAGATTTAATCCAAAACTGTCAATAAAGCAGTGTTCATGACAAGTAAGTAGGATCCTAAAAGAGGTCACTGGTAAAGCCAGGAAGGCTAAGGATCCATTTGAGGGATATTTTTCCAAAAACTTGTTCATGGTAGCTTCGCAGAATGGAAGAGTTATTTACAAAGTTTGCTCTTCCTGTTTGAGGCACAAGTGAAACCTTAGGTGCTTGAAGGTCACAGCATGGCCTGAACGTCCCCTGAGGAGGGGTGGGGACCATAACTTGCACAGAGCTATGGCATGAGCTGTCACAAAGATGCTAGAGGTCTGGCTTTTGAGTCAACAGCATGAGGATGCCAGATGACTTCTGCTGTGCAACACTCAGCCTGACAAACTTGCCTTTTTTTTTACAGTTCTCTGGTAATATGTTCATATTGAATCTTATTGCCATATCTGATCCTTGCTGGTTTCTGTTGATATTTTTTTTTAAATAGAAAGTTCTATCCTGTTGTCTGAAATATTCATTTTACACATGATTACATGAGGGGAGAGTCTAGGTCTTCAGTATATTCAGAAAAAATATCCCTAAGATCTCTGAAAGTTTAATTATCACAAGGTTTAGTTTTGACGGTTTAACTTTGCTGAAGGGGTTTTTTTTTCCCTACAATTAAATCCTGATGATTCCTAATTGCTTTCTCTTTAAATTTGCCTTCAAATCATCTTGAAGTTCTCAACGATGTTATTAGAAACCAACACTATTTCTTACATGGAGATCTTATGCTAAACCACCTCCTAAAAGTTTACAAATGATACTAATGATACTACCCCTTGAACAATTTTAACCCTTTTCTAAGCTCTCTGCTACTGTGACCTCTTCAGTCTTGAGTTCTGTAGTTAATTGAGTTGAATTGTAGTTGCAATGCATGTGAGAAAGGAGTTGTAGTAAATGCAGATGTCAGCTATTTATATTAATTATCTGCATCTTGCAAATGCTGGATGATATCCCACCTTTATGATCTATGGCTGGTCTCTGCAACTTTAGCAACAAAGTATGCTAAACTCAAACAGCATAATGTGTGGCTAAAAAATCCTACATTTTTTAGAGCTATACTCTCTCTGCCTTGTAGAGTCACCTCTCTTCTCCACATTTTTCAAATGCTGGGAAGTTAGCAGAGTTTATTCCTTAGCTTGCGTGTGGGCGGTAGATGAACTTGTAAAGTGAAATTTCAGGGTTGCCTGTTAAGGCCCATTAGCTTTTTTGTGTCATGGTTAATTACCTCTGGAGGGGTCAGTATAGAGAGATTACAGCATTACTTGGACACATAAGGATGGTTTGACAGCTAGAAAACTGAAGAGTGATTAGAGATCATTGAAAGCAACTTAGCAAGTACATAAAATAATCAAAAGAGGTTTGTGATGAAGACTGGCTGTTCATCTTTCTCAGTCACCAAGCAGAGTTTTGAATTGAACTCTGGGGTTCTAGATATATGTTGGACAGATGATGAAGCTGTATCTTAGGAACTACTAGTATTACCCAGCAGGTCCTACTGTTCTGGAAAATGAGAACTCCATGTCTAGGGGACTATGTGTGTTCAAATTCTGGTTACCTGTAATATTTGAATGCTGTTTGATTTTTGTATTTTTAATTTATAACAGCAGAAGCATATGGTGGTCTGGTTTTGTGAGTATTTGAAGAAGACAGGTTATTTCTGTGGCATATGTTAGTCTAAACGTAGCTAATTGTCACAGGTGACAAAGTAAGACTTGCTGTGAAAAAACATTGCAAACATTCTGAACTCTGTGCTGGGGAAGGGACAAGGTGCATTTAGTGGGTTGCCTGCGAGTGAGACTCAGTATCCAGAAGGACACTCTTCATGCACTATACCAGTAAATGGAAACATTACATATTGGTAAATGTGCAAATATGAGAACTGTGAGGCTATGCAGTTATTTATTTTGTAAGTACAGCTTTGTGTTTTATAGCGCTTGAAAGTTGAGGAATTCCAAGTAATAGCTATGTGTCTGACCTGAAACTGACTGTGAGATTTGGGTGTGACTGCCTGCACATCAGTAAAACTGTTTGACAAAGAAAAGTGGGAAATCTGCTGACTGTTTGTGGTAAATTCAATGAATTCATGAGTTCTGCTAGAGGATGATAGAAAACTTTGCCAGCAGGGCAACCTCTGTCCCCTGATTGTGAACATCTTTAGAGAAAAGTTAAGATTTTTGGGAAAGAAAGAGGATGTGGAAAATTTAAAAAAACTGGGAAAGATTTTGTCTCCTTTTGATTCTTAAATGATGCCTGTCACTTTCCTTGTCAGCCGAGGCTCATCTGAAGAAGGCGGCCCTTCGGAAAAGGATGGGAAGCACTATTCACATCAGTGGCTCCCTGTTTAGACTGAACAGAGTACATAGTCAAGAATGTAAATTTTCCTTTTGCCACTGGCATTAGGTGAAAGTCCAAAATATGCTATTAAAATGAACAGTATTGTAGCTGAGTTTATGGTGCCTGTAACATCTCTCAGGGACGGAGAGAAGAGCAAAGTTGTCCACATTCTGTAGTTGCTTGCTGATATTTGTATTGTGTGTTGGGGCCACTTCCTGTATTACACTAAGGTCTGTGCTCAGTACACTTGCATGAAGGATTGGAGACAAAGCAGCTTGGTGATGTTTATGACACAGTGAGCAACCACACAGGCAATAAATGCTTCTAGCGGGGACTTGATGCAGAGGTAAAAAAACCTGAAAAATCTATGTATTATTCAGGACAGAGAATAGCTGCAGGTTGTTGGCAATAAATTGAGCAATTAAGTATTATTTTCTAATGTAGCACAGAGAGAACTATGTGAGGTTGTCTTCCTTTCAAGCATCTTCTTAATCATCTGCTGCCTTATCCTAGAAAATAAGTGCATATGATGCCTCTGACAGGGCTGTCATCATTTCAAGTGCTTCCAGACAAGAGATTGCAGATCTTTGCTTTTCTTCCCTGCTATATTTGTATGTCCTCATGAGCAATATTTATTCAGAACTCCACTTAGATTTGAAGTCTCATCTTTGTGAAAGAAATCCCCATTAGAAAGGCAAGATAATCACCATCATCCTGGAGACTCTGTGACTTAATATTCTTTTATTTTATCTCTGCTCACTTATTGCACTATATAGCACAGAACTCGAGACATATTCCTCTACTTATTCCATTCTCCTTTACCTACTTTCACTGTATCTGTTCCTTATTTTCAAAGTCAGAAGATCTTTCCCTACAGTTAGGTATCGTTCCAGCAGATATCACCTTTCTGCTGTTGTTTTAATGCCATAACTTCTGGACAATGAAGAAAAAAATGGTAGCTATTTTTTCCTGGAATCCCATTTTAAGAGAAAAGAATTGAGAATTTCCTTTAGATATCTTAAAAAAAAGATCCTGTTTGAGATTTTGAGTCCCTGTTTTACAAGAATCAAGATAGAATTTTTGATGTTACTCAGCCACATTCTTACATGACAATATTTGTCCACCCTTGTTTTTGCAAAAAAAGATTTTATTCAAAGTCTTCTTTTTTTTTTAAATAAAAAAAGTAATAATCCTGGAACAGAATGGGTATGCCATGTTCTCCTTAGTATTCACAACATTTGTGAACCCAAGATTTTGAGATCTAAGCCATGATTTCACAATAATTAATAAGTGATCTTCACAGAGTAACACCTGGCAATGAATATATATCTCAATCAGGGGCAGGCGTACAATCATACTTCTGTCAAATTAGCCTGTGTACATGATAGGAAATTTGCAACCCTAGAGTTGTGGCAGACTGAGAGAAAGTAAAACTGGCATGTTAAGACTGCAGTACTTTTACAAATCCTGTCTGTATCCATGCAGGACTTCTGAAAGTATTTCTGAAGACAAAGACTGGCAGTGGCTCATGTTTGATAGAGGCAAACATGAAGAAGGAACAATTAAATCTCCAAGGTATCCAGTGGACTCCAGCAAGCAGAGTATCAGTTGTGGAGTGACAGGTGCTGCAGGGGAGGTAGAATGCCATGCCTTGACACTTCTCTGATGCTCTCTGTAACCTGGTTTGGTGCACCACCTGTGACAATAGGAGTAGCAGTTGTACAAATGGAGCAATTGTACAAACTGTGCAGCAGCCTTGTACAGCTCAAGCCCAGGGAGAAGGACTTGAGTGTGTTGGTGGATGAAAATCTGAATGTGTGCTTGCAATCCAAAAAGCCAATGTGTCCTGAGCTGCACCAGAAGAGATCTGATAAGCAAGTTAATGGAGGTTCCCCCTCTCTGCTCTACTCCCATGAGACCCCACATGGAGTACAATGTCCAGCTATGGGTACCACAATATAAGAAGGATGGAGCTGTTGGAATGAGTCCAGAGGAGGGCCACAAAGGTGATGAGAGGTCTGAAACACCTCTGCTATGAAGACAGGCTGAGAGAGTTGGACTTGTTCAGCCTGGAGAAGTCTCTGGGGAGACTTTATACCAACCTTCCAGTACCTATAGGGGCGTACAGGAAAACTGGAGAGAGATTGTTTATGAGGTAATGGAGCAATTTACAAATGGTAATGGATTTAAACTACAAGGTGTTAGGTTTAGATTAGGCATTAGGAAGAAATTCTTTACTGTGAGGGTGGTGAGTCCCTGGCACAGGCTCCCCAGAAAAACTGTGGCTGTCCCCTCACTGGCAGTGCTCAATGTCAGGTTGGATGTGGCTTCGGGCAACATAGTCTGGTGGAGGGTGTTCCTGTCCATGGCAGGGGGTTGGAACTTGATGGCCTTCAAGGTCACTTCCAATCCAAACCACTCTTTGGATTCTAAATCCTAGATTTTCCAAGAGTCCTGTGGATTGGTGAGTAGCATCTTAGGCCAGTTTCAGGAAAGACAGTTGATAGCATTTTTTTTTTTCACCTATTTTTGCCCAGTCCAACTTAAAAGAGAACAGATCATTTCTTACAAAAAAAAAAAAAAATCTTATTTAATTTACCCTGTGAAGTCTAAGATGAAATTATGAACATGTTGGCAATAATGCAATATAAACACAAATGTATCTGAGAGATAAGTACGATTTATTTCTAAAGTGGTTTATTGGAAAAATGCCCTTTTTTGTGGCTATCAATTATGCTGTAGCTGGAAGTTAATTTAACAGTAATTATAGGTAAAGTAATAGAGTTACCTTAGGTAAATCCAGAATTTTGTGTGAAACCTTCCCCTTCATTATTGCAGCCTTAATGTATTAAATTATTTTTTATCTATGTAGTGGTATTCATTACATGTAAAGTTTTCATTTCAGTGATGAATGCCTTACACAAATCTGCAAAATATTCTACAAAATACGGAGAAAGTTAAAGTTTAAAATAAATCTATTTTGTCATGCTTTTTCCTCATATTTTTTCACTATTTCTTTAATTTCTGTTTGTCATTTAGTTATGAGCAAAATTAATACTTCTGCTTCTGAAAAGAACTAGTTGTACAAGTCACACTTTATTTCTCATCAGATTTAAGATGTGGGAATTGTATCATAAATTGAAGCACTACAATATTAGGTGTGGGACACTGAAAACAGTTCATTTTAGAGAAAACTCAAGCCGCATTTAAGGAGTAATCATTATTCATGATGCTAGGTTGATCCTGAGTATAAGTAAAAGTAGCATTTCCAAGTTATTCATGAAATACTGCTGCTCAAAAATAATAAAATCATAGGAATTG
Source organism: Gallinula chloropus (assembly GCF_964237585.1). NCBI lineage: Eukaryota > Metazoa > Chordata > Aves > Gruiformes > Rallidae > Gallinula > Gallinula chloropus. The sequence continues at coordinate 15,873,157 of NC_140089.1, read as the reverse complement.
AATTGGGGCTATTTTTGTTGGAATACCTGGGTGACTTCGAAGGATTACATATGTGTAAATTGTAATTGTGAGGATGGTCAGGATGAATGTGGGGACTGTCCATCAAGAGGCTATGGAGGATCCTTGCTCTGGGCTGTTCCTCTCTCATTTGCAGCACAGCTTCTGTGGCAGTCATGGGACTTCCTAGCCTTCACAGATGCCCCTCTTGTCCCCTCAAGACACTACAACAGTTAAGTAAGTTGGCTTCTCTGACTTGGTTTCAATTACAGCTTGGATTATATCTGCTTGGAAGCACTGTGAAAGACAACAAACCTTCCCCTTTTTAAAATGATTTAACAGAAAAAGGAGGATCAGAGATAACTCCGGTCCATTAGTTGATGAAGTTAGTCGCTTTGCAAATATGGATGTATAAGAAGCACAGACATTTTATGGCTTCTTTACCTCTGTTTTCAACACCAGTGACGGGTTGGAAAACAATGACTTGGGGGGATGGATTATAAACTACCATCTGGTCCTGACCTTGTTCAAAACTTTCTGCCTCAGATGGATGCACATAAGTCTACGGGGCCCAGTAGGATTCATCCCAGAGTACTAGAAGAGCTGGCTGACGGCATTGTGGGACCTCTCTTCCATTGTTTTTCAGTGGTTTTAGGAGTTTGGAGAGGTCCCAGTTGACAGGAAACTAGCACGTATTGTCCAAAATTTCAAGAGGGGCAAGAAGGAAGACCCTTGTAATTATAGGCCTGTCAGTTCCACTGCAGTGCCTGGAAGAATTGTGGAGAAGCTTATTCTGGGATTTGCTGGAAAACACTTGAGAGACAATGCAGTGATTGACAACAGAAGGTCATGAGGGAAAAGTGCTGATTACCTAACTTATTTCCTTTTATGACAAGTTCACACATCTAATTGACAAGGGGAAAGCAGTAAATGTATTCTTTTAGGGGATTTTAGCAACGCTTTTTATATCTTTCACAGTATCCTTCTGTTGACCACACAACTAGACAAGCTTGGCGATTATAGACCAGTTATGCTAACCTCAGCTCATGGAAAAATGATGAAGCTCATACTGAGTACTGTTAAAAAGACATTTAAAGAACAATGCAATTGTCAGGCACAGTCAACAGTGGTTCACAAAAAGAAATCTTGTCTATTTGATATCCTTCTACAATAAGGTCACCTGCTTCGGAGATGGAAGGAAGGTGGTTGCTGTAGTTTTTTTGGATTTTAGTAAGGCTTTTGAAGCTGTCCCTTACAGCATCCTTCTGGACAACTTGTCCAACTGTGAGATGAACAGGTACATCGTCGGCTGGGTAAAGAACTGATTGAAGTGCTGGACTTAAAAGGGCTGTAGTGTATAGGGTTACATCTAGGTGGTGACAGGTCATTAGTAGTGTCCCTCAGGGCTCAGTCTTATGACTGGTTCTGTTCAATATTTCATCAATGATCTAGATGCAGAAATTGAATGACATTTTGCGGATGATACCAAACTGGGCGCTGCTGTTGGATGTTTCTTGAAGAAGGCCCTTTGCCTTCTAAACAGATGGAAAAATTGGGCAACCATTGATGACAGGAAATTTAACAACTCCATCTGTCTTTTGCACCTGAGACAGAATAACACCAAGTGCAAATATAAACTGGGAGAGGAGCGTCTGGAGATCAGTGCTGCAGCTGGTTGACTGCAAGCTCAGTAGTAATCAGCAGTGTGCCCTGGCAGCCAAGAGGGCAAACAGCAACCTGGGGATTATCCAACACAGCATCACCAGCCGGGCAAAACAAGGGATTACCTACTGTATTAAGAGATGGTTCAGCCTCATCTTGAGTGGTGTCTGCACTGCTGAGCCCCATAATTTAAGAAGGACGTGAAGGTCCTTCAATGCACCCAGAATAGGGAAACAAAACTGGTAGTAGGGCTGGAAGGAATGTCCTGTGAATCCTGGAAGACAAAAGAGCCAACCATACCATGGGGTACATCTAGCACAGTATAACTAGCTGGTGAGACAGGGTGATTATCCGACTGTAATGATGTAACCCCACCTTACGTCTTGTGTGCAGTTTTGGATGTGTCAGTATGAAAGGGACATCAGCCTATTAGATTGTGTGCAGAGGAAGGTGACAACAACAGTGAAAGGCCTTATGGGCATGACTTATGAGGACCTACTGAGGTCACTTGGTTTCTTCAACTTGGAGAAGAGAAGGCTGAGGGGTGACCTCACGGTAGCCTACACCTTGCCCACAGGGGACTGTGGAACGGGAGGTGCTGATCTCCTTGCTCTGGTGACCGGTGATAGGTCATGAGGAAAAGGAATGGAGACGCATCAGGGGAAGTTCAGATTGGACATTTGGAAAAGGTTCTTCACTGGAACAGGCTCCCTAGGGCAGTAGTCTTGGCATCAAGACTTTCAAAATTCAAGGAGCATCTGTATGATGTTTTAAGTCACGATTCAGTTTCAGGTAGTCCTGCAAGGAGCAGGGAGTTGAACTCAATGGTTCTTATGGGTCCCTTCCACTTTGAGATATTCTATGATTCTGTACTGACACTGGAAGACTGAAACTGAGAAATGTCTTTTTCTTACTTTTACTCATTTATCATGCCCTGATTTGTTTTTCAAGACATGCCAAATGAAGTGTTTCTTGGGGGTTTCAGGTAAAAGTGAGGAGAATGCTACAGAGCTAACAGTTTCTTCTTCTATTTCATGGAAGTGAGATTTGCTCCATTAGGTCCTCAGTCAGCACAGAAGCTTATAAATCACCTGAAGTCCAACCTGAAAAACAGTAAGATTTGTTTTACACTATGTAAAGCATAGTGGTTACAGTTGTCTGCGGTAACAGTGAGGATATTTGACTTTTGAAATATCACAGTAGAAAGGTCCTACTCATGTTTTTAAACCCCAGAGTAACAAAGTTTGCTGATTGTAGAGTGGTGGAACTCAGAATTCAATTTATTAGTTCACTAAGCAATCACTAGCAGCAAATTGGAACAAAAAGAAAGAAAGCAAATTGGACAGAAGGCATTACTTCAGTGTTCTGATTTGGCATTGGACACTGGGTTCTCAGACATGATCCTTGCTGAAGAGGGAAAAATTCTTTTTCAAAACGTCACTGACTTCATGGGGAGACCACATGATACTATACTTGGTATCCTAATGAAAGATGGGAAAAATTGGAGAGAAATACTGTGCTACACATTAGTATTTATAGATAAGTGACATTGCATCCAGAGAAAAGTCCAGCTACATGAAGCACTGAGATATGATAAGCATTTTGAAATTCATTTTTTTCTTGCGTTTTCCAGCCACTGTCAAAGATAAGTAGACCTCAGAGAGATGTTTCACTTTTCACCTAAACCAAAAGCAAATTAAACTGAAGGATGTAGCTTCACTGGATTAATTTGAGTGACAAGCAGCTTTGTTATAAATATGAAATGGTGTAACGAAGATGAACATCATATTCAAAAAGAACATTTATTATAGAGAACTAGCACATTTCCATGTCATTTTCTGTCTGAAACTTCATGTTGCTTCTCGTTAGCTTTCTAGCTGGCAAAATGCACCAGGGAGGTTGTGTTGTAGACCATGCATCTCTAAAAACAATGATGTCTGGAAATGTGGATAAGCTTCAGTAGTTCAAATACTCCACTTTTCTTCAAACCCATGCTCTCCGTTCTAGTTAATTCTTCTTGCATCCCCAGCTGTAGCCTTGGAGACTGTACTGGAATTCAGAGTGGGGGTATCCTTCAACAGGACAGGGGGTAGACCCAGAGCATCCAGGCTGTCAGCCTCTGGCAGATGAATGAACTACACTTCAGCCATATAGGATAAGGACAGAGAAGGACGGGTTGTGTGGTCATGAGGAAAATGGGTAGCTTGTTTTGAGATGGGCAAATTTCATCCAAGAGAGAGGGCATTAGGAAGGTGCAGGGAGGGACATACCATCAGTTTTCTTGCAGGCATGTTGAACAGAAACGTGTAGAAGTTACAGAGGAACAGCTCCCAGGAGGCAACACTTCTTTATTGTTTTTTTATTTTTGATACTTCAGAAGCTGAACAGCTCCTTTTAAAAATGTAGTTCATTATTTTTATTTTCCTGTTATGAAAAAAGACCACATTTTTTAGGACAGAAACAGAGGAGTTGGGAAAACTGACAATTTCTGGACCCAGGACTGGGTACTTCATTGCCAGCTTCACACTTCTGTTAACAGCTGCCTCAATCTAGGACTCATCCTCTGCAAATCTTCTCCAGGTACAGACCCTACAGTTTTGTATATAAAATACTTGGAAAATTTATTTTGTCAACATGACCTATTGTACCTACATCTAGTTATACTGTTACCTACCTTGTTTCTGTTCGCATAGTAGGCCAATTTTTTCTCTTATCCAAATCTGCTGATTTGGAAAGTTTGCATGAAAAACTGGTGACTACAGCCATCTCCTTTTTTGACTGAGCGGGTATTTGCACTGTGCCTTTAACCCTCAGCCCATGCTCCCAGGTTGATAATAAGTATGCTGAACAACAGCAGGCCAAGTTCATCTGCTGTGAGTGGAGCTACAGCAGGGATGGATCTGACCCTGCAGTTTTCAGTTCAAGTGATCCATCAGTTTAATCTTCTATTTTTCAAGAACCTTTCCTCACATATTGCATCGCTGAGCAAGGAGCTACAGCTAGTTTCTACAAATCATTCTGACTGTTTACTTGGGAAGGTAGGGGAAGCTTGACAGCTGAGCCGAAATACTTCTATGAATAAAATACATAGAGGTTTTAGAAGGAGACAGCTGAAACCATCCTTCCAAATAATCAGTGCTTGTCAGCAACCTTAACCACTTCTGCTAATCCTTCTCTTTTTTTTCAGAATTTAATGGGGGGCAGGGGGGATGGGGAAAGATGCACTATGCAGTGGCAAAACTTCATCCTTCTCCTCCAAGCCAGTTGAAACACAAAGACCTATACCCTGTAATGTAGCTAAATTACTGTGTCTAGAGGAATTATTTCTGAGAATGGATCTGTACATTTGCAGGAGGCAGTTCATGGGCACTTTGGGGAATTTTATCTGAGTCTGAAATAAATTCTAACAGTTTGGATGCTTTCATGGGGTTCTGAAGTAAACTTTTGCAGCTAAACAACCCACCTCATCACAGTTTCTGGGACTTGTCTGATTGTTAGCATTTCACATAAGGTAACTCATTAAATCTCACATCACAAGAAACTTCAAATATTCAAGGAAGTCTCAGTGATTTTGAGAAATCTTAATTAGGTAGCAACTTCTATGTCTTGAAATGGACTTTTCATACAAAAAATTAAAATTCTGATACTTAACTTTGATACAATAGCTAAAAAAATGCTGGCAGTTTTAAAAGAATAGAATTTCATGTGGCTTTGATGTTTGTTTCTTTAGGCAACTCATGCAATCTGCAGTTGAGACTACTTGTGGTTGGGAGAACTGCTGAGAGAAAAAAATACAATGTAAGAATATTTTCTTCAATTGCAGTTTTCAGAGTATTTGCAATATTCATAAGGTGGCTGAGGAAGACTTGGTGGAATCCTGTCAGGATTCTATAGGAAGATGGATCTCATCAAATTCACTGGAAATCTCAACAAATCCACTGGGAATTGGTTTACTTTTCTGGCAGCTGCTGGATGGGAACTGTGATCAAGGTGTTCCATCTCCCTAACAGTTCAGCCATCTCAACCTGTGGAGGTCTTCTCGAGGGTTGTACGGTGGCCCTACCAGTACTGGGTGCCCACTGCAACACAGAGTAGAAGAATATAGATATATTTTTAAATAACAAATTTCTTTTTTTTACGAGGAGTCCTGCACTCTCTTAAAAGCTTTGTTGTCTCTCTAGATTTTATATCTGTCATGATGGCTTTTGGTCTGTATGTTAGAATGTTTTACTGAAAGTTTGGAAAGCATGTGGTTTTTCAGAAGAAAACATGAACATAATCCTATGTTTTGTCTTTCATGCCTTTCCCCCCCTTTTTCTCAAACCAGGCCATTTCTGCCTAGTGAAATTAGAGGCATTTTCTTGGCTGCATTTTCCTGCGCATGCTTACAAACAAGTGCATAAGATGTTCCTGAGTTTTTTGCTAAAAATACTGCACACATCTGCTATTTGTGTTGTTTACACATAAAGTGAAAAGAGTATATATTCACTACAAAGGAAGCTGTGTTAAAAGTCACCTGTCTGCTTGTTTATATTGATGGAAGTATCGGACTGTTCTCTTCTCTATCGGCCAGCCCTGGCAATACAAAGTTTCAGGCCTTAGAAAAACATAATCAGATTGTTCACCATTCTTATTCTTTCCAATTGACTGGACTTGCACACTCAGGTTCCATCATTTTCTCAGCACCCTATTCGTAGCTGACGGTGCTCTTCCTTCAGAGAAACATGACTACACCGCCTGGCTGCTCCAAACTGGCTCATAGGGAACAGAAAATAAAAGTCACTGGATTTTTTTTCTTGACATGTCACAGAATATACTCTGACAGCTTAAAAAAAAGAAGTCACAGAATAAACTGAAATGCCAATGCAGGAGACAAGACAGGAAATATAAAAGTTCATCAGACTTTCTTATTTATTCATTTTTTTCTGCTGTCTCCTATTCATTTGCAACTGCCTGGCTTCTATGCATGTGATATGCACAGTGACGCGTCCCAAGCACTTAAAAAAACCCTACACAATTGCCTCTAGTGCCCACATGAAAGACAATTATGTTTCCACTTTTACTAAATGTCAACTAGAGGAACTTTCAGGGGAGGGCTGGTGTGTGACAGCTTATGAGAAGTGCAGGGGAAGGGAAACCATGGCGCACAACAAACAGAGCATCCCAGAGTGTATAGCCAGCAGGCAGCTCCTGGCTACATTCCCTTTTGCTGGAATAAAAGCCTTCTTACTAGCGCTCCAGCAAATTCTAAATATTTCATGTACATCCACTGCTACAAGAAGTTTCAGCAGGAGAGATGCCACTGAGATGTTTATAGTCCTCTGTGTTTACTAATCTGAACATTTTTTTTACTTTTTGGTTGTGAAATTGAGAAAATCTGTCTGATAAAGTGTGCTGTGATAATACCGCTAGCAGAATTAAAGGGGATCCTTTAGAAAGAAATTTGTATATGAAAGCTATAGTGCCACGAAGGCAAGCATGTAGGGGCTTTATATGCTGAGCTGGTCTATACAGGATAACATTGCTCTTTCAGTGTTGGTTATCAAAGGGAATAATTCATAAGTGCATGCATGTGTTGTGTGTTGTGAATGGAAGAGTGGTTTTTGTATAGTTAAATATTTAACCTAGTTTTATGCAAATTTTTAACCTTGCCTGAGGAGTTGTATTCAGTTTTTGTTGTGAAATATGTTGATAAAAACTCAAATATTTCTCTGTTTTCTTTGGATCAGCCTGTCTCTTCTTCAGACCCCTTTTTGGCCTCCTATGCTTTTAAACCTAAAACAGTAAGTGTAGTTCAAACATAGCACATCCTGCACCAGGTGCCTAAGAAGAGGCAACAGCACAATAATCCTGAAAGAAGCTTAGGTTGGGGGGCTGCTGTGGGATCCAAGTGATATAATTTATTGTTTCCTGAAGACTAGCAGTAATCTGAGTACTCTAAAAAAGAAATGTTAGTAATGACCACAAGGCCAAGCGCTAGGTCCTGCACTTTGTTCACAACCCCAGGCAGTGATACAGGCTTGGGGCAGAGTGGCTGGAGAGCTGCCTGGAGGAAAAGGACCTGGGGGTGTTAGTGGACAGCAGCTGAACGTGAGCTGGAAGTGTGTCCAGGTGGTCAAGAAGACCAATAGCATCCTGGCCTGTATCAGGAATAGCGTGACCAACAGGAGTAAGGAAGTGATAGTTCAATTATACTCAGCTCTGGTGAGGCCACACATTGAGTGCTGTGTCCAGTTTTTGACCCCTCACTACAAGAAGGACATTGAGATGCTGGAGTGTGTCAGAGAAGGGCATAGAGGTGATAAAGGGTTTGGAGCACAAGTCCTGTGAGGAGTGGCTGAGGGAGCTGGGGTTTTTTAGTCTTAAAAGGAGGCTGAGAGGAGACCTTATCACTCTCTACAACTGCCTGCAAGGAAGGTGTAGGGAGGTGGGGGCCAGTCTCTTCTCTCAGGTAAAAAGCAACAGGATGAGAGAGAGGAAATGGTTTCAAATTGCATTAAGGAAGATTTAGGTTAGATATCAGGAAGAATTTCCTTACTGAAAAGGTAGTCAAGTATTGGAACAGGTTGCCCAGGGAAGTGGTGGAGTCACCATTCCTGGAGGTATTTAAAAGGTGTGTAGATCTTGTGCTTGAAGACATGGTCTAGAGGTGGATTAGGCAGGGTCTGGCTGTTGTTGGACTTGGTGATCTTAAAGGTCTCTACCAACCTAAACGATTCTATGATTCTGTGATAGTTTCTGTAGCCTTCCTGACTGAGGATGGTATTACTAGAGCAAAGCTGCATATTCTGCTTTTACAGCACCACTCAAAAGCTTTAAAATTTCCTCTGGGAAGTGACAGAGAGAAACACAGGCAGAGGAAAAGTCAAGAAAAATGATGAACAGAGGTAAAAAAGAATCTTAAGTTTCTGCTTTGTTCGCATCAGAGAACAGATAAATGAAGGGAAGGCAACAGACACAAAATACCCTGCTGAATTGAATGTCTGTTTCCTCAAAGATTTGGAAGGATATTTTTTACAACATAAAAATTGGTTTTTACCCGATTATCCAAACTAAATAAAATTTCAGTTATTTTTCCATGTATGTACTTTATTACTCTAACTTGAGATCCGGTTATGCAAATTACCTGTAGCTAAATTACATCTTCAAAGTTGTTACACTTATACTAGTTTCAGGATTTGTTCAGTGCTACACATGCTATTTTTTATCTTTATTATTTCTGTACCTTGACATCTTACCTGTAGAATGGAGAAAATACTCTACATGAAAAAAAACTGAAAAGAAAAAGGTCAGTTAAGTATGTGTTATGAATTGTGTAAGTAATTCTGTAGAGCACATATCCTTGGAATTGGATTTTTTTGTAAGTGGCCACTAGATTCTAAATTAATTCTTTATTACATTACAGAGGCTTTGTGGGGTCATTTTTATACAAATATATTCAAATTATATTGAATCTTCATGCTTTTATTAAATTCTACTGTTTCTACTGCAAAGGACATTACAATGTTGCACTTTTTACCTTCTGCAACCTTTACTCTCTGTTCTCCTGAACTCTGCTTGATCTTTAGACCATTTATTGTTTTTTCACCTTATTCTCGTTCCGGAGGCTAGCTTTCTTCCCTCTGCCCTCCCTCTCTCCCTTTCTTTTTAAGCAGCAGAGGCTTCTGTATATATACAGGGTACAGATGGTAGCCCTTCTTGCCACAGGCGCTGCTTTGCCATGGTTTCACTGATTCAGGGATTATTGTGCACTCTATGAGTGAGAGTTAATATTTTTTTCTTGTATACACATGCTTATATAACTTTACTAGCTCTACTTACAGAATGTGTGTAAATTTATGAAGATATATTTGCTTTGAAGTATCTTATATTCTTCTCACATGAAATGGAAGCTTAAAAAGGAAACTGAGTTTCTTTAAGGCATTTCTGAAGTTTGCTTTGCAAGTAAACAGCAATTCTTTAAATTTTATGCCTCTTTTCATTTTCCTTTTCTAGTACTTTTGTAACCAGTCCTCCTTCAGTTTTCATGATTTCCCACTGTGTGACAGAAATAATCAGCACTGAAACAGATTTCGAGAGCTAATTGGAATAAACACTTGTTGTTCCTTTTTTTTTCAGAGTGAACAAACCCCTAAGACTTATTTTATCAATTTATACAGGTTTGTTGCATGAATGCATCTTCAAAAATACAAATATGCACATTTATTAAACTTTTATTTAGTTCCAAATGAAGACTTTTGTTGATAACTATTCATTTCAGATACATGACTGCAAATAATAGATATTTTTTTGAACTTTATTTATTCCTTTTAGTATTTTCCATAAATTCATTTTGATGCATTGCATTTCTCCCAAATTAATTTTTTTCCCCACATGACGACTTGGCAAAAACTATAGCTAAGAGAACTACAGATCTAGTCCTTTTGGGAAGAGTCCTTAAAGTTTAATGGCAATATAATTAAACTCCCTCTGAAGAGACAGTTGCAAGTGCTTTTTAAATAATTTAATTTTGCTATATGCTTGGCTTTGTTGGTAATATTTCCTTAGAAGCAGGGAAAGAAGAATTCTTGAACTAAAAACTTAGTTGATTTTCATTTGGCAAACATAACTTACTGTTTCTATTTCTATCCATAGTTGAAATTAACATTTTTAGCCTCCATGACTATTTAGTAATTCACTACTTTTACAATGTCAGCAAAAGAAATTGATTTTTCTCTGTAGGTCTTGTATGTATGCAAGGTAGACCTATGGATTTAAGAAAGTTATAAATGAGTCTTTTAAAATAAAAGTTTAATACTGAAATTCAAATAATTGCAGATGTTGTTGCTGTGACAGTCATATATGGCTTTCTTGAAGCCACTTGGCCATATGCAGACAATCTGATCTACCTGCATGTCTCTCCTGATGGGACCAAGACTTCTGTATGTAAAAGATGCCTTTGCTCATCAGCTGCAGCAGTTCATTTTAAGCTAATTTTTGTTCATTGATTGCTTGAAAGTGCTAAGTGCACTGCTAGGCTCAGTGCTTTAATACTAAAATGGTGGAGTATTTTCTCCTCCCAATGTTATTACACACAAAATCATAGAATCACCGAATGTTAGGGGTTGGAAGGGACCTCAAAAGATCATCCAGCCCAGAGCAGGACATCAGCTTTCATTCATTCTGGGATGATAATGCAACCAAAGGTTATGTATAATTTAAAAAATCAGTGATTTCCTTAAGTCAAGTTTAAACTATTCTTAGAGGTGTGGAAGATGACTGAAATGACTACCCTTGGTGATGACTGAATACCTTCACTATATGGATCTGAATAAATCCCAAAGGGTCATTATCTTTAGAGAAAAAAAAATAAAAATATGTGACACATTTAAATATTTCTTTTAATAACACTAGATTCAGATTAACTTTATGATCTGTCAATGTCACTGTTATAAATGTAACATGAAGTTTTCCAAAACTGGAAGAGTTTTTCTGCTTTCCAAAAGGAGCTTCCAATCACAAAGTAATAGCTGATGTCACATCTGAAAAAACTAAAGAGCTGGGTGCTTGAGAAAAAAACTGTAGATTCATGGTTCTGCCTTAGGTATGATAGACCCAGCAACATAGGTATTTACACCCCCCCTCCCCCCAAAAAAAAAAACCATCAAATTGGATTAATTAGTCATAGCCATTTTCACTGATTCTCACAGACTAGCATATTGTTGTTGTTTCCAGAAATGCACAGTACATTTCTAATGATTAAAGAGCAGTTAAGAACAGATTGCTTTTAACATTATGTTTTGCAAACTCTTTATTAAGCCCAGCCTGAGCATTATCTGACAGCTTTGCTTTAAAGTAACCTCTGTTTTACACTACAGCTGAAGGAAATATTATTTGATTTTCAGAGCACTTAGCCTTTGACAACTCAAAGCTGAGTGTATTTTTATGTCTTCTCCAATTCTGTGTATGATCAGAGAACACTGTGATAAGTTTGAAAACACATGTCTGTCTGCATACGGTCTTAGCAACTGGTTGAATTTCACAGTTTAGACTCAAGTCACCTTCAAGTTTGAAGCACTGAGATGGTGATGGATGTTATTTGTCTATGGACAGGCTTTAGTGTTTGCAAAGTTGTCTGTATTTTAATATAGACAAACATAGATTGATTGTTTATTTTTCATTTCTGCTCTTCCCAAATGTTCTTTGTCACTGTCCTGATGCTTTTCATACATTGCCACATTTGTGGCTTCTTTCAGCGTGGTTTCCCAGACAGTATCCAGATACTCGTGAAAACAGAAGTGACTTGTTGGCTTTCATGTTGGACAGGATGCTCAGATCAGTTAGCTTAGGAAATATCAATAATGTAGAAGATTTACTTAAATTGATTTATAATTTCTAATTATAATTAGAATGTTATAATATCCTGGGTTTTTGGCTGGAATAGGTTCATTTTCTTACTAGCAGTATACTTATGGGTATACTTAAGGGTGTACTTATGGATATACTGCTATGTTTTGGAATTAGGATGAGAATGATGTTGATAATACTAGTATTTTGTCACCGAGCAGTCAAAGACTTTTCAGCTTTTCATACTGCTCTCCCCATGAGAATGTGGGGGGTACATGAGAAACCGGATGGAGACACAACTAAGACAGCAGGTCCAAACTGGTCAAAGGGATATTCTGTACCACATGACATCATGCTCAGCTGGACAGGAGGAAGCATAGCTCAGGAACTAGCTGATCATTGCTTCTTGGTGATAAGCAGTTGTGCTGTCTATTACATTTTTTGGATATTATTACTATGATTCGTAGTAGTATCTCCTCTTCCTGATGCTCTCCTCCTCTTCCTCTTTTATCCTACCCAGCTGCCTTTAGCTCAATCCACAATTTTTACCTTTTTCTTTTCGTTTCCCTCTGCCATCCCACTGTCTGTGTGAGGGGTTAGAAACAGCTGTGTAGTTGTATTAGCTGCCTCCCAGGTTAAACAAACTGTCTTTTCAGCACCTGACATGGGGCTCAAACACACGAGAAAACAATAAATCTGACCAGATCATGTTAAAACACATTTCTTGCAAGCATTCATTTTATTAGTTTAATAGTTGCTGGTCACAATGTTATATTGTTTGTTCGCATTCTTGTGTTATGTAAATCCTTACATGCATTTTGTATTCCCAGTGGTGGTGTTTATCATCTCTGGGAGCTGGATACTGATTTTCCTTTCACTACACTGTGCCCTACTTGTTTATAATAAAATAGCTTTATTGGACACGAGAATGATGTGGTACATGTGTTCTTTCCTGCCTGGCATGGCAGCAACATGTCCCCCACGACTACCGCACCTGTAGAATGAACACTATTTGACTCATATTTTAAATAATATATATGGTTAATTTTCAAACTCTCTTTTTTATAGCCGTTGTGACATGAGAGGGACACTTCAAAAAGCTGGGTTTCTTTGGTTTGGTCTAGAATCAGTCTCACCCCTTCACTTTCTCAGTAATGTAAGATTACATGAAGTTTCTGTCAGCCTTTGATCAGATCTAATAATAATAGCAACATTATTGCAGAAAGATGTCCCCAACTAAGAAGAAAACAAAGAAAGAAAATAAAACTGATTTATTTTTAAGACATCCACTGTTTCTTAATATACAACTTTTACATTTAATCAATGTTTCTGTAATATCTTAAGGTCTTCAAATTTTCTTAATTTTTTTTAATCCTGTTTTCAAGTAACCATCTTTATTTAGGGCACTTGTTTGAGGGAATTCAGGCTTTTATATCAAAACAAATATCAAAAGTAAGTATGAAACTGTAAAATAGTTTTTTATGCAATGGATAAAGTAAATCTATGTGAAATATTAGTCACTTCATGTTTGCTTGAAATTTGGAAATCATTGCTGTTTAATTTCCTTCTACCTGTCAGACTGCAGATGAACAGTGCATCCAGCTAATCTCTCCTGTTATTTCTGTTTACACACACACACACACTTTCACTGAACTTTTCACAGCCATCCTGCGACTTTATTTCTCCTTGCAGTGCTCAAGCTTGTGAGACCAGAAGTAAATTAATAAGAATGAGAGGACATTGGTAAAGTATTTTTTCATAGGTACTTTGGAAAAATGTAAGAAAAGAGCAAGAGGATTTTCTAAACCCTCTCAGAAGTAAAGAAATCTTCATAACAGTACAAAGATTAATATAATTCCTCAAAATCATGTAGGAAAGGCATAAATGCTTCCTTGCATTCAGAAAGGTTGCAAGGTATGTATTTGCATCATCTATGAATGAAACTGAGAATCCCCAAAACAACTGCATTTTAAAGTAGTAAGTCTGGAATGAAGATATCTTGAAAATTCTGGTTGATGGAGACACCATGAAGGTTGAATGGAAGCAGATAAACAGGAACACCCCACACACCACATTTTTATGGTGAAAAAGTCACATCCTAGAAAGACTTTAGTGATATACTGATACTTGGGTCCAATTGCAAGTCTATCAATCCAAGTGAGTGGTTGTGCTGTTCTGAAACACAGAGAAATGTTGACATGAGGAACAGCAAACAGGCCTACACAAAAGAGATGCTTCCACTTGAGCAGGTGGCTCAAGCCTGTACTTGCTTTCAAAGACATCCAAGTTTTTTGAGGAGTGGTAACGAAGTCTTCTAAACTTACAGAAATAGCAAGAACTGTTAAATAGGGTATTTTCAGAAAATCTCAAAGCATTCTTGGCTGTCATAAAGAAGTCCCATCAAATCAATACTTCAACAGAGAAAGTAGGAATATAAATTTTGAGGTGAATTGGGGATTTCTATTAAAAGCCATATAACTAAATGTTCTAAAGGAACAAACAGAAGCTTTTTCTCAACAGTTCATCCATAATGCTGAGGAGTCTTAAGAAGAATATTGTTAACAGACAAATCTTACTTGAGGCTCATTATATACACATACCAGTCTCACTAAGACATTTTTCAGGCATCTACATCAGGAATTATGGGTGGTAAGAACTACCAGACAATACTGAAGAATATTGAAGGGAGGATTCAGTCATGGTATTTTGGCTAGATATTTTGATCAAGCCCTCTGTTTTGCTAACGGTTTCTTCTCCCATCTTTCTATTTGAGGAAATCAAGACAACAGCTATCTCAAAATAGACTTTCAAAACAGTTTAGAAGTAAAAGCAGACTGTTCCTTATACATTTTCTGGCTTTTCTTTGTGGCCAAAACATAGATCTGGGATTCTGGAGAAACTGGCAAACTTTTCCAGGTCTCCTCTGTCACCTTATTAAAAAACCCTTCCTTCTCTGTGAAGATATAACCCTAAGTTAGACTTGGTGCTCAAGTTTATGATCAGATTTGCTTATTTTGATTATCTTTGAGGCATGGACCACGTCCTACTCTGTAAGGTGTAAAAGCATAAAAGCACCCTCACATGGATAGGCCCCTAGGCCACACAATGAGAAAAAAAATACATACAGTGTATTGAAGCATCACATTGATTTTAGCCTGCAGGCATACATTCAGATAAGACAAGGAAGATATAATTCTTATTTGTTTCTTACAATTTAATCAGACCTGGAAAATCAGCAACTGAGAATAATGACTTAACATCAGCAGTCAGAGGGACAGAATTCAAATGCCCTGTAGCATTAGCAAAAGCAAAGAGGTGACTGGTGAGGTTTCCAGGAGAGCGTGGGGGTGTTGTGCCTCTTCGTTTCTAAGACAGATGGGTTTTCAGCTACTGAAAATCCCACACCATGCCTATTGTGCCCTCAAGCACTTTTGAAAACATGGCAAGGAATTGCTTTTTAAATATTGGTGTGATGTCAGGACAGACTGCTGACAGTACCACTTTATCCCTGACCCCATGTAAGCAGGTTTGAGGCAACCCTTGCTGTATAGATTGTCCTCAGTGTGATAAAGACTTGACAACTGGTGCAAAGGGTCTTTTACACAGTCTGTGAAAACATTTTGACTACTTCTGTGAAAAAATAATGCCGCATCTTAGGAAGCTGGTTCACATTCATAAATATATTCCTTCTGTGAGTGTTTTTCTTTTAAACTACATTTATAAAATTAATGCCTATAAATAATAAGTTCATTCAAAGTCTTTACATTCCTATGGAAGCAGCCAAGTGTATTTATAAGCAAGTTAGTAATTTAATAGTTATTAATATAGTACATTTAGTAAGAAAGTTACTTACCAGCCTGTAGGCAAGAGTAAAAGTCAACTCAAGATAAAGCCCAACTACAAGAGAACAGGAAGCATGACATTTTTCTTTAAAGAAAAGGAAGCAGGAAGCACTGAAACTGAAACTTTCGCAGATGAGCCCTTTTCCTAGAGCAGCTGTTAATGAATGGATGGTAATGAAACTTTTGGTGTACCTTAGGGATACAAAAAGAAGATAACATAGTGTCCTGAGTTCAGCTGAGATAAAGTTCATTTCCTTACAAAACACAGGTATAGTGCTGTGTTTTGTATTTGGGATGAGAATAATCTAGACAACACACTGATATTTTAGCTGTTGCAAAGCAATCAAGGACTTTTCAGCTTCTCATACTGTCCAGCTAACAAGAAGGTGGGTGGTGCCCAAGAACCTGGGAGGAGACTCAGCCAGGACAACCGACCCTAACTGACCACAGGGGTATTCCATAACATATGATGTCATACTGTGTCTAACTCTAGGGAAGATGGTTGAGGGTTTACACTGCAGCTCAAGAACTAACGGGGCATCAGTGGTCTGTGGGTGGTGAGCAATTGTTCTGTGCATCACTGTTCTTATATATTCTTTTTTTTTTTCAAATTATTGATTATTTTTTTCCTTTGCTGTCCTACTATCCCATGCGTTTTACTTCTTTTTCTTAATCTATTCCTCATCCCACTGTGGAGGGTGAGGAGTGTGCAGATAGCTGTGTGGTTGTTTCAGCTGCCATCTGGGTTAAACCACAACACACAAGCAGGTGAGGAACAGTCTTGTAAACTGAAGGTAACGGATGATATGCTGCAATAGAAATGTCATTCTGTAATAAATGACACCTACATGCAACCACTGTTAGAAACCTATGCCTGAGTAGATCATGTAGGCATAATATTTTCCTTATGCTAAGCAAGTTTCTTACAATAGATGAGTCTCCATTTTTCTAGTTGAAGTCCATCACTGTTATGCTAGTTTCAAGGAGCCTTGTATCTCAAAGCAATGTATCAAAATTCTGCACATAAAGTGAATTACTTCATTTACTTAATCCACTGACTACTCTGAAAAAGTCAAGCTCTGGAGTGTGAAATGCAGTATTCTAGACCTTCTTCTGACTTTAATTTTTATCAGTTAACCTGCAGATAGATTATATCTATTATATCTATATTTAGAATGAATAGTTTGTCTCCACTTCAACACTACAAGTGAACACGTAAACAAGCTAGTGAATACATTGTTTTTTAAAAAATATGTAAGTTTGTGCACTAGGGTTTGATCCTGTGATATAGTGGAACTGTCTCAGCTGCATTTGTACAAAGTTTTCTATACTGTGGTACTGATAGCAAAGAAAATAAAAAGGATGCTTTCTTTTATTAATTATTAATACAATTTCATGGATTATTTTTTCTAATTTTGACAGTTTCTGTTTGGTATAAAAAAGCCATCAAGGGTCCTACATACCCTTTTTGAGGAACACACAGAAAAAGAACTCTTCCTATTAATAGAAGAGTAGCACTGAAACTTCAGATGCAGATCCTGTAACCTCCTTCGTAATTAACAATATAGAATCATAGAATGGCAGAATGTATTGGGTTGAAAATGGCCTTTAAAAGTCATCTAGTCCAAACCCCCTGCAGTAAGCAGGAACAGCTTTATTAGGTCAGGTTGCTCAGAGCCCCATCAAGCCTGACTCTGAATATCTCCAGGGATGGGGCCTCCACCACCTCTCTGGGCAACCTTTGCCAGTGATCCACCACCCTCAAAAATAGCCTTCTGTGCTGCAGATGGACATTGGTGGCTCATGTACAGCTTTTCATCCACAAGTACTCCCAAGTCCTTTTCCTCAGCGTTGCTTACCAGCACATCGTCTCCTAAGCTGTATCAACAATCAAGCATTGTCTCGACTCAGGTGCAGGACCCTGCACTTCACTTTGTTGAACTCATGGTGTTCACCTAGGCCCACTTCTCCAGCCTGTTCAGGTCCCTCTGGATGGCATCCCATCCCTCTGGCATGTTACCCTCACCACCCAGCTTGGTGTCATCAACAGACTTGTTAAGGGTGCCCTCAATCCCACAGTCAATATCATTAATAATTATACTAAACAGCACTAGTCCCAGTACAGAACCTTGAGGAACTCTGCTTGTCACCATCTTCCATGTGGACGTCAATCCATTGACCACCACCCTCTGGATGTGACCATCCAGCCAATTACTTACCCACCGCACAGTCCACCCATTAAATCCATCTCTCTCAAACTTAGAGAGAAGGATGTTGTGGGGGACCGTGTCAAGTCCTTGCAGAAATCCAGATAGATGACATCTGTAGCTCTTTGGTTGCTACAGTGTGACATGTATGAAAAAGGACATAAAAGTGTATGAACATATGTTTTTCAGATATTTAAAAGATTCTAGATACAGGAAGACAGAAAAGTAGGTTTGGAAAGAACATATCAAGTTGTGTTTGTTACTGTAACATTTCTATTAATGCAATATAAAACAAATACATTCTGCACTCAAGTTTCACTGTTACGAACTGGTAGGTGAACAATAGGATAGAATAGAATAGAATAGAATAGAATAGAATAGAATAGAATAGAATAGAATAGAATAGAATAGAATAGAATAGAATAGAATAGAATAGAATAGAATAGAATCAGAACATCTTCAATTTGTTAAATAAAATACAGTCCCAGTGGATCAGTGCTCAGCAGATTGACAGCATTTGACTCTTAGCCCTGAGCTTTTCCCAAGCACTGGCCTGTGACTGTGCAGATATTCCTGTCCTGCTCTTTGCCAAAATCTTTCATGTATATAAGCCATCATGGGTGTAAATAGAAACACTATGAAAATGGAGGATCTTTGCAAGAAAGGGGTAAGGATTAAATGCTGTTGTGACTCTTTCTCATAGATGGGAAAGAAAGTTGCCATGAAATGTTTCCATACATAGAGAACATCTTCTGCAAGAAAAGACTTTGAAGTTTAACAAGTATATGGATAATTTGATTTCGGTCTCTGTGCAGCAGGACTTTATTAAAAAGACAAAAAGGTTTTGCCAGGTGAATTAAACATGTGAATACTGGAGATCTATTAAGTGGAACCTGGGATAGAAAAATGTCCAAAACATTCAGAAAGCTTCCTAATATGGTGTTACCATGGCAACAGAAACTCAAAATCTCTCCATGTGAAGTTGCCCCCTTTTTCCCTATCTCACTTCAGAAAGCAGTAAAAACAGTGCATTCTTCAGACCAGGTAAGCATTGATAGCAAAGTCAAAGAATCTCCTGAAACATTCTATAAACCTTTATGATGAACAGTTTTACATCCATGCTGAAAAATACAGAATAAGTTTTTCACTGTATTTTTTTTGACTCTGACAATTTGAGATCTCTTGAAAGATGCTATGCAATTTCCAAATTCTCCTTCCCCTCAAATTAGAGGATAAGGATTTATTAACCATGTTTGTCTTAACAGAAGTGCAGGAAATATCCATATATATTTTTATATATAATTCTGTAAATATAGAGGCTAGTACCTGTGTTTTGTGATCATTCTCTGCTAGTTCTAGACTAGATTTTGATGCAATATGGGGACTTGAAATGTGGAAACCTCTTGTCATAATCCACAACCTAGGGGAAGAGGGGAAGAAAGAGAAAAGGGTGGAAAAGAGAGAGAGAATGAGATAGAGAGTGGAAAAGAGGAAGAGAGATTGAGAGGGGTGAGAGGTGCTATATCTACCACCACGGAGCTACAGCATCCCATCAGTCCAATGACCTCAGGTCCAATGGCAGAACCTTCTTCGGGTCCGACGGGGGGGAACGTTCCTTGATGTCTCCATTTCTTCTTGATTTCTTTTTGTGATATCTTGTTGGTCTTGGTTGTCTTGTTCCTCATGTCCTTTCCATGGAAGAATGCTCTCTTTTTGCAGTCATCCTTGGCATAGCCACAAGCTTCCACCTGGCTGTGGGAATGCTTCAGGGTGGATGACAGAATGTCTGATGTGTGAATGGCTCCCAATGTCTCTCCTGATATCTTTTGGGTGGGATGTGGAAGGAGTGGTCTCCTGATGTTGACTCTTTGCATATTCATTAGGTCCTTAGCAGAAGCAACTTAAGCCTGATGGGTGGTGGTGAGGTGGTGTTGGAGGAATGAGGTTTGGTAGGTGAGACAAGAGGAATGAGTTTTGGTAGGTGAGAGGAAAAGAAGGGGTGTACAGTTCCGTTGGCAACTCCTAAGGCATATTTCCAGTACCTTACACCTGTAACAAATTTATCAACTAAGAGCTGCTTCTGCAGCTCTGCAGATCAACAATGTTCTTTGAAGAGCAGATTAAGATAACATACCAACAGGTACAAATGCTACAGTCCTTCTAATCAACTTTAACTAGAACTGGAAGAATTTCCAAAAGAGGTAATAAAGAAATCCTCCTCTAAGTCCGCCTCTGACTCTTGAGACAAAGAGTTCTTCTGTTAACAGAAACAACTTCGTGAAAGTAATTTCTTAACCTAATTGATAAAGATACAAAACTGAACATAAAAAAGACAAGAGAATTTTTGTTACTGATTGCCATGAACCTGTAATTTCTCATTCAATTTTTAGCTTTCTCACTGTTTCAGATAGTAATTAAAAAATTACAATTAATTCAAGTTGGGCAGGAAGTGGTACAGTCTGCTGGATTCTATTTCTTCGCAGCAGGCCAGGTGATCTAGAGATCTTCAGTCTAACTGTATAATTCATTAATTTAGTTTGGAAGGTCCTTCCTAGGCAAGGTTCTCTATGAGAACCACTTTGGTGGTGAACAGTGAAGAACTTTGGGGGAAAATGCAGAACTGGGGAGGAAAAAAAAAAGAACAATAAATAAAAATCTTTATATAGAGGTGTGGATCATAAAGATCCAGAAAACATGAATGAACATAAAGTTAAATTTTTGGCTAGTAGTACTAGCATGTGGTTTTCAGAGGAGAGAAAATATTGTTTGGAGCTATTTCATGTATGTGAATACATGCTATGGACATGTTCATAGAATCATAGGACCATATAATGGCATGGGTTGGAAGCAACCCCAAGGATCATAGAGCTCCAACCCCCCCTGACACAGGCAGGGACAACAACTTCCAGACCTGGATCCACACAAGGCTGCCCAGAGCCCCATCCAACCTGGCCTTGAACACCTACAGGAATGGGGCATCCCCTCCCTCTCTGGGCAGCCTGTTCCAGCACCTCACCACTCTCTCTGTAAAAAACTTACCCCTAATATCTGATCTAAACCTTCCTTCCTTTAGTTTTAATCCATTCCCCCTTGTCCTGACAGTGTCTACTCTTTTAAAAAGTTGAATCCCCTCCTGCTTATAAGCTCCCTTCAGGTACTGGAAGGCTGCAATGATTTCCCCCTGCAGCCTTCTCTTCTCCAGGCTGAACAAGCCCAGCTCCCTCAGCCTCTCCTCACAGGGGAGGTGCTCCAGCCCTCTAATCATCCTTGTGGCCCTCCTCTGAACCCTCTCCAACAGTTCCACATCCTTCTTGTATTGGGGGCCCCAGATCTGGACACAGTATTCCAGATGGGGCCTCACGAGGGCAGAGTAGAGAGGGACAATCACCTCCCTGTCCCTGCTGGCCACCCCTCTTCTGATGGAGCCCAGGATACCATTGGCCCTACAAGCTGCAAGAGCACACTGCTGGCTCATGTGAAGTTTCTCATCTACCAGAATCCCCAAGTCCTTCTCAGCAGGGCTACTCTCAAGAAACTCTTCTCCCAGTCTGTATCTGTGTCTGGGATTCTTCTGGCCCAAGTGCAACACCTTACACTTGGCAGTGTTGAACCTCATTAGATTCACCTGGGCCCACCTTTCCAGCCTGTCAAGATCCCTCTGGATGGCTTCCTTTCCTTCTATTGTGTCAACCACACCACTCAGCTTGGTGTCATCCAAAACTTGCTGAGGCTGCACTCAATTCCATCATCGATGTCATTGATAAAGATGTTAAAGAGCACCGGTCCCAAGACAGACCCCTGGGGGACACCGCTTGTCACCGGCCTCCACCTGGATATAGACCCATTGACCACACTTTGCCAACTTTTTTTGGTTAACTCTGTACTTTTTCATAGCCATCAAACTTGACATAAGATTCGTGTAGATACACTCATGAAGAACATGGGCAGGAGTTGCTGACATTGTTAAGTTCTGCACCACCTAAGTGGCAGTAAAATGTGGTATGAAAGTTCTTTGTAAACATGGTGTTATCCTCCTACTTACTGGCATTGCTAACAAGGAAGGGGTGTCACACAGTATGCATACATGAACACCTCTCTGAGAGGTTTCAGGACCTGCGGATGCTCTTTTGACCTATTGCTGCCATTACTTCAGATGACTTGAAGGCAAGAATGGAGGAGACAGAGAGGCCATCACCTTATCTT
The DNA here is from genome assembly GCF_964237585.1 of Gallinula chloropus. Lineage (NCBI taxonomy): Eukaryota > Metazoa > Chordata > Aves > Gruiformes > Rallidae > Gallinula > Gallinula chloropus. The sequence continues at coordinate 15,850,920 of NC_140089.1, read as the reverse complement.
CTGCAGACCAAAGCATGTGTGGTCAGTGGTAGGGGCTGTCTTTCATGGATTCCACTTGAATCTTTTAGTTTTTGCAACAGATGGGTGGCAAAATTCTCTCATTTAATGCCTGCCTTTTAAAAACAGTACATTAAAACTTGTTCAAAGGCAAGGAGACCAGTAAATTAGGGTTAAATTGGTGTTTTCTGAACGTTGCTAGGTATGTGCTATGGCCTTTACAGAACTGATGACTTAGCTTGCTGGACCTTGTTATCTCCTGCTGGCTTGTGTTTTCCTGGAGAGAAGAGTGCACCAGAGCCCTGGCTGCCCCCAAACACTGCAATATAGGGCTGCACATACATTTCTCCTTTGTGTGGAGGGAGAGGTTCCCGAAGCGTTCTCGGCAGCTGGAAACAGGAGACTTTATGTTTCTGGGGCTGGGATGCAATCCCCGGTGGGATCACACCTCCCTCCACCGAAGGAGACGCTTTCCCATTTTATCTTCGCCCCTCTGATGCGTACCTGCGGCGGCACGGCGGTGAAATGGGGAATGGCGTGCTCGGGTGATGCCGCCAGCCTCACGCCCACAGGCCGCCCGCTTCCTCGGGCAAGCAGCGGGCGGACCAGCGCGCTGCCGCCGCGCTGGGCGCACCTCAGTATGTAGCGCGCGGGGAGCTGGGCGCCGCCGGGACCTTCCCGCCGACAGGGGGCAGTGTTTATTCGCGAGAGAGCTCCGTGCTGTTATGCAACGTCCCCCTCCCGCCGGCGCCGGGCGGGAGGGACGCGGCAGGCCGGTACCCGCCCCCCCCCCCCCCCCCCCCCCACCCCGCGGTCCGCTCCTCCGCTGCCCTTTTTGATGGAGATGAAGGAAGAAGGAAAGACACGCGCTTTGCCTCTCGCAGAGTTGGAGACAGCGAGAGGGGAGCGCCTCTGTGCGACAGGCGCACAGCGCGCTGGGGAACGTGTACGGCCGCGTTAAAAGTGAAACAAAATAACCTGCTTTGTTTTATCCTTCCTCCCCACCCACCCACGCCCCCCTCCGCCTCCCCACGCGTGTCCGCGCAGCCTCCTCCTTTCCATCACCGGGGGATTCAGGAGGCTTGACAGTGTCCTGTATGTGAACACATCGGCAGGCGGCAGCTCGGCTTGACAAGCTTTGCGGCCAGGTGTGGGTGGGCGAGGTTTAAGAAGCCCAAACTCAGGCAGTGGGGCACCTTGAAAAACGAGACTTTTAAGTTAGGGGCAGGTATGGAATCCCGGATTTGGATGGCTACTGGAACACAGCACAGGTGCCTCCCCCAACTGTAGTAAAGCAAGCAAGGCAGCACAGTATTTCCATGGTGCATACTCAGTTTTCGGACACCATATGCATCTGGCTGAGGACTGGTGCCATCGTGCTCTCTGAAAGACTTTGGTCTGGTGAAACTGCCTCAAACCCCAAGAAAACTCCATGTGTAGCTTATAACAGCAATAACTATATTTGTTCATGTACTTTTGGGGTTTTTTTGTGATCAATTACCAGATGTTAGAACTTTGCTGTGTATTAAGATATCCATTTTCTCAGCTGGCCATTGATTACATGCTATTCCCCGACATTTACTTACCAATGCTTAAATAAAAGTGTTTATTGAAAAGTGGAAAAAATAAGTACCATGCAGAAATCTATTTGTATTTTTTAGAATTATTGTTGCAGTTTTGCAGCATTCAGAATATAACAGGTTTTAATGTTTGGCTTGTGGGTTTGTTGGGGTTTTTTTAAACAAAAGTAATTCTGAATTTAAATTCTCTTTGCTTTTATTTTATTATTGTTGTTTTTATTATTAAGCATCTAGTACTGAGGTGACATAAATCATAAATACGTATTGTTTTATTTCTGTTTCTATGTTGTCTTTATTTTCAGAAAGAATTTGGAAAACATTGACCCTAGAAAGAAAAGCAAGCTTGGGAACTCTCAATTCTAAAATATTATACCCAAATTTTTGGCAATTTGTCTTGTAAAAGTTTATGCATTTGTTTTTTACCTTTTTTGTGACCAAACTGAATAATAAAATTAGTCTTTGTCTTCAAGCTTGTTCGCATTGAGGATGTTTTAGTGGATTACAGACTTGGAAGAGAGAAAAATAGGAAGTTGACAGATAGGTGAGAAATCCAGAACCTTTTTGTTGAAAAAAATCCCAAACAGCTTTAACTGAGGTACAGGATAAGGTCCCATTTTAGATGAAGTTCTCTCCCAAAAATTATATTTGAAATAATTTAACAAAACTAGTATTTGTCACTGAAAGCCTATATTTGGGAGAAATAGGAATTATTTTAGGTAGAGGAATTGAAGACATTAGTAATGTTTTCATCTAAAGACTAATTATCTGTGAAGTTTTGCTGGTTTTAACTCATTCAGTAATCATCAAAGAGCCAGAAATGAAGGGTTTGAATGGTGCAGTGAAATTAAGTCCGTTGATAATATGTCCTACCTGGAAGCTTATTCTCAGCATGGCTCACTTCTGTGATTTGATTTGCAATTCAGTGTGAGAATCTCTTTCTCTGACACAACTGCAGGGTCGTGTGGGAGTGCAAATGCACAGCCACTGGAAGAAAGCTCCTTAGAACCATGGAATCAAAAAATTGTTTTGGTTGGAAAGAACCTATAAGATCAAGTCCAACTGTTAACCTGACACTGCCAAGTCCACCACTAAACTGTGTCCCTCAGCATCACATCTTTTAAATACCTCCAGGGATGTGACTCCACCTATTCCCTGGGCAGCTTGGTTCAGTGAGTATTTATTTTATAACACCCAATCTAAACCTGACTGTCTTTTCTACCTAACAGAGAGTGTCCTCAAAGACCGCTTCTGTGCTGGTCTGGTATTTGGAGAGCACTATTCCCAGGGACACTCTGGTGACCTTTTATATTAAGTGCCATTTGGTATCCTGGATCCTCTGGAAGGAAAAAAAAAAAAAAACAAAACAAACCTAAACCAACTCCGGTCATTTGAGTTTGTTTGTTCTGACAAAAGGGAAGGTACTGATATTTGCAGTTATGTTGTTCTGTAACTTGTCTTTGTGTAGTGTAACATAGAATGAGACTGCTGATGAACAACTTTTAAACATACCAGGACAAATGCTTCCTGAAAGAGAAACTGTTCCCTGTGGTGGAAAGTTAGTCACCTAGTTAGATCTTGTCCTACTTACTTTCCTTTCTTAAAACTTACTCTTGAAATGAAAAGTCATAAATATCATTTGCATCATTCAAGGAGTACAAGCCAGCCTTGCGTGGCTTTGCAGTCACAGATCCCATGTTGTGTATTTTGGCATTCTTCTTCCCATTTCAGGATCAAGTCACACAGAGAAAAAAATAATTATAATCCTCCTCATCTTTCCCACCTCCCTTTTTTTCCAGAGGTGTTTTAAAATAAAATATTGAAGACTGGGTCTGTGTCCTGTTCCCACCCCCCATCCTAGCTGTTTTGAATAAGGCATCTAAACTTGTCTGAGGAACCAAATTCCTCATACTTAACATTAGTGGCATTCCTTGATAGCTGTGACTGATTATAATGGATTTTCTAGGACCAATGTTCTTTTACTTATATTTTGAAATAATAAAAGACAAAATAGATTACCTTCTTTATTTGTCAGAAATTGAAAAAGGACTTGGATTTAGATGACTCATTTGATACAAAGCTCTTACTGTAAATAATTCCTAACAATTTTATATTTATTAGTGACCTGAAGTGTCAATAATATATCCAGACCACTGCCTAGAGGTAGCCGTGGCTATCAGTTGAAGAAAAAGAAGTGTTTGAAAAAAAAGTATGATGAATAATATCAGTTATGAAAATAAGAAGTTGTTCCAATAGAACAGATTTATACTGGTGATGTCATTTTAGTCACTTCTAATCATTAGTGCTATAAACCATGCAAGAAAAAAGAAATTTTGTCCTGGATTCTAGGATTTGCACCAACATAATACCACCAATAAACTTTATACTCCACTCCCTCAATAAAAAGATTTTAGAAGGTGTTATCAGTACAAAAACGTTCCTGATATTCCACCATCAGAAACTTCCCATGATAGCCATCTACAAAATGGCGTATTCTCTAAACATCAACAGGATAAAAACTCTAAACTACCCAACCTCCAAACCAGTTCAGATTAATTTATAGGAAAAAAACTTTCTTTTAAGGAATAGAAATGAATAACATTGATTTTGACAAAAAATAAAAGTACGTCAAAAATACTTGTGCATTCTGAGTAGAGAAAGAAAAAACCACCCACTGCCTATATAGGTGCATGGAGCTTTAACCTACTTTGTAAGGACCTTACCTGTCCCAGGTTACCTAAGGGGAAAAACAGAAGTTGGAAAAGTAGATTCTAAACCATCAAGCACAAACATAGACATAAACCAAAAGGTTTCATTTGTAATGCTAAAACCAAACTGCCATTGTAAAATGACAGTTCTCCACATTGTGGACGTGGATCTAATTCATGTCTTCCAGTATTAGAGTTAGTGTTTTCTCCTGTTCCTAGGGCTTGAAGTACCAATTAGGTTTTAATGAACAGTTTAAGTCTACATTAGGGTACTCATATAATGCTTTGAGGTTCTTCTCTGAAAGCCAGAACAGGTAGAGTAGTGCACAATAATTACCACCTCATAATCCTGAAACCTTCTTTTAGAGTATTAGCCCTCATTTCAGCAACTAGTGAACATCACTAAGTGGTTTTGTGCCAGAATAAACTCAAAACACATCAGAGGTGGTAATTGGAGTGCAGTACAAATGGAGTTTTTCTTCTTTGGTAAATGAACTGAAAAAGCAAACCTGTCAAATACATGTCTTGGATCAGAGTTAAGCAAAATGTTGGCCTTGTCTTTTTTCTTTGGTCAAAAATCTATTTTTACCGGAAATCAACTGGGAAATTTTGATTTAGCCCAAAATGAAGCAATCCAGGTTCCTAGTAAAGAATTAATTAAAACAGAATCATAGAATCATAGAATCACAGAATTGTAGGGGTTGGAAGGGACCTCGAGAGATCATCGGGTCCAATCCCCCCTGCCAAAGCAGCTCCCCAGCTCATATTGCACAGATGGGCATCCAGGCGGGTCTGGAATATCTCCAGAGAAGGAGACTCCACCACCTCCCTGGGCAGCCTGTCCCAGGGCTCTGTCACCCTCACTGTGAAAAAGTTCTTCCACATGTTGGTGCGGAACTTCCTGTGCTCCAACTTGCAGCCATTGCCCCTTGTCCTGTCCCCACAGACCACTGAAAAGGGGCTGGCTGATTCCCCCTGCATCCCCTGCTTCAGATAATTATAGATTTTAATTATCCCCCCTTAGTCTTCTTTTCTCAAGGCTGAACAGTCCCAACTTACTCAGCCTTTCCTCATAGCGGAGATGCTCCAGGCCCTTAATCATTTTTGTAGCCCTTCTCTGGACTCTCTCCAGGAGATCCCTGTCCGTTTTATACCAAGGAGCCCAGAACTGGACACAATACTCCAGGTGGGGCCTGACCAGGGCAGAGTAGAGGGGGAGGATCACCTCCTTTGACCCGCTGGCTACACTCCTCCTGATGCACCCCAGGATCCCATTGCCTCTGTTAGCCTTTTAGAATCCACACCAGAAAGAATAAAATACTGTAATAAAGTATGCCTGAACCAAAAGTTTAGTTTAGTTTAGTTTTCTTTCATTTATTTGAAGTATAGAAATGCTCCCTCCATTATTTTTGGGATTTCCACTAAAAAAACCCCAAATCCCACATTTCCTTTTCTTGACCTAAGCAGTGTGCCAAAATGTGATCTCAGAGTTGAAATCAATTCTTTTCTCCAACATACTTTCAAAATCTAAAACTTCAAAACTTTGTTACTGAGTACTAATTTTTTGTACAATTACAAAGCAGAAAGATAACAACACAAGTTGATCTATTCCTGACTAGTCCAGACTGATGATGATACTTAAGCATTTTACCCTCCTTACTGTTTGCTGAGAGAAAGGTTATTCCCTGCTCCAGTACATAGAACTCCATTTTCAGCTGGCAGTTTTACTTTCAGTTTTACTTTAGTTCCTGATATTTCAAATTTTACCATGGATACAAAGAGTTGCTGAGTAACTGAACTCCTAGTTCCCTGTCCTCTTCAATGAGCTTTTGTTTTGAAAATATTCTGGCACATCACAAGAGCTTTGTTTTGTTTTGTTTTGTTTTGTTTTTCCTGGGATATTGAATGCTACATGTCTGAGATGTCTGGGGTTTTGATGCAGCTGCAGATGGAAGAATACACCCCTGAAGTTACAGATCACGGCATCTGCCTTCTAGTACACCTCCCATTTCATAACCCCATTGTCTCTTTCTCTTCCCTCTGTTGTCCTGTCACTCTATCCAGTCATATTTATAAAGAATTACCTAAAGATGATGGGGTTTTATGCCAACTTCTTAATGAATAGTTTTTGGTTCACATTTTTAACTCAGGGACAAGGGTTAGAGTTTATAGTCACTGCAATTCAATAATCTCAGCTAACTAAAATCTTACTACAATGCCCTTAGTTTTCTACAGCTGGTATTTTTTCTTAGATATCTGCACATATCTTGTCCACTGGCAGAAATAACCAGAAAAGTGTTGTGGAACCCTGGACACTTGGGAGTGAGATATTCCTAATCCACTCCTGTCCTCAGTCTGAATTGTTAAGTATGGGAAAGACCAGTGCACTGTGCTGGCTTGCTGTGAGGAAAGACTCTAGCCCTTCCGGCTCATTTTGTCCCAATTTATATGAGCACAGTAAAATTACTAGAGAGAGGACTTTCTGTATATGGAGTACTGGCTATAGAGAACCTCATAAACCACCAGATAATTTTTTTTCTTTAATTGCCAGACTGATTTCATATTTTGAACTGCTCTTCTGCACCAGATCAGAGTAAAAATATTTAGAAAACTACTTATATATTTCTCACTCCCTCTGTTCTTGGCACTCAGGTAGCACAAGTATAAGAAATTTTGCTCAGAATATATCCAAATATTATATTGTGTGATTTTTCATCAAGTTCTTGTACTTGAGTTAGGGTTGAAGGTGAATGCCATGAATAGAAAGAACCAATAATGCATTAGTCATGTGAAGAGAGAGGGATAATTGCCATTGCTTCTTTTGGCTGAGATTTTAAAGATAAGAAATGGAAAACTAAGAGTGACTAAGATATGGGTAAGGAATAAAAGAAGCTACTGGAATCGAGACATTTGGGAAAGAGTGAAACTATGTGTTAAGGTTAGCTTTTTAAAATCCTTGATTCCAGGATTTCTGTATTCAAATATTGTAAGCCTTCAGAGTGGAGGTGTGAGGAAGGTTTTTGTGAATCTGATACTTTAATAAGTAAAACAAATACCTTTCTCTCAGTTTGTCTTTCATTGTCTTTTGTAAGAAGCTAATGAATTTTATTCTATTTTAGTAAGTCACTTATATTTGATTAAGAAAAGCTATGTATCACACCTGCTGCCACTGAACTTGAATTCTTTAATAATAATGCACATAAACAACCTCTGAACACTTAGACCGAATTGTATCAAAGGCAGTGGTATTGTAAAAGCCACTGTGATGACAGCTGAAAAGATGTCTCATATAGCAGCATCCTCTTATAATCTGAATGATCTGGACCAAAAAGCTCGTGCCCTCTGTCTTGAACTGTTGGAAATACTTCCACTGGCATTTCATGGTGTGTAACTTTTATTAATGGAGGTTTATTTAGGACTGTTGTTTGCTGGTGTTTATCAATGATTTTATGAAGCCATGTCTGTAGTGATTAAAATCTAGACTGGGGCACTGCCTCCTCAACTCTGAGGGAAAGACACTCAGCAAGAACAGAGTGCCTGTTTTCCAGGCATACTCCCTGCTAGTGCTTGGACCTCTACCCCGTGTCATTGGATAACTCAGGGCCTTGAGAAATCTCCAGACCCACTCCCTGCTCAGAGCAGACTCAGACATGGGGTTAGACCAGGTTACTCAGGGATTTCTCCTGTGAGGGCTGGAAACCTTCCAGGGAAGGGATCAGCAACACCTCCTGGATCCTGTCCTCACTGATCCCATAGGAAAAATGCTTCCCCTTATCTCCCTCCTCTCTGACCCTGATCAGCCTTCTCCCCAGAGCTGTCCACCACCCCACTGATATTGCAGCTGGGGCTCTGCCTTGGACAGGGATACATGGTGCTCCTGATCAAGTTGTGTGGCATCCCCTTTGGTCTCTTCTTCTCTCTAGTCCTAGCCTGTCTGAAAGGAACATCAGGACTAGAAGCAGTATTATCTTCCTGTTAGCAGTGACAGAGCTCTTTACAACCTGCTGGAGTTTGCTAGAAGCAAAAGCCTGGAGAAGTCATGCTGTACTTCCATTTTCTACATGTCTTAGTAGACACATGAATGAGAAGTACAACTTTTTCCCTATAGTTGCCCTTCTAATTTACCTCTCCTCTTCTTCAAAGTATTCCTGGATGTCTCCTGTTGTCACAAGTTTCGGTGCAAAATTCTCTTAGCACTCCTCTTTTCTCTAGTCTTTGATTTTACCCCCTGACTGTTGCTTTCTACCAGCTCTTTAGTGACAATAGTTTGTTTTCATAATGCAGCTATTAAAACCAGTTTCCCAAGAGTCTGCAGTATAATTTATTTTCTCATCTCTAAATTTCTCTTTCTTGATTCATGGTGTTTGAGAGCTACACAATTTCATTTGCAATGCCACCTCTGAATGCCTGTAGTTCTTTTCTAGTCAGAGAGCTAAAACATTCCCTTCATGTGTGAGACATAGGCTTGTATATTCTGTATTTGAATGTTAATGAGAAATTGGATGCTGTGATATGACACAAAATGTTGAAAACAGAATGGTACACCTAATTAACCCCCTAATTTCTTTTCCATTCTAAGGAATTTATTACCTACCTCTTTTATAGGCTTAGAATTCTTAGGGATAAAAAATGTTGAGTTGCAGCATAGAATCTGGAGGAGAGGTAAACAAAAAAGTTCAGTACTTTAGTCTGGAAAAGAGTCCCCAGAAAGACAAGGGAAAAAAGCGAAAATATGTATTTTTCTGTGTCATACTGAACATGCTATGAAGCATTGTCTATGTTTGTTATCAGTAAAGGTCTATCTATTCAGAGAAATGCCATTCAAAAGTTTATTTAGCAGAACTCTGACTCTCAGGAGCTGCAATTGCAATACCTGAGCAGGTTTCAAGCTGTAGCAGTAAATACCTGTTCTGAGAAATACAAGTTGAGCAATTAAGTACCACTCACACATAACAATTTTCTTTAATTTAAAAGAAAATGATCTGGTTTGTCATTCTTAAGTTCACACACAATAAAATTATATATTTCTCCTAATTTTTCCCCACTATTGTGGTGTTCTGCCACCCTTATGTGATTCCCCATGACACATAATATAAACCAAAATAGAATGTTGAGTGACCCAAGGTTTCTTGTATTCCAGATAAATACAAAGTTGTTCTGGTTATTTGGGGCAGCAGGCTTCATTGCTCCTGAAGAAAACAGCAAAGTAATGAGTTAAATTTCTTAAGACTCTTTATGTTGCAACAGAGCAGGTAGTTTTATTCTTAGGTTTGCTACATCAGTCACTGGATGAGCCTATTGAACTCTTCAATTCAGTGGTCCCTAAAAGTAAGGTATCCGCTTCTCAAGATAAATCTTGGTATTATTCCTTCTGTCATGGGTGTAAATGTGAACACTGCAAATAACTAAGCTTGCCATTAGTTCTACTTGCAAGATGTGGGTTGTAATTTCTGTGTCATGGACAAATTTGAAGCACAATTAGCTGACATTTCTGAAGTAATCTGGCATGAAGTACAGACTTTATTGTTGTTTTGAAAGGGGTGCTACAGCCAGCACCACAGAAGGGTAGCAGCAGCATTTAAACAGTGTTGTTATTTGTGGCTTTTGAGAATGAAATGAAACCCTGAGCATCATGCCAGTGGGAGCGTGAAAGTGAGGGCTCCGCTTATAAGCATTGCAGGGAAAAGTCTGCAAAACAAAAAGATCCATCACACTCAAGAGTGCTTGAGAAAACAACCTTATTTTATCTTTCCAATTGTTCCTCCTACACAGTACCTACAGCTGGTATCAGTCTGGGTATAGCAATATTGTGTAGCAGAGAAGCTATTCTTCAGCGTGTAATTAGCTATACCTTTAATCAGTATACCTACTTATCATAGACCAAACCTTCAATCCTGAGGACCTCTATCTTCTGAAGGATTTAAAAAGCTTTAAAAATGTTTTGATCCCTCTAAATGATGCTTTTTTCCCCATGTTTTTCTTTCGTCTTTATCTTCTATTAAAATTATTTATTTTTTTCTGCTTATTTTCCTCCCCCAAATTTCACATTAGTCCCTTTTCCTTTATAATTATGCTTTCACTCTCTTTCTTCCATTCTATGGGTTTTTCTTGTTGTTGTGTGGGTGAGGCAGGGTATTTTTAAAACCTTTTTATAGCCTTCTTTGACCTTTTCTACTCTTGCCTGATAATATTTGGCTGTGCATATTTTTGATGCTGTTAATACTTCCTTCTGTGCTTCACTATCTTCATCATGCTGTTTTTCAGATTAATTTCAATTCCCTTATGGTAATTATCTTAAAATATATTTACATGGAGTTGAGGGCAAGTTCAATACTTGCAACTTTCGAGCAGTTATTTTGCTGTAGTATACATAAGCATCATGCTGCTCATACAAGTCTGTGAAGAAAAGTGCTTGTAGTACAAATGTGCATTTAACTGGTGCAACAGATTCTCTCTTTCCCTGCCCTGCTTTGGCACAATCCAGGAACATCACTCACCTTAGCTGCAAAACATCTGTATTAGGCTCAGTGGCTTTTGGGGTGAATGTTGGAAGTTAAGGGGTCCCTAGCTGTGGCACACACACTCTGTTCACCAATTACTGAACATTAGGAAATTAGGTGGATCAGTGACTATAATACTTGTTTTTAAAGGTGTTGAAGCTTAGAGAGAGGACAGAACAGAGCTGTGGAAAGCAGTTAGGAGTAGGAAACCTTTTATGACCTGGTTGCATGACTGTCTTTACTCTCCATACTCTCAAAACTTGGAAGTCCTCTTGCAATTCTGAATTACCAATTACCTGTGCAGTTTCTTAACAGTCAACTGATCTATTGTATTTCATCGTATGAAATATTTTAAAGTGTTTTAAGGGAAAAATATCCTGTTTTATTTGTGGCATATGATTAAATCTCTCTTTTTACTCTATATTGATAGAAGTTTAGTGTGTGGTGCTAAAGTTCTATGAGGTATAACATGTTATACTACTTCTTATTGATGTTCTAATGTCACCTCTTGAATTTGGAAAGGAAATCATATTTACTGTGTTTTTTTCACAGTGTAAAATTGGAAACTTTCCACCCTAGTAAGACCAAAAGTTTAGCATTAAATAACACCTAAATAGTTTTGAACATCGGGTATTTGGAAGACTACCTAGCCTAGAGAAACACGGGTTTGGATGGAGATGAAAATGACCATGAAAGAAGTAAGTGCTCAGACTGACCCTTTGTAAGCAAGGTTACTAAGTTTGGATACTAAACTTCTGAACTTGTGTTAACTCTCTGGATACTGTTCTGGACAGCTAGGCACTGCACAGTGCACTACTTCATTAACAACCAAAATTTGAATTACCCTTTGATGCAAAAGTAAGGGCATTACATTTAGATGTCTGCAGAGTGGAGAGTAATAAACAACATGTTTCAAAACCTTAATGGGAACAATACCATATTTCCTGAGATCATTAATTCCTTATCTGGTGTGTGCATGCCTCCTAACCAGCCTCTTTTGTTTACTTCATATTCATCAATTTTAGTCTCTGTTGCACTGTTGCAGTCTGTACAAGCAGATTAAAAATGCTCCGTTTATTGAATTCCAGGAAAAGCATGTATTTTTAGTTGAGAAATGGAAAACAAAGCAGCCATATAATTTTTACATTTAGAGCTTGTTTTTTGACAGAAACCTGATGAATACTAACTTCAGCCCACAGTTGTCAAGGTAGCTGTATTCTCCTCTTCACAATCACAGTACTGCAAGATATTCTTTCCTCCTAGTGCTCTTTAGCTTAAAAATAGGAAAGTTGTGGATGTCATGATTCACTCATTATATACTGTGTTATTATAGTTGGGATATTTCTCAAAAAGCTATTCCTCTGGGGGACCATGGGCTTCTCAGGTTGCCAACAAGCATGCCGGTTAGTGCCAGTTCTAGTAGTGATTTTTCTGTTATCAACACTTGTCCACTATGATCTGCAAACTAATTTAGTATAAATAGCTTAACAGCTGCTCAGTAGCAGTGGCTTAGAGAGTCTGATTACAAACTTCTAATCATACAGCTCTTGTATTAACTTCAGTGAAACTGCTGCCTGATAAAGCAATTAAACTTCAGTTTCTCACACTATGACATTTGAGTTTACTGAAACTAAGCTCCAGTTTTGGAGATGAGAGGATTGGAACGACATAAAAATGAGCCAAGAATCAAATTTCTGGGTTGTTTTTCCAACCTTCTGTGTTATATATTTGGAGTGTAAAATGGCTTTTGGGTCATCTGAAATGTTGGCTATCAGTCCTTGGGTATTTAAGCAAATGAGAGTGATGCATCTTAACATCCATTTTAAATAAAATCCAAACTTCAGAGAAAAATCAAACACTACAAATGTCTATAGTCTTCAGCAGAAAGAACTTTTTAGTCCTAAACTGGGTTTTACTTGTTTGCTTGTTTTTTGGGGGTGGGTTTTTGTTGGCTTGGGTTTTGGTTTTTTTTTGTGTGTATGAATATACTTGTGTTAATGGACTAATGATTACAAAGCATTATAACTCATAGCCATTCCTAAAAAGGGCAAACAAAGGGTTGCTGCTTGGCTAGGATATAATTTTTAAACAAATTTAATGTTGAATTTGTCTCTTTGAGGTAACTTTTAGAGTTATTGTCTTTCATTACCAACCACATTAAGTTCTTTAGTAACTGTTAGTAAAGAATCAGAATTATATGAGATGTCATATAAACTGTTTGTTTATGTTCTCCAGGCTCTTAATTATACCTAGTGAGAATACATAATCTATCCAAATGAAGAGGCTTTTCTTTCTTCTGCCTTGCTCACTATGTCAGGGCATTGGTGACAAACTCACTTCACTGTGTCACCAGGGTTTAGGCTGAAGGTCAGCTGCTCAGAGAGTTCTCAGGATGTCAACAATCAAATATCCACACTGCCACTGAAGGTCAGTATGGAACTATATGGTCTGGAGCTGAGAACTGAAATGCTCATAAGGCCAAAACTGAAAATTTTGGGATTCATTTGATCTGAGAACCACTAACTTTCAGACAACTTTCTGTTATGGAATTAAGAACAAGATTGTAGTTAGGATTGTAATTTATTTTTACTTAGTATTATATTTGGTAATTTGTCTTTTTGTTTTTTTGTTTGTTTTCAGTGGTCAGCATAATCTGGTTTAGATATTGATATATATGAGTAATAAGCCTAGCATGACAGCTGTCATGGTCACGTCATGGTCATTGTTATGATAATGTCAGTGTGGCAGAAAGTAGAGAAGGAGGATGTAAATTTAATTTAGAGAGTAGCAAAGAACAGATACAATTTTATGCATAAATTATTTCTTAAGTTATATGATAATAAATGAAACCTTTGTTTTTATGGAGATGTTAAATAATTGAGATTTAACCTAGAGATAAACAAGCCCAGCTAAAGTGTCATGCTTTGGGTAAGCAAACAAGGAAGGTATGTTCAAAAAATAAGATAGATTAACTTCATAATGTAACCATGTTTTTTCTTGTGGCAGTTTTACGCATTTGTATTGTTTGATAATAACAATGCCAAGATAGAGAAAAGATACTTTTCCAGTTTAATGAAATGTAACTATGAAAGCACCTGTATGTTTTGATAGTCATCAAATACTCATCTAATAGCGAATTATTTGGATCTTGGCCATTAAAAAAAAACCTCCCTTCTACTTTCTACAATGACTATGTGTTATTAAAAACTGATTTGCTGATTTAAGGACTGATGTTTCTCTTTATGTATGACTGTTGTTGTAATTATAATGAATTATATCTTGCATGACTAGATGTGTATTCAGACATCAGCATTTAAGACAGATTATCAGTTTAATAATAAAAAAAACAAGCAAGTGTGATTTTTGAAGAAAAAAAGAGAAGACCTGAACTCAAATAAATAAACTCTGCTACTGATACATCATCTTTTTTCTCTATTTTCATTCTGTCAGCACTTTTCACCATTCTCTGGAAGGCACCTGAAGTGATTTTTAGCATCTCCTTCAAAGCTGTCTTGTTACCTTGTAGTTTAATGTATAGCAATATGAAAAATCCTTGGTAAGCCATTTATACACCTTTAGTTTTCAGTCCTCAATCTGCTTTCTGACAGGCTTGAATATTTCTTTCAAACATTGCTCATTAAATCAAGTGTTAATATAAAAAAAAAGTAAAAAAATGATGTTTCTATAAAACTGGTGCTTCAACCATTCTGAGTCAACTACCATTGCAAATCAAAAGCGTCTCTGTCAACCTCAGGACAAGCTGCACTTTTATCCTTTGCTTGATCTCTCCATGTAGACCCCTCTCTTCCTGACTAGACACTTTTCATACTTTTGGGGTAGGAAAATACACTTTACCCAGTTTCATGTTAAGACTGTACCAGCCCTCATTACCCGTTGTATTTAATTGGGCTCACATACTTGCTTCTAAAAGGAAATCTATTTACCAGTTTGTGACAGCTTTTCTAGAACAAGTGTGATGGTTATAGAGTAACAAACCTATATAAATACAATCAAAGAGCATTGCTTCCAGCTTGTTATCTTACTTCTGTAGTGGACTTTATTAGTCTACTTCTTCAGGTGCCTAAAAAGCTCAAGGAGGTGAAAATCATTATTATTTATCTCCATTTTCAGGTCTTGTACTTGCTTCGTCTGTTCTGAGAACCTACATCTAAAGTCCTATTTTTCCCTGTCTCTCCCTTTCTTTTTTTGCAAGAGGAGAGACAAGTCCTTGACCTGACATCCAGTTCTTCTCAGGACACTATGTGTGAAGAGAGGTAAGTCCTTGACTTGACATCCAGTTCTTTTCAAGACACTATGAATAAACCCTGTTCAAGTTCATGCCCTGGGAACAATTTTTGTTAATTCACAGGCCCAGAATTTTGCCCAGAAAAAGAGGTGGTCAAGTTCCTTGGGTGAGCAAAGGGCTCAATGTCACGTGCTCTTTACAGGAGGGACAAGGTTGTATCAGAGTCTTGTGTTAGGATTGACTATTTGAGCAAACAGCATCCATTTTATCTCAGTCTGTAAGGGGCTGTGTATCTGCATACCTATCTAACCAGGAACTTGCAAAGTACATGGTATAGAACTGGACCTTCAGAGCTGTGACAATTAAGTTCAGTAGGACTTGGGTAAGTATATTTACTACAGAGAAGAATAAAATTGCATTAACATCAGTCCAAGAGGAACAATATGTCTGAGATCTGGGACTTTTTAATGCTTGTCTCACAAAGCTGGTGTTTGCATCTGTCTAGTTTAGCTCACTTTTCAAAATTGCCTCATGTCTGATGAAAAGCAGATGATGTTCAATCTCAAGGCACAATGTATCTGAAGAGATATAGATTATAAAATAAGTAAAATTGAATGTTTGTTTTATGCATGTTATTAAAAGGAGGGAAGAAAACATGAAGATGCAAATATTTCTACTATTGTTGCTATATTAGAGGTGCATGAGTGATGAATCAGGTTAGATAAGCGAATCTCACTGCTTTAATGAAAGGGGGTAAAACCCCAGCAAAACATGCACCCTCTCCCAACCCCCTCCTTTCCCCAAATTCCCAACATTTTCAACTGAATTTCTAAATGATATTTCCATTCTCTTCAAACTTCTCAAATCCTGATGTGGAAGTTGCTTGACATCAAAGTTGAGAGACAACTTCACTCATTGACCTGTGATTTCAAATTAGGCAAACATAGAAACTTGCACATCATTAGCAGATATGTTCTCAGCAGTGTGTTGTATATATGTCCAGATACATGCTCACAGTTTTATTTTCAGATGCCTGCCCTTCTCTGACAATGCACTGACTCTACCAAGGCCTTCCTGTTGTTTAGGTATTGCTCAGCCTGAAAGCAAAGTACATGGACTACATGAATTTCAAAATACGTGTATATATAAAACTTACTAGGAAAGATATGATATCTGGGGTTTCCATGACAGGTGCAAAATATGTGGAGATTTGATTTCTAGGTGACCTGTAAGTGGCAAGAGAAGAATGTAATTCACCCAACACCTTGGCAAGCTTATCAGGTAAATGAGCTGCCACTACTGAGTACAGAGCATCAACTACTCATCAACCTTAAGAGTGTTTTTTCCATTAAAATGTGACTGATTTCATTGGTGGCAGATTATAAAATATCCACCAGAAATGTGAAGTTAAGAAAGGCAGGCAACACTATTTGGTGGATTCAGCAGTGGTAGGTTAACAGTTGGACTTGATCTTAAAGATCTTTTTCATGCAAAAGAATTCTATGATTCAATGATTTATTCTACTACATGCATGTTTTTCCTAATTTCTGGACAAAACCATCTGTTCCTTAGGTTTTTCTCATTGTTCTTCACAAGATTTCAAATGGTTCTGGCTTTTTCCCTTGTTGAGGAAAAAATATATATATATGGAATGTAGCCCACTAGAAAATGCCTCTTTCTTTTTGGTAATGTAAATGTATCATATTTGATATTCTACCAAAAATCACAGACAACAATTCCTGTTGCAATATACATCTAGGGTTACTAAAAAAAAAAAAAAAGGGAAAAAAGTGGTTGTTTTATAGTTCTGACCTTATATTTCAGATTCAAGTATTCAAGATTTCCAGCAGTAAAGTATAACTGACATACCATTGTATTATGGTGAATCAGACAACAGAGCAAGTTGCAAAAATGAACGCCAGTGATTTCCAGCAGAAGAAATTCAGTCATGATAATATAGGTCAGTTGGGGACTGGATTCACATATCAATTTTTATTTACCATGTTTTCAGCTTAAGGCTTGTACTAAATGCCAGCTCAAATCACACTATGCAGACAGGTACTAAGAGAGATATTGCAATACAGATAAGGCAGAGAGTGGACTGAAAGTCACTGGGAGATTTAAAACTGAGGCAGGAATATAATTCAGATCTTGACATCTCTTTCAGTATCATTGCTAGAGTTTGAAGTAGTCCAGAAGTTAATGTGGACTACTAGTTCTTTGAATAATCTTATTGAATGAACTTTATCAAAGAAAGCACCACTGTTGTAATTTAAAAATTGGGAAATTGAGGCTTAAGGAAGGGATAAATCAGGGGGATCAAAAAAACAAACAGCAAAGAGGTATTCAGCTAATATATAATCATCCATTTTTTAGTTTAGACCAGTCCAGTCTTCTGCTCTTAACCATGCAAGGTGATGATTAAGATGTGGCTTCATTGAGAAAAGATTTGGATAAGGTCATTAGAGTTGTTAAGGCTTAGGAGGACGTGGCGCATTGAGTCTCATTATAATTTCATTCTATGACATTACAGTAGGTTACCTCTCAGGAATTTGCCACTGCACAAGGATTTCAGACATTTGGGCATTTTCCTGTATGTTATTTCCAGGGAATTCGGCTGTGCAGTATCACTGATGGATGTTCCTGCTCCAAAGACTACTGCAGTTTTCCTCTTACTATGAGTATTTGATGTAGGTATTAACATGGAGTTGACAGGAAGGAAAGATGACACTGTGTGAGACAGAAATCAATCATCAGGTATGCCAAAGGCCAGGTTTGTAAAATTCTCTGTGTATTTCCACATATTTGAAAACCTGCATAGACACATAGCCTCTTTTTTTTTTCCTTTTATTTTCAGCCTGATGATGATACAGCAGTGCTTTGTACCTAGGGTAGGATCAGCAGAATATTGTGGTACTGTGGTTGGCCATTTCCTTTGGACCTCTGCAGTCTTTATCATCTGCCTTGAATAGTTTAAAAGAAAAAAAAAGATATAAAAGATATCAAACTATGGAATCTTTTTCATATATAATTTTTGCATCTGAATATATTTGTGTATTAATATATGTTCCCTGAAAACATCTAGTAAAAATAAATAAATAGCTGCAGGGCCTCACCAGCTGTTGCTGTTGCCAAAGGGGAAAAGGAACTGTGTTCACTTCAACCGGGTGCAGGTTTATGCCCCAAATAAATCTCCTTTGAAATTATCAGTTCTTTCCAACTTGACTGTCAGGAAAAAGAGAGCAAAACTTTTAAAGAAAAAATTAACTTGCACTTACCCTTTGACAACAGTGTGCATTACAGTGATTGAACTTTATTAAGAGAATTGTTTGGCAGCTCTATTTGTCTTTCTTCTGGCAGCTCTGGCATAAATATTTAATTTAATTTATGTTCCAAATTAAAAAAAATGTCCCTATAAAGGCTGAGCAGTACCTGCCCACCATGAAAAAAATGATGCTTATATATTGCTGTGCCATTCACAGTGAGATATCTCTTTATGAAAGCTGACTGTTCCCTTATAGCCTGAAGTTTTAACCCTTTGTTAGATGGACTGAAGAAGGGAGTCTGTAGAGATAGAAAAATAAACTCAGAAGTAGAACAGATGCCTATCATAGAGAATTCTTTTCTCCAGGCAAAGATGTTTTTCTTGCTTTCAACATATTTGTTATGTTTGTTACATTGTTTCAAAAATGGACAGAAATGTGATATTTTTCACCCTATACTTGGGGGTTAATGTAGACCCTGACAGAAGACCACTGATGATAGTGAATTTCATTAAATGTTCATTTAGGTGGGTGTTTCAGGGTCCCTGAGCCTTGGTAGAAGTGACTACGAGGCCATTTGCTTGGGCTTTTCTTGTACATGATCACATTGGATACCTGCCGTTTTGCCCCCAGTAATGCTGAAATCTCCAACTGCATTTTCTATTTATTTCGTTTTTTGAAGGACTCAGTTCTGAAATTATAAATCTGCATAATGTTGAGTTTTGTATGTGTACAGCCCTTGGTGTATATATATATATGTATAAAGCTCTTCTGCTTTCTGTTGACAATTATAATGAGATAAGATTATTTATTCATAAGGATCGTTCCTTATGACACAACAGGGATGTGATCCCAGTGCTTTAGAAGAATGAAGATTCAATTGCCCTGACAGTGAGGAAACCATAGTGAATGGTTTTACTGCTAAACCTTTGTCATTTTTCATAAGCTGTACTGAGCCAGAGACCTCCAAGTTTTGTGAGAGACCACTCAGTGCTAGAAGTATTGTTCATTCTAGTTCTTCTGAGTTGAGTTTCCAGGAGATTTTCCTCTGGCCTTACTGTACTGCTAAAGAGAGAAGAGAAAAAAGTGAATGTTTTCAAAGTTCAATGAGTCAATGAGGTGCACAAATCCAGTTTGTTTCTTTACTGTCTTAAAGTGTCCAAAAATCATGTTTTCACAACTTGCTATTTTTAATAATTAAATAAATTGTTGTTTCACAACTGAGACCTATTTGAAGGATTTACTGCTACTTTGCTGCCTTAATATGCTGCTAATTTTACTTGAGGCTAAACAAAAGTATTTCTCTATTTGTACAGGAAAAAGCCTCACAGAGGAACCTCTTGTACACAGAAGAGTTAATTACCTGACAGTGATCCATCAATATACAATAATCTTCACATTATAATTTCAGTGTGTATAATACAGTGCACTGAGGGTAATTCAAAACAAATTTTAGGGTATTTCAGACAATAAATTCCCTGAGCTGCATCAGCACTAGCATTTGTTTTCCATTTAAATTGAGTTTTACTGAAAGATTTTATAGTCTAAAAAGTCCTAACATTTTTTAATCACTTTGTGCATGTTTAAAAATTGTTTTGTCATCTGGTGTCTTGGGTTACTAGTTTCTTCATACAGGAAATTCATGATGAATAAAATTATGGTAGTTTGTCACAGTACTTTTTTTCCCCTTCTGATATAGAGTCACTACTATCCCTCAAATTATGATTTAAATTGTGTTGCATCTACTGAAGCAAGGTTGGTTTACCTCCATGGTAATGTTAAGACATTTTAATACTAACAGTGCATTCCAAGTGATCTGTATGAATGGTTTTAAGATGATGAGAGGAAGGGAGGAACGATCTGAATTGTCAAATTCTTATTAAAGAGAGTTCTTTTAGTTTTCTTTGGCAGGCAATATGGCCTTAGAATGGTTAGAAGAGAAGGATTTCCCCAGATATTTTTACAGGGTAACATTGCTGAGGACTTGAAAAGTGGCTGTGTTTCCACACTGGTGGAACACGACTGGCGAAAATGTGATGCATCTTATAAATCTGTATTAAATGTGGCAGTGTTGAGCAGCCTTGCTTACAAGTTGGCTGTTCTTAGAATGATCATTGTCTACTAACATCTTCCTGAAATCCCGCTGAGACCAGAACTTTCCAAGGGTCCAATAGTATAGAGTATTGTACTATATTCTATACACTTATATTAATTTAACATAATCACAGATCATAAATCACGTCAGCTCATTCAAGATCTTAACCACACACATGAAGTGGCAGATTTTGATTGTGAAATGACAGAATAGATTTGCTCTGTCAGGCAGATGGGCAGCTGGCATTAAGTCCCTTGTTGCATTGGCATGACCCCAGGAAACTTCATTCCCTACTTAAAGGACTTATCCCAAATCTATTCCTTGTGTTATTCAAAGTGTGGAAAAATCACACTAGATTCTGCAGGGCAGCCATAGCTCTTTAAAGCTGCTTCCTTCATTGTTGGGTTTTGTGACCCTCTTACGTCTCTGTCCTAAATCTATTCCAGAGGGAGTGCATGCTGCTGCTTTAGCTCTGTCACTGTTCTCTGGTTAGTGGTGCTAGTATCCTGTCTTCTACAATTACAGCTGTGGGTGAGAAGAGGGAGGTTTTTCTATTCCTGCCGTTAGTGCTCCATTCATTGTATAATCCTAAGCAGTTGTAAATGTAAACCTGGTAAGCAGTTTCATTATTCTCTTATTTTGCATAAACAAATCCTATGTTGAATTAACACTTCTTTGAATCTGTAGGACGTATTCAAATACATACACACATCTGCTGTAAGGATGAATTAAGTGGGTTTGTTTCAGTTAAATGATTTTCTTCAATACTTGTGTGATTTCTGTTTCCTAATGCTCTGGCTATTACAAAGTCATTCCTTTTCTGTCTACTTCTTCTCTACATTTCTTTTCTTCTCTCTATTCATGTCATATCCTTGGATGCCTGAACATATCTTGCAAAAAATTCTGCAAAAAGAAGTTGGATTGGTTTCCTTCCCCCCCCCCCACCCCCCCCCTTATGTCTGTATAGAGTAGCAGTTTACTTTGGTGAAGGTTTTTGGTTTGGTTTCTGTAAGAAGTCATACTGAGCACAGTTTTCTCTGAATTTACTTCCTTCCTCTATCCAAGTAACATTTGAACAATGGATCCACATCAGATTTAACAGAGCAATAGATGTGTCCGGAATAATGGAGTTCTTAAGCATTTTGTGAAGTCAGGTCTTCAGGAACAGCTGAAAAGCTATGCATGTAGTCTCAAGAAGGTCTCCACCTCAGGGAACAGCTGCAGTAGGAACATAAGTATTGCTAAAATGCAGGTTTCTTTTATGTTAATCAACTTCAGACGTACATTACTGCTGTGGGAAAGGGTGTGGTTAAGCCATGCTTGTAGGGAAGGGCTGTAGTAGAGGCAAAGCTTTGCTTTCTACCTAGAACAGGGTTATCTTCCAGCTGGATAAATATGAACTGAAGTGTCAACCAGTCTTCATAGGACCATGCCACTGTGCTCTTTGGACATGAGGGCCCAGGCCTAGTACTTTATTTTCATTTCTGTGAAAAGCCATGCTAGAGGGCAAAGGGCAGGACAACATTTCTTACCTTTGCTTGTGTTTATGAGAAGGAAAAGTTGTGGGTTTTGTTATTTGTAATCTTCCTTTAAGGCTAAAGGCAATTTATGTTACTTTAGAAGGGTTTTGGGGCAAAGTATATTGCACCTACCTTATTCAAATTGGATTTCCAGTGTATGGGTTGTAGTCATAGTACTCCAGTTCATTCAGTTGCAATGCAACTAGTTGTTAAGATTCATGGGTCATGGGCAGTCAGTATTTGTTAAGAGAGAAAGCATATATTATGGAAGTATTGGAAAGTCCATACAAACTAATTCAGAGACTACATCGATATTTAAAAGACTTACAATTAACTTTCTTGTGGACCCAGCAGTGCCAGCGATTGAACATTGGTTATTACATGATTTATGGATGTGCAAGATAAATCCATTTAAAGAAGGTGAATAGGGAAATAAATCTGTATGTTGTAAGACATATCCTCTGCGAGTGAAACAATGTTAATTTACAGTGGTTTATGGTCTGGCTCTAAAAAGAAATTAGAGTGTATTGTGTGATCCTCTAGGACCTCCAAGCTGATGGAAATGCATATCTTTATCATAAAATAAACAATCTTTAGCTTCCTCTTGAAAAAAGTAGATGCGATACAGATCATTATAAACCAGCATTGGACAAATTAATTTCTATAGTAAATGTTATTTTAGTGGGCTAACTTAGCAGGGTGGGTGTGTAAGGATAGTGATCCAGAGCATCAAATGTTGGTACAGTGAGTGGCACGAGTCCAGAGCTCTGCTTAAGTTCGACTTAAGTCATTGATCTAAGAAGCTGAAGATACTTAAAAT
The DNA here is from genome assembly GCF_964237585.1 of Gallinula chloropus. NCBI lineage: Eukaryota > Metazoa > Chordata > Aves > Gruiformes > Rallidae > Gallinula > Gallinula chloropus. The sequence continues at coordinate 15,828,194 of NC_140089.1, read as the reverse complement.
GTTCAGAAACCTTCTGATGCCTCATTTATGGAGACGTTTGCCTTTCTATGAGAAATGGATAAAATTGACCTTCATTTACTAAGCTTAACTAAGTGCACATATACAGTAGTGAAAAGGCTGTACCAAAAATTTCAAACACAAACTTGATGCCAGTAATTTATTTCATCAGTTACTATTTCCTTCAGAATTATTGTTTATCTTGTAAAATCACATGAAGAATTTGGATGCTATTTGTACTTGGATTTTCCATTCCATTTATATTCAAACCTAAATCCTTACACACAGTATCTCAATCTCACAGAAAACAGTGTTTTTTCTCCTAAAAGCAGGAAGCCAGTCAACGCATTTACGTTTTTTGCTGAGATTTAAGGCAAAACTAGGTAGCCTCCTTTCCTTTTTTCCTCCTCACTGCTCTATTTCTTGTTGGCAACCACTGCTTATTTCATCTTCTGGTGAATACACTGAATGTTTCTAATAAAGCCTTCCTGTGTGAGCTCTGTGCATGGTGATCTGTCTGGGAACATACTTGCCTGCAAATGTGAAGTCTGTCCAGTTCAAACAAACTGCAGGACAGGAATTTGCAGAAGTTGCAGTGATTTTGATCCTCCAGAATCCAATTTTCTAGGAAATGAGTAGTCTATATTAATTTCTCTCAGGGGGTTTCTTAGCGTAGTATTCGAATTGTTATATAAAATGTGCTTGCCCTAGAGCAGGCCAGAAGTATGACTAAAATATGACTGGAAACTTCGGGAATTTATGTTACTGACACATGGGCTGTACTGAGATAGACACAGCTTCTTTATACATTATTAGGAACAAGGACTTGATTCCCTCCAGTCCATGCAGGGTGGATATTGCAGTCCGAGACAGTGCATTGCAATTTAGGTTTTATGGACTTGCTGAGGGTCGTTGTACAGCAACAAGACACTTTTCAATTATTTCCACTCTGTGTTGAAGTTTTTGATTGTATCTAAAGAAGTGTATGCTAGCTGCAGAATTCATTAATATTTTACATTGTGAGATAAGGAGGCTATGAGGAAACATACTGGTTTTTTTCTTAAGCCAGATTTTTTCCCTCCATATCTCTTCTCTTTCTTTGTGTGAAAAAAACCCTGTCAAATGCTTAGAAAATTTTCTGAATCTGAGTGGTTTTATGTTTGTAGACTGTGCTCCCCAGCATGTAAAAAAATTAAGTTCTCAGCAAAGGAATCTTTATCACTTGAACAGAGCAGGAAGACTACTGAAAAGATGCAGACATACGGTGGGAATGAAAACACTTGGAGCTCATGAGGGCAGGAGCACCAAAGTGGGTGAATAGGCTGAACCTCAGTGAGTTCTACAGTGTTTTATTGAGCTTTTTTGTACCCCCTGTCTTCTTTAGATAGCCACTGCCATTTAGCAAATGTGCACAGCTGGAATAGGCAGGTAAGAACACCAGCAAAACCTGAAGATGAGATTATTAAAAAAATCTCAACTAAGGACATGGCTGGCATTCCCGTGATTAAAACCTTGAATATCTGAACAAAATCGGTCTCCATGCACTGTTTTGAATTTCTTTTTGCCTGAGTTTTCTTTACAGCACTTTTACATTATTGCTTGCCCAAGTGTAAGCTGTTTCCTTTCTTGTGCATCATAAAGTATCAAGAAGACATTCAGCTTTCTTTGTATCAAGTGCAAGGTGCTTACGCCCAGAGACCCCGTCTGGGAATTCATCACATGGTGGGGCTGAGAAATGCTTACAGCATCTTGGACACTTGTTAAGGCTATGGTCTTACCTTTTACTGCACTAGCACCATGGACCTGTCAATTGTTAAATTTCTATGTGTTACAAGTGAATGGCATGGACTCAGCTGGAAATGGTCCCATTACAGTGTTTATGGCTACGTTATCTTCCACTATTTTGTGGTATTCATTGCAAGCTACAGGGCTTCTGCCTGCACTTTTTTGGGAAGAACTCTGCTGTACCAATTACAATAGTAATTTTCAGTCTACTTTTACTCCTGCTATCGTTATTTTTTACTTTAATTGTGAGTCCAGAGTTATTTTTTCTTGTCTCTGGATAGTCTTATGAGTGTGTCCTGGATAATAAGTTTCACTATGCATATTCCTTTATGGACAGATACCTGGAGCTCATTATGATGGATCTTGCCCTAGAGACAGGGGTCAATATTAGACCTATGCAGTGCAGTAACCACCCTGCTATGTTCAACATAATTTGCTATGTGCAAGTGATACATCATCTGTAGTGAATGTTATTCCAATTGGAAGTTTGAATGGGAAAAGCTTCCAGTAAAAAGTAAAAAGTAAAATAAATTAAATTCTGAAAATCATAGTAAAAATGCTTCCCTTTTTTTAAAATATTTATTTTTATGCTGAATCTGAAAATTCTGAAATTTTGTTTTCCTTATAATTTTCTCTTTTTTTTTGGTATTATTCTTGACATCATGTGTGATTGAATAATGATAGTGGTTATATTCTCTTTCACATGGGGTTTCTTTATGTTACTATACCCTTTTGCATTATTTTTGTATTTGTAAAATTTACAGTCTAACAATTACAGAAATATGGTGGAAATAGTTTGCAAAAGTAATACATTTTAATGCACAGAATAGCAAAAAAAGTAAGGAAAATAACTTGGGGGAAAACATTACTAAATTTTAAGAATTTGAAAAATGTCCATGAATGTTTACAAAAACTATAAACCACATAATGATGTCTGAACAATACAAACAGATGGGTTTCTATGTTTTCCATTGAATTGTTATTTTTTACAACTAGGTAGGAAGGTCACAATTTTTGTTAGATAATTCTAACTGAAATGAACTGCATTTATTTTCCACAATAATGCAACTTGATCTGTGTTGTTTCCTACTGCAGAACACACATTCCCTAGATTCTATGTAAATATAGCTTACTGTTTCACATACATAACTTCAGATTTTATTCTGAAGTATAAATATATGTTTAGAACCTTTTAAGAATTTTCTGTATTTTTCAAAAATTTTCTTACTCTTCTTACTCTGACAGACCAGGTCATCTCAGAATTTAGTGCTTGCTTAGCATGTCTACTGTATGATATCTAGATTTTTTTCAGAGAACTGTAGAAAGTGTGAATATAACTGAAGCATAAGCAGAGTGTGGAGGAATAGAGTGCCTGGTCTTCATTTTGTTCTTACAAACCCCTACTTTTTATTTTGTAACTTCTGTACCAGTGTTCCTGGTATAAAGAGCAGTTTCTTCTGAGATTCTAACCATCTGGATAGTTCTGATCCTGATCTTTTCAGCCATGTTGTATTCAATAGTCACTATCTCAGAAGATTCTGTGTTTTGATTTTTTTTTTTTTTAAGTGGATATTTTCTGTCATGATGACGATGATAATTGTTATAGAAATCCAGCATGGAAACATCCAAATATAGAGAAGTTGTGATTTTGAAGGACTTTGGAGTACTTTTTGTTTTCAGGTGGAAGCTTTGAATTTTTTCATAACATTTTCTTGAATGCAGAGGAGCACTATGAATACTTACTTTCAATTTGAGTGACTGGTAGCAAGACATAAGAAATCACCACTTACAGAAGATGCCCCAGGAGCAGCAGGACTTCTTCTTTGGACTTGTCCATCAATGAAGCACCATGGCAACTCTTGATGCAGAGACAAGAAATACAGTCTGCAATATCTCAACCACATCTGGATGAACACAGAGTTATGTAAATATGCCCGCGCTGCCCAGATGTATCTTCATTCAACGTATTTCACCTTCAGTGGCAGGGCATACTTTATACACATGTATCTGTGCTGAAGAATGTCCAAGATACTTAGGGTTGACCTCAGAAAGGGGTCAACTTTGGGGTACCCATTTCTCTTCATTAGCAGAGCCCAGATATCTGTCATAGACTGGATCTTTTTGGCAGGCAAATATTAAGGACGCCACTTAAAGTAACTACATTTCCAAAAAGGTGTGCTGTAAATTGATTACCAGCTGTGAAACATGTTCAGAATTCCTCCAGCTCAGGAAGTCCACTTGCTTCTGCTTGTTGAAAGCAGGTCTGATAGATCATGAATGAGATCAGTGCATGTGTGCTCTGTTGCCACTGTCATTACTAAATATGTGTTCCATGCCACTGTGGTCAGGACCACAAAAAGGCAAATGGGCTTGGTCTTAGCTGGTAAAACATACAGAACGATTGGAAGGGACCTCAAGAGATCATTGAGTCCAACCCCCTTGCCAAAGCAGGTTCCTTAGGATCTTGTGAGAATAGCCCGAGCCTTCAAATTATCTCATTGAAGTCAGAGAGCCAATGGCCTTCAGTGGAGAAAACCCAAATGAACCAAAACCCAAAACACAACCAACCCACTCAAAAATAATATTTTTTTTCAGTTTCTTGGAGTTGTGTGTTTAAAATGTTGTCACACCTCCATATATCACCAAGAAAATACTGATTAAATGTTTTAAATTTCTGCAGTTTGGGGGCGGGGGGCGGGTTTGGGGGAGGGAATAATGACACACCCATAAATTTTGGCTGAAATTTGATTGAGGTCTGTTTGGATGGAGATTTGCCCGGCAGTGGATGTAATCCTTGGTCTTGGTCCTCCAGATGTTTCTGCTGGCATACCTTGGACACATGTTGAAATTCCTATCTGGCCCACACCTGGCTTTCCTCTCCGCAGAAAACAGGAGGGATACACAAGTGGAGCAGCAGATGGTGCCCACTTACTTCAACATAAAATTAGGAAATGGGTGGTGTGAATCTCTTGAATGAGGACCTAGGACGTTCTGGATCTCCAGGCAAGGGAATGAACAAGGGCCCTGACAGCTTGGCTTATCAAGACCTGCCCCATATGGTTCTAGCTGTGGAAAGAGGCTGTGGAGCTAACAGTGTCTGTGTTCAGCTAGACAGCAGAAATTATGTGTGTGGTAGATGTTACTATAGACCATCATCTGAGGGCAAAGGTAAACGGACTGAGCTGGGAGCATGGGAAAAACTGGGAAAGGGTGATAGCTTTGTCACAGCTCTTTCATTCCCAAAGTAAGCTTTGTTCAGGACTTTGGCCTCTTCTCAGCTTGATGACACCATAATGGTAGAAGGCCTAAGCACTTGTTTTGTGCGTCTTATTTCTTCTGGCTCCTAAAAATCCAAACACAAGCCATACTGTAAAGATTGCTTGGAGTCAGTGTAGTACAGGCATTTTTTTATTACACCGCACAAGGGTTTCTGTAAACCTTTCCCCTTGCAAGGGGGAAAATAGGAGGAATACCATTCTGTTAACTTGGGCCTGGATCCATTCAAAGGTACAGATATTTATTCAAGTTTAATTTGGTTTTTTGCTTTTTTTTTTCTAAATAATATTAGAGTTTGTTGACCAGTATTATGATGAAAAGCCCTTATGGCACTACTACTTGGATGTTACAATCCATTTTATAGAAATGTCATTTACTACACATTCCTAAAACTATTCTCTTTCCCTGCACATACTATTAGCTGTCACTGTCCGGACTGCTTTATCATACAGTAGTAAACACTGGGCATTGATCATTGTACAAGCATCTCGTGATCTATTTATTTCTGCATTTTTGAAATGTGTCATGATGAAAACTACTGAACAGCAAACAACTTTGGCTGGACATCATGCACAGCTGCTGTAAACAGCAAACAACAGGATGACAAGGATAACTCCTAATACATTCATTCTAATGGGAGTTTTTCACTATTGATTAGACTGACTGAATGGCAAACCTATATCCTCTTGAAAAGTCTAAATTGAAGGATTGAATACTGGATCAGGAACAACTAAGTAACAGCACAGTTGCTTTCAGCTATATCCAGTGTCAAAGTATCTGAGAATTCTATCAAACACTTGTGCACATTTAGTTTCTCAATGGACCTGAGACATGTCATGTCATTATCCCAGTTTCACTGGTGCACTGCCCAAGACCAAATAACAAGGTCATGGCTGAACTGGCTGTGTCCTTACTAGTCTGCCTAGTACTGATCCAGCCTTGTGTTTCACCCTGTCAGCTACAAAATTATGATCAAGATGAACGTATTCTCTTTATTTTTCAGAGGTTGAACATGCGTTCAGTGTAAACATAAACATTTAAGTGCCTAAGAAAATACCTGATGGAGGATTCAGAAGAATCCTGATAAGGAGAGCTCTACATGATTTGTTTCCTTTGCATAATATTTGTATAATCCACTTGCTGCCTACAATACTTTGGCCTGCTAAATATTTGCTTCTGCCTCTGGCTGCTACTCACTCATGCTGAGTAGTCCCAGACAATTCCTTGCACCTATTTCTGAGATGGACTGCTGAAATGGCTGGAGAGATTTTTCAGACCTCTGGCTTTGGTACTATTTAAACCCTTTCGGTTTACAGAACTGAGTTGTATGCAGCATGAGAACAACTTTGTAATATTTTTTTTTCCCATTTGTACTACTAATTATAGCCAGAAGAAAATGGAGAGAAATCTTCCCTTTGGTCACCTCTACCCACATATAAAACCTGAAATTTAAAGCATATAAACCATGGGAGTGAAGTAGTAGTGGGAAAGATTTGCAAATGATTGAACCTCTGTTGATAGATACAGATGAAATTTCGCTTAACATGTACCTAAACAAAGATGGCTCAGTGGATCCGGTGAACATGTGTGTTTTGAATAGAGCAAAAAGACTTTATACAGTGAGCATCTGAAGATTCAGGTAGGCCCTATGATTTTCCAGAGTAGTTAGATATATACTACTGTTGACTTTAGTAGTATCTTCCTTGGCACTTCTTTGCAAGGAGTAAACTTGTTGATTTTAGCTTAGGGTCCTTATTTTATAAAAACACATACATTAAAATGGTAAAATTTACACATTCAGTGGTATATATTTTTGATACAAGTACCAACCTGCTTCATTATACAATGCTTTCATATACAAAGCTTTTTGCTTTTCATGAGATTTTTCACAAACTCCACTAAGGTTGCCTTTCTGATTAAAGTTCTACTTTGCTGGCTAGAATCAGACACACGTCTGTAAAAGAAATGACTGGTAATTAGCCAGTCATGAAATATAGGTAAGGATGATCTGGCACAATTTTTATGATTATGCCGTGTGGCAACTTGTCCTTGTGCTACCTGCTATATAAATTAGGATGATGGGTGTGGGGAATTCAGTTTTACAAATCAATACTAACAGGGATTATTCAACTTTAAAGGCTAAAAATAACAGTAGGCTTTCTTTGTTCCTGATTTAATTATTTAATTGGCTTAGTTTCTTCATTTCTTACTAGCTTGCCATAACTTTGATATTAGAACTTTAATTTTATTTTTTTTTTAATTCCAATTTCATTGTCCTACACTGTGTGTTCAGAAGTTGTAAATAGGGTATGCATTGCCTGCTGATCTTTGTTGCTGGATGATTTTTCTTTGTGCCTTCTAGATAAAACTTCCTGGAGTCAATATAGAAGAACTTTCTAGTATTTCAGCCTAAGTTTTTATGTTCATTAGAAGAACATATATTCTCCATTTTGCCACATGTTTGTTCTTTTTCTAGTTTTCCCTTTATTGAGCTATATTTCAGTACAAATAAAATACTGCTTTGTTAAAAGAAGTCAGCTTTTTTGAGATGTCTACCTCAGCATAAACTTTCAGTCACTTTGTTTCATTTTGGTTTGGTTTGGTTTGCTTTTTTTCTTTTCTCTTGTCTTTTGGGCTGACTTATCAGTACTAGTTTAATCAGCGTTGAATATGGGACTAAACATATGTAAGCAGGGATCAAGCCTCTGCCTCTATGAAATGGCCAGGAAAATCTAATTCAAGGACCCCAAACATTTTTTTCCCTCTCCTTTGTATTTTCTCTGTGCATGGCCAGTAAATTCCCTGCCCTCTCAAGACAGGACCTGAAGAGTCATTAAATCACCTGTGAAATTTTTAGTTCTCATGTTATTCTTTCCAAGAAATGGAGCATCCTATGGTCTACAGACACTGGGTTTCATATTCACATCCGTACTCTCTGTTCCTCTGTGCATTGCCGTTGCTTGTCACCATTTCAACCAAAATATTAAACCACATTTTTCTCATCTCTGTCTCACAAATCTGTCATCTTGGCTGCTAGCCCAGAGTGTGTACTGATATTACAAGGCAATTCCTTTTCCGTCCTGCATGGTCTGAGTTAGATAATAGGCAGATTTTTGAATTTAAAGCAGTGCTGGTGGGTCATAGAAATTAATAGTTTACTTCATGGTTAGCTCTGAATTTTATAAGGCACCATGGCTGAAATAATGTTCCCTTCCCTTCCCTTCCCTTCCCTTCCCTTCCCTTCCCTTCCCTTCCCTTCCCTTCCCTTCCCTTCCCTTCCCTTCCCTTCCCTTCCCTTCCCTTCCCTTCCCTTCCCTTCCCTTCCCTTCCCTTCCCTTCCCTTCCCTTCCCTTCCCTTCCCTTCCCTTCCCTTCCCTTCCCTTCCCTTCCCTTCCCTTCCCTTCCCTTCCCTTCCCTTCCCTTCCCTTCCCTTCCCTTCCCTTCCCTTCCCTTCCCTTCCCTTCCCTTCCCTTCCCTTCCCTTCCCTTCCCTTCCCTTCCCTTCCCTTCCCTTCCCTTCCCTTCCCTTCTTCCCTCATGTCCTGAGAGCTATGAGTGTCTCTATGCTTAAGTTCCAGCTGATTAAAATGAACTGATTAGCTCAGAATCCTCAAGAATTAGATGTGGGTCCTTGCAGATCACTGGATAAGAAATAAGTGAATCGTGATTATAGTGTTTTCCACTTTTCTGTTTGAAAATGTATTTCTCTAAATCCTCAACTCCTGTGGACTCAGACAGGGTAATGCTTTCCTTAGGCGAGACTTCACCTGAGTGGTAGGAGGAGAGGGGGTGCTTCAAATAGACAGAGAACACTGAGACCTGATGAGAACACTCAATATATTCAGGGACATAGATGCCATCCAGAGGGACTGAGATCAGCAGGAAGAAGGGGCTGACAGGATACTGTGTGCTCAGGGCAGCAGCACTCTGCAGACCTAACCCAGGGAAGCAGAGCTCCAGCAGTGATGCTGGTCACACTGGAGGCATCACTGCGAGAAGAGCCTGAGCCCTGGTGGACACCAAGCTGAACAGGGTCAGAGAGGCTGGAGATTAAGGAAACCATTTTCCCCATGAGGACAGCTGGTCAGTAGGGGCTGACACTCTCTGGAGTGTTTCCAGCCTCCGCAGGACTCCTCAGGTCCACATCAGCCTGTATTGACCTGCGGTGCTAAGTGGGTTGACTGGCCTATCCTGACAAAAAGGGTTCACAATCTTACATCAGTTGATGATGCTAATGTGATTTCAGCCACAGCAGAATTAGAGATTGGGTGTTAAATTTAGGCAGTAGAAAAACCAGCGAATATGGGAAAAGTAAGGGGGGAGTGGAAAGAGTGTGGTGATAAAAGATTTTGATAGGGCAATTGTTACTTTACTTATTTCTCTTTAGATCCCTTTCCACAAAGAATATGTGGTTTGAGAGAATAGAATTCTATGAAAACATGATGATGGCAAGTGGATTATAGTAATGAAAACAATGAGTTAAAAAGAGAGGAAAGGATAAGGATTCTGGCCAGCAGCAATTCTCCACAGGCAGCAAATAATTTGTGTGAGTGCATAATTAATAGATTTTTCAGAAAGTACTTAGTTTTGAAATATTGCAAGTAGACCTCTTTCTAGATGGATTAAAACGAATGGGTTCTCCAGCAGAGTATGAAACCTTATTGCTCAGTGCTTTGAGAATTTGCTGCATCTAGATTTGTTTGAGTTTCTGTTTCTTTATTTCTTCTCTTGCTGGTCTGGCTGCAAGGAAGAGGATGGAGGGGGAATTAAGACAAAAGAAAAGAGTGCTTCTATTTCCAGTATAGAATACTGTCCTTAATTTAAAAGGCATCCAAGCAGACAAAACTAAATCAGATGGTCAATGGGAGACTGTTCATTGCACAGGAATGTAAAATGTGAGGAAGGCATTACTATGTACAAAGCAATCACGTTATGTACCAGTGCAGTTCTGAGAGAATAGCATACAGAACGTAGGATATTTTAACATAAATTAAAATATTTTTAACTGTAGCTACAGAACTGGTGTAAAGGGAAACCAATAATTTGTGATGCCAAAGGGACCTGTAGAAATCAAGATGAATAGCTGATTCTAAGTTCATTATTAAATGTTTCTTTGCTGAAAAGATGGAAAGGCATTTGGAAAACATTTAGGGATCAAGTCAAAAGAGAAATAACCAAAATGTGGTAATGGCCACTACTGAGATGGAAAGACACCATTTTAAGACTAAACATGTGTCAGGAATGTTATTTTTAAATAACACCATCACTTGACAAAATATTCTGAATCAGAAATTAAAAAATAATTTTTCAATGTGCTGTACTTTTGAGTTCTGTCTGCCCTTCATTGCGTAGAATAACCTACACCTAATACACATTTAGATGAGTCTCAAATCTCATTCCTGGGCCTTTCCAGGCATCTCTGTGTATCAAAACATGGCTGAAGACTGGAGAAGATGCCTTAGGCAGAACATTCAGAACTCAAGACAACTAGATTTACTTTAGATTGTATTTTTCATAAACCAGGCTGGGATCCACTTTAGTTAGTGAAAGTTAGAATCTGTGACAAAAGTTTGGTGGTTGTTTTTTTTTTTTTCTGAGAAGGTATTTCTGTCTTCTTGCATCACTCCCACAGCCAAAGCTTTGCCTGTGTTGGGGGATATTGTCAAGCTCTGTGATGTCTCAGAAGAGAATGAGAATTATGGGATTTATTCTTTCTAGAGAAACAGACTAGTAATGAGAGACTGAAGCATCTCGTTATTGGAGTGTTAACTGGAAACAGAACAATCTGGTTACTGGAAATAGAGCATCTGGTTAGTGGAGCACATCTTGCTGTATGAATTGTAATAATGAGCAAGTAGTTTAAAAAAGGACTGGAAGGGATCTGTCTGACAGGCACATAAAGGAAATAGCTGCAGCTGGCTCAGTATATTCAACGTCCTAGAAAATACATAAAGCATAGTTTTCAAAGGACTATGTTTAAGAATCCTATTTAGATGCTTCAGTGTACACTCAGGTTTTCAAATTGAAATTGATAAACACAAGGCATAAAATTTTGAAAACAATTTCAATTTTCTGGGCTAAAAGTCATGTATATGTGTGTAGACATGGAGAAATGACTTATTCTTCTGCTTTTAGGGGTGACTATGAAAATCAGGCATGTATTCCTTAAAACTGCCAACTAGGTATCTGTTGGGCTAAGTGAATGCATGAATCATTCGATGTGTAGACATCAGTTAATTGGGCTGTTAAAAAGGAGAACTTTCCTATACATATTACTTTACTTTTACAGTCATTGTTGAAGCAATTTTTTTTATGATATCATTCAAACTGGATTGTCCATCTTTCTACTCTTTCTACAATAATATTTAATGGGATATAGTTTGGTTAATTACTTTTATTAAAAAAAACCCCAACACATGCTTTTGCCTATAAAAACAGATAAACCAGGCATGATACTGCTTTGGAGAACTCCAGAGATACTATGAACCTTAAAATAATCATATGAATGCCTAAGTGTACATTATAATCTATTCAGAGAACAAGAGAGATTTTGGGCTTGGGGTTTTTATTTTTTTGTGTCTGACAATCACAAAAAATACAGTGTCATAACTAATTTAGATGCAAATTATTTATCAAACAAGTCTTGCGTCTTCAAGAGCTAGGTGTGCAAATCATATATACACATTTCTACATACATACACAATTTCTATTGTTCATAAATCTAGTTTTCCATCACTGTGTTGGATCTGTTATGTTAGCTAGAATGAAAATCCTGGCAAACCCTTTTGTAATCAGAGTTAATCAATTTAACAAGTCAACCTCCTGAGTTGAACCTATAAAATCTCTCATAACTTCAGGAAAACAAATATCAACCAGAAAAGATGCGTCAAACTGATCTTGATTTTTTCCTTCTTAAAAATAAAAATTCTTTAGCATCAAATTACAAAAAGCTTGTTTGTAAGTCCCACCTGCAATCATGGGTTAGAGGACTCTGTTGAAGTCATCGGGCTTGTGGATTGTTTGTAGATATACAAAGGGAAAAATACTGATCTCTGGATTTATACATGTGGTAAATTTAGCTATTTTTGCAGATAAAATGAGTCTGGGGCAGTAGGTAATGTGTACCACTGTGCCACAAATACATGTGCAACGCAGATCCTGCTTAGCTGAGTTTTGCTGTGGTGTTCTGTGACTGCCAATACAAACCATCCCTGCAAATAATCATTGGCACCTGAACTTTGTGATTGAGATACCTCCGAATAGCCATATTGATAGAGGAAGAACAACAAAAAATTTTGATAAATTAAGCATTCTAGTTCTAGTCTCTGAGAAACTTCAGAAAAAAAACCAGTATAGAACTCAGCACGGTGAATTTCTATTTACATTATTTAAGTATTTAGAATTCTAATTCATATTAAATGCACTGTGAATTAACAATCTAAATACCTTTAAAATTCAGGCCTGTGAGTTTTGACTCTATTTTTAATCTTCTAGATAAGCTGCTATGGTTCTTTTTTTTTTTGGTGTTAGAATAATCAGTATATATGCATACCGTTGTTTTATCTACAACCATTGTAAAAAAAATATAATTCTTTCCATATCAAAACACCCTTCTAAACCTCTATTGTCTAGGTTTTAATTTTTGATTACATAGAGGGAACAGGAAATTTCAGCAACAGCTGAAAGAGATCTCCAGAGTGCTTCCTGTATACAGCTCTGCTGCCTAAATGACTCTATGGCAATTCTCCTGGAAACAGGATTCGCATGAAAAATCTCAACTATAAAATCAGTTTTTATGGTCTGACTTGCTTTATAGAACACAAATCGTACTTGCTTAATGAATCTGTTTAAACTATTACCAGGCTGAACTGACACCAGAAATGGGGCTAAAGAAATAAGACTGAAAATCAAGTTTGAAGTTAAAACTTGTAGATGGTTTTTCTATGACCACATCTGCTTGCATACTAGTTGAGTAACAGAGTTTTTTTTATTTTTTTTTTAACAGATAGATGATCAACACAGATGTCCATTCTTCCTACTTAAGTTCCAAAGGGAAATGCACTAATTATGAAAGAGTGAGTAGATTTTAGTGCATGAGCCATGTAAAACTTATTGAAACATTTCTTAAAATCATAGAATAAGAGAATCATCATGGTTGGAAAAGACCTTCAAGATCACCAAGTTCAACAGTCAGTCCTACACCACTGTAAGCTGCAGGGGCAGTTATTCCTACCTGGGCAGCCTATTCTAATGCTTCACCACTCTTTTGAAGAAGAAATTTTCTGTAATATCCAATCTGAACCTCCCCTGACACAACTTGAACCCATTATCTGTTGTTCTGTCACTTGTTATTAGGGAGAAGAGTCCAAAACCCACCTCACTACAACCTCCTTTCATAGGGCTGTAGAGAGCTATAAGGTCTCCCCTCAGCCTTCTCTTCTCCAGGTGCCTCAACCTCTCTTCATAATACCTGTTCTCCAGACCTCTAATCAGCCTAGTTGTCCTTCTCTGCATCCTCTCCAGCATCTCAATGTCCTTCCTATACTGCAATGTCCAAAACTGCACACAGTAGTCGAGGTGTGGCCATACCAGGGTTGAGTACAGGGATAAGTCCTTCCCTCCTTTGCTCAGTAGTGTATGGAGTTGGGGTAGGTTATATTTTATGTCACCTGCATGTTTGATCTGTTGACTGAATTTGCACGTACATACAGACTGACTGCAGCCAGGAAGCCATATGATATTTGAGATACATCTCAAACATGCTGGTGACAGAGTCTGCTCATGTCTGTTGTGTGCCTGCAAGAATGACCAATTTTTGAGAGCCTGGTGATACTTCTACATTTTTTTTTTACCTAGATTAGCAGAAATCTGGTTTCTGTTTTTCTCCCACATGAGGTTTTCTCATTTTCTCTCACATGAGGTGAACTGCTGGATTTTCAGAGATACTGTCTGCTGTTGTTGCCAGTGACTTCAGCTGCACCCTGGATGCCCAAAAGATCTGCTAATCAGATCTTAAAGATCTATGGATATCATAAAAATTCACATGAAGGGGATAGGATCTGAAAGGGAGCTGTAGTCAGTCTTTGATGAGCTTGCCTTTGCATGGCAAAGGTTTTACTGTTGTGCTTTTTTGCTCCTCCAAACAGATTAATGAAAACAATTCTTAATTTCAGCAGGGCTGTTGTTTGAAGTAAGGGTTTCTCAGGCATGTGAAGCTTTGCGGGACCAAATCCTTGGTCATCTTTAAGTAAGTAGCTTTGTATTGTGTTCTAAGGACCGCAGGAGTTCAGCATCAGCAGAGAAATATCCCACAATGGTATGTTTCTCTCATTCCTTGAAACGATTTAAGTTGAATTGCACTCCTTATCTCAAATAACACTGACTGTTTACAGTTCAAATGTGGTTTCTGGCAGCATGGCTGCCCAGCAGTTCAAGATGAAAACACACTGAAAAGCATGTCAAGGAGAGTTTAACAACTCTGTTTTACAAAGGTTACAGAAAAAGCAGGTGGGTAAGATATTTCACACGTCTCCCATTCTTCCAGCCCCTCCTGGCAGCAGTTTGTAATTTAGCTGCACAGAGCTTTGCTTGCTGTTCATTTCTGAAATTAGGATTTTGAAGAAGTTTACTTGACTGTTTAGAATTCTGTTGAGAAACATGAGGCTTGTTTCTCTGCTTGGTTGAAAAATTTGAAACAACAATTATTTGAGATATCTTAATTAACCAATTACTCTATAGCTCTTCACTCTCCTTAAAATAAATAAGCAAACACTTTGCAGATGACCCATGTATATCTAGCAACTGAAGAAGGAGACTAAGGAAAACCAGGATCTTATTTGAAGGTTTTTTGGGGTTTGGTTAGGGTTTTTTGTGGGGGTTCTTTTTTTTTTTTTTTTTTTTTTTTTTTTAACTGAAGTGATTGAATTTATTTGGGCCAGATCTGCTTGGATCCATAGATGAACAGAGTCATGCCTTACAGGTACCTGGTTGAGTAGAAATGACAGCTCCAAATTGTTAACCTTATTTTCCTTTGCAGTACGAGTAAAGTTGTGGGCCTCAGAATGTGCTTTGTGTCAACCAAACAATGTGCTGGGCTTCATGCTTCAGGAGAGGAATATCTAAGTCACCAACAGCCTTCAATTAAGTACCTATAATTATTAAGTATCTATAATTCTCTGCCTTTTTCTCAGTGACAAAGAACTTCTTTACAGAACTTCATTTTGAAAATTTGAGCAGCTTAAATTGGTTATTCAGGCTGAGGATATTGCCTGTGTGATAGCCTTAGAAAAATGTTTTGTATCTGGAAAGAGGTTATGCTGTTCAGTGTAGTAGGCAACCTATAAGAGATGAGGAGTAAACTCAGCTGACTGAGTAAGCTAGCAATGGATTTATCTCATAGCTCACCCAAAGAGGAAGAAAGTAAATCAGGGTTGGCTCCTGAGTAGTATTAGTTTGTTTGGAGAAATCTGTCACCAGTTGAAATATGTGTTTTTTTGTCATTCTGAAAAGGGAGTTTCTCCTTGTGTTGTCACCAAAAGACATGGTCTGAAAGGAGAATTCCTGCATTTTAAGAAAATTTTTAGGGATTTGCAATATTAATTTACTGTATTAATTTATGTGTTGAACTAAATGACCTTTAAAGGTCCCTATCAACCCAAACCATTTTATGAGTCCATGATTTAAGAAATAGTTTTATTTTAAGCATGTAGAAATGAGTCTAAGTCATGCCAGTGCTATAAAATAGGTTTAATTTTATATCTGTCAGTCTAGATTTTGCTTCCCTTAAGATCCCTTATACTGTCTACGTTTGTTTCATAGGCTTTAGGAGGCAAAAATACTTGGATATTTCATAACTTCTTTTAGTATTTTAGCATGGTTTTGTCACTTAGTTGTGACCCAAGACAAATTTAACACCTTTTCTGTGTACAGATGAGTACTTGTCTATTGCAGGTTTACCACAGCCAGCCAAGCATCACACAGCCACTCATTCACTGTCCCGCAATGAGGTGGGGTAGACAACTGGAAGAGTGAATGTGAGAGAAGTTGTGGGTTGAGATGAAGACAGTTTAACAGGTAAAACAAAAGCTACACATACAACCCAAGCAAACCAAGGAATTCATTCCCAACTTCCCAAGGGCAGGCAGGCGTTCAGCCATCCCCAGGAAAGCAGGGCTTCCTTACACCTAATGGTGACTTGGGAATAAAAATGTCATCACTCTGAACACTGCCACCTCCCCGTCCTTCCTCTTCCCTCAGTGCCTTATAAGCTGAGCGTGACATCATATGGTCTGGGATATCCCTGTTGTCAGTTGTGGTCAGCTGTCCTGTCTGTGTCCTCTCCCAAGTCCTTGTGCATCCCATCCCACTTGCTGGTGGGGTGGGGTGAGAAACAGGAAAGGCTTTGGAACTGTGTAAGCACTGTTTAATGACAATAAAATGACTCTGTATAGCAAAAGCATCTCTATATTATCAACACTGTATTCAGCACAAATTGAAAATATAATCCTGTAGCAACTACTGTGGAGAAAATTAACTCTATCTCAGCTGAAACTAGACACCATCTACTTATTCTCAAATTCTTATCACTGAAATTTATAGCTTATAGGGAAGTTTTTTCAAACTTGTATGGGTTTTTAATTAAGTCATTAATTGAAAAGATTGCTGAGGGAAATTAGAAAACCAAGGGCATAAATATTTACATCAGAAATATTCCTTGCCCCTCTGGATATTCTTGTTTTCTCTTTTTAAACATAGTCATTATATTCAGTAACTGCAAGTACTGAGGGAAAAAAAAAAAAAAAGGTCTGGAACAGCATCCATGACCCCAAAGCAGGATCTGCTGTGACTCCTAATAGGCTTTGATCTGACTAGATCTTAAAAATTTTGGTGAGTAAGCTTCCATGACATCCATAGGCAAATTAGTTGTCCTACTTATAGTGAAGAATATATGACTCAAAGCTGAGAAGGTGGAATTTTCCCAGGTAATTTCGTTGATATATCTTGTGCTCTGAGAAATCATACTAGTTTAATAACTGATCACTAAGGACAACACTTTCACAGAAGTAACACTGTACCAACACTGTATTTAAACACTGTACCAAAGACTTGTATTTAAACTGCTGCCTTTCAGGAAGCATTGGGATACCATCTTTCACACAGACCACAGAAAAGGTTTTCTTTTCCAAGGCACATGCTGAAAACATCCTTTCTGAATGTTAAATTGCATGGAATTCATTGTAGTACAGAAGGTTGAAAGGCCCAAATTCACCATGCCAGGAGTTTTATTTATATTGCATTGTACAGCCTTCTTCCAGTGCAATTGTATTTATGGAAACCTAATGCCCTCAGAGGTGGAAGATAACACCTCCCTTGCTCCATGTTTAAATTAGAAATATCGTGCTGTGGCTCTTCCAGTTTTAATGAACATATTGATTAATTGTATATGTAATAGGCAAAATAAATAAATTTACCTGATAGAATGGTTTGTATCTTAAACTTGTACTCTGAAGATTTTTTTTTTTCTGATGGCCAAATTGACCTGATGAAAGAAATCAGATTTATGCCAATATTTCAATTTTAACTCTCACAATTCTTCCCTGTTACATCCTGGGTAGCAAACCACCCATATATTTTGCTCACAATCGCATGAAAAAGAGAAGCATAAATCTTTACAGGAGCACCTTTTGGTTTGTTTTGAGTTGGGTTTTGCTTTGTTCAGTTTTGTTCTGTTTGTAAGTGTTATTTTTTCCCAAAACAATCATAGCAATCTCTGCTTGACTAACATGATTTTGGGTTTGTGTACATCTTAAATGATAACCTCTTGGATAGCATGTTCCAGCTCTGCAGTCCCAAGGACAGAGAGAAAAATGGTTCCGTCCATAGTCACATTTCCCCTCTCTCTTTTCCTGGATTATCATTTTACAGGATAGGCAATCTCATGTTTCCTTCAATTGTGATCCTGGCACTGCAGTGGGGTCAAACAGAGGGTCTTCTTTCTTATGGATACCAGTGCCAAAACTAGGACCAAATCTGATGCTGAATCCATACCATTCATTTCCTAAAACTTCTAAACGTGGAGATTTTTAACTGAATTAGAATTCTCCATCCTCCTTCTTATTGGGTGAAACATCACAATGTAATTAGTTTTTCTGAACTAGAAGTAGTGAGTTAGGCAAATTCAGAATTCCACTGTTTAACTGGAAAATATCTTGGCAAAATGTATTGTGCTGGTTTGACCCTGGCTGAGGGCCAGACACTCACCAAAGCTGCTCTATCATTCCCCGTTTCAGCTGGACAGGGGAGAAAATATATATTGAGAGGTTTAGGAGTCCAAAACTTCTATGATTCCAGCCTGGTTTTCACAGTGTCGAGACTGCAGAGACCTGCTGGCTGCTTCTTGCAGAAGCCACCCCTGAGCCCCCCTGCTCCTCCAGAACCCAGCTGCACAAAATTACAACATGTATTCAAACAAATTGCAAGGTACATATGATAAATGTTTACATGTCCATTTAATACATTCAGATGAGCAAATTAATGTGTGAGAAATTAAGATCAACTTTGACTGTAATAGCTAATGCCTTGTCATATTTTCATTTCAGGATGTCTTCATGGTGAATATTTTAGGAAGGCTACTTTGTGAGGGTGAGAAATTCCAGAATTTTTTTTGAGTAAAGACAACTTGTTTCCAAAATGTATTCTAATTATGAGAGAAATAAGTACAATGGAACTGATGTAACGAGATTAGAAGTCTATTTTCTACGTGAGTTGGGCTGGGCTGCTCAGAGAACTGCTGTCTGACTGGAAAACAAAGATGTTTGTAGAATTATTGGAGAACAGGAAAACATACATGTAGGTTTTTGTGAAATCTGAACTTCATGTCAAGATTTACACTGTCATTTAGGTATTTTTTATGTTCCATGAACAAATATGCAATCAGACTGCTATGAATTCAGAGATTTGATCATCAACTGCTAGTTGTATTTTGCCTGTCAAATAGCTCACCTTTCCTATGTCTTTCAGCAACTCTCTTTCTAGTCAAAGCAACGGCGACAAGGTTTTTTTTGAAAGGATCTTTTTTGTAAGTCATCACACAGAAGACAAACTTTGATCCACAGAACTCATTTAAAGCAGGACTGAGCTTAAACCTTTCAATTTTTTGGTCTAATAGTTATTCCTACTTGCAATTAAGTTGAATGTCAGAAATGAAACATTACTTTGAAGATGAGGAGATGGATTACTGATAGTTGGCTTGCTGTGTTTACCCTGTTCTTAAGCACTGACATTTAAGCTGGTTTTATTTCCTGACTTGCTCTAGCATTTTTCAAAATCAGAAAAACAATGTAATAGATTGCCTTCTGCCTAGCTGTTCAGCTAGAGCTGCTTTGCTGGCTGTTGTAAAGAGTCAACAGGGTTTAAATCCATGAAAGATTCAGGGGGATGTTCGTAACATTTATTAGTTTTCTTGGTCACTCTGTATCAAGGGAATATATGTTTGAAAAAAAGAATACAATTTTACTGTGGGTTTGGTGTTTTTTCCTGTTCTCAGTTTCTGATACTGTTGAATCTCTGCTAAAGTCAAAAGCATTCAGCTCATCTAAACCGTCCGAGAAGTTGATCTGCACATCAGAAATTGTTTATTTTTTCATACCTCTTAAATACAAAATTATGTGAGGTGAATAAGGGGGAATGGATCCCTTTTTATTTCTTGCATGCTGGACAGATGCAGCAAGGCAAAAAGTGGGAGCTACTGTCCTGAGAAAGGTCAGAAGAGTGTTATATACCCTATAAAAATAATTGTAAAAATATTAAAAGTATTTGGCTAGCTTGAAAAAAAGTAGAATGTTTCCTGTCCTGCATTTACTAAACAATGTGCATTTGCACCATGTGAGCATAGAGATATCTAAGATAAGATGTTGGCTTATAGCTATCTCCATATTCTATTCCTGAAATTTTTGGACTTTTCCTCTTATCAGGCTCTTGCCCTGCTGTTTAAGTTGGGCCTCTCCTCTCACTATGGGTTTGGGGTTGTTCTTTTTTTGTTTTGTTATGTTTTGAGTTTTTTTGATTTAACATAACTTTGTAAAGGTGCTTCTTTATGTGCAAGTTAGCACGTAGCAGCACAGCTCCTTTCTGTGTCTGGTGTCAGTCTACTGATGTCATTGAAGCCTATGGTGATTCTTGCTAGGGAAAGCAAGAGGACAGACAAGGTCAAAGGTGGCCACATTTTACTTGGTGAAAATAATGTTTTTTAAATGGGCCATGCTACGTGCTATGAATGTCTGAATGTTGGGTACAAGCAGGAACCTTTCATAGAAACGAAGTGTTAAGAAAAATGAAGAAATTTAATGGTTAACACTGCCACATCCTCTCCCCACCTGACAACATAGGCTGTAAATTTGTATGTATTCATACATTCAAATAGAATTAGGTATCTAGCAAACTAGTAAAGTTATTTTAGTGTATCATAAGACTAAATATTTTGGGAAATAAAAGCTTGACTTTGTCTTTAGATGGGAGCTCATCAGAAGGGTGTGTTGGAGGTCTGCCTTCCATCATTATAAAGTGGGTAATGGAGCACAAGTGTTACTTTTTTGCTTAACAGTCACAGAATCACAGAATCACAGAATCATAGGGGTTGGAAGGGACCTCGAGAGATCATAGGGTCCAACCCCCCTGCCAAAGCAGCTCCCCAGCCCATATTGCACGGATAGGTGTCCAGACTGGTCTTGGATATCTCCAGAGAAGGAGACTCCACCACCTCCCTGGGCAGCCTGTCCCAGGGCTCTGTCACCCTCACTGGGAAAAAGTTCTTCCACATGTTGGTGCGGAACTTCCTGTGCTCCAACTTGCAGCCATTGCCCCTTGTCCTGTCTTCACAGACCACTGAAAAGGGGCTGGCTGATTCCCCCTGCATCCCATACTTAAGATATTTATAAACATTAATTAGGTCCCCCCTTAGTCTTCTTTTCTCTAGGCTGAACAGTCCCAGCTCACTCAGCCTTTCCTCATAGGGAAGATGCTCCAGGCCCTTAATCATCTTTGTACCTTCCTTTGGACTCTCTCCAGGAGATCCCTGTCTTTTTTACACCAGGGATCCCAGAACTGGACACAATACTCCAGGTGGGGCCTGCCCAGGGCAGAGCAGAGGGGGAGGATCACCTCCTTTGACCTGCTGGCCACACTCTTCCTGATGCATCCCAGGATCCCATTGGCTCTCTTAGCCACCAGGGCACACTTCTGGCTCATAGCCAACCTGTCATCAACCAGGACCCCCAGGTCCTTCTCCACAGAGCTCTTCTCCAGCAGGTCATCCCCCAGCCTGTACTGATACAGATGGTTATTCCTCCCCAGGTGCAAGACTTTACACTTGCTTCTGTTGAACTTCATCTGGTTTCTAACTGCCCAGCTCTCCAGCCTGTCCAGGTCTCTCTGGATGGCAGTGTTCCTGTGTGTCAGCCACTCCTCCCAGCTTTGTATCATTGGTGTACTTGCTGAGGGTGGATGCTATTCCCTCATCAAGGTCATCAATGAAATTATTAAACAGGACTGGACCCAACACCGAGCCCTGGGGAACACCACTAGTCACAGGTCTCCAGTCAGACACTGCTCCACTGATCACCATCCTCTGGGCTCGGTCCAACAGCCAGTTCTCAACCCACCTCATTGTCCACTCATCTATCCTGTGCTCTCTCAGCTTTGCTATCAGGATGTCATGGGAAACAGTATCAAAAGCCTTGCTGAAGTCAAGGTAGATGACATCCACTGCTCTCCATCCATCTACCCAGCTGGTGATGTGATCTTAGAAGGCTATGAGATTGGTTGAGCACGATCTCCCCTTGGTGAATCCATGCTGACTGCTCCTCATGACCTTCTTCTCTTCCAATTTCTTCGAGATGGCATCCAGAACAAGCTGTTCTATTACCTTTCCGGGGACAGAGGTGAGGCTGACTGGCCTATAGTTACTAGGATCCTCCTTCTTGCCCTTTTTAAAGACTGGAGTGACATTGGCCATCCTCCAATCCTCAGGCCCTTCTCCTCTTCTCCAAGACCGGTTGAAGATGATAGAGAGCAGCTGAGCAATCACTTCCACCAGCTCCCTCAGGACACGTGGATGCATCCCATCTGGGCCCATGGGTTTATGTGCATTAATCCCTTTGAGCCTCTCCTGGAGCACCCCCACCTCAACCAGAGGGAAGCTCTTCATTCCCCAAACACTCCTACTTTCATCCGGGATCTGTGGGTCCCGAGGGGTCTTTGGAGTGAAGACTGAAGCAAAGAAGGCATTCAGTATCTCCACCTTCTCATCATCACCCGTTACCAGGACACCTGCCTCATTCAGCAAGGGACCTACATTATCCCTGGTTATCCTCTTACTATTCACATATCTGAAAAAACTCTTTTTATTATCCTTTATGTCCCTTGCCAGCTCCATTTCCAAGTGGGCTTCAGCCTTCCTAGTCACGTCCCTACAGGCCCTGACAACATTCCTATATTCTTCCCTGGTACTCAGACCCTTTTTCCACAATTCATAAATCTTTTGCTTTCCTTTGAGTTTACTCATTAGCCCCCTGCTCATCCATGCAGGTCTTCTGCCTCTCTTTCCTCACTGCTTGCTCAAAGGGATGCACCGGTCCTGGGCTTGGAAGAAGCGCTGTTTAAATGCGGGACAGCTCTCACAGGCTCCCTTACCTTCTAACAGTGTAGCCCACGAGATAGCTCCTAATAGGTTGAAGAGGAGATCAATGTCAGGTTTTCCAAAATTCAGGGTAGCTATCCTACTTTTTGCCTTGCTTCTTCCACTCAGTCTTTGATGTCTATTTATCCTGAGAGATATATTACTTGAATGTGACAGTGCAGATATTTCTCCTCAGAGGAGGCAAAAAGAGCCTCATAAAACTGAGACAAAACAATGGATGCACTGATGTATTTATCCGTTTGTCTTAGGTTCAGCTGGATCTAAACCATGATACCAGCGCATCAGACATCTTTAACAGTAACATGACTATGTTACAAACCTGAAGTATTGTTTAGGAAACTCTCTTTTCTGTCTTGGTCCCACATTTTGTTATCATAGGGATCCTAGGACAATTCAGGCTGGCAAGGACCTCAAGATGTCTCCAGTCCAGTTCCTTGCAACAGCAGGTTCAGCTGAAGGGTCAGAGCAGGTTACCCAGGACTTTATCCTTGAAAGTGTCCAAGAATGGAGATGGATGTCCTCTGATGAACCTGCTTGTTTGACTATGGGTGTAGTTCACTCTTGCTCTTGGAGGATGCTGCCTTTAAAGGCTGGACACCTTCCCTGAAGTCTGTGGCTCTTCAGAACTGCCTCCCTGAGGATACCACTTACCCACTCCATGAGTAAGCCAAAATCTTTCCTGAAAGTCTGTGTCTTTACTCTGCTACTTGCTTTTCTTTAATTTCCTTACACAAAATTTTAACTTGGCTTCAATTTCTTCAGGACTATGTTAATGTCTTTCTGCTATTGGTCAATATTCATTGCATGTTTGTGTTAAGGAAGCACATGCATGCATATAAAAAGTCTCAACCTCCTGGGTAATTGCCATGAGTGACCAGGTAGACCAGAGCCCTGCATGTTAGGACGGTTAGTTGACATTTTCCCTGTGGGTAGTAGGATCTATGAGCCAAGTAAATTGCTCTTGAAATATCTTTTTTCTCTTCTTTCTTTTTCTTTAAATAAATTAATGAGATCTTCAGTTTTAATTCTGAGCAATCCTGTTTTGATGATTTGTGAGAGATGTAGTGCTTGCTTTCATGAACAAAGTCTTCCTCCCTGCATTTGAAAGTGGTCTATTTTGTTGGAAATTCTATCCTCCATTTCTCAGTCACAGTTCACTGTAAGAAGAGGAGAGTGCCCATTTTGCTTATTTTACTAGTGGGAAAAAAATCTGCATAATAAATTGCATAAATATATGATAAATAAAACAGCTTGCTAAATAATATATACCGACCCTAAAACCCCTGCTTATTGGGAATTTATCACTTAAGTGAATAATGCATGTTTTGTAACTTTCAGTGATTGCTGTTGGGTTTTTTTTCTGAGAAACTATGAGGACTAAAAACAAAAATACTGCCTTTGGAATGACATTCGGGAAATGGCACACACTGAAAATAGCAAAAAGTTGTTCGGTAAGCCCTCTTTCTTACTAAAACATTTATGTTTGCCATTTTGCCTTTAACAGTGCTTATTGCAGGTGATACCACAGCTGCAATAGCAAGAGGTCCCTATTAGTTCTGTGTACTCACTGTTCTGTGTTTCAGTGTATTATAAGGAAGAGATCACCTTGTACGTCCCTTCTGGAGTTAGAACAAGTTGCTGTTGGAGGGACAGGGTGCACAGGAGAAGTCAGGGAAGTGCAGGAAACAGTACTTTCAGGGGACTCGGGGCAGAAGAACATCTTACTGTAGTTTCTAAAACACTTCAGGCACTACAAAAGAAGTAGGAATTTTTGGGAGCTCTAAGAAATGAAGTACAAGAGGCGCAACAGGTGTATGTTTTCTGAGTTCAAATTGTGAAGTGGTTTGTCTTAATGTGCTTCAGATTCAGGCCATGGCAGTCATTCTCCTGGGGTTCATATCGAATAGCAGGAATTTGTGGCCTGCAGTGAAGAAATACATACATTTACCCTCCAAGATGTGCAAGGCTTTTTCAGGAACATTCATGGAAATCACTTCTTGGTAAGGGCTGGAGGTGCTGCCCCATTCTGCATCCCCCAAGTGAGTTCAGCTGCAGTACTCAGAGATGCACAGTGTTTCTCCTCACAGCTCAGCAGTGAATTTGTAGTATGTTTTCTGTTGGGAAGGTAAATACTCTTCCCTGTTACAGGTGGGAACACCTCCAGCAGTATGCAAGGAGCCAGACGCCAGCGTCACAGCAACTTCTGCAGTCTAAAAGCACTTTCAGGTGCACCCATGTGCTCTTAATTTGTTTGATATGAGAGAATAACTTTTAGTGCTCCTGGAAAGAGGTGGGCATTAAGCAGCTCACAATAATTGAAGACTATGAGATGCATAAACGTAAGTGAAATCCTTTATTGTAATATCTGATTAGCTGCAAATCAGTATCTCAGACGATTTGATGCTATTTCCAATGAGATGATATTTCCAATGAGATCCATCCCAGCAAGGAGTTAAACTGTGTTGCAATTGGCAAAACATGACCAAAGTAATGCTGGTATTTTACAGCAGAGTATAAAACTTTAGAAATGTCAGGACATCTCTCTCTGGTGGTGTGTTTTGTTTTGATTTGTTTATTTTTTTCTTTCCCTTGCATGGTACTCATCCAAGAAAGTATCTCAGTATCTTTTTCCTTTGGGGAAAAATGAAGTTGCTCTGGATTCACAAATCAAAATATTCTCCAAAAAACCCATTAAAAGAAAAAAATTACTAAATTCTGGGGTACTACTAAAAAGGAATAATGAGGAATGAGAAAGGCATAGATTTTAGTGGCTTGGAAGCAGACAAATCATTCCACTAAAATCTGTTCTAGCTTTAGAATTCCCATATCATGGAAAACTGACATGGCAGAGATGAGAAAGAGGGTGTTAGGAGAAAAGCCAAGGACAGCTGGGAGGTTAGACCCTCTCTTAAAAGGTATTCTTGTTGTTGGAAGAGTGACTCTACAAATGACATGGTGAGCTCAAGATATATTCTCTCTCACTGTCTGTCATAGGTTGTCTTGCCAGCTCTGAAAATCCAAAGGGAAAATTGAGACGTTCTCTCTGTTGCATATTGCTAGAGTTTTATGTACCTGATTGAGCCTACCAGGAAGTTATGTTGATGAAATGTCAAAATTGATTCTGTCTTCCTGATCCCTATCTATTGAATAATTTGAATACTTGTAAGGTAAGAGTTTTCAGAAATACTACTATGGCTGATACATGCCCTTTGCATTCCAGGTTCACAGTGAAATGTTTATTTTTTATACCTTTACCTAACAGACAAACTCCATGCTCTTTGTGCAACATAGAGTATTCCTCCATGTAAAAAAGTCCTTCAAGACAGGACACATTTGAAGGAATTACATTAGTTTCTTAGTTACTGCAATTATAAATTTGATTGCAGAATCTAGAGGACCGGAAGACGTTCTGGAAGACTGGAACACTGTGCTCATAGGAACACAGTCAGAAAAAAACCCCACAAAAATTAATTGTGCCAGATGTACATTTATCAGTACTTACACCTACTAAGCAATTTAAGCTCTGTTGCTCTTCTATCTAACATTTCTTAGTGGGCCTGGCACTTCAGCTGAACTCCTTCATGAGTATCCAGATGGCCTCATCCTCATGTGCCTACACTCAGGAGATAGACTAATTATAAAGAAAAAGCATTGTGAAGTGTTCTTGGACAGTTCTTGTGAATGTGTCTGTATGTTCTTCAGTAGAAATGCTAATTATTTACTCCTTTATGAAAGCTGTGAATGAGGAAAAAAAATAATACAAATATAAAAAAATACAATCAATGAAACAGTAACTTCCGATGAGCAAAACAAAATTTGATGCTGAACCTATACTGTTGACTGCTGCAGAAGTGACCGTGCACCATAATGTAGTCTTTAGTATGAGGTCAGTACTGTGTGCTTGCCCTTAAGGAGTCCATACCGTATATATTCTATTGGAAGAGTCTGTAGTGCCAGGGAGGTTTAGGTAATTCCGATTTCCATCCTAGTACATTCTTTCTCAGGTTTTAAATCACAATAGGTTTT
The DNA here is from genome assembly GCF_964237585.1 of Gallinula chloropus. Classification (NCBI taxonomy): domain Eukaryota; kingdom Metazoa; phylum Chordata; class Aves; order Gruiformes; family Rallidae; genus Gallinula; species Gallinula chloropus. Next base: position 15,801,416 of record NC_140089.1, on the reverse strand, counting down.
GATTCAAATAACTTTGACTGACTTTATGTCTTACTAAATTTACTAATTAAAATAGACGTGGAACAGTGAACACTTTTAAAAAACATCTTTGTCAATTCTTTTTCTGTACAGAAAATTCACCAAGAATTTTTGTGTTGGTTTTTTTTGTGTTCTTTGTTGTTTTTTTTTCTTTGGCTGGGGGAAGCTAGGTACCTTTTATTTAATTTTGAGTTACTGTGGTAAAGAGAGGGGTGTTACGTTAGATGTCCATGCAGTTTCAGATGTGAGAAAATAATCATCGCCCATCAATTGACTTTAACACTGAATGCTGTCAAAATGAATCCTTCGGGAGCTAAAAGGTGCTGAACTCTCCTGAAAATCATAACCTTACAGAACATTTTGCTGATCAGTGCTTGAACAGAACTTGTTAACATGGATACTTCAAGTCCTCAGATCCAAACACCCTGTCTTTTCAGAAACATCACTTTACGTGTGACTTTCCTGTAACCTCATTCACCATTATTCAGCGCATATTTGACATCATTCATATTTCATTATGACAAGCTCTCTAAATTCTAATACAGAATACTTTTTTAAAATGTCCTTTTGTGTGATGGTTATCGAGTTTGGGAATCATCATTAACTTACTGTAACTTAATTCATTAATATGAATAATACATGCTTTTTTTGGTAAATCACAATGAAATATGTAATCTTTTTTCCAGGCATTAGTATTTCTCTGGTGGCAATATATCTTTTTATACATATATATTCTTATTTACTTTCCCCAGAAATCCATCCTACTGGACATACTTGCTTTACACTGCAGTGTTATTTCAGCTGGGTTGCACTGGAATCTCTTCCCTCAGATTTTTCATATTAAGTTTGTTCAGAATAAATTGTGATTGGAAATAATACTTTCAAAGGCACAAAGAAGTTTCAATGAATGCTGCCTGACAGAGCCAGATGTAAATGCAGAATAAACAGAGGCAGTGCTTATACTACAAAACATTTCTGAGGTTAAAATGTGCATTATGTTCTGTTTCTTTCACATACCGTGACCTTTGAGTTGCAAGAAAGGTTTGGAAAATTTAGCTGGTCCTGTCTGAAACCAAGGAGTGCTGACTGTAGCTCACTTCTCATTGTACTTCTGAGCCTCCAGTACCATGTTTTGTGCAGTGGGCTGGAGACTGAATACTCTTTCTGTCCAACTAGTTGTGCAGCAGCAGTGCGGTGATACACTCAAGTGCTCAATATCAAGTGCATGATTGGTTACATCTTCTGCCTGCATTTTACCCTGATTTCTATCGTATCTTACTAAGATTTTGATACAACCTGTTGTTTGTGTTGTTGTACTGTAGCTACAAGAGATAATTTTAATTAATACACCACTAATTTGATATCAGGATGTCAGTAAGTCTGACTTCCCACTGCCAGTCAACACCTGACCTATTTGTTAAAATGTTGGCAAGGAAAATAAGAAAGGAAGACATTCAGTGACAAGCAACTTTATAACATGTTTAGTGAAAAAGAAATTCAGCCAACAGTAATAATAGGAGTTGGGCACTGACTAAGGACTTAATGTCTAAATGTAAAACTAAGTGCAGGCACTCCCAGATTAAAGGTCATTTCTACCCCAGGAAGGAACAGGGAAGCAGAAGGCTGAAGGGTTGAGCTGAACTGGTGAGATAGGGAGAAAGATAAACTAGTAGCTCATGCAGCAGAGGTTAGAAGGATGGGTGCAGATACTGCAGATTCTTGCAGAAAATGGGATAAGGACTTTCTTTCTTCCCTAGTCATAATTGGCACCAGGCATGACTTGAAAACCCTCGCCTTGGCAGCTCCAATCCTGCCCTTTGACAAGGGAAGGAAAAGTAGGGAGCACATCCCTGTGTCTCCTACCTCCAGCGAGGTCACTGCTGCCTTATGCAGTTCCCTGACTCTACCAAACCATGTCTTGATGTGGATCACAGGACCAATCAGTACAGACACTTGCATCCTAACTGTCCAACCACTGCTGCTGAGACAACAGTCAGTGCACAAAGCAGGACCTGCCCGGTGGTAGGAAATGCATTTTGGCCAGCTATATGTTTTTTTTGTTTGAAGTGATGAACTGCATTTTTTGAATACACAAACTGAGCAGCTAAAACATGTCTGTGTAGCCACATTGACTTGTATCAGCTCTGAGCCCTTCACAGTGTATGTATGGGTCTCCAGAGCTGCTGTTAGAACTGCCTCTCAGTCCAACGGGAACCAGTCTTTGAAGTATATATTGTTTGCTGTTAATATACACGTTTTTCTTCTAGGCCATGGACAATATGCTAGCAAAAATGCAGTTTTTATTGAAAAAACATATTTTTTTTCTGTGCCTTTAACAGCATGTTTTTTTTTAATGAGTTCTTCCCTTCTACAGAAGGATTTCTTCTGCAGCATAAACCTTGCCCAAGCTGTGGATGTTCCTGTGATTTAATGTTCCCTATATGAAAAGAGAGATTAATTTAATGGGGACTTACTGTCCAGAGTTCTGTGGGTGTCAACAGTACATTATGCATCAATGAACCTAATAGATACTTACTGTCTAGACTTTTGTAGATACCAGTAACATATATGGCAGCAATGATATTGTGGAATGTGTGTACAAGCACATTGTCAGCTTTCTAGCAGGACTGTCCCTGAGAACAAGAAAACTCAAGGGGCTCCAAGACCAGTCCTGTGGCTCTGGTAAATAAGAAGAGGAAGATAAGGGCTAGAGTTCGTGGCAAAACCACAGTGGTGAAGATGAATGGATGAGGTAAACAATGACCAGTGTCTTTGAAGACCACCTAAAGACTGTAGTATGCATGCGGGAAAGTGTGGAAACCTATGATAATGAATTTGCAGAAAAGTAATGAATATGATAATGAATTCTCAGAAAGGTCATGAATATGTGTGTATAACCTGCATATAAACTGTGTAATTAACTCGTTCAGCACACACATTAGGAGGAGCAATCCCCTATGTGCCCAGCACTGCAATAAAAAATACCTGCTTAATAGTCACCAAGGCTATTGAGTTTTGATTGAGGCTTTTCATGGCATCATATGGAAAATAAAATAGAAAGCCTAGTGACTGATTCTCATGGATTCCTTCCCATATCATATTAAAAGCAAAGCCACACAACCTAGGTTTATGCCTTTCCCTTGTTTAAGGAAGGTTGGGCTAGAAAACATCTAGGCAAACTCAACATCCACAAATCCATAAGTCCTTACAGGATGCACCAAAAGGTGCTTAGGGAGCTGGCAGATGTTATTTCTCGGCCACTCTCCATTGTCTTTGAAAGGTCATGGAGAACAGGAGGCGTGGCTGAAGACTGGAAGAAAGCCAGTGTTGCTCTGGTCTTCAAAAGGGCAAGATGGAGGACCTGGGAGTCAGCCTCACTAGTACCCCTGGAAGGTGTTGGAACAGCTAATTCTGGGAGTTATTAATAAAAGTGTGGAGGAGAAGAAGGTTATTTGGAGTGGTCAACATGGATTCATCAGGTATGAATCCATGACCAATCTCATAGTCTTCCAGCATATAGCATGACCAGCTGAGTGCATGAAGGGAGACTAGTGTCTACCTTGATATTAGCAAGGCTTTTGACACTATCTCTCATAACATACTCATAAGGAATGCTAGGAAGTGTTTGTTGGAAGAGAAGACAGTGAGATGGATTGAGAACTATATGAATGGAAGAGCCCAGAGGGTACTGATAAGCGGCACAGTCTAGTCGGAGGCTTTTTGGCAGTCATGTGCCCCAAGAGTCAGTGCTTAGACAGGTCTTATTCAACATATTCATCAATGACCAAGATAAGGGGACAGAGTGTATCCACATCAAGTTTGAGGACAATACAAAACTGGGAGGAATGGCCAACACAGGAGAAAGGTGTACTGCCATTCAGGGAGATCTGAATAGGCTTGAGAGTTGGGCAGAGAGGAACCTAAAGATACTCAACAAGGGCAAGTGTAGGGTCCTGCACCTAGGGAGGAATAATCCCAGGCACCAGTACAGGTTTGCAGTTGACCTGGTGGGAAGGAGCACTGCAGAGAAGAACATGAGAGTCCTGGTGGACAAGAATGTCTCCATGAGCCAGCAGTGTACTCTCATGGCCAAGAAGGGCAATGGTACCTGGGATGCATTAAGAGTGGCATAGGCAGCAGATTGAGGGAGGTTCTTCTCCCTATCTACTCTGCCCTGGTGAGGCCACACCTGGAGTATTGTGTTCGGTTCTGGGCTCTTCAGTTCAAGAAAGACAGAGAACTACAAGAGAAAGTCCTGTGAATGTCTATGAGGAAAATGAGGGCATTTCCGCATGAGGAAAGGCTGAGAAAGCTGGGGCTGTTTATTCTGGAGAAGAGGAAATTGAGATGGGATCTAATCAACATTTACAAATAACTAAAGGATGGATGTCTGTAGAGATAGAGCCTAGACTCAGTGGTGCCCAGTGACAGGACAAGGAGCAATGGGAACAAACTGTAAGACATGGATTTCCATGTAAGCATAAGAAAAATCTTCACTGTGAGGGTGACAGAGCACTGGGACAGGCTGCCCAGAGAGGCTGTTGTGACGGAAAGACACTGAACCACAGGTTTTTAAAATAGAATTAATAGTAATTTATTCTAAAAAACCAGAATGCAGATTCAGTACGTCACTTGCAGGTTATTGTTGGATACAATGGGGAATTCACTATTGCAGTTTGGAAGTATGACCACACTGATTACAATCACAAAAGATCCACAAAATACTCTTATTACAACCACTGTGGCTTCCCTAAAACATAGGATCACAGCTCACAAGCACACAAAATATTGCAATCACAAAGATCCACAAAATACTCTGCTGCCAACACAACACACAATAAAATGATCTACAACAGTCACAAACCCCACAGTTACACTTGCCGTAGGCAATTAGCTCCCTACGATCACAAAGATCTACAAAATACTCTTATTACAACCACTGTGGCTTCCCTAAAACATAGGATCACAGCTCACAAGCACACAAAATATTACCCATACGTTAGTCACTCAGAACGACACACTTAAGACATATCAAATAGTCACTTACCCCGTCTCTCAGGTAAGGGTTCCCAATACATTACCTCAGCCAGCCACCCGGCTAAGGGGGAAGTCTCCTCCTAAGGTTGGAGGAACGGCTCCCAATACCAGCTTGAATGCCAGGGCTTTTATTTGGTTCATTTTGCTGATGTGTGTGACAGGATGCAGGGCTGGGCCTGACATCTTCGGCCCTATCTCTTGCATATTCCCATTGTCTTGGCCCATCGAAAACAAATGCAGACCCTTAGGGCTTGTCAAACAGTTTGAGTAGTGGTTTGATTGGGACTCAGGACATATGTTTGTGGAAGGAAGCCAAGGCTTAGCAAGGCTCCATACAGGTTTTTCAGGTCTTGTGAAGTGCCCGCTTCAGTCGGTTTACAACACAACTCAAGTCGGAGCCATCTACACAGCTCCCCATGAGGTGTCTCCGCAGACAAAGAGCTTAAAAGCAGCCCAAGACTGAGTTGTGTATTACAACTCCTCGTAGGCCGCCTGCTCTGTTTAGGCACTATTTAAACCTGTGTGTATAGCTCAGCCTTACAGCTGTGAAGTCTCCTCTGTGGATGTTTGAAACCTGTCAGGATGTCATCCTATGTGACCTGCTGTAGCTGATGTTGGACTAGATGATCTCCAAGAGGTTCCTTTCAACACCCCCCCACCCCCCAATTTTGTAATTCTGTGAACGGATGGTATTTCTGTGTCAAGTGGAGAAGGGTTAGGACACCTGAAGACCTGAATGTTTTGTATGTATCATGACATCAATCCATAGTCTAAAAGGTGTAATCCAGGACAATTATCTGGCTCATTGCTGTCTGTTTACCTTCCTCAGTCATACTGCAGGTAAATGCTGTAAGGGATCCTACTGCTTTTTTGTTTCTTTTTGACCTTGTTTCCCCACTGTCCATCACATCATATTTAGGGATCTGGGCTGTCAACTTGTGGCAGCAACCGAGGATAGAATAGAATTAGGTGTCATGGATAGCTGCATTTTCAGAGCATTGACTGGCAGATCACCTGAATAAAGGAGGTTCAGATGTGATTTTTACAGTACCTTCAAGCCCATCTAACTCTGGCTACTGCAATACTGTCTCGCTACTCTTTCCACTTCCACATTTGCTCAGCTGCTTTCCCATGCTTAAGAAGCTAAGGCCACTAGGCAGCAGGAAGTTGGAAGAACAGTAGTGTAGCATAGCTCTTCAGTCCACATTAATTTTCAAACACTACATCAGCAGGCAGGGAAAGATGGGAGAAGGGTGGAATCGTCCTCCTCAATGGCCCTGTAGAGACTGCCTAATGCAATTACAAAACTGCATCCTTAGTGACTTATACTGACTTTATTCAAAGTCCCTTCTTCTGCGCAACTGCAAGATTTGCAAAGTGATCATAAGATATTAACATGTGATTCTGTAATGGCCAGCACCATCGAAATGATTGTAAAAAGTAGAAAATAGAATTATCTGGCTTCCTGCTTCTAGGTTCACTTTCTGATTTGATAACCTCCTTTTTTTTACAATTTTTTTCTTTCCCCTCCACCCTTCCCTGACTGCTGCCACGTGCACTGGCAACTTCTAAAAAAGATTTAAAGACTCAAATTCAAAAACCTTTGCTAGGGCTCAGAATGAAAGACTCAGTGAAAAGTCTGTGGCATTAGCACTGATGCAATAGAAATACAAGGAGACTCTTCTTGAAAATACCTATTTCAGTGTGAGGCATAGTGCTAGGGTTGTGACTTGAAAAGCCACCGTTGTGCATTCTGAACTTATGTGAGAGGAGAAATCTAATAAGAAAGCAATTAACCAGAAAATGGTTTGGAGTTTGGGCTGGTACTTCGAGCAATGTGAAGGACCATGAAGGGCCACTGTCTACATGGTAAGGACATGATTTGCATATTGAAGGAAAGATAGTGTGTACCTGGTATATGATGGCATAAATATGTTTAAACAGAAATTGTACAGACAGCTTTAATCCTGATGTTTAAAGAATAACCAGCATTATTAGCATGCAAGTTAACCTTTTTGTAACAAACACAATCTATATTTGTGAGCTTCAATGTTGCAGTGCACAACAGCTGCTTTTCTGTTTCCCTGGAAAAGCTGCTTGCTGGCGTGCTCTGGAATGTCCTGTGGTGCTCAGCAGCACGGAGCATGATGCCAAGTTCAGCAGCATCACAGAGCTCCTCTCTCAGTGACATGTGTCTCAGAGAGCAAACTGAACAGTGCAAGGGGTCACGCCTCTGCTGTTCAGGCAGCTCCCTCTCTAGAGTGGTGTGGTTAAATTCAAAATGGTTATTGGGACTGCTCTCTGGTCTGTGGTGAAACATAGAATGTTCTTGGGAGTTGCTTTATCCATGGCTGAAACATCTTTAGGACCACATAAGTGTTCCCACCATGCCATAGAACCACCCACTGACAGAAGCTGAGTATTACCCAAATAGCACATCATGGGAGCCCAGATGATAGGTAGTTTTCACAGTATCAGTATTAAATTGCCATGAGAGCTATGAAAGCCAGGAGTCATTGAAAGTCCTCAGTTTATATGTCAGTTGAAAAATTAGCCCTTCAGTACTTTACAGTAAGCTGAATGACTTGTCGATACTGAAGTGTACCACGTATAAAATCACTAACGCTGTTCCTATAGGATCTCTTTCCCTTATGCACAAACCAGGATCTCAGCTTTGGTAACTACTGAAACGTGCTTAAAGCCTTTCTTAAAGTTAAGCACATGCTTAAGGATCCTTTCTTGTGTAGAGATATCTTGCAGTCTGAAAATTTAGATTTAGAAATACATGTTCCTATGCCTAACTTGCATTGCTCCTAGCTGTAATTTCATATAATTATGTAGAGTGTCTTATCAATAAATCAATTGTTCCGTTAGTTTTGTGTTAAGGTGTTAATAGAGTTAACTGAGTTAATGCATGCATAATTTATCAGTCTATAAGCTAAATAGTTTAAAATGAAATATTGAGGCTTGCCATGAAAATAGCTTATAATGTGTGCTGTCTGCATTGGCTCTAGGGTGGTTCGAACGCTGAGGTGCTGAAAAGCAACACTGAGAAGAAACTACTACCCCAAGATGTGTACATAAGAAAGATGGGGAAGGCTGTCAAGGACCATTCTGAAAGATGTCAGTGGAAGGAGAACCTTACCATTGTGCTATACAGTCTGCAGTTTAATGTGGAGAGCTACCCTTTTCTACACATTTTTTTCTGAAAGAAATCAGAGTTAGATAGCTGAACTATGAATACCTCTTAGTTCAGGAAAATCACTTCCCAAGAATATCCAAAACAATCCCAAATAGTCCTGCCTGCAGTGTATAACTCCTGTGCAGTGCTTTGTACCTAATAGGACAACGTCTACCAGTGAAATGAGACACATGAATCATATTTATGTCTTACATTAAGGTAATTAAAGCTACTGGGGACTGCTGGAGGTCATTAATTCCAAAATCTGAGCGAAGTGTTTAAGCATATGTGTTTTCTTTAAAAAAAGCTTGAATTTAATATAACTTTGAATCTCAAAGATGCTCACTGGACTTATCATTGTTCTCTCAAATACTCTACAGTATGCTTCTTTATTCTATTTTTGTCTTTCAGTTTGTGAACTTAGTTGCCAAAAACGAAAGATGGGAGGGCAAAGTATTTTGGAATCTTAAAAAGTTAAATTTTATATTATCTTAAAAATGTAAGCTGACATGGTAAAATCACGAAATACGTTTTTCACTAATGGTACAAACGTTTTATCTATCTTTAATTTTTTTGTCATTTAGTTCTAATGGAATCTCCTGCTGCCTTCTCTTTTTCTTTTCTACTGTTTCGGTTGTGGGCTTTTTTTAAAGATATTTATGAATTAAATTTTTATTTAGCTCAGAAGTCAACAAGCCTGGTGCATATTTTTTGGTCTGACAATCCTAACTAGAAATCACTGTCTAACACAAGCCTTATTTTTCTGCTTTCTGATCATTTTAATACATCCTTTTTTTTCAGCTGGGAAAGCAATATATGAGACAAATGCCACAGTATAAACACATAATTACTTACTGGGACTCACAAAGGTGTCAGCTGTTAATGTGTTTTGCAGTCAGAAAGAAGCATTGTAAGGGGAGTTGACAATCAAACTACCTATGGTTCAGATATGCACCTCTTTCAGCTACAAATACACATTTAATGAGTCCTAAAATGCTGTACCTAGTTAGTTTTGTGCTTGAGTTATGCAATATTGGGTGGAAAGGAAGACTAGATCTGTACATGGTGAGACTAGGGAGACTGGACTACAGGCAGAGATAGACTAAGGGTGACCACGGGAAGTGATCTGGAAATCTCAGCAGCTTGTACCAGTATTGCTGATCACTAAGCAGTGTTGGCATTAGCCCCTCAATGTCTTTGCTTAAAACCGTGTTTTAAGTTGTGCATCTGCTAATTCTAAGACAAAGTGACTCTACAGAGTTTCTTTAATAAAAAAAGCCTGCAAATGCCTATTTCATCAGATCTTTTACTTCCCTACTAGGCAGCTGTTTTCTTTCCTGTTACTACTTAGGGTGATGCAGTGGCAGAACCCAGAAGAGCGGCAGCTTTGGAGTAAGCCAGCTGCTGATTAAAGAGCTCTTGCTGCCTTATTTCTGTAAAATGAAAGAGTACACAGGTTTTATTCACAGTGAGAGAAGAATGTTTAAAAAAAACCCCAGAAAAGCAACCAAAACCTTTTAGCAACACCCACACACAGTGCATGTTTTTCCTTTGTGGTCTAATACCTAAAAATACACTCCATTTTTCAGTTATGTCTGGTAACAGAGTTCGGAAATGATTAGCTGACCAAGCCAAATGTGAAATCTCTTACATGTATGAAGCCTCAAGGGAGAGACAAACTGTACTTAAAAGTATCTATAATGTAACAGAAATATGTTGATTTTTTTACTTTCTGCCCTTCTCTGTACTGAAAAACCGTAGTTGCTTTGTTTGGTGCTACTACCACACAGAAATATGTTGAGGCGAGGTAATGTTTCAGGCAAGATGAACTACCTGGAAGCCATACAAAGCCAATATGTGGTTTCCTTGAACAGAAAATTGCATTATAAAAGTAGAGAGATATACAGCAATAGAAGGACAAGGGTCCCATGAAGCTGTTTCTTCAATAAAGGGAAGGATTTTAATGCACTTTGAAAAGTGAAAGTCCTAGTACTGAGGGTTTATATTAATTGATACAGCTGTTCATATTTGCAGCTTGGAAGTAATGCACTTTGAAAAGTGAAAGTCCTAGTACTGAGGGTTTATATTAATTGATACAGCTGTTCATATTTGCAGCTTGGACAGGTATTCATCACAACCTAAGTGAAAACTACATGCTTCCTTTATTCTTGTCCCTCAAGAACATGCACATGGAAAGTAAGGTGGCAGCCAACGTAGCTTTACTAAAGATCTAGTGCTGGCTTCTCACCTGGAAAGGCTGGATTTGCAGCATCCTTATCTGTTATTTAGTCATAATATTTTCAATGTGATCTGACAGTTTTTCAAAAGGTTTGGTATTAACTCACTTGCTATGTAAAGTATAGATTCGTGGAGTCATATGTTTTATCCTTACATGTTCAAAAATCCATCTTCCACCTTTAAAAAAACCTTTCTCCCATTCTAGCACTTCCTAGACACTTGGAGTGGAATTCAGGCTTTGTACTGGCACCTTGTGATGCATCCTACAGGTAATTACATTAAAAAAACAATAAATTTTAGTTTAGAAACAAGAAGATTAGAACAAGAGACTGAGAATGGCATCACCATGGTAATGGCATCACCATATTTTCCTTGAGGACAAAGTGCGCTCTTGGTGTCTCTGAATTTGTCCTTATTCTGTGAAAGGAGGTCCCTAGAAAAAAAGGATGAACACATGATAAATACCTAATGCAATAGACAGTGTCTTCAGTAGGACATATGAAAAGTGTATGTAAATTCCATAAGTCTGTAGCACAAGTTTGTTTGTAATAGTCAGCAGGTTGCACAGTACACCTGCAGTACTGATATCCCAACTGCTTAATATGTATATTAAATACTCTTATACTGATTTGCTAATGAATCTGGAGTCTAAATGCTGTTACCATCACTCTCTGAGTTCTGGCCAATTAGCCAATATTTTAAAATTTTCATCTTGCTCACAATAATTCTGCTAGTCTGTGATGTCTGAGTGAAGAATATGCTTAATTCCCCAGATCCCAACTGAGGGTTGCTCTCTCTTTCAGTTTGTCTGGGTTAGAAAGGGTAGCATTGCCTGCTGTTTCCAATTAAGAAAAATGAAAATAACTGCTTGTTATGTAAAATACATCTTTGAATACTAGTTTAATAAAAACTTCGTCAAATTGATCAGTGGACTTTAAAAGTAAGGAAGTGAGTTTGGATGTGCCCACTTTCCTGCTGTTTGATACATTTTCTCAAGTAATCTATTGCTAAACTACATTATAGATAGGTTTCCAATATCATGTGGAATACATCAGGAGTTTATAAAAGGTATTAATGAGCAAGAAGGTCACATAGTTTTCCAAGTAGTTAGAAAAAAGTTTGAATTTTTGAGCTGGATAGAGGATTTGTCCTTGCAACTGATATTTGGCACTGCTGAACTGAATGGAAGAGGAAGGCAACCTTAAGTTGTAGAGTATCAACATCAAAAAACATCTCATAAAAAGCAGCAACATATAACCAGAACTGGATCAAATAGATGCTGAAGCAGAGGAAATGGTCATAACCTGTTCTGGTTTTGTGTGGTGGGGTTCTGGTGGAGGAGTGGGGGGCTGCAGGGTTGGCTTCTGCAAAAAGCAGATAGAAGCTTCCCCTAGGCCCAAGAGAGTATGTACCAGCAGGGCTTAAGGCCAGAGTCATTGCTGAACAAGGCCGAGCCCACCAATGGTGGTCACACTGTCTCTGGGAATAACATTTAGGAAAAAAAAAAAAAAAAAAAAAAGTAAGTGGCTGCTTCTTGCCACCAGAGAAGGGAGTGAGAAGATGTAAGGAGCTGTGCAGACACCAAGGCCAGGGAAGAAGGAGGGGGAGGAAGTGTTGCAGGCCCTGGGGAGAGAGGTTCCCCTGAAGCCCATGGGGAAGACCATGGTGGAGAAGGCTGTCCCCCTGCAGCCCATGAATAATGACAGGGAGCAGGGATCCCATCTACAGCCCATTGAGGACCCCACCCCAGAGTGGATGGCGACACCTGAAGGATGTTGTGACCCTGTGATAAGCCTGTGGTTGGAGCAAGCTCCTGGCAGGACCTGTAGCCCGTGAAGTGACCAACCCACACCAGAGCAGGTTTGCTGGGGAGTCTTGCGACTCCATGGAGCAGTCTGGGCCTGAGAGACTGAGAGACATTCTATGATTTATGACTTCACCCCATAGAAGTGACCAGCACTGGGGCAGCTGGTGAAGAGCTGAAGCCCCATGGGAAAGGTTTCACTTTGGAGAGTCCCGTGGGTGGGACTCTACTCCGGAGTAGGGGAAGAGTGTGAGGAATCCTCCCCTGTCCTGACCCAGAAGGAAAACAAGCCGTGAAGAAGTGACCAAAACCTCTATTCCATGCTCCACCTCGTCCCCCTGTTACAGTCACTCTAACAAAATAGCTTAACTTCAAGGTTATTTCAGTTTTAGTTTTGAATATGATTTTGATTTTAAAGGAGTTACAGCAGCTATGAGAACACAAAGCACATTAAGGCCTTTAGGTAACTAAGATGATGTGTGCCTTTGTTACTATGGAAAATCATTATGGACTCAATTAAAACAATGGGTACTGGTTATGGCCCTTGAATCAAAAAAATAGGTAGCAGAAGAAACTGGTTGTGGTTACGAAGGATCAGCTGAAGATGAAATGAGCATGTGCAAGGATGGGATTCACTTGCAGACACAGTGAGGAAGACTATGGATGACCACCAGAGGATCCCCCCCTCAACATAACTACTCATGTGTTAGAGACATTTGAATATGATAGTGACTTCCATGAAATAATATAAACATGCTAATCATTACCCTGCCCTCTTTGTATTTAAAACAATCAACATAGTTAACCAATGATTTTTATAGAATAAGAATATAGATAAAGTGAAGCAATCAAAAGCCAATCATTGTAAAGGTCAAGCTAAGAGGTATTTTTGTGCAATGATTTTTGCTAAAAATTGTATAAATATATTGTGTTTTGTACCTGTGGGTGAACACATCTTTGGTGGAGCTATCCCCCGTGTTCCCCAACACTAGAATAAAAGAAGTGACTGCTTATCTGCTTTGGGTAGACAAGTTCATCGTGATTGTGACACGTCCACTTCCCCCCATACCATCCTGGAAGAAGAAGGGAGAGAAATCGTAAATAAAGTTAAGTCTGTAAAGAAGGGAGGGGTGGGGGGAGGTGCTTTAAGACCTGGGTTTACTTCTCATTATCCAACTCTGGTTTCACTCTATGTGTGTGTAGTAGTGTAATACATTAGATGCTTTTTATTTTTTCCCTTTTATTCCATCTTAAGTCTGTTTTTCCTGTGATGTTGATTGCAGAATGATCTCTCCCTGTCCTTATCTCAACTCCTAAGCCTCTCAATATATGGTTTCTTGACTGTCCAGATGGAAAGAGGAGTGATAGAGCAGCTTTGGTGGGTGTCTGGCCTCCAGCTAGGATCAAACCACCTCATTTGTGCTGCTGATTATTCCAGTAAAATTTCATCACTTTTAAAAATACCTGTGGATGGAATTTTGAGGATGGAGTGAGACATGACACCAAAACCATTTTCTGATAAATCTACTGATTTCTTGAATTGCTTTAGATCACAGTGAAATAGAAAAATTAAAAGATTGTCAGGTTTCGTTATAGTCTAATCCAGAATAAACACTGGAGTGTGTAGAAATTTTTATTTTTAGAGTTATTATGTATTTGTATAGTTTTTCTCACAAAATTGTGGTCTGAAGCTGCAGAGAATCCAGTTTTCTTACCATAAGTACTTGGATGTGTCTTGCGTGTTTTTTAATTTCAACTTTGTATATGTGTATCTTTTGATCTCCATGTAATATAAATAACAGTTTTATATATGAAAAGATTTTATTTATTTTTTGTTAGTCTTAAACACAGTATATTTATACTGAAAAAATGAGAGCTAGTCAAATATTCACAGAATTCTTTGTGTAGGTAATACAGCAATTGAGCAAGTAACTTCAGATTATTTTATATAATTTTACTAGCTTGTAATTGATACAGCTGATAGAGGAGTCCGCTGGAGTGTTATGTAAAAACTCAATTGTTGCTTAACATCAATTTAGTTTTAATAGATACTGGGAATTGCAGAAAACCCTGTAATGTATGTGCACGCAGGTAGCCTCCCATTGAGCTATGCCTGTTTATGCAAGAGCAAGACATGAACCGAACTACCAGTGTTTCTCATACATCTTCATTTTTTTCCTCCCATTGTTACAGATATTGTGCCTATATCTAATTAAAGACAAACAGAAGACTGTTAGACGTCACAAACTAATCAGTAAAAACAGTACTCCTGCTGGGACTGCACACAAAGGGAAGATTTTCCCTCAGCACTCTCTCTTCCTGTCAGTCCACTTGTCGTAAATTTTGTCCTTAAACTGCATATATACATATATAAATAAAGATTTATATAGATACACACACACACACACACACACAAACAAATACATATAGACATTTGATGTGGATAACCCAAGCATTTTCTGTTAGGTGAAATTTCATGGTGTGGGAAGGATTACACATATGACCTGGTTAGACTCAAGGCATGTCTCTTAAGTTGCAAATATGGGAATAGGCATTTCTTGCTGGTGGGTTTTGACTTGTTTTTAAAAAAAGATGTTTCTTTTTACCTAATTTATCTTTGCTATTAACCATTGCATTTGTCTCTAATGGTGTATTAGGTGATAATGCTTTTGTACTGGGATCACTTAATTATGGTTTAGAAAGCACTTAATGCAGAGAATGTCTCTTTCCTTTTTCCAATGAAAATCACTTTTTACCATCTTGGGAAAATAGTTGATTTGAGCATTTTTGCTGCAGTTTTTTAGTATTTATGCCATGGGAATGCTCATAATAGCCTCTTTGAACATGGTTAAAATCTAACGCGAAGAACCTCTTGTGCTCCGATTCCTATGAAATTGGCATGAAAATGTTCTTGTTTGTGTCTCTTTATAGGTTTCCATTGCCTTACTGCTGCAACAGTTATTATTATATTGTCATTTGAAATTATGGTAATGAATCCTGGAAATGAATGAGTGAAGAAAGTATGGTTGCCAACCATCTTTAGGGCGTCCTGAAAGATCTCTCCTGAAAAAAAGTCTTATGCAGGTGTAAGTGAAATAATGAATTTTCTTCGTTATGTTTTTCTCATGCTACTGAGACTGTGAAGAGTTTATTTGCTGTCACCAATAATGGTGACTTTATTTTTTTCCCAAGAATGTAAATCCACAGTGAGTACTTGCGGAAAAGAAAAAGTGGCGCTCAGAGTAAACCAACTTCACAAGCATATTAGAAATTAAATTACTGTCAGTGAAAACTCTATCCATGCTTTTTAGGATACCTTATATCTTTTATTTTAAACACTAAGGTGACAAAAAATGCTCACCCTCCCGTACCACCCCCTATCGAACAAAAACCAAAATAAAAACAAAAACAAAAAAGCCCACCCTGTATCAAGTAAATTTCATTCTGATTTCCTCAGTGTGTGTATATTTATATTTAATCTAATTTATAGACAAATGTTTTGTTCTTTTTGTGTTCCTAATGCAAAAAACATTCTAGGCAGTTCTTATTAATACTTATTTTCATCAATGTTAATGACAATCAACAATCTGTCAATTTGTGTTTTACAAGGACTGTACCTGAGTGCTTTTTTGATGGCTAGAAAATTCAGCTTGTGCAAAAGAAACTTTTTAATCTTACTTAGGTGAGCAACCTGTCAAACAGACCCTTAAGATTATTGTTTCCCAAATTTCCATTGGATTGTCTTACTCTCTTTTCCTTCTTTGACTTCTTTGATATGAATTATTTCAAATGAGATCATCATCATCATCATCATAAATCATCACAACTTTCCTGTCACAAGCATCATGCTTCCATGTGGCAATAAATACTCAGATTTTTGGCACATGAGGTCATTTTCTGAGTTCCATTTCAGCTCAAAATGCTTTTTTATTTTTTTCCCCAGTAATCTGACATTTGGCATTTGAATAAAGTGCTCCACTCACCTCACTGACACCTTGCCTTTTTACTTGGAACACAACTGATATATGACTTTTATTAAGAATCTGTTTCTAGTGTGTTAAGTCACCAGCAAATTTTCTCTTTCTGGAGAAACTTGTGTTAAAATAGCTTCATTTGATCTATTTAACTCATCTAAAGGACTTACATTTTATAAGGATTTTCTGTTACATATTTAAGTTATTATACATTTAAATTGTCTCTTGCCCTACAGATTCAGCCAGATGTTTCAAAAAGCATTGCTGGCTTTGGATGGTCAGTTTCCCTTTTTGTGTCAGTCCTGTTTCATTAGCAATAAAAACAGCAGCCCACTAAGCACAACTTTTAATAAAACTAAAAACTGGTTAAAAAGTTTCAGCATGTACAACAGGCATGTTGACCTGGATATCAGAGATCTTTTATCTATGTCAGGTAGAACTGCTACATTAGTAATATATCTCTTTTAAAATAAACTAGTCATAGAATTAGAACAGCATTCATTCCAGACATACAAAACAGGCACATATAAACATACGGGGCCTGAGCATGGAGTAAAAGAGATAGACGTTCTGATTCAGCTTCTGGAAAATGCAGAGTACACAGAAGAGACAGTTTCCCAAAATTGTGTTATTGGTATTCTTCAGAAGGTCTCTGAAGGATGTAACCAAAGACATCTTGTGTCTTTGGCTCCTGTGCTACATCCCATATTCCTTGTGACTTTGCAGTATTTCTGGAGCCTGCAATAGCACAATATTTCATTAAGAACTGCAGTTTATGACAAATGTTTAGAAGTTCTTGGACTTTCATCTGTCATGTTCTTCAGAAAAGCATTTAGAGGAGCACCTATAGCTGAACTTTCAGAGAATGAAATCATTAAAGATTCATATATCTTCAAGTTTTAATCTAGTTTGGACTGTTGACCTTTATTTATTCAATTGCTAGGATTTCTCATCTCAGAACATGCTGAGTTACAAAAACTGCTTTGAACCTTACCTTGGAAAAAAGCAATGCAAACTTCTTTTATTGCAATCCACTTTCTGACTGAGTCAAAGAGTCTAAGCAAATTATTCCACAGGGAAACCCTGTTGGGGCAATATGTGCCATTCCCATCTTTTTCTATTAATTCCGGTTTAAGTGAAACTCAAATGCAGCTCCCATGTGGGGAGTTGTGGTGTCCACCTGAACTTCATAATGCTCCATAAAGTAAGTTTTAGTTTAGGCTTATTTTGACGTTTCAAGCTAAAGCATGAGCAGCACACACACCAGCACCACACCTTGCAGCACCATGTATGACAACAGGGAACAGTCTCAAACTGCACTTCAGTCCTCCAGGATTACCCCAAAACTCAAAATTGTTAGAGTTGCCACTGGGGCTGCATATTGCTGAAGGCATCCAAAACATACAGAAATCTTGGTAGTGTGACTGCACCATTTAAATTCAGAGGGCTGTTTACATCAGTCCAACAAACCATCAGATTTACATATGCTGTTATTAAGAAAGAATTGGAATTGGAATGTTGACTTGATGATCACATTAATTCTACTGAAAGGTGCTGACTATAGGCTTGCTAAGTCATGATGCATAGTGTTTGTGCAGTATCGTTGACCTGGTTTGGTGAACTTCACAACTGCCTTATAAGAAAGTTTTGTAGTAACAATGATACTGTCAATCACCTCATTTGGTTCATCAATATATGCAAGGGTAGTATCTCTTCAGAATTAAGCAATTCAAACCCAAATCTTATACCATCTTTACAGCTAACTCAAAAAGTTTAACTTTGTAAAAGATAGAATGTATACAGGTAAAAACAAAGTCAAAAATATGTAATTCAGGTACTTATATCCTTCTGACCAAAAGATGTTCCAGGTAGATATTATAATTTATAGAAGTAGTTGGTTTTGGAAAGAATTAATCGCACCAAATCAGTAAATTTTTAACAGGTAGAAATTTAGACAGAATCAAATTCAAAGTCCTTAATACACAGCCCCTTAGTAAAGAAAGCTTATTTTAGTGCAATACTACCCTCTGGTCAGAAACTATGTCAATATTTCTCAACTAAAACTCTCTTTTCTCTGGTATGACTCTACACATATGATTCTATTGGTGTTTGAATGGATGCTGACCAAAACCTGTTTCACTGAAACTTGTGAAACTCAGTGAGAACTAACGTGGAGAACATGATTCTTCATCTAGAAGGCCACCTATTACTATCTTATCGACAAATTCCTTTTTACCCTCACTGTGACTCCTAACAAATGCTTTGATATTTTCCATCTTGACTATTACAGTTCCTTCTTGAAAGACCTCCTAAAATTCCACTTTCTAATTGTCAAGAAAGCTCAGTTGATATCTCATTCCAGGAAATAAGATCATCCACTGTCACCTAGGTTTCATATTGATCTTTAAGACCAGTAAAAAAAAGTCTTCCTATTTTTTAAAATGATTATCCTATTGTGCTACGCCTATATCAGAATACAACAATTATGTGGTTTACTCTTTTATTTGAGAATAGGTTTTTATACTCCTCAGGCCCTAAGTTTCCCTATCATTTTTCTTCACCTCATCAAAAAGTGATCAGTGCAACTTTGCATCAAAAATATGAAAGGCAATCATGTGTCTTGTATGGCAGAACCAGAATTAAAAACTCGGATTCAAACCAACACCACCAAAACCCTCTGTCTGGGGGGGCCTGATATACCTGATGTGCCCCCTAAAAACACTATCAACTGTCTCTTTGCTCAGCAGATCTATATTTGTATTTGTATTTGTAAGCTTATGGCATACAGTTTTAACTCTCTGGGCTAAATGAACAATCTAAATGAGAAAAACAAACATGCATAAAGCTTGTTGCCTTGTGCTAAATCCAGACAGCCACAGGATTTCTAACTCCCTGCAGCAACTCCTCTACAATCACTTTTCTGAACAAGCTTGTCTGATTTGCAACCTCCTTGAGCTCACGCTAAGGCCAGCTGTCCTAATAGTCTAATCAAGTCTCCTTAACAAGTCAGCTACTTTGTTCAAGGCTCCTTGCAGCAAAGAAAGAGTTTCTTGGATCCTGTGAGTTTTTCATTATTCAGCTGGCACTGCTTCTTTGTTTAGAAAGGGAGTGTAATAGCCATGAGGTGACTTTTCTGCAGTGGAGACAGCCTCTCACAGATTGACAGCTCTGAACTTTTTGTGCCATAGCCCCTGTCTGCTTGTTTCAGTGATCGCATCATTAAATGACGCACCAAATGCGTGCATCCACATAAAGACTAAGCTGTAGTCATGGGTATTTAATCAGGTAACATTTCCTGTTGGTAACCTTCAATGCCATACAAATAAGTCTTTCAATTTTGCAACACATCATCTTGCATTGTCTGTGTCACCATATTAAACATTTCAGGCCAGATATGTTATTTTCATTCATCACAAATATGCCCGTAACAGTAATTTGAGGCACACAGTAAATTTTAGCAGGGACATAGACCTGCATGAGCAAATTGCATATTTCTTAGTATCAGTTTTCATTTCTACTGTTAGTCTTTACTGATTTTTATCTCAGTTTAGTGCATTTGTGGGTTTTTTAAAATTTTATTACTAGGAAAGACTCCAGAGAAATTTCCTTGAATTTATAACATATTTTTACAGCACAAGAATATACAGATTTGACAAATCAGCCTTACTAGTCTATTATTCCCCATGAGAATGTTTCCAAAGTAAACTTTCCTCTTGAAAATCAAGAGGAAGTGTTATGCTGTTTGTGCTAGTAAATAGAATCAGGACATGGTATTTTTTTGGTGTGCATTCAAGTCCACATAGTTAGACATATTTTATTTGATGTATTTCATAGTCACCGTGGGTTTATTTGAAGAAGTAAAGTTGAATAAATTAACCTAATGACACAAAAAGAACTTGGTCTTTGGTGTTACCTTCTCTTTCTGCAGACTTTATGAATAACTTTATATTAACCTATGTCACTGGTTGTTCCACACCTGTGAAGTTCTGTACAACCCTAGTTGCAAAGAGTAGCAGCGGTCATTTGGTAGTGCAAGCGATGGTACATTTCTCCCTAGGTGGTGGGAACTGCACGCTGCTCTGAAATCACTGGAAGTTGTGTGGCTGTAACTATCACAGACATGGTTGCATTTTGTTCCACTAAAGACACTTCTGCCAATTACAGGCAAAAACTAAAGACCTATTTTAAATCCGTAAGAAATTATTTAGAGAATAATTTTCTGAGCTTGGAAACTACTGGCTTCCTCTGCTTAGAAATTAACACTAAAATCTATACATTTACAAATGGCCAGAATTTCCAGGATTATTTGGACATAAAATATGATGAAGCATTTTACAGATACGACGTGTGATGCAGACTAAGTAACTTTTTGGAACCAGCTAAGAACTGATAATTGACATAATATGAAATATTACTCAAATTACTCAACCAGAGTTGTTAAACACTCTGGTGTATTGGTAGTATTCATGTAGAGGCAGCAAATAAGATTTTCCAGTAGGAGTTAGATGGTGTTGGAAAAGACATCTCCAAGAAAATAGGTAAAGTATCTGATCCAAGTTGTGGTTATATGGGTTCATCTTCCAGACCCTCAAATTCCCATGACATGACAATTATAACACCTTTCATGTGCAGGACAGAAGCCAAGACTGAGTTTTCTTTAGTTGCTTTTAGTTTTACAGCTGTCTTGAATCGTTATCTAGGTCACAGTGACTTTTCCAGAAAATAGAGCTTAAACATTTATTCAGAGTGAGAGTTAAATCTGTTGTCTGGCCAATGTGCCAGTCTGTCAGTCTGAACAGGGTCACCATGAATAGAGACTGGCACTGCGAACTACAATGCCCACAAATTTTACAAAATTATTTCAGAAGGACCCCAACAGTTTATTTCTGTCATGCCAAGAAAGTCACCTGGTGTTTGCTTAAGGGCTGAGCTCATATTCCAGGTAGAGCATCTTCAGGCAAAAGGAAGGAGGTATCAAGCTGGTTAAAAATTTCTGCAGTAACTAGTTTATCTGGGTAAAGTGTTTGTAGGTGGGCTGCTTTGTATTACAGCAATTCACTTGCACCAGCTTATCCAGACATTTTACATTATAGAATACAAGGTTTAGACCATTTAGGAAAGATGTAAAATAATATTTACCCAAAATGCTTTTGTGTCAGAAGATATATGCAAAATCTTTCTGTATAATACCATACAAAAAATGGATGTGTTGTGGCATTTCATTCAGAAATGTAATATAAAAGTATTAACCTGAATATATTTTCATTAATTAATTGATAATTATTCTAACTTTTCAGAACAGCAATAAAACCAGCACATAAGTTAAAAGATTTTTTTTTGAGTTTGCTGTCTTCTTTATAAACTCTTCAAGGTACTGTCCCCATTTTACTGATACACCATATTCCTTAATTTAGCTCCTGAGTGTAAAAACATGAGTTGCTGAGCCTGCTGAAGACACATGGGAAGAACGGAAGAACATCCCTCCCTCCTCCTTACGGGTGCAAAAGGAGAATCATTCAGAGGAATCTTTCCAAAGAGGGGCATCACCTTCACCATTCCCCAGCATGACATGCAGAAAAGCCCTGAGAGGCAGCAGGAATTACACAGGCTGGTAGCTTGATGACACGTACATAATGGCAGTTTCTTTTGTCCCATGCAGGAGGCAGGCTGCCTGCAGGAGTGGGACTGCAGAATACTGGTTTGGACTTTTTTCCTTCTGATAAGGACGTAAACTACTTACCAGAGGCCAGGCAGATTTCACTGGGGCAATAAACTTTGTCATTCACACAGAGGAAACTACAAAGAACAGGGCTGTCTGCCTAAATTTAAGGCTACTATGTTACACACACCATCCATCCTTCATTTTAAATCTAGCTTCCGTGAATGTTTAAAGGAATGCATTGATCTATTTAATAGAAGAGGGTTTGTAAAATTATGCAGTGAGCATCTAAACATTAAAAATCTGATTCTGTTTCTCTAGGGATCAAAGCATAGTTGCTTCCCCTAGCTTTTTGAAGGTTGTTGACACCAGTGCTGTTTCTGATACAGAAGACAGTACTGCGGTGCCTGATGATTATAAAGTGAATTCACATTCCACTCTGAACCTACATCAACCAGTTGATTTGCTGCATAAAGCACAGTGAGATGGGTCATGCTCATCCACAGGCTGCTTCTCCACAGTGTGGCCCTCCTGCCCATTGCCATCTCTCCACTTTCCTAACAACATCCCTGTGGAAAAAGCCCTCCTTCTTTCTGTTGTGGTCTGAAAACAAACAAACAAAACCTCCCACAGGTCATGTATGTATCAGCATAGAAAATCAATAGTAAGGAGAACAGAGCTCTTCAAGAGAGTCTCGTTTAGATAACACCAGGTATCAACTAGCTACCTTGCTTTGTATAAAACATAATTATACTTCACTGTGTTGGATGTGAATTTAGTTCCATTTAAAAATGCAATTAATTAGCACATAGAACTGAAGGTAATGAAGCAAAAGTACGGATCACTGCCTACAGTTTACTTGTCTCTGCCAATTGACTGAAGCACCTATCATTTGCTTCAGAAGAGTGAACTTTCCTTCAGACAACTGTCTGTTGGTGCAAGACATTGATGCACAAGGAGTCATTGTGTATGGCAGAAAGAAAACACGAAGAAATGGGGCATAATTAGTGGAAAAAAAGACCTTTTGTTTATGTAATTTCAAGAATAGTGTCCTTTTCCAGTCATTCTTGAGATATCTGCTTTAGGATCAATTTTTCTGCACTCCTTGAAAAATTTCTTTCCTTTAAAATAAATTTACTTGTAATATTAGATTATAAGAAACAAACACTCCTCTTTGCTTGATTCTTTCCTTGCTTATTGTCACTTTCACTCTCTTTTTTTCTTGTCTTTTCTTTTTTAATCTTATGAAAAGGGATAGTATCTATTTAATGAAAGTGCCACAAGCCTTTTTTTAGTTAGCCTGAATAGTTTTCTTCCCAAGTATAAATTTGCATTCTCTGTGATTCCTGGTGACATTTGATTCTCTGCATACCTGCAGGCTACACTGTTAAAGGTTGGTTTAAAATTCACTCAGTTATTTCTGCTCAATTTAAAGTGACCACTTTGGGGGAAGGCTGAGAACTGCATAATGGTTATGGCCATGCAAAGATCAAAAAAAAAAAAAAAAAAAGCTAGAGAATAACTTTGGAGGAAATAATCCACTTTATCCAGTTCTGTGCTACGTGTGAACCTCACAAACATGCCTGAGGTGTAATCTCCTGCTGAATTACTATTGTATCTCAGGTAACTGAGAACTTTTACTTAAAGCTTTTGCACTGTGACCACATAATAAGTTGGGACACTGAGAAAGAAATTATTTGATTTACATCGGCTCCTGTTTTAAAAAGTGCAAGACTCTAACCATAGATGTATTGCTCTCTGTCATGGTCTCACTGGAGGCAGTGCTTTCTTTTTGGATAACTCTTGATATAATGCTGGCCCTGAAAAGAATATATGTTGCCAAAACCACATCAATTTTGATAATATTTCATTTGAACTAGCCAATGAAGCAAAATTCCTACCTGAAAAGTGAGACCGTACTTGAAATGCAGATGCCAAGGGTCCATCCCAGGTCCAAGTTCTGGGTACATGCTTTGGCTGCATTCCAGCTCCAAGCAAGGCAAGTTGTGGGCATAAGCTTCACACTTCAGAATGGTTTCCAGGATGAGAGGAAAACCTCAGGCAGGAATCCTCACTCAGCAGTGCTGTCAGGAAGACAGCTGTCCACACACCTACAGCACAAGGAGCAAAGCAACTCTCGGCTGCTCCAGGTATGTTTTCTGAGTCCAGATTTGCCCTATTGTTAATATGACTGTGGGCCATGCTAGCACATGTGAGTGTTTGAAGCACTAAATTATTGCTTTTGGTTGGTACAGCTGTATGCATGAGGAATTTTCTTTCTCTTTTTTTTTTTTTTTCTTTTTTTTTTTTTTTTTTTTTTTTTTTTTTTTTGCTTTCCCCTTGTGGGATTTTCTCTGCAATGGTCAGAGGCAGAATTACAGATGGTTCTGCACATGTTTTCTGCCAGCTCTGCTCATGGCATGCTTGGCCTTACAAAATGAAAGACTTAAAGGAATTCAAGAGCTTAAAGAGTATCAGAAACTAAACAGCGGTTAATGTATTGAAATAACAATTAATGTAAAAAACAGTTTTGGATTTTGTGTGGTTTTTTTCTGTTTGTTTTGGTTTTTTGTATTTTGGGGTTTTTTTTAAGTAATTGCATTGGAAATCTAGTTACATTGGAAATATAATTTCCATTTTCTAACTGCAAACACAGGTAATGCATGCCAGTGAAGGTGAGGTGGCGTTTGGCTAAAGTTCTGCCCTCAGATATATGCATTTCCATTCTTTCCATTTATCGTGTTTTCTGCACCTCTTATGCAAGAGGGCAAGATGGAGAAGGAAGCATTACTGGTTTCTGAATTATTCTGACTTCAGGCTTGGTTCTTAAAGCTTTCAGAAATGTTTTAAAAGGGTTAAAAAAATCCCTCCCAACGTTCTCACAGAACTCTTGAAACCATAGCCACAGTTATGTAGGGTTCGTACACTCCAAAAGAGACGTTGTCGTCCTGCATGGCTGCTGCAGCGCCCATGGGTGAAATTCTTTGAGCTTTCTGTGACATTTGTTAGACCAAATTTCAAGTATAGAAGCAATTTAGGAGTTTAAAACCCACTCAATTGCAATGAGACTTAGGCTTTTAAGTGCCTAAGTCACTTAACAATATTGCGCTTTTAGGCATTTTACAGCTTCACTTCATTGCATTGATTTCTATATTTAGAAGCAGTCTTTAAAACTGTACTTTTGTAAGTGACTTTTCATCTTCTGGAATTCATGTCATTATCTACAGACTATTCAGACTGATATTTAGTTTTTCCACTGAAATACACTGGACTATTGATTTCTTCTCTTTCATTTCTCTCCTCAGAGTCACTAGAGAAACAAATGAAAATACAGGAAAAATACCTGCAAAGGAAGAGGATATACTCCTCATATATGGGGACAATTACATCTGAGGAACAGTACTGGCTGCTGAAATTGAAATTTCAGTTCATGATAAAAGCAGCCTTTCATCATCTAGGAAGCATCAATACAGGCAAATGGAGGTTGGAGACATCCTATAATGAACGTATCAGAAAAGGAAGTAATTTTGCTCTTCTATTGATTAAGAGAGTCACTCTGGTGCAAAACATTTTTTCCATTCACTATTTGTAGAGTCCTTTGGCAGTAACTCCGTGATTGGTGATTTTAAACAGAAAATTTAGCAAAATATTGGAATAGAAAAGAAATGTCAAAAAAAAAAATTCTCATTCATTCATCACAGAAGACTGGAATTCAGCAGATTTTTCCTTAGAAAACTACAGGCAGTCAATAAATAAACAAATACTGTTGGACTATCTCAGCTGTATTAGGATTATGCCACCTGCAAGATGGTTGCTACCTGCTATTAACTGTTGGTAAGGAGAAAAAGTACCTGCTGTTAATGAATAATTACCTTAGTTGAAAAAAGGCACAACTACTTCATTTCTCTAGCTGTCTTGCTGTTCTTGGGAGCTGGAGATTGTGCTTATTATGAAAATTTCCATTCTGTAAATATTCATCACCTGTAATAGATTCATGTCCATTGTCGATGATGGATTTTCCCACTGAAAAATCCATTCCTAGTGATAGATTTCCATGGCAGTGGCCTTGCATTGAGCAGTCTTGTGACACAATCTTACAGCAGAGTTTGTTTCATCTAAGACCTGCCATTTTCACCTTGCTTAGGTTGCTGTTTCAACACAGTTTGCTGTTACTGGTAACTCCCAGGCTAAGCATATCCAGAATTTACATACTTACATGAGACAGAGGAAGGACAATCCATGCCATTTTCTCCCACTCATATGCCAGGTCACCTTTATCTTACCATTATCCTGCAGCAACCCCACAAAACACCACAAGGACAAGGCCTGCATGTATAGAAATTTGTAACCTCCAAAGATGAACACAAGATGCACCCTGCAATCCAAACACCAGCACATATTCTTACCTCACTCAACATTTCTCAATTTTAAATACATTGCAAACTGTATTGGAGTGAGCAAACAGGTATATGCACCAGTCCTGCTAGATCAATTTGTCAGCTGTAGCTCAGTTCTTCTGGCTTCAACTTTTATTTCTTACACAAAAGCAGACCTCCAGTTTTGGAATGGGAGGAGGTGAGAGACAGCCTTTATGTGCTTACACACTGATGGGAAGTTTTGAGAGCAAAGAGAAAAATTGACCATGTTTGGCAAATTTCTGGCAATCATGCCCCAAAACTGCTCCTTAAATTTTCCAGAAACTCACAGGGCTGAATAAAAACCCTGTTCCCAATTCGTAAACAGCTGCAATGCAACCTTCAACATTTAGATTATAATTTGCATGTAAAAAAGCAAAGAACAATAAAAAAAAAAAAAGCATTATGTCATAGTGAGTCAACAACACCTTACACTTGTGTGCAGTGACCAGTTAGCAAACTAACTGTTCAGCATCTGATGGTTGTTTCTTTGTTCACACAAGTCTTGTACAGTGAGTTTCTTGCTAGTGAAAGGCTGTGTGACAGCTACTTGTCTGTACAGAAAGTCTGAAAGAAAAATGGTGGTGGTGGTACCCTGACACACTTCATTCTGAATCGTGCAAAGTACCTTTTCTGGTTTAAGGAGTAATTTATTTTCTGTCAGGGACTAAGGCAGCTCAATGGTATCAAATGCAACTGTAGACAGCATACTGCTAGTTGATTAAAAACTGATTAAACCCTCCCCCTGACTGTTCCTCAAGGGTCTGTAGTGGGACTGGTGCTGTTTAATGTGTTTATTAATGATATTGACAGTGCAATTGAGTGCACCCTCAGCAAGTTTGCTGATGACACCAAGCTGAGTGGTGAAGTTAATTTGCCAGAGGGACGGGATGCTATCCAGAGAGACCTGGAAAGGCTGGAGAAGTGGGCTTAGGTGAACATCATGAGTTCAGCAAAGCCAAGTGCAGGGTCCAGCAATTGGGTTGGGACAACCCCCAGATTAGGCGATGATGTGACAGAAAGCAGCCCTGAGGAAAAGACTTGGAGCTAGTTGTGGATAAAAAGCTGGACATGAGCCACTAGTGTGCATCTCCAGCACAGAAGGCCAACCACATCCTGGGCTTCATCAAAATAAAAGTGTCCAGCAGATCAAGAGAGGTGATTCTGTTCCCCTACTCTGCTTCGGTGAGACCTCACCTGGAGTACGGTGTCCAGCTTTGGAGCCTTCAACACAAGAAGGACATGGACCTCTTGGAGCACATCTAGAGGAGGGCCAAAAAAAGGATCAAAGGGCTAGAGCACCTCTCCTGTGAAGACAGGCTGAGAAAGCTGGGCTTGTTCAGCCTGAAGAAGAGAAGACTCCAAGGTGACCTATAGTGGCATTCCAATACCTGGAAGATACCTATAAGAAAACTGGGTAACAACTGTTCATGAGTGCATGTAGAAATAGGATGAGGGGTAATGTTTTTAACCTAGAAAAGGGGAGATTTAGATTGGATTCTATGATTCTATTAAAGTGATTTACATTCCTTCTGACCCTTCATGAGAATAGAAGAATAATTAGTGCTTTATAGGTGACTTCTTTGACAGAAAGAAATTCACTTCTTCCTGTCTGAGAAACTGAGGACAGGACAGCTCTGTGCCCTTGGATCAGAAAGTGTGATCATCCTGGGTTTGTCTAGGATAGGGTTAATTTCCATCAGAAGCTGTGAGGGAACACAGCCAGAACAGGTGACCCAAAACCAAACAAAGTATTCTATACCATGATGTCATGCTCATGGTGGGGCACTACGGCTCCAGGATGCATGGCTCAGGGATGGACCAGCTTTAGGACAGGTCTGAGTTGTGCAGTTCCATGCAACACTGCCTTGTGTGTCACCAGATTTGTATGCAAGTCCTGTTGTTTTCCCCTCCTTGTGCTGTTCCAGCAAAATGTCCTTATCCCAAACTACACAGTTTGCCTTTGCATCCTCATTCTCCTCCCCATCCTCATCCCCATCCTGCCGGGGTGGAGGTGGGGGTGGAGTGTGCTGAGCGAGTTGCTGCGTGATGCTCATCTGCTGGCTGGGGCTGTACCAGGACAGGGATAATGACTAGGCTCCAGCTGGGAAGGTTGACTGATGTAAGCTGGAGAAACACAAGCAAGAAGCATTTTAGAAATACTTCACATAGATATGATGATTTCATATTTTTTCAAGTTGTTTTCTGCAGCCAACAATGACTCCAGTTATTGCCAAAGCCACAAACTCCTTCCTTCTTGTGCAACTGCTGTCCTGGTGTGGACTGCAGACTGGGGAGTCATCTTCTTGCCAAATATGCAAGTAAATAGTCAAGTGCAGTTATTAAGGGGTATTCAGCTAAAGAGAAAAAACTTCAGTAGTTTTTAAATAAAATCAAACATTTATACCCACAAGCAGTGAACAGTAAGCAAGAGGAAAATCATAAACATAAGGACATGCACAAAAATGAAAGCTTGAATCCAGATATTTAATGCATTTAACATCAGTGGTTGGATGGGAGAACAAGTAGGGAACAGTCTAGGTAAAGGGATTCTGGGGATATTATTAATGGTTTTCAATGAAACAGAGCAAAAACATTAAAATATCAGCTTGAGTCCAACTAAAACCCATTTTATTTCACTTCTGAATTATTTAATCTCCTTCTGACCTTATTCTTCTAATGAAGACAGCTTTTAAATGGAGAAGGGGTCTTGAAACACTAAGTTGGAAGGGTTTGTTTCTCAAAATGAAATGTTTCACCATTTCTTTAATGAAGCATTTCATTTTGAAAATGTCAAAACATTTTACTTGCACGTTTTCAGAATAAAATGTTTTGACATTTTGCAATCTCCCCCTTCCTGACAAAAGTATTTTGAGAGTTCAAAGCTAATTGAGATTTTTAACACCTGGCTTACGCGCACAGAGAGAACCCATACACTGCGCTGATTTCAGTATTTGCAAGAAAAAGAAAAAAGTCCTAGATCTTTCTGAGCAACAAATAAATTACTCATTAATCACACAGCGGTGATCAAACAGCAGCTTCTGACAAAAGAGGAGTAGGCATTCTAGGTTCTCCCTGTAAAGCAGCTGGATTCATGGTAGTTCAGCGGTGCTGCAGCAAAGCGTGCTGGGGCTGCCAAAAGCGTGACTGGGATGGGAGCAGCGATACTTGACAGCTCTGCTTGTGGTTGTAAAGAACCACTCTCATAGCACAACTGCTCTGGGTCCTTCCCCACAAGCATCGAACCTGTGGGAAAAGTAAAGGAACAAAAAAACACAAGTACAAAAATCCTCTGAACTACTGTTTGAACCAATCTTCTTGAGTATCGCACATGTCCAGTGGAAGGCCTTTAAGAACCTTACTTGAAACTATAGGTCCTGAAAATATTTGTGCTGTTTTCTCTTGCTTCTCTTATTGCTTCTCTTCTTGCTTTTGTATTTTTATGAACGTTGTTCGGAGCTTTTGGCAGTTTTAAATGTCCACTGTGGTTTAATCATCTTCTGACATTATGACTATTTTATTGTTCCCTACATCTTTTTGTCTTTCCGAAGAAGAGTCTTACGTTAGCCTTTTGAAATAACTTTTCTATTTGTCTACAGAATTGGGAGGGTGAAGGTTTAAAATGTCTGGTTTTAAAAGATTAATTGTGTGGTCTATTCAGTGGAAAAGCTAGGCTGTCCCCCCACTTGCTCACCATCAGTGCCACAGAAAACCTCTCAACAGTTCATATAGTGTTGATTCCATATTTCTTCCTTCTGTTGTATTTCAGTTACTGCCATATAATGGTAACAGGTTTTATTATAATTATTCATAATAATTATAGTGATATAATAATATCAAATTGTATTATTATGATCAGAAACCAAATAGGAAAATAAGAAACAAAGTCTGTAAAAATTCAGTATGTGATTAATTATATTTTTTTTTCCCAAACTACTAACTGCAGTAGGAGTTTGCTATGTGTGCCCATCCATGTGGCCTTTTACTTGTATGGTTAAAGATAAAATTAAGATCAACAGAAAGGGACAGTTGTGGTTCATAACTCCAGAAGAAGAGTCAGGAAATAAACCTCTATGCTTACATAGAAGGTCAAGATGTAGAAAATGGGAACAAGGCAGTTATCATCCTACTGGTCATGTAACACTTTCATCATGTTGAATCTGTTGTGTGCCACTCTGAGGTACTGCAGGTATTACATGGGGAAATAAATCGATAACAATTAGGTGTGGCAATGCTGAGCTTGCCTCTATGAAACTAGGCCTACATTTCCCATTTCTTTGCTGAAGCACTGTGCACAGCAGTCTACTCAGTTAACACAGAATTAATTTGTAATAATTACTTCCTCAATTTATAAATTATATTGTGTGGTATAATGTATGATAATAGCACAGATTACAGAATGTGCTGATGTCTTAACAAAAAAAATGCCCTAACATGGCTATTATACTACAGCAAAACAAATTATTGCAAAGTGATGCTACTTGCACTTCTCTCTAGTAAATGAATCATAACACTTTAATGCCCTCACATAATCTGCAATTAAATGAACAACAAATAAAATCCGAGTGACCACACAGTAATGTGAGAGTGCTCAGGGCAAAAAGATGTGAAAAGAAAGGGAAGAGAAAGAAATTATACACTGAGAGATAAAATACTGTGTAATGTTTAAGCACAAGAGGACAGAAATTGCTTTGAACTTTTCTCTTTACTGCTTTTTTGATTTATTTTCCAATAATATTTTATTATACAGACTAATGACAATTATTTAGTAGAAAGTGAAACCACTACCGTTCTTCTCTTTTTAAACATAACCTCGCATTTAAAATCAGGGTTCGATGTCTGCAGATTAAGCTTCAGTTCTCATCGCATTCTATGTTCCTCAGTTTGAGCTTTCTGTGGTCTGTGAATTGGCTTTAAATGATTTAGGATTTCATAACAATTTTACCCTTTATAACACATTAATTACTTAGTATACTTTTAGTTTTCTATTATGTAAACAGGAGAAAGAAAATAGCCTACAAGGGTAGAATATAAACAGAACTCAATACACTGGAATTTAGAATATGGAGATATTACAGTGTTTTGATATGACCCTGATTAGTGATTAGTGTGCTCATTGCTGCTGTTCACTCAGCATGAAAAGAGCAGGGAAAGTGACAGTACATTGGCCTCAGTTGTTTTCTTCAACCCTCAGAGTATGTAAAGAATTTAAATAATACTTTGCATGTGGTGCAACACAAAGACTAGGGCATCATATCTTTTTATAGACGTGAAGTACTTTCTGAGATCTTTCAAATATATTTTTCACCCAATTTACAGATGGTTCTTGGTGAAGTGAGAAAATTTCTGAGATGCAAATACACTTCAGCTAGACTGTTTTTAGGTCCATCTGAAAAGCAGTCTAGGAAGTAACAGTTTTCTATTGGTTCCTATCTTGAATGTCAAATTTTTTCCACTATGAGACCTTTACTGTACTGCCTGCATATAGCAGTAGAGTAACCACATCATTTTCCATCTCTGTGCTGTTACAGAGCAGAAAGAAAACTAAACTCCCCGATTCATGCAAATAAGATGCTGTGAAATGATCCTTACACTAACGTGCAGTGATGTAAACAGATGCACCGCAAACAAGTGGTAAAAACAAGAACTGATGTACAAGTTGGAGTTCCTGGCTGTCTGCAAGGAGTACTGCTTCCACAAAGAAGACGAAAAAGAAAACGGGAATGACCACGAGAAAGGATTTTTTTGTTTTATATTTAAATCACTTATGATAGAGATGGTTTTGAAAAAGTACAAAGCATCAACAAAACTAAAATCAATAGCTAAACCAGTTTCTCTGCCAATGTTATTATAGATTGTCCTTTTGGTCTTTTGTACAGTATTCCCTGCAGTTTTATTTTGTCACCATCTTGGGGAGAGAAATCTCTCTACTACACTTTTACATTTCAGACTTCTCAGCCACCTTGTGATAAAATTAGTTCTAAATGAGGAAGTGTTCTTCATGTAAGTATGGGTTGCATGTTACAAACAAGACTCATCATGTTTATTGCTACACCGTCTATCTTGTATTTCAAATATATTTCACAGGGTCATAATCTCATTCAGATTTTCGATTTGGTTAGCAACTTCCTGTGAGAGCAGTGGCACGTAAGCCTTTAAAACCAGACGATGGCATTTAACGCTGTGTAGAAAACAAGCATTTGTTGTATCTTTCCTGAGATGAGACATTTGCATCTTATATTGAATTCCTAACTGGACTTAATTGGTGAGTGAGACCTTTCTTTTCAGTACAGGTTCGTTCTCTTGAAAATTATTCTGAATGGACAGTTTTACTCTGTATTGTTTCTTACATATTTTCTGCTACAATCAGACCTGTACACATTATGCCAAGCATAGTGATTGCTTTACAAGTGCTGGTCTTGTAAAGCTGCCAGATCTGATACATGACATATTTCTTGATTTGCAGCCTGCACCTTCAGAGGAATGTCAATGATATAATGTCAATGATATAAAGGAACTTTTTGCACTAGAAATGATTTGCTATCCAGCAGATACCCTCCCCTAAAGAAGTTTCATGCTGTACAATTACCTGCACAAGAAGGAGAAAAAGCACAAAGTCAAAGAAGGAGAAGATGATGTTGCTTGACTTGTTGTGGGGTTTTTTTGGGTTTTTGGTTTTTTGGTTGGGTTTTTCAGTGGGAAAAAAATACAGTTCCTGGGGGAGAAATCAGTTGTTCTCATTTAAAATGCTGAATCCTGTCCCTCTGCTCCCTCCACCCATCATATTGAACTCCGAGTAATTATTACTTGTATTTCATCAGTTAAACTCCAATGTGAGCATCTTCAGAGTGAAGAAGTCAATTGTAGATGAAGGAATAAACACTGAAAAAATGAATTATGATATTAACTTCATCCCTCTTTTTTTTCTGTTGTTATGGTAACAAGAGATCCAAAACTGTTATATACAAGACATGGTACCAGAATAGTAAGGTATTTGTGTCTAATGTCAGGAAAAATGTTTTACAAATACCATACAAAACATAAAATGTTTGTTCCGTGTGTCTGTTCCTTAATCACAGAATAACGAATGAGACTATAACAGCCTGTGCGTACCTTTTTAACATGACAAGTGTTCTTTTTTTAAAAAAAAGCAAAATCCAAGAAAAATCTTGTTCCGCAGGATTATTCCTGAAGACAATATCCAGGGAGAATAATAAAAAATCCCTGGAGACTACTAATTTTAACATATGAATGTAGACTTTTGATATAAGTACAGAAATCTTACCTACCAATGACCTACAAGTATATCCCATGTCAAGAACAAAATCCCACAATCTCTTTACATCATTCTGAGCCTGAGTAGGATGAATCCTTTTTATCCCCTGAACTAGGAAATCTGATTTCTTTTCTTTCACCACACAAGCCTTCTGAAGCAATTTAACAAAATAAATGAGGTAACTCAAAAGTTGCTACAATCATGACACTCTCTTGAACAACAGATGAAAATAACAAAAAGCTGTTTCCCAGCAGGTGAATTATCAAGTTGGAACAGTTAGCTTTTTAAACAGCAAGACAGTTTTATTCCCATCCCCAAACTCAGTCAAAACACCAGAAGACCACAGCAAAATAAATGATTCCAGAGTTCTTCATCACATAAAGAATAATATGGCAAAACCTGTTCTGAAGGCAAATTTATGGTAAAACAAAATGATAGGTTTATAGAGATACAAACAGGCATGGACAATATTATTCTTGAGGTATAAACAGAAAAATGTCTGATTAATGGTGATCTGAATAATAAATAAAATTATTTACCATGACCAGCAGGAAAGAGACACTAAAATCTCTTAACTGCGACTTCTGATAACATGGATGACAGCTGAAAAGAGATTCAAGCAATAGCTTGTGTATGCAAAAGGTGCTAGGAAATAGGAATACATTTGTAAGGTAATTTTACTTCTTGATAGAAGCCAGTTATTAAGCAATTAGTGCTTTTAATACTTCTCACTTAACTCATGCAGAGAAGGGAAACTTCAAAAGCTTGCTATGAAGTTGTGTTGAGCACCACATTTCATTTTGAAATAAAGTACGGAAGAGTTGTATTTTTAAAGAAAGTGCAGAAAGGAAATCTGATGGAGTCTGAAGGTCAATTTGCAATTTTGGGTGCCTTAATCCCTGAAAAGACCCTCAGATTCTGGCTTGGATTTGGAATAAAATACTGCATGTACCTGTTGAACTCCCATTTCGACTAAGTAGGGGCTAGTAACAAAATAAAAACCTGAAAAACTACCCAGAATTTCCTTTCATATGTGAACCCTGAATTCACATTCTCTGCAGTTTTTCTCAGTTGTAGACCAGAGAAGTCAGCCTGGATTCTTAAAAATTTATAGCCAGTGTCCACTGGCCATTACGAAAGTTAAAACAACAATGTAAACAAAGAGAGAAGGAATTAAAAAGTACAGTTTACAAGGTGACCATGGCCATCTTTACTCTAAGAATATGCTAGGTTTATATTCAATGAAAAATATAGGTGACAGTATGGTATGGGTAGCAAGTGAGGTATTCCTGCAGAAGCATCTGTATTATCAGAGTTAATCAGTGACGCTGTCAGAGCTAATTGGCATTCTGCTGCCCAACTGCAGCAGGGCTGCCTGGGCCTCACTACAATGCAGGGCATCACCAGGATAACCAGAGAGGCCATTTAGTCAGTCGACTGACCATAAGGATTATTTTTCAGCTAAGGCTGATTGTTGTTAGGAGTTGTGGGGTGTTGTTACTGCGGATGCTGTGACAGACACCGAAACGCCTTTGTGAAATGTTGGAGACCCTCTTAGATTCATGGCTTTTGATGTAGAGCTCAGACAGTGAGGGAAGTACTCATCTGAAAGTCTGTTTGAGCCTGAATAACTACAAAGTGTCACACTAGCACCTGCCTGGTTTGAATTTGTTGGAGAGGCTGGAGTTAAGCAATGAAGTCAATGATATTGATGGCTGTGTTTAGGATCTAGCATGATTTCTTGAACAGAGCTTCTTCCTGGACTAAGGCTAGTGGGATATATTTTTAGAGGCCTGAATGATAATTAGGCACCCAATTTCCTCTAATTTTCCTAATCATATTATAAACTAGTAATACAAGTGAACCAGTCCTTATTTCTTATACTTAATAGAGCACATTTCCTAAATCACTTCTCTTTTTTCATTTTTCCTATAATCAAAAGGTGTATTTGCCTTTGCACCATCTGTTAAATACAAGAGTTGCCAGAATGAGCAGGGAATGTAAATTAGGTCGTGAATACTGAAGTTCACTTTCCTTTTTTTGCTTATGTTATTTTAAAGAGTCAATTCATTTTCTATTTATTTGTGATGAAAGACTGAGCTAGGAGACCTTTGAAAATGTCTATGACTCACTGAAAGTTTCTTAATTCTTGTGATCTTTAAAAGCAGTTTTGAAAAATTTTGGAAGAGGGCTTTTTTTGTCCATCATGTAAATTGAGAAGGAAGACAGGTCCCACAAAATATAAAATGGAGCTCTCTCCCTCCTCCTAGTGTTGAGATTTTTATAGTAATCTATGTCATTATGCAGAAGAGTCAATCTATTGTAAAAGTACCATAATTTAGAATTTAAATTAAACAGATAAGGATCATGATAGAACTTGTCTTTGATTAACATTGCAAATAATAACTTGTTCATAATGGATTTTATGAAGATACAATAGAGTCATACAAGTTTGGATTGGAAGGACCCTTTTAAGGTCATCTAGTCCAATTCCCCTGCCCTTCAGTAAGCAGGAATATCTTCAACCTGGTCAGGTTGCTCAGAGATCAGTCCCAGCTGACCCAGGGATGACATTTCCAGGGATGGGGCATCTACCACCTCTCTTCCTTATATCTAGTCAGAATCTACCCTCTTTAGTTTAAAACTTTCATACTGCCTTCTATCTCAACAAACCCTGTCAAAAGCTCTCTTCCTATCTTTCTTATAAGCCTTAAGTGTTAAAATGTCACCATAAGGTCTCTCCAGAGCCTTCTCTTCTCCAGGCTGAACAATCTCAG
Organism: Gallinula chloropus; assembly: GCF_964237585.1. Lineage (NCBI taxonomy): Eukaryota > Metazoa > Chordata > Aves > Gruiformes > Rallidae > Gallinula > Gallinula chloropus. The sequence continues at coordinate 15,765,037 of NC_140089.1, read as the reverse complement.
TGCTCTCAGCCTGTCTGCACAGGAGAGGTGCTCCAGATCTCTGATCATCTCCATGACCCTCCTCCAGATTCACTCCAACACATCCATGCTTTTCTTGTGTTGGAGACCCCAGAGGTAGATGCAGTACTCCAGGTGGGATCTCATGAGAGTGGAGTAAAGGGACAGAATGACCTTCCTCAAGCTGCTGATCATGCTGGTTTTGATGCAGCCCAGGATACAGTTGGCTGCCAGTACACATTGCTAGCTCATGTTGAGCTTTTAATCAATTGACACCCTCAAATCCTTCTCCTCAGGGCCAATCTCAATCCATTCTTTGTCCAGCTATGCTTGGGCCTGATCCACGTTCAGGACCTTGCACATGGCCTTGTCAAACTTCCTCTGGTCTACATGGGCTAATCTCTCCAGTTTAAGTTCCTCTGGATGGCATCCTCTCCCTCCTGCATGTCAACCTCAGCACACTGCTTGGTGTCTTCTACAGACTTGCTGAGGGTGCACTTGATCCCACTGTCCATGTTGCCAACAACAATGTAAACAATGCCAGTCACAGTACTGACCCATGAGGAGTGCCACTGCTCACTGATCTCAGTTTGGACACTGAGCCCTTGACTGCAGCTCTGAGTGTGACCACCCAGCCAATCCCTATCCACCGAGTGGGCCATCCATCAAATCTACATCTCTCCAATTTTAAGAGAGAGAGAAGTTCTGTGGGACAATGTCAAATGCTTTGCACAATTCTGGGTAGATTACAAGTTCCACTCTTCCCTTATCCACCAGTGTTGCAACTCCATCACAGAATGCTACCAAATTTATCAGGAAGGATTTGAAGTCATGTTGGCTGACACCATTCACGTCCTTACTTCCCATGAGCCTTAGCAGAGCTCCCAGGAGGATTTCTTTCATCATTTCACCAGGCAAAGGGGTGAGACTATAGGTCTACAGTTACCTGGATTTTTCTTTTCTCTCTTTTAAAAATGAGGATTATATTTTCCCTTTTCCAATCAGTGTGAACTTCACCAGTTTGCCACGTCTCAAGTACATAGTATAGTGGCTTAGTAATTTGATCTGTCAATTCCCTCAGGTCCTGTGGAATGATTTCATTGTGTACCTTCAAGGTCCTTTGATGGTCTGGAACTTGCTCTTCTACAGTACCTGTCTTTGCCTTCTGTGTCCTGGGCAGTGTGGCTAGAGCCACTGCTGGTGAAGACCGAGGCAAAAATTCATTAGGCACCGGAGCCTTCTCCATATCCTGGGTAACCAGGTCTCACATTTTATTCTGGAGGGGAAGCATATTTTCCCTTGTCTTCCTTTTATGACTGACACACCTATAGAAATTTTTCTTGTTGCCCTTGATGTCCCTGGACAGATTTGATTCTGTCAGGGCTTTAGGCTTCCTAACCTTATCGCTGGCTGCTTGGACAATTTCTCTGTATTCCTCTCAGGCTACCTGCCCTTGCTTGCAACATCCGTAGGCTTACTTTATGTGTTTTTGTCCGTAAACTCCTTGTTTATCCATGCAGGCCACCTGGCAGTGTTGTCATGTTGAGCTTTTCATCCACCAGCATCCCCAAGTTCTTCTCCACAGGATTGCTCTCAATCCCTTCATCCTGGAACTCTAGCTCATCCATCCAAACCAACAGTTCATACACCTTACATCATCTCAGGGTGTAGAGTCTTACAAGGAGTGGCTGATGGAACTGATGTTATTTGGCCTGGAGAAAGGTAGGTAGAGGGGAGACCTTATCCCTTTTTACAACCACCTGAAAAGAGGTTGCAGTGACATGGTTGTCAGTCTTCTATCTCAGGTAACAAGTGATAGAACAGGAGGAAACAGCCTCATGTTGAACAGGGGGAGATTTGCTACTGAGAAAAATTTCTTCACCAAAGAGATTGTGAAGCAGTGGAATGGGCTGTCCAAGGAAGTAAGTGATGGGGTAAACATCCCTAGAAGTATTTAAAAGACATGTAGATGTGGTGCTTAGAGACATTGTTTAGTAATGGATTTGGACTCAATTATTCTAGGGATCTTTTCCAACCTGAATGATCCTATGATTCTATTCTATGATTCTATGATCTTCTACCTCATTTCTCTTTACATCATTAGTGCTTTTTACTTGCTAAAAGCAGACAACTAATCCATGTGCTTCACTTTCCTACACTGTCACTACTAAATATGTCCTCTGGGGAAATCCACAGATTTACCTTCTGATTGAAGTGTTCTTAATTTTGTCTTAGCTGGTCTTTTGGATTCATTGGTATTCTGGGAGACAGCTATTTAAAAGAGCTGAGCAAGCTCAAATAACAAAATAACGAGAATTTGAGACTTGGTTCTTGCTCCACAGTTTACCCATTGCTCAGTTATTTAGGCAATGCTTGATTTTTCTTTTCATAGCCTGTTGACTAAAAAAATAAAACCCACCAATAAATGCATTTTTTTGAAGTATTTGCTCTGTTTGTTTCAGTTTGGGAACAGTAGCAACATCCAACTGACATTTAATGTCATAAGCCACAAATCCATCTGCAAAAGACCTGAGATTTAAGAACAAGGCACAATTTAATTTTTTTCTTTTTTTCTCATTGTGGTTACTTTACAGAGGTAGAATATATGTATAGCACACAATCAATCCAAGTACTAGTCGAGAGTCTCATCATATTGCATATAAGCATATAATTAGAGATAAGTAAAGTTTTTTTATTAATTTTGTAATTTATTCTACTCAATTGGCCTTGCTCAAACAATAAATTCTTCAGTACATTCACTGGTGCAAACTGTACATAAATTTCAGATAAATAATCCTCTGCCAGCAAAGCCTGTTTTGAATACCTGCATTCAGCAGTACTGAATACATATGCCTCTAACAATAGAAAATAACTTTTAGTTATCTATTCGCTAAAATTATTTGGAATGTGGAGTTCACAGTTCTGTGTCGGCTATTTACATAAATCATCAAATCTGGAGATATAAACAATACCGTATTTTAAGCAACTCATTAATCTTGTTGATTTATAAATCGGTTATAATCAGGTGCAACTGATTATGCAATTCAAAATTCAGTTGAAAGTGTGGCAAATACATCAAACCACATTTTATTTTTGAATGTGAATGATTATTATGAGCTCAGGTCTTTTTACCACTGACTTTGCTTGAATGGTATTTCTGCATAGCATGCCTCTTTCCAGTCGCTCACCCAAGTGTGTGCTGAATATCCACCTCTACTCTGTTTTTTATAGGCAACAGACATTGGCTGTGCTGACGGTCCTTTCCACTTTTCTGCTATGGTATGATAGAATTAATGTTTTCTCTATTTAAAAAGTGTCATTTTGGCACTGTTTTCCCATTTAAAATTGCCAGATGAAATTGCCATCAGCACTAGACAGAAAGCCCCTCATTGTGATGACAATAAGGATATCCATATGGCTTTCATAAAAGAGGACAGAGCATGTTTGAGTAATAACTGGGTTGTATCTGTGAAAAAGCCGTGCAGGTGATACTTGGCTGGGGAGTCAAGCCAAGCCCAGCAGTAATGCTGGCCCCTGGAATGCAAGCTCAGCTTACTCTCTTATTTTGAGAATCCTTTAATGAAACGCTACGTAGATCATGTGCACAGGTCGATTCAGGCAGGCTCACAAACTTAGGCTGAATGCTCTAGGACAGTGAGGACAGACTCCGTGTCCTAGAAATTGTAATTTTTAAAGGCAGAATAATTAAAGGTGACAAATGGGCATTAGGATCCAAGGCAACATGATCTTACCAGAGACCATACCAAACTATCTTGGTATCTTTCCTCAATAGAATAAATGATCCTTTAGGATGTCATGAGTCAAGATTTTTATCACACATGGTGTGGGAAATCATCAATGAACCAGAAAATATTTGGATTATCCCTAACTGGGTAAAAACCTGGCCAAAGGGGAATGGAACTAGCAGTTTTGGTGAGAGGTCACTGTCCTTGGGAGATTAAAAGTGCGGACAAGATTCAGTCTTGGGACCAATCCAGTATTTTTGCTAGCAACCTTGCCACAGAAGCTAGGAGTGCACTGTGGAAATTTGGTGATGACACAAAACTTGGAGTGGCATTGACATAGATAAATAAAGAACAAACTGGATGATCTTTCAAACTGGAGTACTAGGAGCAAATGGCATGAAATGTAAAAGCACAAAGATGCAGAGCCAGGATTTCTGTTACAAAGTAAAGGATTGCCACTGGGAGAGCTTAGCAAAATTTTGTTTGTCGGTAGAACACAGCCCATGGATGCTCATTTGTTAAGTTGTTCAGATTCATATAATTCTGATAGCAGTATTCTTAATTTACTCTTCTTTCATATGCTACATGTGGACTTGACCAACAGCACTGAAAGTTTACTTATTTGAAAGGATTATCTGGTGCCTGGACAAGTTTACATGTTATACCTATGTTTACATGACCCACTAATACTATAATGACAGATTAAAGAAGCAGTTGACATGAGCCACCCTATCACCACCTCTGACATCTACTTGTGTACTGGTTTAGCAAGAAGTTACCACAAATATAAAATGCAAATGCTGAAAAGTCCTTTTGATTAATGTCACAACTACAGCCCAAAAATCACTTCCCATTTTATGCTTTATATCCAGACAGATGTACTTTGTTTGGAAAGTCTAAAATTGCTTTCTCTTTTCATTCTATATCTCCTGCTTTGTTATCATTTATCAGCCCTGTAGCACTTTAACTTTGTCTTGCCTCACTCTGTTAGTGTGCCAAAGAACTCTCCCCTCAGAGTACCATTTTTAGTTCAAATGAGATATTTCCCTGGTTGCTCCTTCCCACCCCCCGCCCCCCCCCCCTCCACCCGCCCCCCCTTTTACTTGAATTCTGTTCTTTTAGTTAGGAGTCAGATGTCAACAAAGAAAAACTGGATAGTCATGCTGAGTTGAAATCTTCAACACAAACTCAGAATTCAAGATCTTTGAGTCATAATTTACATCTGCAAATCCAAGATGTATAAAAAAAATATTTTTTTGAAATAAAACATTTTTTATTGTATTGCATGCAATGTTCATTCCCAGGCACACAGCACATGCTAGAGATTTGTTTACCAACACTTCAACTTTGCAAGAAATGAAGATATTTTTCTAGGTTAGTATCTGTCAAAGGCCCAGTGAAATGATGAGATATGTTACTTTCAGTGCCTCTGACATGAAGTTAGTCATATTTTGTATATGTATGAGATAGTAGGTTTGACAGGCCTTGAAGAAAGCCCACAGGGTCTTTATGAATGATAAATGTTGGTTTAGGGCTAAAACCTCCAACTGAACTCTGCTTGCAGGCTTTGTAGGTTGAGCTTTTACAAAGCCATTTTGTTTCTTTTACAGAATATATTCAGTGTTGTGTGTGGTGATAAGAGTAAAATTATAAATATCAGTGTATATTGCTGTGAGATAGTGACTGGAGAAATTATTCTTCTTCCTATGAGGTTTTGTCACTGGGCTGATCTCTCTCCCTTGAGACTATAGAGTACAAAATCCTGGGGGAATTAGATCATCTGTGTGGAATGTCTTAACATAATGGTTTATACGTAATCCCATTTAGACAAACCTTTCATTTTAGGATCCAAGAACATTTTACTAGCAGTAGGTAAGTCTCATTACACCCATTAGGAATATTACATCTATTTTGAAAATTTTACATAGAAGAACTGAACAAGGTCAGTGAGTTACCTTAAGTGGCTGGAGAACAGATAGGAAAAAGCAGATGTAGGAACTAAAAAGAATGATTCCTACATCCTGATGTCAGGTCAGGCCCAGGTAACAACAGAGGCTGCATTCATGTTTTATAACGTTTCAAAAGAATTCTGCATTTTTAACCAGGTGCATTTTTTTGCATGAAGAATGTTTAATTTCTTAGGAGAATGGGATTTTCCATTGAAAAAGCCAAACTTCTCTGCAATGACAATGTTTCAGTTGAACAGGTTTTTATTGTGAACAGATACCTAGTGGTGGGTGTCCCTGCCATGAGCAGGGGTTGAAACTAGATGAGCTTTAAGGTCCTTTCTGAATCAAACCGTTCCTTGATTCTGTTGTTTTTGAGGGAGTAGCATTTTGGCTACTGAATGTTCCACTTGTCAGTAGGTCTTGCTTTTCTTAGCCTAATTCTGATTCAACAAATAAGGTAAGCACAGATTTCAGAGATGTTCTGCTTCTAACTTCTTTTGGAAGGCAACAGTTGTGTATCTTAGGTGAGGTCATCTTGTTTCTGAGAACAGGCATCAACACAACCCCTCAAATCACTGGTATAAATTTATGGACTGAAACCTTGTTTTGGTATCAATGTTTTTGTAGTGAAACTTCAAAATCAAGACAAATCCATTTTATTTTAAACAACATTTCAGGGGGGCAGCTACTTTTCTTTCTTGCTCCCCATTGATAAATATCTGTATGTTTCTTTCTTGAGTGATCACTTTATATGTTCCCACATTTTATATAATAAATTTTCATATGAACTGTACATTTTTAAAATCTTATAGATTATAATTCAAAGTATTTTCTATAATCTCTTTTGGCCTACCCTTTTTTACATGCTCTGTTTAAAACTTTACCTGTGCATTCTCATAAATCCTAGATTTGTTTTATTCTCCAGATCTATCACATTTCAATTCATCCACCAAGACTTCATTGCCATTTTTTTGCTGTCTTGTCCTTTTTGCAGAACCTCTGATCTGATGAATCTTACAGAAACATACATTTAAAGGCTGCTGCTGTAACATCAGGGAACTCACTTGTAGAAAATTTGACATCTTGAATATTCTGCCAGGTATCACTGGCTTCCAGATTGTTACAAAATTGATTATTATTGATTTCAAAGTGCCACTGACTTTAGGTTCTGCCACCATCTCTCCTTACCAAAGAAAAAATTATTCATGCCTATTATTTCTGATCTTTTTCATAGCATGTTCTATCTGAGGGAGTCTGATTATGAAATGGATTCAGATTACTCAACATAAAGGGGGCTTCCTGATTAACTGCTAATACCTCTCCGATATGGGTCACAGTGTTCTTGGCATCAAAGACTCTCCCACTCATTTTGCTGGCATGAGCTCATTCCTTTTTTAAATTATATTTCTACCTGTAACAGTATCGTAGAATGCTCATCTATCGGGATATTGTTGTGAACTGCCTTGGACAGAACAGGTCTCTCACTTAAGAATGCCTCAGGTATGTAACACATGCATACTGGTCACCATGTTATTATTCTCTGGTTCTTTATCAGGGCAAATATGCATTATGAATTACGTGCATTACCTTGATTAGCACTGGAACTCAGCACTGAGCTAGAGTAATTTCGTCCCATGTGGTGACTCCACGTGGCTATATACAGGATACATATACACTGGGCTGTGTGTCCTCCACTAGTCTTACCAGGAGATCTATCAGAAAATATCACAGCTACATCCCTGCTAGGAGGTCTCTTTCAAAGTCTCATCTGAGAAAACCAGGGAAGATAATAAATGTACTGAAGAACATCTATTTTTGCAAGTCTCTCCCTTGCATAATTTGTCTCACTTTAATGGCTGCATTGTGATCATCACCAACAGTAAAAGAACAACATGATACTGATGTCCTCCTGCCTTCCCTAGTGGCTTTTTGGGAGAAACAGATTAATAAAGACATCACTTCCATTTTGAAGTGCGAAAGTCATTTGTCACGAAGTGTTTCACAGCGTTTCTTGAAAGCCAGCCTTATAAGAAGAAGACTGTCAACATTGTCCTAAGCCAAAAGGAATGTTTGATAGTAAAAATAAAATTCAAAAAAAGTCTAGGTAAGGTGAAAATAAATCAGACACATACTAACATGTCCTAAGAAGTTACCACAGTTTTAGCACAACCTATGAAAAAAAGATGTATATCCTAGTACCCTAAAGAATTAATTTACCAATCATTCCCTGATTTCCACTTTTGCTTTGAAAAGTTTATTTTGATAGGAAGAAGCTAACCATATTCATGTTTTGTTACATTGTGGAATTTGTTACAGCCTGGAATGTCTTTCCAAAAACCAGGAAACAGACAGGATGGCCCTGGTCCTTCAGCGAAAATCTGTTAGAACAGTTGGACTTACTGTCACTTGATTTTCTGTTGCATTTCACTAAGCAAAAAGGGAACCTAAGAAAGAAACTATGTTTGTATGCCTGCCAGGACATTTATTTTGTGTTTAAAATCTGAGCACTGCCTTCTTAGAGATGATTAAAGAAGCATTCATTAAAAAAACCCCATAAATTACAGTCTCCAGAGCAGTCCAATCCCCACAACCATATTGCTCTGCGCCCTTTTCCTGCCATTGGAGCATTTTTTGCTGCACAGCGCTCACGGATAAGACTTGGGAATCACTTGCGGGCATGTCTCCACGATTCTTCTTTCAAGCTCAGGGTCCTATTAACAGCCTCTCTCTTCTCAGCCCACCTTTCAACTGTCCTGACTCTACAGCACTCGTTTTAATACTTATATTTCTTGCATGTGAAGTGCTCCAAGGTACTCCATTTGAAAGGCATAATACTGGTGCTGTTGCATTTTATTGTACTATTAAAAAAATGAGCAACAGTTACTAGCTGGATGAACTGCCAATGTTAAATGATCGCCGTGAGGGAGCTTTGGGGCCTTTTAAATAAACTATGAGCGATTTCCATAGATGTATTGCAATTTAAATAGTGCCTGTGACAGACAAGCATATTTGAAAAAAATAGAAAGGATGAAGGTTGTTTAAAATCTCCACAGTTGACACGTCAATAGTAGAGTAGCCTGGGGAAAATGAAGTGAAACTTGTCCGTGAGGAGACAATAAATGAACATTGCACATAAACACATGCACACATGCATAATGATGCAGGGAGATAATGAAGTGCAATGGCAAAAAAAAAAAAAAGAAAGGTGTGGTGCGATATATGAAAAAAAAATTGGATTGGATCTGATACATTAAATAAAGTTACAGGAACACTTGAATGTTCACACTCACTCTAAATATTAGTGGTAGCACAGCTTGTTGCTCTCTGTATATATATATATATATATGCAGCATGCCTTGTGTTGTCCAGTATGATATAAGTAGGGAAACAGGATTAAACTGAACAAATGAAAATGAAGGTCTGTTAAACTGTGTGTATGTTTCCTTGGGCAAACAGTAAAAACATTGCTTCAGTCATTTAAAACTGGATCAGACAAATCTACAGGCCTACATTTTTCCCTCCTATTATATGAATATCATTCTGGCTTTGCAAATCTTTATTTTCTTTTGCACTGATACAACCTGAAGCAGAACCAGCCTCCTTGGGAACAATTGACTTTAGCACTGATTAGTAGAGAGGGGGAATGTGCAGTCCACCAGGTCTTTTCTCATTCATAACACCTATGGGAAAACCTTGAGATGGGAATTAGTGTCTGAAAATAAATATTGTAATGGATCTGACCACGTATTAATATGATTTAAGTTAATATCCTAGGAATGTTTGAGAGCATGGGTGGCATCATCTATTACAATAGCAAAAGTATACACTTTTTCAGATAGTCAAATTTTCAATAGCAATTTATACCGTTTTGAGTCTTTCCACTCTGGCCTCAAGATCCTGGGCACTTATCCTTATGGTGGACTTCAACTATCCAGATATTTGCTGGGCAAGCAACATGGCCAGTCGTATGCAGTCCAATTTCTGAGGTGTGTTGAAGACAATTTCCTGCTACAGGTGGTGCAGGAGCCTACAAGGGGAGGGCGGGTGCTGGACCTTGTTTTCACTAACAAGGACGGGCTCGTTAGGGAAGTGAAGGTCGGGGGCAGCTTAGGACAAAGTGACTGTGGAATGGTTGAGTTCAAGATCCTGGGTGGAAGAAACAAGCCAAAAATTAGGATAGCTACCCTGAATTTTGGAAGAGAAAACTTTGATCTCCTCCGCTACTTATTAGGGGCTATCCCGTGGGCTACGCTGTTTGAAGGAATGGGAACCTGTGAGAGCTGGGTAGCATTTAAACAGCACTTCTTCCAAGCACAGGAACGATGCATCCCTTTGAGTAAGAAATCGGGAAAGAGAGGCAGAAGACCTGCATGGATGAACACAGAGCTATTGAGTAAACTCAAAGAGAAGCAGAAGATCTATGAATTGTGGAAAAAGGGTCTGAGAACCTGGGGAGAATACAGGAATGTGGTCAGGGCCTGTAGGGATGCAACTAGGAAGGCTAAAGCCCTCTTGGAAATTAATCTGGCAAGGGACATAAAGGATAATAAAAAGGGTTTTTTAAGATATGTGAATAGTAAGAGGATAACCAGGGATAATGTAGGACCCTTGCTGAATGAGGAGGGTGTCCTGGTAATGGGGAATGCTGAGAAAGTGGAGACAATGAATGGCTTCTTTGCTTCGGTCTTCACTTCAAATGCCCCCCGGGACCCAGAGACACTGGATGAAAGTAGGGGTGTTTGGGAAATGAAGAATTTCCCTCTGGTTGAAGTAGGGGAGGTCCAGGAGCAGCTCAAAGGGATTAAAGCACATAAATCCATGGGCCCAGATGGATTACATCCACGTGTGCTGAGGGAGCTGGTGGAGGTGATTGTGGAGCCGCTCTCTATCATCTTTGACAGGTCTTGGAGGACAGGAGAAGTGCCTGAAGACTGGAGGATAGCCAATGTCACTCCAGTCTTTAAAAAGGGCAAGAAGGAGGATCCTAGTAACTATAGGCCAGTCAGCCTCACCTCTGTCCCCGGAAAGGTAATGGAACAGCTTGTTCTGGATGCCATCTTGAAGAAACTGGAAGAGAAGAAGGTCATGAGGAGTAGTCAGCATGGATTCACCAAGGGGAGATCATGCTCAACCAATCTCACAGCCTTCTACGATCTCATGACAGGCTGGATAGATGGAGGGAGAGCACCTTGATGAGGGAATAGCATCGACCCTCAGCAAGTACGCTGATGATACAAAGCTGGGAGGAGTGGCTGACACGCAGGAACACTGCGCTGCCATCCAGAGAGACCTGGACCGTTTGTATCAGTACAGGCTGGGGGATGACCTGCTGGAGAAGAGCTCTGTGGAGAAGGACCTGGGGGTCCGGGTTGATGACAGGTTGGCCCTGAGCCAGCAGCGTGCACTGGTGGCTAAGAGGGCCAATGGGATCCTGAGGTGCATCCGGAGGAGTGTAGCCAGCAGGTCGAAGGAGGTAATCCTCCCCCTCTACTCTGCCCTGGGCAGGCCCCACCTGGAGTATTGTGTCCAGTTCTGGGCTCCGTGGTATAAAAAGGACAGGGATCTCCTGGAGAGAGTCCAGAGAAGGGCTACAAAGATGATTAAGGGCCTGGAGCATCTCCCCTATGAGGAAAGGCTGAGTAAGTTGGCACTGTTCAGCCTGGAGAAAAGAAGACTAAGGGGGGACCTAATTAAAGTCTATAATTATCTTAAGCAGGGGATGTGGGGGGAATCGGCCAGGCTCATTTCAGTGGTCTGTGAGGATAGGACAAGGAGCAATGGCTGCAAGTTGGAGCACAGGAAGTTCCGCACCAACATGTGGCAGAACTTTTTCCCAGTGAGGGTGACAGAGCCCTGGAATAGGCTGCTCAGGGAGGTGGTGGAGTCTCCTTCTCTGGAGATATTCAAGACCCGCCTGGATGCCTTTCTGAGTGATATGTCCTAGGGAGCTGCTTTGGCAGGGGGGGTTGGACCCGATGATCTCTCGAGGTCCCTTCCAACCCCTACAATTCTATGATTCTATGAATGTTCATATGATTTTGAAGTGTCCGTGGTAATATGTGGTAATATGTGTCCTGAGACAAAAAAAGAAATTTCATTTGCGTATTTTCTTTGTTTCTTGGTTTTTGTTTGTTTTTTCTCAAGAATTTGATACAATATGAATCAAAATTTATTGGCATGGCTAATTGATGTGTAGCATCTTGTAGTCATTTTCACAAGCACAGTAGTGATGTTTTGTTTTACTTTTAATACTTATTGGCTTGCTCTTTTTTATAGATGGTAGCCCTCATTTATGTAAAACAAACTCACAAGGAGTTTACACGAAAAAGTTACATTGAGTTTGAATCCAAATAAAATGACATGAGCAGAAAATCTAGGCCATTATATTTAAGATAACCAGATGGCTAAATACTTTGGTGGTGTCTCTGGTAAAGGCTGCTGATGTTCAGAATGAAGCTCTCTAGTTGGTGCACTGACTTGTTCGCAGTTTTTACACAGCAGCAGTTTTTCCTGCATGATAAATTTATTGCTCAAAAAAATTATCAAGATGATTTCTTAGAGTACCTGTTCACAGAGGATAAATCGTCCTCACATATTTTATTTTCTGGATGGATTTTGATATTTCAAAGGCTATGCAGTTGTTTAGCATTTAAATCTCTTGAAAATCAGACTGAAATTGCACATGACAGCTTTTTTGTCATGAAATAAAGATAGCTTGGTGTCAGCTTGATGATGGAGAGGATTTCAGATAATTTTAACCATTTTTGCTTTTTTAAGCTCTATTCAATTCTTCTCAGTAGGCCAGTATGGTATATGGTTTCTGCCCAGCTTGTTGGGTGAATTTCTCTGTTGAGTTTTTAGCACCTCATGTCTTTGTAGCAACCTCTCCAGCTTGCATTCAGGACAAGAATACACCCCTTAACCTCAATCACCCTTCCCAGCACTTCATGTGAACTTTTAAATTACATAAAGATGTCTGTTAGGAGGCAAAATATTACCATTATGGAGTTGAGAAATATTGATAGTCTGGATTGGTATCCAGACTCAGTCCAAACAGAACATCTTTTGAGATTTCCCATCTCATTTCTCAGAGAATCCTATCTAGCTTGGTTTTATTTGTCTTGCATTAATCTATTTTTCCCCACGGCACTGAGCAGCACTGAAAGTGTTTGGCAGTTCCTCTTCCCCATGTTCTTGGCTAGATGGAACTTGTGGCATGTTACACTGCTGGACAGGGACAGAAAATCGACCCCCAAGGATTTGCTGATAAGAAAAACCCAGATGTGATGTCTGTAAGGTTTCAATCTTTTTTGCCCTCTTAACCATGGAAGAATTTTGTCAGCTGTACTAATTACGTTATCATCCTGATACAAGGTTCATTAAAGTACTTCTAGCCTATAGCCTAGAGCTCAGAAAATTCACTCTCTTTAAATAATCCAAGAGATAAAAAGAAAATCAGATGAGAGATTGTACATGATTTCGTCTACTGTGTTGAACACCGAGACGGAAATCACCGATTCACAAAGAAAAGAACATTTCTGCCAGAAATTCAGGTCATGCTGGAACTTTCCTTTCTTCTCTTGCACCTCTAGATGATTTAGATAGGCCCTGGCTGTTCATGAGGTCCTGGTTTCATGATGGCTAGCATCACTACCCACTCCAAAGAGATCCTGCTAGATTTGGGAGAGGATTGTGTGAAACAGATTGCAAAATGAAGGCCTGAGCAGTGGCAAACATGGCAAGGACCCACATCTGACCTTCTCTGCCTCCCTAGGCAGTCAGTGGCTCTGGAAGTATCTCAGAGAAAGATTCCTCTAGTCTTATGCTAGTTTCTTGAAATGTGGCTGTGTGTGTATAATAGGAATATAATTTTTTTTACTTAGGTGCTGCTGTTTAATTTTCTAGGTGAAACAATTCAGTCTGCTGGCAAACTATCCTACTGCAGTTTTTCAAGATAAGAGCAGCAGGCTTATTTGTAATTCTATGCACAGATTTTGGGTTTGAAGTTGGATTAGACTTTTCTAAAATGTGTGAAAACTTCTTTGAAATTCTCTGGGGAAGGGAGACCTTCTCTATTTATTATACAGATTAACTGATTTTGCTCCTCAGAAGCTTGCCACAGCTTCCTCACTTTTCTTTGCTGGTTCTGACTATGCACTTGGCATGACCACAATTTATCCAAAGCCATTTCAGTGATCTTAACTACACACACTGGGCTGTTTGTTCTTTCTCAGCCTGCCTTGTCCTGGAGTAGAGAATGTAAAAAGCTTTTTGCCCATATGCCACCGAGAAGGCAAATAAATATTTTCCCCTGCATTATCAATCCTGTCAAAACCATCCAACCATCAGCTGCACCACAATTAGACAGTTCTGGAGTGAGGGACCCAGTCATGGTATTCCTGGCACCTCTTCCTCACTGCAGTGCCTTTTCTAAACGGTGTCAATGCTGAGAACAAAAGATCAACGCTTTCAGATTTGAACTGGCTTCCAGCAACCTCCTGGGTGAAATAACAATTTAACCTGTCAAGCTGTGCAAACTTTGGTAAGCAGCTACCTGATAGATGATATTTCCTCACACTGCCAGAGGTGAGAGTATCCTGAGCGCTGTGGCTGGTACGTGTCCAGCACAAACACAAGGAAGCTGCAGGATGGACAGTTTTCTGTAAAGGCTCCTCCACGCTTCAGGTTAGTCATCTCAGCTGCCTGAATTCACATTCCAGGCAGACTGTAAGCCCTCTGTGTTTCCTTTTTCTTGAAAGCTATTAGGTCACTGTATTTACTGATGCCACATTGGCTTTGGTTATTTTACAGTCTTGTTGTACAAAGATAACGCCAAAGCAGGTGATTCACACCCATCCAGCCTACTTAAAATGTTATTAAACAAACATAGAACTAGCACAATTTCAGCTGTTGTCCCCTCGTGAATAAAGAGATAAATCTCTCACCAATAACAAGAGTAAATTTGAATGAAATTTGCCATCTATTACAGTACTGCACAGAAATACTGCTATATTTTAGTATAGATTGCTCTATTTTTAAAGTACATCCAAGGAAAACCCTTATTTTGTTTAGGGAAAAAAAAGAGAAAGGTCTGACTTTGTTTTAGGTCTGTTTTCTGTTGCTGTCTTGTGGTTCTGTTAAGAGTTTACTTCAGCATTTGACACATCCAGGTCTTTATTACAACCTGGACACATCTGTCATTGGAAGCTACTGTGATCCCATGTTATGGAAAACAATTTGGTGATAAGGGCTTTTAGTGAAACATAACAAAGTAGGTAGGACAAAATCGTTGGTCAGAGAGGATTGCGTTACAGCACAACTGTTTCCCAGTAAATATTAAAAACATCATCTGCTGCTCCCTTTAACACTGTGAAAATTTCATTTTATTAAGATCTGAGCAACAAATTATTTTTTGATGACTTTAAAAAGTAATTTGCAGCTTAAATGTGTCTGTGTTTTGGGGGTAATTTATGACTGTTTTCAGATTGTATGATGATATTTATTAAGATCATTTTTCAATTTCCTTCCTTTTATGAAAAAAGGAAAGGTACTAAGAGATTATACGTAGATTTCTTTCTCCTTACATCTTCTTTCTTAACACAAACACTATAAAATAAATAGCTTCACGCTGTGCAATATTTTATAAAAAAACCTAGAATGATAGAAAGCTGGTTTTGTTTGGTCTTTAGAGAATCAGAGTATTTAATAACTTAAGATTCATTGAAAATCAAGCCTGCCTCAGCATAGGCTACTGCATGTGTTGATACAAGATACTAAAGAGTGAATTTTTGTTTTCCTCCTACCTGATTTCAGATCAAGAAGTTAAAGGTGAGGAAAATTAAGTTATAAAGCAGATGAAAAAGACTTTGCCTCAGAGCTCTATAAATCACTGTAATGGAAGGTTCATGCCACAAATAGAAATCCAGAAATTCCCCCAATCGCAGCTGAATGCGGCAGAAAGAAGGATGCACACAACTTAGTACTACTGCAGAAAGGTACCATAAAATGCAGTAAAACCACTGCCTGTAGTTTCAGTGCCAGTCTAGCTCCACTGAAAAGCTTGCCTGTTCTGTTTTCATCCTACAGTTACTGGAAAAATACCACAGGCCTCTTCTGGGCATGTACAAAAGCCCACAAGGTTAACATACATACACACATATATATATATATATTCATACATGTAGACATAAAACATCTTCAGCAGCTATCACAAGAATATTTTGAGATCATGTTGTGATGAGGGATCAATACTTTATTCTTTTGCAACTTGATTGCATCATGGTTGCACTTAGGACACCTTTCAAACTATCTGAGGAAGTGTTTTCTCTGATCCCAGGCCAACAAAAGTCCCTGAGGACAATTGCCTGATTTTCTCATTCCTCAATCATCCCTGACTCCACTTTCATTCCCCAATTTTTAATATAACAAGAACTGCAAGTACCCAAATCATCATAGCAAA
Organism: Gallinula chloropus; assembly: GCF_964237585.1. Lineage (NCBI taxonomy): Eukaryota > Metazoa > Chordata > Aves > Gruiformes > Rallidae > Gallinula > Gallinula chloropus. The sequence goes on along the minus strand of NC_140089.1, from coordinate 15,748,886 downwards.
ATTGATGTATTATTAGACTACTGGTAAATGGCTATAAACATGTTTTCAGTCTTCGTCGTAGTATCTCAGCTTAAATCACCATGAATATAAACAGTGATGTGTAACAGCATGGAAAACCCAGAGAGAGTACCAGGTGGGTTTTCTCTTGTTTTTCAAGAGCATATTGCTTCAGAGCCTCTGTATGGACTTCATGCTTCCTTTTCATAAAGCTCCTTCACCCTCACCAAACCATTATGACTGTAAGAAACAATCACTAACCAACATTGATATATTTCTGACACAGTTCATATACTGAAAAAAAAGTGTGGAATAGAAGTTTTGGAGATTTTTTTTCCTCCAAGTCCATCAAGTGTCATGATAAGAAAATTTAGAGATGCATGTCTCTAAACAGAACATTTTCTTCACCTCATCATTTGACTTTTGATGCATGCAAGACGCTATGTTGGTTCCCAAAGACAGTGTAAGATACTTGGTACTATCTGGAAATAAAAAGTTCCTGCAGCAGGGTAAGATATTTAATTGTTAGAGTCCCTACAGTGCATTAAGGAAAAGAAGGGGAGGGTAGAAATATTTCACTAATGTGGATCATGTTTTCACCATAGCATGTGGATTTGGTCCTATGTGAACACACGGTTTCTAATGATGTTTTTAAGTGTAGGACTGAGCAGCACAATTATTCTTGCAAATTGCTGTCACGTTTGTTTACTGAGTAGTGATTCTTGCATTTGCTGTTCACTGTATGCAAGGTGGCATATTTTTGCACTGAATTTGGGGACCCCAGACTGCGTTATAAAAAGTAAGAAAACCACCTAGTCACTTGTATAAAATTAGAAGATATTGCTAAAAATTATCACAAGCTTCATATTAATTTACTCTGAAAGGAGGAAAATTCAAAATATATCACGTTATTGCAGCTTTGACTCACCAACCGCCTTGTTATACATACAGCTTCTAGACTTCAATAATCAGAATTACTGATGATCTTCCATTATTCTTTTACATAGCATTTCTGATTTAGGTATCTTAGATGACTCTTCCTTTTGGTCTGAGATTTAGAAATATATTCTGCAACTGTGTCATTGCATCTTGACACAAGTACATGGATTAAAGGTATTGTAACTAACACTTTTTTTTCTCTGTGAAGTAAACCAGTAATACTCATAAAGTAATTTATTTTCAAATGTAGAGGTTTCTTTTAAATTTTCAGCAGATTACAGGAGAAAGGGCATGAGTAGATTTTTTAAGGTAGGCTATCACTGCTCAAATACAACTTTTTCCTCACAAGGGAACAAAAATGTGGTTGGATGCATTGAACATCTTTTCTGACCTAAACTTCCACTGCAATATGCAGAGGAGAAAGGGATACTTTAAAATTATACAGCTGCCATATTTTTACACACAGGAAGGTCTGAGAACGGAACTATTTGATGCTTAATTTTTCTGCAGTTAAACATTCTATACTGACCATTAAGCTCCTTGTACTGAGAGCACTTTTTTAAATGGTCAGAGCAATAAATATCTTCATCTGTCTCTGCAAACGTATATGAATGTAGTACTTTATTTTGGTATCGAGGCTGTGACAGCCCTTGGCTTTCAATACAATTAACTGAGTCATGCTGTTATAAAACTCCAAGGAGAGAAAAATGTCAGCCCCATAAACTTAGAAATAACAGGATTGCACTCTCTTTTTTCTTTGGACTCACTTCTCTTTCGGCTGTATGCCTTTCTTAATATTTTATAGGTTCAAAATGAAAGGGAAAAAAATCTGTTTTTTGAATTCCACTGTGTGGTATATTTAGGAAGAGCTACCTACATATAGCTTATAGCAATTTTCCAGAAATCTGTACCCCATGTGTAAAGATCTAACAGATTAATAGTCTTCATATTACTTATCCTAACCATATGGTCTCTTAATGTGGAATAAGAGCAAGATCCTGAAATTCTTGTTCTTGTATATCGTTTAAGTGAAATGGGGGTTATTGAGTACAGATCACTAAGCAGTAGGACCCAACAAGAGTTCCTAAAATTTATGTGAACATCCTGTTCATGGAGGTGAGGATGGTGGTCAGTGAAATATAACTTTCATTCAAGACTTTTAATCACATCAAATTTTCAAACTCAGAATCTTTAATATCTAATTACTCCTCAGGGGACCAGCAGTGACTATCACTAAAGGATATATACAAGCCTTGGGCAAGGATGTTTGAAAGATTTGGTAGTTTCAGTTTGTGTAAAGTTCTGCCTAATCATGCAGAGCTGCTTAGGTTTCAGAAGACCCTTCAATCTGCTGGTACCTCAAATTATGGATGGTTTATGCACATTCACAACTGAATGCTTGTATAGGAAGCAAAAATTAGACATCAGGAAGAGCAGATTTTGAGAATTAGGAGCAGAAGTTGGTAGAAAGAAAAGAACAAGCTACCAGAAATGTGCAGAGCAGGAGAAATTCAGTGTGCAGTGTAATTCAGTCAATTGTTGATACTTATTTCAATAATCACACATGTGTTTTGGAAGATTGAATAGGAGAACAGAAGCAGGCACCACTGACCTAATGCATCCCTCTCATCTGAAGTGAGATAATCATAATAACCAGTTGATTGTTAGTCTGATGTTGCTAAAGCCTGGGTCATGCTTTGGAAGTGTTGATCTACTTGAGACGCCTGAACAGACTGGACCAATGGGCTGAGACCAATGGGCTGAAGTTTAACAACACCAATTGTAGAGTGCTGCACATGGGACATAACAACCCCATCCAGTGCTACAGGGTTGGGGAAGACTGCTAGACAGCTGTCAGGCGGAGAAGGACCTGAGGGTGATGGTTGACTGCAGGCTGAATATGAGTCAGCAGTGTGCTCAGATGGCCAGGAACAACAATGGCATCCTGGCTTGTATCAAAAATAGTGTGGCCAGTAGGTCTCGGAAGGTGATTGTACCCCTGTACTCAGCATTGGTGAGGCCACATCTTGAATACTGTGTCCGGTTCTGGGCTCCTCACTAAATGGAAGACATTGAGGTCCTTGGGCATGTCTATAGAAGGAAACCAGGCTGGTAAAAGGGGATGGAGAGCAATCCTTATGAGCAGCTGACTGGGGCTGTTTAGATTGGAGAAGAGGAGGCTGAGGGGAGATCTTATCCCCACCTATAACTACCTCATCACTGCCAAAAATCAGTTGAAAGGAGGTTTTAGAGAGATAGGTGTTTGTCTCTTTGCACAAGAGACAGGTGATAGGAGGAGGGGGAATGGACTCCAAGCTGTGCCAAGACAGGTTTAGATTAGACATTAGGAAAAAAATTTTCACTGAAAGGGTTATCAGGCATTGGAACAGGCTACCAAAGGAGGCAGTTGAGTCACCATCCCTGGATGTGCTTAAAAGGTGGGTAGATGACGCACTGAGAGATATGGTTTAGCATAGGACAGGAACAGTTGGACTTGATGATCTTAAAAGTCTTTTCTAATCTAGTGATTCTGTGATCTTTTTAGTTTCTCTTAAGCCCTCCTCTTCTTTGATTCCTTTTGGTATTAAATATGTTCCATAACTGATAGGATAATTTATCACTTAAAAATTTGGTTTTTGTTTAGAATCAGTAGTAACTTGTAGTGTTGGAAGCAAGCACAATTGGGATTTCCCTGAAAGCACACTCAGCTTTCTATTTCCTCTTGGTATTTGGAAACAGCTTCAACTTTTTTCTGTTCTTTCTCTTTCGTATAATACCTTTAGTACACACACAGAAAGATGGGATTTGCTGTTGGTTTGTTTCTCCTAATGAAAGCTTCTGAAGGATCTCTCCGGATGTGAAGCCACAAAGTTAAAGTGGCAACAAAATGAACACTGTACAGACAGGAGTAGTACAGCATATAAATGAGGTATTTGGAAGAGAGAAATAACAGATGAGAAGAGTGGGGGATTCAAAGAAAAGTTTCTCAGTTCCACTTGAGCTGGCTTGACATACTGTGTCATGAGCTTTGTAAGTACAGAAAGGATGAGGAAATACAGTCTGTGGCCTCAGCTTCATACTTCATGTAGGATTGAAATGTGCTTTCAAAACCAACATGCTAGTATTTAAAAATAAAGTGATACTGGAGAAAAACCAAGTTTCTTCTGTCCTTTATGTAATGAAATGTTTTAAGGGGCATGTCACATGCTTGTCCCAGAGCTCTTGACAAAGCGTAAACCCCAGAATTTTTCTTCACATGCCTTTCTAGAAATAAAGGTTTATTAGAAAGTTAAAATAATAATTATGTAATAGCATTAATCTGGGAAGAGCACCATCTATTTTCTTCATGCAGATTAACTAAACCTTGTGCTAGCTAACCTTGCTCCTCTTGTCTTAGATCTGTGGTAAATTATAGGGCACCCAACAATGGAGGAGAAGAGATTTAGCACAGCTCTGGGAATTTTGCTGTTTCCTTGTAGGAAGGACTGTGTTAACCATTTCTGCAGCTGTTCCCTGTAACAGCTCCTATGGTTCTGTGTCACAGTTTTGCAGTTGCTCTTTAAAGAAAAATGACAGCTTTTGGGTTTATTTTCCAGGTCTAGACTATATTGCAGTTTCCCTTGCTTTTTCAGTAATTGGACTCAGTCATCACTGTTCATGTGAGATACCTAAAATTGCAAACTATGATAAATGAAGACTTAAATCCTAAAGCAAAGGGCCCTGGGTTTTACCCATAATAACAAAGTGAACATAGATATGCCAAACAAGATTATGGATTTTTGCATGTATTCATGTCCTTAGAGCATTATGCAGTCACCAAATAACAGTGGATGCTTCTGATTAGGCAAAATTGGAATCACTGACCCTGTGGGGTACATTACCTCACTCAACATGTTAAGTTTATGATAAGTATACAGAAAGCTGTGCTCACCTAGGATTTAATAGTGGGAATAAAACATCAATTTGGTATTCCCAGGCACTTTCTGTATTAAAATTATTGCTGAATCATTATTTTGCATGCAGAAGGTGCGTGTAATTGAAGAGTAGGTGTAACTACCATGCTTCTGTGAGCAAAATGCAACATGTAAATCTTGTACTTTTCAACAATCTCTTGGTTTACACACATATCTGCAATGCACGAAACAGTGGCATGGGATACTGCACATTCATTTCTGTATTAAAAGCCATCAGGAAATGTTGCTGAGGTTGATGCACAGCTGCTGTAAAAAGAGATGGCAATTTTTGCAAGGGGAGTTGTTGGATTTTTTCAGTGAAGCACAGAGACTTTTCAGACTGCAGTGTGCTGGAGCAAAACAGCATCCCACTGAGTATTCAGCTGAATGCAAATGTAGCGGATGTCTGAGCAAGGCTCTTCATCACACCATCATGTTACCAGAAGGCTTGTCAGTAGCTCTACTAAAAAAACCCCATGCAAACCAACCAACCAACCAAACAAACAAAACTGGGACTATGGGGTCAATGTTAACCTATAGAAAACACTTGAGAATATTAATATTATAATTAATTTTAATCACAATCTGACTTCACCCGAACTGTAGGTAAGCACAGAAAACCTGTCCTGCAATAAAATCAAGGAGGGATGTTATGCCAAAAGGTGTGTTTCAGGGAGTGCCAGGTGGTATGGTGGGAAGTGTATACATCTCACTACAAAGCTGTTAAACTTCTCATATGTTTTTATGCCTGTATCTTCTTGCAAATTCCCTTTTCTGTATGACTTGATAGAAATTCAGTTCTCATTTACGTATTGTAGGGAATTAAAACTCCTTAAAGACATAAAGGTACAAGTATATGTGTAAGTGTAAGTAACCTGCTTGAACATGTGGACAGCTGTCCAACCAGAGACATGGGTATTAAAAGAAATTAGAAGTTTTCAAAAAATAAATGGCACAGTTAATTTGTCTTCAGAGTAAATTTCCTTCATTTATTCTGACCACTCTTCTTCCATAGCCTCTTACTGTTGAAAAACTTCAGAACAACAGAGAAAATGATTATTGTTTGGTGATAATTGAACATCAATGGACTTTGATCAGCTCAGGAGGGTAAATTTGGCAACAATGATTTGGCCACACACAGTTCTGTTTTCTCTTCCTGATTTTAAAAGTGGTCTTACCACAGTTTGTTCTTCATACATATGCATAAAATATGCAAAATATAATGCAGCATAAGCTATTGAACTTCGTCAGAGCGAACTTTAGATTTCAATTTTTCTCATTTTTAACCTCAAAATCTTAAATTACAGTTCTTGTATTAATTTAAAATATATTGTAAATTAAAGCACCATAGGAAACGTAGCCATAGAATTTTGTTATTTGAACGTAAAAGCTACACAGAATATTCTTCAAAGGAATCATAGAATCATAGAATCATAGAATCATAGAATCATAGAATGGTATGGGTTGGAAGGGACGCCAAGGATCAGAGAGCTCCAAATCCCCTGCCACAGGAATGACTTAATGCTCCTTTCAGAGACAAAACTACTGATGAACACAACAAACATTTAATAATCCAACTTCCAGTTCTCATGTAACTGCAAACTCCCCTTTACTTCAGAGAATATTTAGCTTTTTTAGAACTGGTCCAGAAACCATGGAAACCATCACTACATCAGTAAGCTCTGACTTTTTCTTCTTTGGTTTTATTTTCTGGGCTCACTTTTGCAACTTTTGCCATGTGAATTACTGAAGTTATCTGCATCTGTGAAGCACTGGTGAAAACAGCGGGCCTTGGCAAAGCATCAGCTGCTGTGAAACATATCTTTTTACAAGGTACTTTAAAAGGATGACACAAATGCTAGAAGTATCATCCTGATCACTCACTTAGTAAAATCACAGACAATATGAATTTTCTGTTGATTATGGAGAGAAACTTTCCACTGGAATTTATTCTCCTTTCAGTGCTATTTATAAACATGAGGGAACCACTACATATAATCTGGGAAACTATTAGATTTGTAGGCAGTTTAGAATTAATGATATTCTGGCAACACTTTCGAATAACTAGCACATCATGTGCCTGGTGTGATTAATGTTCACAATACATAATGTCCCCAGGTATACATTGTAACAACAATAATTATCATAGGTATTTTGGGTTTTTTTGTGATTTTATAAAGGAAATACATGATTCTGTAGGAATTTGCCTGTAATTTAGAGAGGTCATTCATTAAAAAACACCATGAACAACCTAAAAGCCAAATGATTTCTGAAAATGAAGATAAGATAATTAGCCTGTGTTTATATTTATGACAGTGCTTAATAATGAAATAAATAAATTAGGTTTTGTAGCAATTAGTTTGAAACCTTTGTGAATTATATCTGACTACCTAGTGTTCTCAGGAAGACCCTTGAACTGTCTTAAATTTCTTTAGGCTACAGAAATCATTTTTATCAAGAAAATAATCAGTCATTTAAATATATTGTTTAAACATATAATTTGAAGATAATAGTGCCTATCAAAGGCAAAAACACAGACACATCATTTATTAGTGTATTATGTATTCTTAATGACATCTGCTCTGTTTTGTCTCATCTAACTTCTTTATTCTGGTTCTATGTTCTTTTCAGTTTTGTTTCCTTCGTCTTTTTGAAGAGATGGATTTAATTTCCACTGATGCCAAGGAAGGACACTTACTGACTTCAGAGGCCATTAAGTAGGATCCCATTTTGTTTTCTTTGTCAGCTTACTCTCTTGAATGCTGCTGCAGTTCTGCATAGCTGGGTACTGGCAGAGAACAGGGGGCTGCAAAGATGGTTGCTGCAAGAAGTAGCTAGAAGCACTCTGCAGACCCCAGAATGTAAACATCGTCCGATTCAAGGCCAGAGTTGCTGCTAAACTAAACAGTTGGGCTACTCCTAACTCTTTTGGTCTAAAAACTATATGCCATGTTTCCATCATCCTTCCCTTTCATTTATGCCTCTTACCCAATTAATTCTGTTTGAGCAGAAATCATCTTGAGATTTCAAATATTTTATAAAGAACAAATTTTTCTTGATCAAATACGCATAATAAATTTCTTCTATGAACATATAATGTTTTCACAGAGATACTGTAATCTAACTTTTTATTAGTTTTTAGTATATTTTTCCTGTTTTTGCCTTACTTTACTGTACTGTGATTTTATTTTTTTTTCTTCTCTGTTTTGAAATTATTAGATTTCATATTATTTTGGATAAGTCAGGTGTGGATGTTTGGTCCTTTCTCCCATGGTTCCAGGGCTACCAATGAGACACAAGCTGTTGAATAATGATGATAATACAGGATGTTGTCAGCACTAGGATTTTGAAAGCCACAGTGCTCAGGAATCTCTTCCCTTTTCCACATCAGTCTAATTGGACAGACAATTCTAAACATAACATACCATCAGCATACTAATGATAACGCAGCCCTATTTTGCTCAGTGGACCACATCAAATGAGTCTCTATTATAGAGGAATGCTTCATCAATTGTATCAGCTTTGCATACCCTCTGTGCATGCTAAACAACCATGGCTCGTGGTGGATGTGCACTACCAGAGGGTGTTCAGTTCCTCACTCTCCAGATTTCTTACAGCTGAACAAGAGGAGAGAAGTACAGTAGTATTGCTAGACCCAAATCAGCCTCTTTTCATGCTATACTATGACAGCAGTGAATCCACAGATCTTCAGGGTCCCTTCTCCTTTGAAAATGGACTGCCTCATGCTGCAGCAAACTATTCAGTAGTCCATTTCTGTTTTCTTAGCATCCCCAAGCACTAGGTATTGATCAGCTGCACAGGCTCAAAGTCTCGTGCTTCTTAGGGAGAAATTCTAGGGGGAGAAGGGTTGATTCCTATTTTTCATTAATGGCATTTTCTTACAGGACTTTGGTTCAGTAGCAGTTTAGGATTTATTAATACTTGAGATAGATCGCAATATTAGGCTGTAAGATTATTAACTGCATTTAATCATCAGCTAATTTAACAGAACGATTGAACAGAATTTGTTACAATCAAAACAGTGACTTAGTGAAACATTCAAAAATGAGAGGGTTGCACACACAACTGGGGGTTAGGTCAAATCACAAAGACAGACTGACAAACACAGCCTGCTGCGGCCCTGGAGACGTCAAAAGTTCTCCATTTTGGATTGCTGTTTATAGGATCTTGAGATGATTGGCTTTGGTCAATATTCTCCATTCTGGCCGCAGTTTGTGCTGAGTCATTCTGGCAGACAATTCAGACAGTGAGTAGCCCGGCTGTGGCCATGGTGTTCCTGGTCACCCTGGTCCAAGGTATTGTGATTGGAACCAAGATAACCAAGACAACTGCCAGAATGGGAGTTTTCCTCAAGGCCTGCATGGCTCATCCTGACGTACCATTCAGAGATCAGATATCCCAGGTGTGACTAGAGTGTCTGATGCCCAAGTCACTGCATTTGCATCCCAGATAGGAACACAATAGGGTTTACCCTGAGTTCTCAGAGTGGTCCAGGGGCTGCATGACCTAACTATTGAGTGGAAGAAAAGTGGCTTGTGGAATGATTCAACGATATGTAGTAATGCTGAGTAGATTAATATAGATGTAGCTTAAGAGATAATTAAGAGAATTGGTCACAAGGATGGGGCAACTCTGTGGCATCTTAGGTGAGAAGACCAGATATTTCCCTTTCAAAATTAATTTTAGGTCTCCTGTGCTGTTTTTTTAGGGCCAGGTTCAGATTCTTACTGCCATAGATGTAAAACTTCCGGTGCTGAATTTATGCATGTTGGTGACTTTGAGCCATGACAGCAACTTCCTCAGCACTGAGAAACCTGCAGCATGACATACAGAGGAACAAACATTTTCCTTGCTATGGTGCTGTACAGAAAAACTGGTCACCGGAGACCATTCCCATCCACATCATGATCGGAGCTGTGGCACACCACAGTCTCTCACATTTTGGTGGTGACGAATGACTGACAAATGGCAATGTTGCAGTAGAACTGCTTACCTCTCTCCAGCACAGGTGTCCTGAGCTCTGTCAATGTGCTGCATGTCACAGGCTGCCAGAGGAAATACCATGCAACACAGGGGATGTGTGAAGGAAGACTTCATGTTTAGTCTTACTGTAGCAGCAGTGTATAGTAGTCTGGGAAGAGCAGCTCTGTGGACCAGAGGTACCTGAATTAGGTATCTCCCAAAAACACATCTGTGAGTTTATGGATCCCCTTTGAAAAGGAAGAAAGAAAAAAAAGTCCCATTAACAAATAAAAATATTTTTCCAAGAAACAAATAAAACCAACCCAGCTATACATTTTTTTAACCTATGACAATGATTCTTTCTTTCCTGTTCTGTTTTAATCCTAGGAAATATGGACATTTGTATTACTTCATTATACATTCTTTAAATATTCTTTTCAAAATATGAAACATTAATAAAATTACAGCAATGAGAAAAATCCTTCTAATCTGACTGTTCTCAACACAATACACTTTGATTCGTAAAGTGGGATAGTACAAAGCCTCCATAATTTTACTATTGCGCAAGCAATGTACACAAAGACAAATTTCAAAGAATTGCTAACTTCAAACCTGGTGTCTACATGATTATAATTAACTTCTCCCCCTCAAAGACGAACTCTGAAAATAGATTTTATGAGATAAAGCATAAGAATTACACTAGGGCCTGATCTAAAGCACATTTAATTGGTGGGAGTCTTTTGTGAACTCCTCCAAGCCGTCAGACCTTTAGTGTACAATTCTACAGTTCTGTATTATGGCTCTAAATTGCAAATAATGAACATGAATTACTTAAAACTCCTCAGCAGAAATTTACCTTTATCATACCAGATTTGTTGTGTAACTTCCCCCACACATCCTCTTATACAGATTCTGCTCTTACGCACAAGATGTATTTTGATGGGTCTAACTGTTTATCCAACACTTTGTTGCTCAGTGTGTTTTAACTCAGCTACTAGCATCTTCTCTCAACTGGTGGTGGTTGGAGGGGTGTGGGGGTAATTTGTCTGATTTTAATGATTGGTTTATATATGTTACCTATACACAGATTCTGTCCCTAAGAAATAATTGAAAAAAACACTTCATTTATACTAATAGAAGGTTGGATTATGACATTTAGCATACATAGGCGGTAAATTTTTAGTCTGTTTTGATAGTTCTGGTCTAGTTTCCCAGAACAGGAGAACATACAGAGAAGACACCTCACTGTCAAATTATCTATGGAGGCTGAAGATGGCTCAGAAATAGCTTGATTAAAATAGAACACAATTTATCTTTATGAAACAAATAGGGGAACTGAGAGCTATGAGAAAGATGCACTTAAGTTTTCATGTTTGTTTTTAAAATCTCTGCAAATGTTCATCACCAAATCAAGGTCCAAATGAACATGCTTTTCACAAGTTTAATTCTCTATTATCTTCTGTTATATATATTATCGTAAGTCCAGTGCAGTCTTCACCAACACTTCACAATCACAATGACAATCCTAAGGTTGGAAAAGACCTTTAAGATCATCAAGTCCAACTGTTCCCATACTAAGCTAAACAATATCCCTAAGTACCTCATCTACCCTTTTTTTAAACACATCCAGGGAAGATAACTCAACCAACCCTTTCAGCAAAAATTTTTTTCTAATATCTAATCTAAACCTGCCCTGGAGCAGCTTCATGCCATTTCTCTTTGTTCTATCACCTGTCACCTGGCTGATGAGACCATGGCCCACCTCCCTACAATCACCCTTCGGGTAGTTGTAGGTGGTGATAAGGTCTCCCCTCAGCCTCCTTTTCAGGCTAAACAGCCCCAGCTCCCTCAGTGGCTCCTCATATGATTTGCCCTCCAGTCCCTTCATCCGGTAAGTTGAAGTCCCCAATAGGGAAGAGGGCTAGTGATTGCGAGTAAAAACCAGCTGTGGCCCTTACAGGGATCGAGCCCCCGACTGTGGGATTATAAACACCATGTTGTAACCAGCTGAGCTAATGGGCCTAGGACCTGTGTTGCACTGCACGCAGAGTTGTGCAGCTGGTGGGAGGGACGGTGTTAGGGGGAGGAATAAAGAAACCAATTAGCAGAGGACGGTTTCGATCCCACGCTTCCGCTGTGCCGTTCTCTTTTCTTAGGGAGATTTTACTAATAGTCTACTCAAGTATCTCATGTTGAAAGACTGCTCATGTGGCCTATGATTTATGTGTTGAAGAAAGGGATGCATTTCTGCCATGGATTTCTCTCCTGGTGTGTTCTGCTCAAGAACTCAGGCAGCTGATGTAATCACAGATCCTTTCCGGAGGTGATTTCCTGAGAATGAGAAGATTTGTGTGGTGGCATATGAGAAAATGAGCTGGTAACAGAACCAGGCCCCAAAGAAAGAGCATGACCATATCCTTCCTGTCTTACAGGAAGTTTGACATTTGACAGCTGGTTGGCTGAATTAAATTATGTTCAGAAACAACATGTAACCCAGGCTGAGAGAGAACTTTGAGGAAGACTAAAGGAATGTAAAGGACTTCTGTCACTAAAAGTAAAAAGATTTTCCTTCAGCACCAAGAAAACTAACAGAAAGAATGTATGCTCATGCACATATGTATGTGTTTGGAACAGAAGAATTTGCTAATTTGCTAATTAGCCTTTCCCAAATTACCAGCATTAGAGTGACTTTTGAAAAAGATTAGAACTTGATTTTTTTTTTCTTCCACTTGTCGCATTTTCTTTATTTTCATTATTGAAACAACAAAGAGATCTGGGGGTAGGGTCATGAGTTTGGGAAACCAAAAGAAAAAAGACCCAAATTGGAACCTCTGAGAACAGGAGGGAGAAAAAAACAGACACTAAAAATTGAAACAAAATATCAGAGGTTCACAGAATAATGAGGGTTGAAAGGGACCTCTGGAGATCACCTAGTCCAACACCTGTGAAAGCAGGATCACCTAAGGCAAGTTTCACAGGATCACATCCAGGCAGGTTTTGAATATCTCCAGAGAAGGACACTCCACAGCCTCTCTGGGAAGCCTGTCCCATGCTCTGACACTCTCACAGTGGAGTGACATGCTCAGATGGAACTTCCAGTTCCAGTTTGTGCCCACTGCCCCTTGTCCTGCCACTGGGCACCACTGAGAGGAGTCTGTCCCTGTCTTCTTGACACCTGCCCTTTAGAGCGTTGATGAGAACTGTTCTCAGTTTCCTCTTCTCCAAAATAAACAGCCTCAGTTCTCTCAGCCTTTCCTCACACGAGACATATTCCACTCCCCTCATCATTCTTGTAGCAGCACTCTCTCCTCCAGTTCCCTGTCTTTCTTGAACTGAGGAGCTCAGAGCTGGACACAGAACTCCAGGTGTGGCCTCACCAGGGCAAAGCAGGGGGGCAGGAGAACCTCCCTCTACCTGCTGTCCAGGATCCTCTTAATGCACCCCAGACACCATTGGCATTCTTGGCTGCAAGGGCATGCTGCTGGCTCATGGAGAGCTTGTTGTCCACCAGGACTCCCAGGTTCTTCTTTGCGGTGCTCCTTCCCAGGAGGTCAACCCAATACCTGTACTGGTGCCTGGGATTATTCCTACCTAGGTGCAGGATCCTACACTTGCCCCTGTTGAGTTTCAATAGGTTCCCCTCTGCCCAACTCTCCAGCCTCTCCCAGTGTCTCTGAACAGCAGTACAGCCTTGTAGTGTGTTGTCCACTCCTCCCAGTTTTGTATTGTCAGCAAACCTTATTAGGGTACATCCTTTCCCTTCAGCCTGGTCATTGACGAATCTGTTGGATAAGACTGGACCCAGCATTTATCCTCTGATCACACTGCTGGCTACAGGCCTCCAGCTAGTCTCTGTGCTGCTTGTCACAAGTCCTTGGGATCTGCCATTCGGGCAGTTATCTATGCACCTCACTGTCCATGCATCTAAGCCATACTTCCTAAACTTGCCTTTGAGGATGTTATGGGAGGTGGTGTCAAAAGCCTTGTTGAAGTTGAAATAGACATCTGCTGCTGTCCCTTCATCCACTCAGCAGGCCATGCCACCATAGAAGGCTATCAGATTTGTCAGGCATGATTTCTTTTAATATTAACTTTGGTTTTAAATGCTTCCACCTTTTTTTGACCCTATGCGATCGTAAGTACCTTTAAATCAGTTATTTGCTGTATTACCACAAAGATATATAAGAAGGTAACAGCAGCAGCAGTAAACATTCATGAAGCCAAAGTAACCCTAAAAAGACATAGCTATGTGGACAAAGATGGAACAGATTTTTAAGCAGAAAATACAGAGCCTGAGGATCTCCAGCAGTATTACTGGGGTTTAAAAAAACCCAAAACCAAACCCAACACACAAACCAAAAATACCAAAATCAACCATCAAACAAAAAAACTCACTAAAGTGGTCAGGTTTCTACAATGACCTTTTTTTTTTTTCTCATATATAAGTAGATGTATGCCTGTGGGTGTAAGGAAGGCAAAGTTTCAGAGACATTGTCGGGAGCTGAATATAAGAAAGGAAGTTTGGTTGCTATATAAGTTTTAGTGTCTAAAATCTGAGTTCTTGAAAAAATGTCTCTGTGAAATGCCTTCTAGCTAGGTCTAGCTAGCTCATTCTTTTCAAAGGTCATTCTTCATTATAATGTTAGATTTAATTTTAATCATAAAGTAAAATTGTATGCATATGGAATATGTGCATAATAATTGTATTTTATTAAGATTACTTATTGTAGCAGAAGCCATATCAATCATTTAGATAGGGAATTGTCACAGCGGATAACATTTTTTTCTCTCTACCAATTCTGTAAGTCCTGGAATCCTGAGTAGGACTATTTCCTCTCCCAAGAGGACAGCAAAGCCAGGCTAGAGCCACTGCAGATCATCTGACACCTTGCTCAAAAATAAGGCTAATTTATTATCTGTTATCTTTGTGCAATGAGTGCTTTCTGAGCTCACTGGATGGGGAACTGTCCCATGCTTCTTTGTTTCGTCTGTTTGAAATTTTTTCCTGATATCAAACTTGAACTTAATTTCCACCACCACTCCCCCCATTTTATGCCCATGTAGGTAATCTTCCTTTAGCTGTTCTTATGTCTGCAGTTTTCTCAAAACCACAAAAATCCCAAATTGTTAGTTATTTGATTGTCAGGTATGATTTCTAGAAATTAGTTATTTTGTTAGACTCCTCTAGACCCTTTGCCATGGATCCACAACTTTCCTGAAGTTCAGTTATCATGATGAGTCTCCTCTAATAATGCATTTATTGAAATATCCGTTTTTATATCTTCCAATAGGAAGATTTTTTGCAAAATATTAGCTCGTGTCCAGCTTGTCATTTACTGTAACACTCCAGATCTCTTCCTACACAGGTGCTTCCCTGCAAGTTTTCCTCCACTCAAAATCTATGTACTTGCTCTATACTGAAATTCATGCCAATTTCACCAGGCCATTTTTCCAGTGTTCAAATACTGTTGAGCTCCTGTCCTGCAGCACACATATAACTTCTCCCAGATTCATCCCAGTTTTTAATGGAAACAAAAATAATTAAACAAGTAAACACCTTTCTCTCTGTGTGCTCCTACAGTCTCTGGTGAACTCTTTAATAAAGCTCTTTAATAAAGGTGCCCCTTCTCAGAGTTAGTGATGGGCAATTACTGATATGGGTATCTAATTTAACTATCTAGATTATGGTTCGCAGCACACTTACATAAACGCTGTGTGCAACCAGTCTGGAGCTAAATGAAATATTCTGCAATTTGCAATGCACATGGGAAGTGCTTTACTCTCTGTTTTGCATCTTTTCTTCTCCCTGTTGTGCGGCTCCACTCACAGAGTTCAGATTTCCACCTTTGTTTTCTCTTTCTGCAGAGTTATGTACAGCTCAGAAACCTGTATTACTGGAAGAGCTCTGGGGAAGACGTGAAGCAGTCTTGCTCATGGAATTACAACTGATATTTATCATATCTTATAAAGTAGAAAGAAAAAAGTTATACCACCACCCAAATAACACAAACTGTCTTACCTATCCACCTAGTGTATGAAAATTTTTCCTTCTCCCTAAAGAAATACTTTACTGATCAAATCAATTCAGTGTTGCATCCAATCTAAGAGACAGTAAGTTAAGCTATAAAGGTCTGGTATTTTGATCTGGTTCTTCCTGAAATATAATCTATAGATTGAGCTAATTCAGATTCTTGATGACATAGTGACTGCTCTTCTTGGGAATGTTCAAGAAATGCATACTGCACTATGAATATATATGTACACCATGTAGCTTAAGAAAGTCCCTTTCACAGAAAGAGAACAGACATTTATTTCCTATTTTCTTTCTGGCCATGTAACTCCCAAGTTCTGCTACTTTGCAATCAGTGCAATCAGAAATATAGCCATGGAAGACTCAATTATTAGCAGTGAAATACCATATGTGGATGGACCTGACACATTTCAATCCACTGAAAATTTGTTTGTTACCTATCAATCAGAAGTTAGAAAAAAGATGGTTTTATTTTACCGCCTTTACCAGACTCAGTTCCCTTTAACCTCCATAAAACAGGCTGCCTGTAGCTGATAAGAAAACTTCTCTCTGGAAGTAAAGCCTAGGAACCAGGCATAGATGATGCAAAAGGTAGTCCTGGCCTCACAACCACTGTTACTGCTTTTCAAGGAAATAAACAAAAATGCACACAAACATTTTTCTGATTTATAATTCACAGTCAATAAAGAGAAAATGCTAATCATACTAATTTCCTCCTACTGTGGACGTGATACATAAATAATCTATTAACATGTGAGGGCCAACAGGGTTAAGCTGTTCAAATACTGTCATTGATTTCTTCTCTTTTCCCATATGCTTACTTCTTCTCATTCAACCGGTACTAAGTAGCACTTCTTTGTAGTTATGCTATAAAAGTTTGTTCCCCTGAGAATTTCTTGGAGCCTCTGCTGTTGAAGCAATAATTACAAGAAGGTGAAGTATTTGACTAATCAGCAGCAGGAGTCTGCAGGGGTCCAAAGCTGAATGACAAATGCCAATATCCACTTTAGGTTTGTTGGATCAACAAGCCAATATGGTGAAACTGATCCATCATCTTGTCACCGATTTCCTTTGCAGTCTCAGAAGCCTGCCAATTAAAAAAAAAAAAAAAAGTAATCACTATGCATCACTCAGCAGTGATTGCAGGCACATGATAAATAGCATCTTTTGCTTTCCCTCTTGTCAACACCTGATGTCTTTTGTTTTAATTTGTACATTTTCTGAGGATGCTGTGGATTCCAATCTAAACCTAGAGAGAAAAAAATGTGCCATAAATATGCATAGGTTGGATTTAAAATACCATTCATTAAAAACAGCTAAACTTCATGGCCAATTTAGAAAAGCAGCAGGGAAAATTTGGTAGTGATATAATTCTAAGCACCGAACAGTGGGTTACTCTTCCTCTTGATCTTTTTCACTGGAAATGCTCCTGTCCCAATTTTGTGAATACAGAACAAAACTCAAAGCAAAACTCAAAGTAAAACTGCCATTGTACCAGGCGTCCAGCTCCTGCATACTTGGAGTATAAGCACCGCTACAGTAATAAAATAGACTAGACTATGCTTACACTTACTCAAATCCTTCCTAAAGTTCAACTGTGCCAAGCTGATGAATCTGTATAATCTATACCTCGAAACTCTATCCTTTTCCTTTTTTCTCCCTTTTTTTTTCTTCTTTTTTTTCTTTTACCCCCACAAGAAAAGGAGTGCCTTAGGACCACTCTGCAAGAAAGAATTTCTCTGAATATTTCTTCATACTTTGCACTTCAAACTCCTTCTGCTGGATTTGTACCTCAGGTCTGAAATGCTAGATGTTAATAACATGAATGTTTGCAGAAAGGTTTTTCTATTCAGAAGCACAAGCCTTTTATTTATCAGATAGCATTAGCACAAAGCAGGGAATGAAACAACAGCATGTGGCATGTGTGATTGCTCACAACTAAATAGCACCTGCTGTATTGAGCCTTAGAGGAAGAAGCATTTAAAACAAAATAAAAATTCAAATATTTGTAAAGCGAATATGAGAAGATGGAAACCTGCTCAGTGGTACTTTGGACTCAGAAAGACATGAAATATCAGCAAATCCCACTGTTATGAACTCTTTACAAGATTCTCAGATGAATTCTGTCATTCTTCAGCTCACTTTTTCAACAGGGAAGTTTCTGCCTCTTTTATTAAAGGAAAGTGTTCTCTCTCTACATAACACTTTAATAACAGCATTCTAAAATGTAGTCCAAAGGGGAAAAGTGAGATGAAAACTTGGAGGCTGAATTTTCTACAAATAGAAATGCCATTGTAAAGCTGATTTTTCAAATAGCTTCTTCCATTAATCTCCAGGACTGTGTGCAATGACAAGTGGTGTATGCTTTTAAAACATTCTTGGGGGACCAGAGTCCCTAATGCAATCGTGTGCAATACGATGATCTTCTGGCGTTAAAATAATGCATCCCTCATAATCTATTGAGCTGAAATAGCTAAGCAAGTGGAAATCATGAATTTATTTATATATTTACATTGTGACTGTAAGAATTAAAATGCTGTTGGCAGGAATCCAAAACTGAAATCTGAATTCTAGGTATTGGGCTTTTTGTCTTTTGATTAACAGGAAATTATCAGGGCAGCACCAAATCTCTCCTAGTCTCTTTCAAACATTTGAGAACAATAAGAACGAGCAGGATTTACTTTTTAAGTGAGCATACATTTAAATATCCACAGACAAAGAAAAGTACAATGAGCAAGCAGGAGCATTAGAAAATATGAAAACCTTTATTCTGAATTCTGAACAGTGGTGTTCGTGCTGCAAAGATGTGTACGCTCACAGTTGGATACTGGAAATGTTCCACTGTTCTCTGAACCTCTGCTTCAAAGTTTCAAAAGGCAAACAAATACACTTGCTAAAAAAGGGAAAATTCCACCTCCTGAGCTGTATCTTTATGGATTTTTTTATTTATTACTTAGAAACATAATTTTAAAACAGCAACTTAAAAGTAAGCCAGTGATGCTACTGCTATACTGTTTAGCTTGTTTCACAATGAACTTTTAAATTGGATCACAGTGAATTAACACATGGAATAAATAAATACATTTAAAATTAATCTATCTTAATAGTTTGTCCCTGCTACAGTTACATAGCTTCATGGATTTCAATCCAAGGTTAAATAAAAAATTTCAAACATTTTATGAAAACTTTTAGGATTTAAAACTGCAATCAAATTATATAACAACTTCCCTCAGTAATCTTCTTAATTAATAATAAATAACTTAAAAATATATGCTCTCTATGTTCATGAAAGCTTTGTTTCAGGAATAAAAGCTACAGAATCAAGCCATCATTTTTAGTGTGTATGATAAAGTCATCTTGGAGACTTTGGTTTGTCAGTGTTCTTGCAAATACTACTCATGGATTTAGGATAAAGGCCAGACCTACAGTCGTGAGCATAGCTAACATGAAGAACAAGAAGCTAGAGAAAGGCTGAAAACCAGTCCTTAGCATGCAGGAAGTTGTCTCCAAGTACTGGAGCAGACAAGGTCACCACATTTCATCACAGTAATACTGGAAGCAGTCTGCTTTGCCAGTGCATGCCTCCTTTCAAATCTAATGCACCAATTACAGATAGTTGCATTTTAAATGTGTGCTGCTGTACTTTTTTTTTCACTTTTTTTTTACATACAACTTTCCCTTCCTGACTTCCTTCCTCCCATCCTTCCTTACTTCCTTAAAGTAGAATGGTTACTGCCACATTCCTTTTTGGTTGGTTTCTGACTTCCCTGTGTAGGCAGACATGAGATTTTATACACAGCGTATCCCTAGAAGCATGGAAGAGTTGGCATGGCCAACAAAGGACAGAGTAGTCCTAGCAAGCTCAAATCCCAACCCCTGGGTCTTCCTTGTTGTATTAGTTGAATGCACTAAACTCTGCATTTTGGCTAGGTAACAGCATTGCATGCCTAATACAATGAAATGAAGAGCGAGAAGAATTTAGCAATTAGCAGTAAAATGAGTGGTAACTCCTCGGGTGACAATCAATAACCTTCTGCTAACCTTGAGAGACAGCACTAGGAAAGAAACTTCCTCTCCCACTGATTTTCCCAAGTGTCACATCTTTATTACAAGGACTGGCATGGTGGTTTTAAAGAAGATGTACATTTTTTGTTAAATTTTAATAACCTAATTTTCAGTAGTGGTGTATGGAAACGTAAACTGTTTAATTAATTGTGCATTAGTGTGCATTAATGTGTGTCCTGTTGTGGCAGTAAGTATAGAATCTTCCTCATACCAGTGCACTGTACATGATCTAGTTTAAGTTGCCTGTAGGGCTTCAAAACTGCAGAGAACTTGAAATAACCCAGGCCTGTATCATGAACAATGAACTTTGTGGTAGAAATGGCAGCTCTGATGTAAGTTGTGTGACTCTGCTAGGGTTCATTCCAGCACTGCTTGAGCTGTTCCTGAAAATAAAAATTACTGCCTTGCTACCCCATTACGTGGAAACAGAGCAGCTCCATTGGTGAACAGGATGTTGCCCTCTCTTTTTTTGTGATTTAGCCTGGTACATGTTAGCATGTTACACCATTGACATTTTTCCTGTTTTTTCTCTTTAAAATTGTTTTTTACCGTGCAGGGTTACACTACTACAAATGGCCTTTCAAGCAAATATATCACACATAATTTATTTAATCAACTTTGTACATTATTTGAAAATATGATGCTACGATAATGTAGCAACTACATTAGTGGTGTTTGCACCTAGCTTATATGGGCACACAGGCAAAGCCAAGCATTATGGTTTGCTACCATTTTCCTCTTCGTTGAATGTTGTCCATATATGCAATGAATTTTTCACTGTAAAGATCACTGTGCCACTACAAATAAAGTGACAGTTACACTTATTTTTGAAGCTACCTTTTGGGACATTACCCCATTCAAGAGTAATAAATGCTAAAAATGATGGCAATAGGGGTGGCTTTTTTCATTTTAAAGGATTGAGTGTTTCTACTCAGTATAATTTATCTGATTTGACTTTCAGATGCAGATTTTAAAAATATTTTCTGATTGTTTAGCTTTAGAGCTGAAAAAGTTATTAACAATGAATAATTTATTGAATGAAGTTAACATGTCTTTCAGCTCACTGAATATTTATATAAAAATCCTGATTCCCTTGAACGTGTTCAGTATTTGAATTTATCCGTGGATTAAATGTAAGTTCCCGGTGGTGTCTTTTTAAATACTCAAACCCAAGTTATGTTACTTATGACTGTTCAGATAGCATAATTTCAGTGTGTGTTCTTTAAGCATGCATTCAAATGCTTTTCATGTGTACTGTTTTGTACACAAAATCTAAAATTAGTCCTATGAGGCTTAGGCAACACTTTTTGATACTTTGAGTTACATGTTTCCCCTGTTCATATGGATTAAGACCTTGCTTTATTGCAAACTGAGCTTCTTGGAAATTAAGATACTGCTCATTACAAACAGTGATTTAGGTTGAGAATACCTTATTATGATGTAGCTTTGACACCTGAAGGTGGTTGCATCTCCAGCCTGATAGGCATTGTGGGTCAAGGTCATCAGATGCCAGAGCTCTCAGCCTGATGTTTCAAAATAAACCGCTACTATTTTCAGCCTATCCTACTAGAAGGATATGACAGGCAATGGCTGAGGACGGATACACACTGGTACACCTACTCTCTTTGCACTTCAGAAAAATAGGGAAAGGAAAGGTCCAAGACATTCCACGCAGTTTTCCAGGACTTGTTGGTCCCTAGTACTGCCTTCTCAGTAGCAGAGTAGTAATCCTCAGTTGGAGCAGCTCCTCGCCCTTTGCTGTATTGTTAGGGATACTGTAACTGTAATGCTGTAAAATAAATGTGTGGCATCCCACTCTGTCTTCAACTGAGGACCAACCTTTGAGAAATTTTCATAGAAACAGGGGTCTCACTGAAGTAAGAAAAATTCTTAAATTTTCAGTTCCGTTGGCGTATTGCATGTCCAAGAAATTTATATTGTATGGTCACGTTTTGAAACAATTTTGAAACCAGTTCTGGGAATTGTACTCCCAAGACTATGGATATTTTAAAATATTAAATCACAGGCTGGAGATTTCGCTAGAATTCTGCATTCATCATACACCTTCACCTCCTCATGTCCTCACCTTTGTGATAACTGCATGTTGGCCAACTCTCAGAGGTGTGACTTGAGTAATATGGGTTTGTCCCTCTTTTCTGCAAAATCTGGGTAAAATTGGAACCATGACAAATATTTGACCTTTTAGAATCACCATAAGAAGTCTTGTTACTGTGATTTTCATGCTAACAAACCTACAAGAAACTTTCCTTCTAGGAAGACAGATTTAAATCAAGCTTTATCCTCCATGGACCTAATGAAGAACTTTTATTACACTTTGGATACACACAGTTTCCTATACATTGAGATACATTCAAAGGCACATCTAAGGCTCCTTATTTTGAATCTATTCTAACCAATTTTTAAACAAACATCAAACAAACAAACACTGTTTGTTTGAATAGCAAATATTGAATAAAAAGTATTTACCAGATATGTTAGAGGATGAGGCTTCACCAGTTATCACAGAAACACAGGTTTTGACAGAAAACATGTTCTGTCTCAAACTGCTAAGAGAACAATATAATCTTTTGCAGCTGAATGAGTCTTTGACATTATGAGGCTTTACAAAATTATCCTGCAAGTTTGAAAAAAATTAGTATTTTAAAAATTATTCCAGCATCTAATAAAGAAGGAGGAAATTGATAAAAGAGTTAGAGAATGGTATGAGAAGATCATGGACTCAAAAGTACCGAGGACTTCCACATTTGGAGAAATGGAAGCCCTGTAGAAGAAACAGGAAAGACTACTTGTTAAGGCCATGTCAGGACAAGGAAAAAAGATCTGATAACCGTGTAAAGTATCTTCCAATCAGTGGAAAGTCACTAACAGTAAACTGAAAATCTTAATCATTCTTACTGACTTTGCAAGCCAAATAGCAAATTAAAAGGCCTTTGTCCTAGTGCTAACAGAAAAGGGACTCCACCTGGTTTTATTCTTTCTTTCCTCCAGTGATTTAAAATGATAGAACTGAACTAACAAAACAGTTTAATCAAGATAGGACCTGCTTCTATTCTGACGATACTCAACACATGGCCTTAACAGAGCCTGAACTCACCCCTTCCAGAGATATGGGAGGAAGAAAACTTGGGGTTTTGTTTGTTGATTTTTATTTTTAATTTTTAATTTTTAATTTAATTCAATGTCACTTGTAGTCAAGAAAGGAGAAAACAAACAAACAAAGTAGCATGATGTTTACGACCTGATCTAAAAAAAATAAAGAAAAAAGAAATGCAAAGCTTATATGACAGTCTATTCTTTTGACATTTTTAGTGCATTATTATAGATTCAGAATATTCAATATATTGTTGGATAAAAAACTTAACACTTCCATGCTTATTCCATGCTTATTCCATTCTTGGGTTGAAATTGGCTGTCGGACCAAGCTCAGAGGGTGTTGATCAGTGGAGCAGAATCTGACTGGAGACCTGTGACTAGTGGTGTTCCCCAGCATTCAGTGTTGGGTCCAGTCCTGTTTAATATCTTCACTGACGACCTTGAAGTGGGAATAGCATCCACCCTCAGCAAGTACGCCGATGATACAAAGCTGGAAGGAGTGGCTGACACGCAGGAACACTGCGCTGCCATCCAGAGAGACCTGGACAGGCTGGAGAGCTGGGCAGGGAGAAACCAGATGAGGTTCAACAAAAGCAAGTGTAGAGTCTTGCACCTAGGAAGGAACAACCGTTTGTATCAGTACAGGCTGGGGAATGCCCTGCTGGAGAAGAGGTCTGTGGAGGAGGACCTGGGGGTCCTGGTTGATGACAGGTTGGCCATGAGCCAGCAGTGTGCCCTGGTGGCTGAGAGAGCCAATGGGACCCTGGGGTGCATCCGGAGGAGTGTGGCCAGCAGGTCGAAGAAGGTGATCCTCCCCCTCTACTCTGCCCTGGTCAGGCCCCACCTGGAGTATTGTGTCCAGTTCTGGGCTCCCTGGTCTAAAAAGGACAGAGATCTTCTTGAGAGAGTCCAGAGAAGGGCTACAAAGACGAGGAGGAGGAGTCTCCATCTCTGGAGATATTCAAGACCCATCTGGACGCCTATCTGTGCAATATGAGCTGGGGAGCTGCTTTGGTAGGGGGGTTGGACCCGATGATCTCTCGAGGTCCCTTCCAACACCTACGATTCTACAATTGTGTGATTGTGTGATTGTGTGATTCTATGATTCTATGATCCAAGCCCTTTAGAGAATCTCCATTACTAACAAAATAAGAGACTGAGCAATTTGGGGCTTTTTATGTTAACAAAACTGGTAGCCAATGTTCTGATTTTAACTTATTTCATGGTTCTTCTGGGGCATTTTACTTTTCCACTTTAAGATATATATTTAGGAGTTACTGAAATAGATCCCAAGACTCCAGTTTTAATGTAGCTTGACAAATGTATTGTCATGTAGAGTAATTGCACAGAATTTAAGGGTATTAACTTTTAGAAGGAAGACATGAACTCTGCCAGATAATTTGGTCAGATGCAGAAAGAGCTAACCGATTTGGATGACGGAGTTATTATAAAACAAATTGCATGTGATAGTGGTGATATTATTAGTAACCCCTATGGTACTGTCAATTAATTGTAGCAGGAGTTAGCTGAAACTAAAACATTCCTCATATAAGCTGTACACAATGCCTGACAATATAATCTGAACAGAAGCAGATACATTTCTTGGTGCATGTTACCTTCTTACATAGTAATGAGACTTCAAGTTGGAAAATTGTGTTGAGGTCCATCTTAATAAATCATGGATTTATTCAAGTGTGCTCCTAAACCATATAGAAGAGATTTTGCTGTTGCCTAAAGAATTGAGTGCAAACAGAACTTCCTCTAAGAGGTTGTTCACTAGCTTCCTTCCCAACCTGGTCTTTCCAGTTAGACCAGACTGAGAAATACCACTGGGGGTTTTGTGATTGAGGAGACAGTGCTTGTGATGAAACAATCACCAATGTTATTGCAAAGGACACTATTCCAGTTTAAATATCTGAGAAAATAAAATTTTCGACTTCTAATTTCTGTTTTGGAGTTTTCTTCTTTTCCAAATTGGTGTTGCTTCAACTCTTACTACTTAAATACGTTTACTAACAAATATCTTGCTAATTAAAACCACAAGCAGCTTGGTAAGTATTGCGGTTTTGCAAGGCTGTGCTGCTGAGACGGTCTTTGTAAGCAGCAGTTACAGTTTTCTGCCAGCCTCAGTGTAAACTTTGGACAATTCAAGGCCAAGGTCGCAGCTAGAAATAATCATAGCACCTCTCAGAATCACATATGGAAGAAAAAAACCCGGAAGCAGCTGCATTTTCCCACTGGAGAAGGGAGTGAGAAGATGTAATGACCTGTGCAGACAACAAGGCCAGAAAAAGGCTGGGTAGGAGGTGCCCCAGGTGCTGGAGAAAAAGATGCCCTTTGCAGCCCATGGAGAAACCCATGGAAAAGGCTGAGACCCTACCTGCAGCCCATGGAGGGGCCTCACACTGGATGGAGCAGGTGGAGACATAGAGGAGACGCAGTGACCCTACCTTGGAACAAGCCCCTGCCAGCACTTGCAGCCATGACGAGAATCAGAGACACAGAGTTGAGAGAGAAATATTTGCATCAGAACAGGTTTGCTGGGGGGAGGCTTGGAATCCTGTGGAGGTCTGGGACTGAGAGACACTGTGATAAGAGATAAAGTCCTGGGGAAAGCATTCACATCGGAGAAGTTCGTGAAGGACTGTCTCCCGTGGGTGAGACCCCACGGTGAAGCAGGGGAAGGATGCCCCCCTGTGTTGTGAATGGGGGGAAGAAGGGAGTGAAATCGTGACTGGAGTGAAGTCTGTTAAGAAGGGAGCCGGGTGGGAGGTTAGAGGTGTCTTAAGATCTGAAAGAGGAAAACAGCTCATGAAGAAGTAACCAAGAACCCCATTTTTTCCCAGATCCTGCCCCCCTGTACTGCAAGTGGGGAGAAAAAGGGAGCAAAATCATGGCTAAAGGGAAGCCTGCTTAGAATGGAGGGGTGGGGGGAAGATGCTACAGATGACCCCATTCTCCCCAGTCCCTGCCCCCCTGTACTGCAAGCAGGGGGAAGAAGGGATCAAAATCCTGACTGAAGTCTGCTAAGAAGGGTGTGGTGGGGGGAAAGTGTTTTAAGATCTGGTTGCGTTTGTTTTAAGATCTGGTCATGCTTCTGACTCTTTTTTTCACTGTTCTTTGTAGTGTAGTGTAACAAATGAGGTAGTTTCTCTCATCTTCATTCTGTGTTGAGTCTGTTTTGCCCACGTTGTTGATGACAGAATGATCTCTCCCTGTACTTGTTTTGACTCCTGAGCCTCTTACTATGTATTTTCTCCCCTGTCCAACTAAGAAGGGGAGTAATAGACTGACTTTGGTGGGTGTCTGGCCTCCAGCCAGGGCTAAACCACCACAGTAAGATTCAATATAACACATATACCACTTCAGCTTTCTTAAGTGTGGCATATATTGTTCACTACATAACAGATTCATTCCAATGGGGAACATGGAGATTTTTCTTTAGGTTTAGGTTTAGGCAAGACAATGCTGGAGATAGCTGAAGGAGATTGCTCCATGAAATACAAATTTGAACTCAAGGAAGAAATAAAGAATGGAGCTATGAAATATTTTCAACATGGGTCCTTATAAACATGTAAATATGAGAAAAGAGTAAAAGGAAATTCACATCAATAAAGAATTTCCTAAGATATACAAGTACCATTTACCACATACCATTTGCTATATTTTGTATACTATACATTACATAGATGTGATATAGTATATTTTAATGTTCATTTTACTGTGCAATGGATTGTATGTCCACCAGATAAAAGTATCTTGGAATAAATAACATTCTTTACGGAATTTTCTTCCATGCTGGTTTCATACACTTCAGTCTTACCTCAGAACAGATAGTCATGATTTGTGAATCTGAATGAATGACCTGGAAATAAAGGTGCATATACACTGAAAATGGAACTGTGACATAAACTGAAGTGCAAACTCAAAACATAAACATAGAGAGTGTAGATCTATAGCAGATTTATGAAGTAGAACTGAAATACCGTGATTTTAATGCTGCCTCCTTCATCTTAAAATTTCTATCAAACTACTATTACAGGTAGTGACTTAAAGGCTTTAATCCACCTACAGCTCTGCTACTACATTTGCATTTTGCCCAGTGTAAGTGTAAGGCACTGATAGGGAATCAGTTTTTATTACAGTATTATCAGTGTGGGATGGGAGAATGTAAGGATTTCTGTCTATCCAACTAGCTTAGCTAGAAGGGAAGTCCCAAAGAAATTTATTTTTTGAAATGAAAATAAATTCTCTGGCTTCATCAGAGTAACCTATGGTTACTCTGTTCAGTAAACAGTGAGTTCCAAAGGGCATATGCTAAGTAGTTTTTAAATAAAAAAAATTACAGTAAGCACAATATTTATGGTACTAGTGGGAGGCATCACTACTGGTGCAGAACACCAACATGTCAAAGCAAATATCGATTTTTACAGCTGGGGATATTGGATAGAGGCTGTATCCTATCAGTCTGTGTACTGTTCATGTTATCCCCTTCAAAAGACTAACTGCATGCAAAAAAGAATGTCAGAGTAAAGGGTATTTATTGAATCATTTCAAGTCAGGTTTCTGGGAAAATGAATTAACACCAATTCAAAATACCAATTCATTTTCAAACATGTTCAATAACACACCAACTATCTCTAGATTCATCCTAACTCTGAATAGGGTGTCAAGGAAAAACTGTAATCTGCAGTCCTGTGTAAAGGAGGAATTCCTTCTGGACCCCTGTCATTGCTTTTGCATCTTGAAAAATAAATGTTACTATCTTCTTATTTTAGCTTTTGTTACTATCAATGTCATAGTACACATAGTATGTTCCAGTTTAAAAAATCTAAACAACTTTATTCTTGGTGTTTGCTTTTATACTACATTTGATTATGGGTCAGTTATTCTTCCCGTTCCCTTTACAGGAATGCAGGTATGTTGTGATAAGGACTCTTTATTAGAGCAGAGTTTTGGCTGCCTGTGTTTCTTATGTTATTTTTAAATGCTGTGAATATATCATTCCTTCAAATCTCTGAGAAGATATTTATATTGCAGAATGATCATTCTTTAAAGAAATAAATACTTTATTATTTCTATGTTTGATTTCCACTCAACACCACTCTAACCCTTCTTTCTGCAGGACCAGAATGGAGTCTTTGAGATCTTCCATCAAACACTTTGTGATGTATGTGTAAAAAAAGATACTCAGAAACAGTTAGAGATCAATAGTTAGATGATTAAGGGCCTGAAACATCTCTCCTACGATGAAAGGCTGAAAAAACTGGGGCTGTTCAGCCTTGAGAAAAGAAAACGAGGGGATCTGATCAATGTTTATAAATATCTGAAGTGTGGGACACAAGGGGAAATAGCCAGCCCCTTTTCAGTGGTCTGTAGAGACAGGACAAGAGGCGATGGCCTCAAGTTGGAGCACAGGAAGTTGTGCACCAATCTGAGGAAGAACTTTTTCACAGTGAGGCTGACAGAGCCGTGGGACAGGCTGCCCAGGGAGGTGGTGGAGTCTCCATCTCTGGAGATATTCAGGACCCGTACAGATGCTTATCTGTGCGACCTGTCCTAGGGAACCTGCTTTGGCAGGTGTTTGGACTTGATGATCTCTTGAGGTCCCTTCCAACCCCTATAATGCTGTGATTCTGTGATTCTGTGATCCATGGCGCTCTCAGTCTCGCCCAACAGAGTGTATACCCCTTGCACTTAGCGTAGGTCTAGGAAACATCACTATGCTCAGCCTTATAGTGACAGGACGTTTTGTTTGCTCACCATTTGGTGAATGATCACCACCCTAAAAACAAGTAGTGGTCTCGCACCTCAGGTGTTACGTTAAGAGGCTGGATTTGAAAGGTAGAAAAACATGGGCATCAGAAAGGCTGTAAATGTATGGGTCTGCTTTAAAAGAGTTTACCTTAGAGTGATAGCAGAAATAAAAGCATTATTTTACATGGAAAAAGGGATCCTTTATCTGGGAAGTGGAGAATGTACAGTGCTTTCTGAGAGACTAGGGCAGAGACTTAGGCTACACACTAAAGGCAACATTTTATTTCATATGATTAGTTTTGCCACACAGTCTATTCTCACTTAAGATTCAACAACCATGTAAATAAGTTTTAGGTGGACTTACTTTAATACCCCTGTCAGACTAAAGAATAGTAACAACTGTTGGTTTTCATAGCAATGAAGTAGCCTTTTCATGCTAATACTAAGACATATTGCTATTGAGTCATTTCAGAAGACATAAAATGTCCATTAACATTTTCATTGTATTCAGGAATGGTATCAAGTGTCAGTTTAATGAGTGACATTTAAATAAGAAATAATGTTAACCATGTTAACTATGATGGAAACAATGAATTTAGAGGTAATTGTTCTTAATTAAGTTTGTATAAATACACACAAATACCACTGATAAATAAAATTTTTATTCTTCCTTCTGGTTTTCTCTAACTAAATCCATCCACGTTATCCAAGTTAAACATTCAGGTAAGGCAATTTCTTTTTTGAGGTTGAACACAGAATCATGTGTTTACTTAGGTGTTTTTCCTACCTTTGATTCATCAGTGTATCTACCTTTGTTAAAGATAATAATTAACTGATTATCATTTTTTTGCTATACTCACTCTTTCTAGCACTGTTCCTTAAATAGTTTTCATGTCTTACATCTCAATAAATCTTCACTTGAAATCACATTTGAATAAGGAGCATCAAAGGAATTTTTTAACCCTCAAACCTTGAGTATCCATAGTAACATGGACAAACATATATGAGACTCATTAGCTATGAAGAGAACTATGAAAAAGCCTCTTTGTCCTCATACAATTGCAAGAAGTGGGCAAATGGGAAAGAAGAGTATTCCTAAGTAATTTTTTTCTGAATGAGGAGAAAGCTGACATTGTGTATTAGGAAAATGAATTGGGGATACAGATGGGTGAAGAACTTAAGCCTACAGTTAGCTGGGATGATTGCAGACATGAATTGCTATATTGTATATAAGTAATGGCACATATAACACCAAATAATTGGTCATGTAAAGACAAAATAGAAAAACAGAGTTAAAACTAAAAGAATACCCTTTCAAAACTCAGTCCTTCAAACAAGGTCATTCCAGGACATGCAGACCAGTCTTAACCCTCTCCCTACCGTCCTCAATTATGCAATAGTGTAATTAATAGACAACAAACATGTCTTCAAGATCTTCCCACAGATACACTTCAGGCAGTGACCCATCTAGCTTTCTCTAAATAGTCTGCTAACTGTATTACATCTTCACTGAAAGTCACTTAACCAGGCACCCAAGTGCCAGAGAGCAGGATGCCAACTGCCTGTACTTTCATGGAGTGTAACCTTGGAATATCAAGCAACTTTTCTAGGAATAGAGGTGATTGCTCCTGTCACCCAGCGTATTCAATTTGTTGCTGGTTGTGTCATCTTCTGGTTCTGTTACTTAGACTCAAAATTTAACTCCAGTTTCTTGTTCAGTAAAGTTTATGACAAGCAAGTTGAAATATTTTTTATATTTCATACAATAACAAAATAGTGTTCCATAAAAATTTTGAAATCTCTTGAATTTATAGTGATTTATTTTGTCTTTTAATGGCAAAATTTGCCCTTTAAAAACCACTAACAAAAATTCCATATTCACTATTTCTTCAGAAATTTTGGTGACTGTCTTTAATAATTTGTTTTCATCCCTGCATCCAATATTATCGAATATATTAATGCTTATGTAAACAGTGAACTTTTGTAACAGGTTTAATCTCCCTTACAGTCTTTTAGGGATTGATCTGTAGTATCTCTGATCAAGACTACTGTATTTTCCCTGACATTATTTTGATTTATATACTGTGTTCATAATATGTAATTACATTAGCATAGTTTTTGTAGAGAGACTTTTTAATGGAATATAATTCTTCCTTGTCCAGATTGTAGAGGCCTTTATACTTCTATTTTCTTTTCTCTTTTTTTTAATGGTTTAACATTTAAAAATAATTCAAATAAGATGGCATCCCAAAAAGATGCTGCCATTAGTGACAGTCTGTAAGAAATAAATACATATTATAACTCACAAAAAATAATGAAACTGGCTACGTAAGTATCAGGAGTTGACACGGAAAAAGCTGTCTGCAGTATGTATAACAACATCACAGCCAACACAGGTTCAGAAGAGGAAGGCCCTGTCTTTCCAATGTGATTTCCTTTTATGACAAGGTCACCCAGCAAGTTGATCAAGGGAATCCAGTTGGTGTTATTTTTTTATTTCAGTAAGGCTTTTGATACAGTATCTTGCTGGACAACATGTCCAACATGAAAATACAAAAAAGCCATAATGCACTGGGGGGGGCAATTGATCCTGATGGATTGGGCCCAGAGGGTGATAATAAATGGGGTTACATCTGGCTGGTGGCCAGTCACTAGTAGGTTTTTTTTTAGGCACATTTTTCATAAATAACCTGGACTCAGGACTAGAGAGTGTCTTAAGTAAATTTGCAGATGACACCAAATTGGGAGGAGCTGTTGACTCCGTTGAGAGGTGGAGAAGCCTTACAGAGGAACCTGGACAGATTAGACAGCTGGGCAATCACCAAGAGCATGAAGTTTAATAAAGGCAAGTGCTGTTCCAGCACCTCACCACTCTCCTTGAAAAAAACTTCCCCCTAATATCTAATCTAAACCTTCCATCCTTTAGCTTCAATCCATTCCCCCTTGTCCTGCCATTATTTGCCCTTTTAAAAAGTTGATTCCCGTCCTGTTTATAAGCTCCCTTCAGGTACTGGAAGGCTGCAATGAGGTCCTCCCACAGCCTTCTCTTCTCCAAGCTGAACAAGCCCAGCTCCCCCCCTTCTCTTTGTAGGGCAGGTGCTCTAGCCTTCTAGTCATCTTTGTGGCCCTCCTCTGAACCCTCTCCAACAGTTCCACATCTTTCTTGTATTGGGGGGCCCCAGATCTGGACACAGTACTCCATATGGGGCCTCACCAGGGCAGAGTAGAGAGGGACAATCACCTCCCTGTCCCTGCTGGCCACCCCTCTTCTGATGGAGCCCAAGATACCATTGGCCTTGCGAGCTGCAAGAGCACACTGCTGGCTCATGTCAAGCTTCTCATCCACCACAATCCCCAAGTCCTTCTCAGCAGGGCTACTCTCAAGAAGCTCTTCTCCCAGTCTGTATCTATGTCTGGGATTCTTCCGGCCCAAGTTCAAGACCTTACACTTCGCAGTGTGGAACCGGTCCCAAGACAGACCCCTGGGGGACACCGCTTGTCACCGGCCTCCACCTGGACATAGACCCATTGACCACCACCCTTTGGCTACGGTCTGTCAACCAGTTTCTTATCCACTGGATGGTCCACCCATCAAATCCACATCTCTCCAATTTAGAGATAAGGATGTGGTGGGGGACTGTGTCAAAGGCCTTGCACAAGTCCAAGTAGATGACATCGGTCGCCTTCCCTTTATCTACCGATGCTGTCACTCCATCACAGAAGGTCACCAGATTGGTAAGGCACGACCTTCCCTTGGTGAAGCCGTGCTGGCTGTCCCGGATCACCCACTCATCCCTCATGTGCTTCAACATGTCATCCAGAAGGAAGTGGTCACAGCACTGTGCTCGACTGAGTTCAAGAAGCATCTGGATGACGCACTCTGTCCCATGGTCTGACTTGGCTGTCCCTATGTGGAGCCAGGCGTTGGACTCGATGATCCTTATGGGTCCTTTCCAACTTAGTATATTCTATGATTCTATGATCTGAAGCTTAGATTGTTGATTGGAACCAAAAATTTCAATGAGTCCATGTTCCTAACTCAGAACACTATATAATTATGTGTATAATGATGTGTATAAGGGTGGCCTTATAAACATCACAGCAGCTCAATTTTCGGAAGGAGATCCTCATTTCAGGTGCTTCAGCTTTGTGTCTCCCATAGATGGATGGTTTCCAGAAATACTAAGTGTTTGGAGATGCCCTCATTCAGTCCCCTGATTTAGTACTGACTGCTGCAGACATGTTCAGGTATCTTCAGGCCTCCATAGGGCAGACATTATTCAGTCTGCAGTGCTGAGATCTTAAAAAGGGACTTTAATTGGACTGAACAGAATCCTTGTACTCCAGACACATCTCTTCCTTGTGCAATGTCAGCCTTCCTCTGAGCATGCTGTCCCACTCTGTCCTTTCACAGCTCATCTTCCCCCTCTTACTGTCCTACCCATGACACAAGATTCCTTTGCAACTCCTGTGTGCTACAAGTCATGCTTTATTCAGTACTGCTATCTCTATATTAAATCTGTGTCTCTGAAACAATCTAAGTACAGTAATTTAACTTCTTAGAAAACTTCCTTCTACTTTTTACAGAAATTACTCTTGAGGCAGTCACCATCTCCTCATTTCACCTGAATTCAGCTGCTCCTACTGGGATTAAGGAGCAAAACATGCCTGCAGATGTGAGAGTAGACTCTTAAGAATGTTCAGAATACTAAATCAGCATTTTTACCTTACAAAAGTGATTTCAGAAGAGTATGAGCTAATAGCTCCAAGCACATCTTCATAGCCAATAGCCATAAACTTTGAAAGCTACTTCTGTGCATAATGAGTTGCAAAGACTGATTTTATTTTATCAGCACACTGGAAATCCTGTATAATCCACATAAATGGTGAAAAAAATCTATATTTCTACATAAAAATACTCAGTTAACTGATCCATCTTAAAACGACAGGAGATTTCTAAATACAAGGAAGGAAACATAGCAGCTCTGAAAGTGATGGAACAAGAAGTATACCTGTGAGGAAATTCTTCTGTGACAGTAACTTGCCTTGCCTCTATATGTCTTTATAAACATTAGACTGCTATAAGTCTTTATAAAATTTTTCATAACAAACCATGTACTGAAAATTGTCTTAGCAGGGAGAAGAGCTCTTTAAAGCTGGCCCAGAAGAGTTGGTTTCATCTTACAGACTTCAAATGGCTTCAGGCAAGGGGTTGAACCTGAGGTTAGACTGAGGAAGAGATGGTTATGCATATGAAGAAGCTGTTAGGAGATACCTTTGACACCTGGGTCAATATTCAAGAGAAAAAAACCTAAAAATCTCTCAGGGAAAATTCCATATGTGCCATGTTTAGGTCACAGGAAAAGGACTCATCCTTTCCTGAAGAAAGAGTATTTAGGGGGTAAAAGTGTTTTTCTGACACCTTGTCAGCTTCTCACTTAGCAGTTGCCAATTCAACTTTTAGCACACATTAACACAGCCCTGAGGCTGCACTAAATTATGTCTGTATCCTTATTTCCATCACAAGAGTGTAGAGACCTATTGGCTACCTCCCTTGCTACAATAATTACTCCAAGAAAGAGAACTATTTCACAGCGAGTTTCTAAATGGTATTCCTCATGGACTGCATCTGCTGGGTTAAATAATGCACCTTGCATTATTTCAAGTACAGATTCCTAGTTCAAAAATGTGGAGAAATATGTAGAACAGTTACCCTGCCATGGCTGAAGGAACTTGAAGATGTCACAACCCTGCAGTATTGAGTAAAACCAGTTATGCAGTAGAGGTCAGGTTCTGTAGCTTTCAACAGTTTTTTCCAACTCTTTATGTGCAGCCCAGAGACCAGCCTATTTGATGATGAAAGCTAACACATTACCCTTACAGTAAAGGTCCTCTGTTTTGCTGGAAGAACTAAAAGAATGCCAAGTAACACCTTTTTGCAGCATCTCAAATAAAGGGCATTGGCAAGGCTTCTAATGGTGCAATTTTGTGACTACTAGAAATAAAGTGTACATTACCCTCCATAATTTTACTACAATACATGAAGCATTTTTAGACATGTATGTATTCTTCAGGTGGCCAAGGAGAAGTTTTTTAGAACTGATTTATTCCGTAATGAATTACAACCATCATAATTCTCCTCCCCAGCTCCGCCCCCCACCCCCCAACAAAAAGAAAAGAAACTCTCTACATCACCGGAATTCTCAAAACCTCCTATCCTCCAGGAAATATATCTGAAAACAGTAGCATGGACTGTGCTGTGCAGCACATCACAGGACAGAGGGTCATACTGATAAAATAGGGAACACTTACATCCTCCTTTCCAGAGCATGCCTGAACACAGTACGAAGACTGTCCTCCTGTGGTGCTAAAGTAGAGTCTGAAGAAGCCATTTGACATCAGCATGGTTGTGTCCAGAATTCTTCAGCACTATTTCATATTTATAGCACTATTTCATATATATAGGCAGAACCTCACCCTTGCAGCATAGTGACTATGCATGCACAGATTAAAATCACATACCTACATCCATAGAAATATACTGGGTAGAGGGAAGAAAGGACGAATTAAGCACAAAAAGTAATGTTGAATGACAAAGACCCTGGGAGTTAAATGAGATGTTGTCTAATCAGAAAGGGTTTTGCAAAGAGGAAGAAAACAGCTTTATCTGTCCTTTGGAATTGTGTGCAGTGGGCAAATAATATTCTCCGTAAGCTGTCCATATATAGGGCTTCCCAAAAGTCTTTGATAGTGTTATACACAGCTCTGAGCAAAAAACAGGGACTAAAGCTGTTTAAACACTATTAATGATAAGCATATTCATATAATGATTTGTTTTCATCACAAGAAAATGCTGGTACTTAAGGTGCTGAGTTTCCATACTGAGAATTACATTAAATATGCTTACTGATGGATTTAGTAAGGAACAGGCATGTGAAAAGACAGTGGCGAGGGATACCACGTGACAAAACATAAAACTCCAAGGAAAGATGGAGATAATTAACTAATCCAAGTGGCTAATGAAAGTAATAACACTTTATCCCTTAAACCCCCAGCTTCAGATCTGGCTGCCCCTGCATAGAAAGGATGTAGTGGAAATTAGGAATTTCTGGCAGCAGAAGACAGATGTGTTTAGAGACAGAGAAAAAATTCTATAGAAGAGAAATTGGAAAGAGAACTGACCTTTTGAACAATTGAACTAGAAAGGAAGTGTAAGTTGTTCAGAACAATAAAATGGTGTGCAAAAAGAAAAGGGAGGCTTTGTTTCACCTCGTCGTTCAATAAATCGTAAAAGTTGAATGCAGCCAGACAGTACTGTCTGTATTTAAAATTAATCAATTGCTTATTCCCAGCAACATTCAATTAGTTGGCGGCTCTCGTTGCACAGGGCACTACCACAGTCAGAAACTTAGCAGGTCACTGAAGAACTGAACATAGTAAGAAAAACTAGAGTGAAAATAATAAGGATTAAAATAGCCACCAACCAGCACAGAAATACTTCTTATTGGGGAAGAGATTTAAAACTTCCTAAATAGTGAAGCAGAGATTTCTTTAACCTGTTTTATTACTAAGGGAATGTCTTAGTATTGTTTCTGTAAGTATTGATAATTTGCAGAAATTTTACATTGAATCGTTGGGACCTTTGACAGCAAACATTCTCACATGAGTAGTATTCATAAAAGGTCCTGCTTCTGTTATTTGAGCTCCACTGAAGAAAATAAAGCTTTTTGGGGATACTTTCTTAACATGCTAATGTTTTCCATTCTGACACTACTCCCTAACCATCTCCCAGTTTAGATACGTCCACAGCATTTTATGAGTTGTCAGTCCAAAAATGTTATAATTTTCAGCAGTAAGAAGAGATTTTCTGATCCCTACTTTTAATAAGAATTTATGCTTTGACAGTTTTCATGGTTTTGTGTAGCGGGGTTCTGGTGTTGGAGTGGTGGGTGGGTTGCATGGGTGACTTCCTCAAGAAGCAGCTAGAAGCTCTCTGCAGGCCCAACAGAGCAAACACCAGCCGGCTCAAGGCTGGACCCGCTGCTGACCAAGGCCGAGCCCATCAGGCTCAGTCATAGTGCCTCTATGATACCATATTTAAAAGAAAAAAAAAATGCAAGTGGACACATTTTATCGCCAGAGGAGGGAGTAAGAAGACATAAGAAACTGTGCAGACACCGAGGTCAGTGAAAAAGGGAGCGAAATGAGGCATTTCAGATGCTGGAGAGAGATTTCCCTGCAGTCTATGGGGAAGACCATGGTGGAGAGGGTTATTCCCATGCAGCCCATGGAAGATCATGGGGAGCAGAGAGTCCACCTGCAGCCTGTGGAGACCCCATGCTGGACCAGGTGGAGACGTATGGAAGATGCTGTGATCTGCATTGAAGCAAGCTCTTGGCAGGACTGGCAGCTCGTGCGGAGAGGGAGAGGCAGAGAGACAAAGAGAGATTCAGAGACTCAGGCTAGAGCAGGTTTGCTGGGGAGGGCTTATGAATCTGTAGGGGACCAAGTGAAACCACCACAACAGTCATTCAAAGAGAGATTCAAGATGATATACCATCTTTGCATTTGATAATGGTTCAGGCAAAACAGAGTATCTATGCATCTGCTTCCGGAAAAGTCCAAAGTTGAGTGTGGTCAGCACTCTGCCCTGGTCATGCCTCACCTGGAGTATTGCATCCAGTTCTGGGCTCCCTGGTATAAAAAAGACAGGGATCTCCTTGAGAGAGTCCAGAGAAGGGCTACAAAGATGATTAAGGGCCTGGAGCATCTCCCCTATGAGGAAAGGCTGAGTGAGCTGGGACTGTTCAGCCTGGTGAAAAGAAGACTAAGGGGGAACTGTACTAATGTTGATAAATATCTTAAGTATGGGATGCAGGGGGAAATGGCCAGCCCCTTTCCAGTGGTCTGTGGAGACAGGACAAGGGGCAATGGCTGCAAGTTGGAGCACAGGAAGTTCCGCACCAACATGCAGAAGAACTTTTTCCCAGTGAGGGTGACAGAGCCCTGGAATAGGCTGCCCAGGGAGGTGGTGGAGTCCTCCTCACTGGAGGTATTCAAGACCCGTCTGGACTTCTCTCTGTGCAATATGAGCTAGGGAGCTGCTTTGACAGGGGGGTTGGACTCAGTGATCTCTTGAGGTGCCTTCCAACCTGTACGATTCTGTGATTCTGTGAAAAGTAAGAGCCCTGAAAACATTTTACTTTTTCCCTCCTAAAAGCACTCTTTTAGGGAGGGATACTCCTGCAAATGACAGTAAGTAGCACATAAGACCAGGGTAACAAGTATAAATAGCCCCTCAAATCTGAACTAAATTATTATTTGGATACATGTTACATGCTTGTTCAGAAGTCTGCTATTTATCTACTTTATTAATGAACTTTACTGGAGTCATAAGGCAACACTCCCTGCTTACTGATTTGTATAAGCAGATTGAACTTCAGCAAAAATTTTATCTGTCTAGTCAATGTGGTTGCATTGTCTTGCTGAAATTAAATGATCCTCTCAATTGTGTTTATATTACACTGATGATATAATAGGAAGTTAAATTGCAATATTTGAATGGTTAATTGCTCTTTTTTCCTTTAAGACCCGTTGGCAAATGTGTCTAGGAAGATAATTTTTTTTTGATGTCGCTCTGAAAGCTGTGTTATTTATTGTAATTAAAAAAGACTATCACAGGAAATTAGAGATTGAATATCCTTAGCTAGCTTTTTTAATTTTACATTTTAAGAAGTATTCTGTTTGCATACTTAGACATTAAGTATGTCTCAACTGGAAAATAATTAATACATAGTCTAAAAAGAAAACCAATTGTATCTCCAGGTAAGCTTCAATTTTTCCTTAAAATGGTTAAAACTAAAATCACTCTAGAATTCTCATAAACTAACTTGTGATTTATCACATATTCATGCAAACTCACATCAAATCAATTAAAATATTAATGTGTATGGTACTGAAATTAAAACCCCCTGACCAAAAATCTCACTATTTTCCATAGTAAACAATAGTGTTACTGGAAATGAGAAACCAGACACACTTGTAGAAACTTACCTGCCCTTCATGTTATGCCAGAGCACCAATTCTAATTTGCGTTGATATGTGTCAGATATATATGAGTAACAGGTGCTCTGGTTTTGCGTGGGATAGAGTTAATTTTCTTCCTTGTAGCTGGTATAGGGCTGTGTTTTTGATTTAGGATGAAAATAATGTCTGGCATGAATGGTGTTAACCTGTTTGATGCAACATGGAAACAATTATCTCCCTCAGAAGTGATAACTACCTAGCAGTTTGTCAGCAAAGGGGATTACAGATCACTTGAGACATTTGTGACTCAATGTTGTGATTTATTTCTGTAAGCATATATCACTTTGATTGATGGCATTTAGCTATTAAGAAAGGACCTTTTGCTTTTTCAAATGGTGAGTGAACAAATGCCCTTGGGGAAATCTTTGTTGAGTTGTCCAAGTTAACAAGTGATCCATCCCAACAAAGAGGAAACCAAGCAAAAGCACCAGAAGGCCTGCATAAATGAGCAAGGAGCTCCTGGGCCAACTGAAACATGAAAAGTAATCCTACAGAGGCTGGAAGCAAGGGCAGGTAGCCTGAGAGGAATACAGAGAAATTGTCCAAACAGCCAGGGATGACATTACGAAAGCTAAAGCTCTGATAGAATCAAATCTGCCCAGGAACATCAAGGGCAACAAGAAAAGCTTCTCCAGGTATGTCAGCAACAAAAGAGGACTAGGGAAAATGTGAGCCCTTGTCATGTAAAGGGTAAGAGTCTGATGTGTGGCT
The DNA here is from genome assembly GCF_964237585.1 of Gallinula chloropus. Classification (NCBI taxonomy): domain Eukaryota; kingdom Metazoa; phylum Chordata; class Aves; order Gruiformes; family Rallidae; genus Gallinula; species Gallinula chloropus. Next base: position 15,709,250 of record NC_140089.1, on the reverse strand, counting down.
GAGGGAGGCCCTCCCATTGAGTCATGAGGTTCAGAAAGGACCCCCTTACTTTCTAAACTCCTCAGAGAGGAGCCTAGGTATGGCTAGGTTGAATCTAAGACCCAGACTTGGTCGATGGTTTATATCTAAAGGATTTGTATAACCAGATATCGGTCAATGTCTGCCTGTCAGAGCCCCCAAAGGACTTTAACTGAGACAGTTTTGCAAAGTTGATACTAATATAAAGTTTATTAAAGCAACAGATAGAAAGAGTTTGGGATTGCTGTTGATAAATGTGCTCACTGCAATAGCACTAATGTATGACTATGATTATAATTAAAATGCCAGCAAAATACTAACCCAGCATTCTCACCAAAAGGGTGAAATCACAATTGCTTACCAAGAAGGTGTCCCTATCTAGGGTGGAGGAGAAGGAGCACAGCCCACTGACTGCCTCTTTGGGGTCTTTAATTTCTTCTTTCTTCTCCAGGGGTAACTTCCTCAGCACCCTTTATAGTCTTAGGTGTTCCCTTCCAGTGGTGATGATTATCATGATTTGGCTACAGAGACGAGCGATATAGCCATCCATGTTTCGCATGTACTCCTTTTTGCTCAATAGCATATGTAGGGGTGTCATCTTGAATACTTATTTTGCAGTTAATGAAGCACAAGGTCTCACTCTAGGCACCATGGCCTTCAAAATTCCATGTAGAAACCATCTATCTGTTTATTTCTCAGTCTCTAGCCAAAACAGACATCAAACTGCTGCTCACACAAACACTGCAGATCTCAATCCACAATATTTGCACAAGAGACACTTGTGTTTTTAACCTCTTAAGTGCCATTCCCACAGCCCCCTCCAGAAGGAAACAGGAGACCAGGTTACCTGGGATATGGAGAAGGCTCAGGTACTCAATGACATTTTATCTCAGTCTTCACCAGCTTTAGTCACACTGCCTAGGACACAGAAGGCAAAGGCAGGAGAAGATTATGTTTGTGATGCACAAGTCCCTGGGACCTAATGATATCTTATTTGTGGGTCCTGAAGGAACTGGCAGATCAAATTTTCAAGCCACTATACAACATATTTAAGAAGTCATAGCAGTCTGGTGAAATTGCCATTGACTGGAAAAGGGGAAACATAACCCCCATTTTTGAAAACGGAAAAAAGGTAGGCCTGGGGAACTACAGGCTCGTCAGTCTCATTTCTGTGTCTAGCAAGATCATTGAGCAGATCCTCCTGGAAACTATGCTCAGGCACATGGGAAAGAAGAATGTGAATGGTATCAGCCAATATGGCTTCACTAGGGGAAAATCCTGCCTGACAAATTTGCTGGCATTCTGTGATGGGGTTGCAGCATTGGTGGATAAGGGAAGAGTGACAGTTGTTATCTACCTAGACCTGTGCAAAGTATTTGACATTGTCCCACACAACATCTCTTTCCCTAAATTGCAGAGGCATAGATTCAATAAATGGACCACTCCATGGATAAGGAATCGATCGGACAGTCACAAACAGAGTTGAAGTCAATTGCTTGAGTCCTCAGCACAGGAAAGACACAGACCTGCTTGAATGAGTCCCAAAGATTATCAGAAGGTTGGAGCACCTCTCCTGTGAAGACAGGCTGAGAGGTTTGGGGTAGCTGAGGTTGGAGAAGAGAAGGCTCTGGGAAGACCTTATAGCAGCCTTCTTGTAGGACATAAAGGGACCCTAAAAGAAATCTCGAGAGAGACTTTACAAGAGCATGGAATGACAGGACAAGTGGTAATGGCCTTACTCTAAAAGAGGATAGATTTAGATTAGATACTAGGAAGAAATTCTTCCCTGTCTGGCTCTGGCACAGGTTACCCAGAGAAGCTGTGGATGCCCCCTCCCTGTCAGTGTTCAAGACTAGGTCGGATGGGACTTTGGGCAAGCTAGGCTAGTGGAAGGTGTCTCTGCCAATTGGAGGGGGTTTGAACTACATGGGCTCTAAGGTTCCTTCCATCTCAAATCACTCCATGATTGCTCCTCTTTCAGACAGAAAACTTTAAAGGAATCCATATTCCATGTAGTAAACAGTCATACTCTTTATTCCATGTAATAAACAGTCATACCATAACTGGTAATCAGGAACACAAGATTCCTTAGCAGGAATTTGATTCTCAAATGATGTATTTGTGCATATATGAGCATAGAACAGAGTCAATACAAAGGAAAAAGTCAAGAGGGAAAAGGGCAAGTAGAAAAAGACTGCTGAAATATAAAATTGGTCATTGACATCAGTGGGTCAATGTGTTGCTGAATTAATTATGTGTTTTGAGAGTCTAAATTCCACCAATAGGAAACAGAATCAATGTCTTATAATTCTTAACTCTTGCATGGCCCAGAACCAAGATGGGTCTGATGCTTGTTATTTTATTTATTTATTTTTTAAAAAAATTGCTAAGGTACTTGTAATATTAAATACACAGAATGTACAATTTACTTAGAATCTATTAGGAAACAACCTTTTGCTGAAATTGAGGAATGAATAAATTTAAGACTTTTGATAAAAGTTACACATAAATTTATGAAAATGTCTTGGCTGTGTTAAGCATTGCTTAAATATATCATTATATATATTATATTTAAAATTATATTATAGGATCATTCTCTTTATTGCTTTTTTGAAACCTGATACACCCAAAAATCATAGATACTAAACATGGCAAAATATTTCAGCAGTTAATATACCGATTTTTTTCCTTTCAAATTGAAATTAGATGAAAAATTAGCCTCTTCTTCTTATAAAACACGACCAAGAATGCATTTTTAATACAGAAAATATGATATATTTACATTCTAGTCAGCTTTTCACATTTCTACTCTATTAAAGGTTTTTTTTATTTACTACTAATATTGTGTTCTTAAAAATAAATCCATTCAAATTGCTACTGAAGCATTATCTTTGGGAAAAGACGTAGATACCCCTGAAAAGTCTTCATATGGATTTTGTCCAGTGGTCTGTTTTGACCAAAACTGTTGGGAAAGCACATGTAACTCTCAACTCATCCTAATATCCCATTGACTCAAAGGGACACAATTCCACATCACAGATGTCTCTATAGGTTGAAGACAGCATTTGGAGGACATTGCTATGGTTTCTGCTGTGATGCACATGAGCTCAAGGTCCAGATAGCTTGCCACAAATCACTGAATTCCATGGGAAAATAAAAAAATTTAAAAAAGAGCCATCCCCACCAAAAAAAACCGAAACCAAAACCTTTCATTGACTTTAATAGACTTTAAAACATTTCCTCGCTGTATTGGTGTGGTGATAGTCTTTGCAGAAATTCCTGAACTTCTAATATCTAAAAAAAAAAAAAAAAAAATGCCTACTTCATTCATACAGGCTACATGATCCCGAATCATGTTCAGCTTAAGCAGTTCCACCAAAATGGTGGCTAGTAGTTCTTTTCTTGAATTCAAAATTGTCATACTTCAAATATCTAAAACCTTACTTACACAGACAATGAAGAATCAATATAAAAGTTCCTGTCAAATCTAAGTTTTCATTGAAGGTGCCCTTTAATCAAGAATGCATTGCCTGAATTGATTTGCAGGATGATAATACAAGGCTACAAGAGGAAAAAATTAATGAAATATACTTACGGTTTCGAATGTTGTTTTCTTTCATTGAGAATTTGTGGGCTATCACTATTTATTCATTTCTGGAGCTCACAGAACAGTGGGATGTCTATATGTATGTGATAATAAAAATATTTAATAAGAGTAATCATTAACTATAGCATTATTCCTCTTTTATTTGTAATCTCCATTTGCACCCTGCCTGAGTAGTCAAATTGCGGTATAATAATGTAAATAACTCTCAATCAAGTACTGTGAATAGGTTTCTGGGACTATTAATTTTTGAAAGTCCTTTTTTCTTTTCAAGAGCCTAAGCAAATTGGGAACCTAAGCATCACAGAGATATAAGCTGGCTATTAATTTCCTACTCCTTAATAGTTTTTTTAAAATTTGCATCACGATATACAGTAGCTAAACAACCTTTGTAAGTGCTAACACATGACTAGTTATCTCAGGATAATTGAAAAATACAGCTATGTTCTTCTCTGTGTGATTTTGTAGTTTGAAATGTTCAGGATTCACTGAAGTGTCATAAGGAACATGGGGCTGATCTGTTAAAATGTATGGAAATTGGTAATGGGGACAGTCATCATATGGCTAGATAGCCTCCGGATTACTCAAAGGCACAGGGAAGGAATCAAAGACTCCTAATGAAACAGCTCCAGATAAATTTGAAGGGTCAGTAATGAATTAATTGCTCAGAATTTTCTAGATCCCAGATGCTGGCCAAGATACACATTGTTTGTTGGGGAAAACAAAAGATTTTAGGTAAAGAGTTAAAAAGGCATTCTCTGTTCAGACGTAAGAAATTTATGTGAACACCAGGTACTGCAGTGCATGAGTGAGTAGAAGAGATACTTAATACTGGTCAACAAACCTGTAGAGGATAATGGCATGGAGATCTATTTTTTTATACCCTCTACCATATTTTGACAGGAAGCAAAACTGTTCAAATTTTAATTAATACTAACCAGCCCGTTTCCAGAGTTTGTGGAGAGCAAGCTTGATTCTCCAGGTAAAGTTGTACCAAACAGATGAAGGAAATGTAAAATATTTGTCAGTTACAGAAGTAATGCATTTCCTGCTACAAAGTGGAAACAGCCATGGATCAGACTCCAAGCCTACCCAAGATAGAAGCAGATTCCTTTTTGTCAGTTTGGTCTCCTCTGTATGACAAGCTACTCTGATCCACTGTGTAGAAGTAATGTCAGGTTTTACAATATAGTTTCATTGCTGTTTGACTTTAAATGACTATTAAGCCTCCTTACAGAACTCAATGCCCTAGAATAGGAATCTATGTATTAGCACAGAAGAGGAATCAAATAAAGTACCTCTCTGCTCTGTTCTCTCATAAAAGATCATTTCCTTCTCCAATACCTCAATGTCACCACAAATCAATGCAGATTAATGAAACAAAGGGAGACAAAAATAATTCTGCTTTGGGAAATATTTCTGTGCTTGCTTTCTATAGAACTACTGATTAAAATACATGAACCCCTACAACCTTCAGGTTTCCTCTGTTTAAATATTGCTTCTTAGTGGGGGAAAAAAGGAAGGTAGGATTGCAAATTAAATCATAGATAAACACAATGATGTTGGTGGAGCCAAGTCCAAAACAGATGAATTATCTATTTACACATACAAAATTAATGTCAGCTGATCCTTTTGAAATGTCCTCATGACTCTGAAAAAGAAAAAAATAGAAAAGAAGAATTTATACCAAATGAATTTTTTTGCTTTAATATTGTAAAAAAAAAATTATTCTAATACTGCTAGGATTTATAAAGTCAGTCTGTATTAGGCCTGTCCATTTGCCTGGCTATTTAAAGGGACTGGGCACAGCCTGGACGATTTCTGTGGTGGGACTGTGGTGGATAGCTAGAAAAAATGACTGACCACAACATATATCTGAAAGTGTAGCATACTATATGAAAACAAAAGTATTCGTGGCCGTAGATCAGTCAGACAACTGAAGAAATTGTTGGCATGAGCAGGACTTTTTGGAGATTGTTTTTAGTTGAATTTAAAAATCAGCTTCAATACCTGAGGCCTTCAATGAATGCTAAAAAGTAGTCACAACGAAAGATGGGGGACGGTAGCTAAGCCTACAGCCATGAATAATTCAACACAATAGAAGCAGATCAAGTGCATGAATCTACTATGTCATGAAGAGAAAATGCTTTGTACCACTAGTCCATTTGTACGGATAAACTCCATTTTGTGACTGTAAAGCTCAAACAGTAAACCCACTATTTGCAGCTTACATGGGTCTGCATACAGAATTTTTATACTGTATAGCAAAAGAGGAGATGACACAGCTGAAGTAGCAGGAATTGAATGTAAGTTGCCAGCACCAAAGCAGCTTGTGTGAAATGACTGAAATCCGTTGCTACATACAGTGCAGCAATACCTATATCATATCTTGCACCAGCTCACATCCACAGTAGCAAGGCTAGCTGAGAAGACAATGAATAAAGATATGGAAAATAAAACATGCTTGTATCTCAGTGCTGGTTACGCCTACTGTAGATGAGTTTTGAGGTACCTAGACAGTGCACAGGGTGGGAACACAATTTGCCTATTATTCTGTGAGATTTTCCACATCACTGCTGTACTAAGGATTCTTGAGTCAATGGTCAGACAAGGGATTGTGATTTTTTGCTGAGCAAACATCTAGAAACTGGGTACTCTTTTATTCTTCACAGACAGTGAAGAACTACTAGCAGAAGTAGAAGAACTATTCATGTCAGCAGAGTTAAAAGGATGTTATATTGGAAGTAAACAGGGCTGATCTCACCCCCTTCCTAAAAATCTGAGAAGTGTTAGAGTTTATTATTAGGAGATGGGAAAGAAAGTAACTCCAGAATTCATTTACTGAAAATTTTAATTAAAAGCATAATTTGCTTTCATATGGAAAATGAATGCTTTTAGAGAACATTATCATAATATATTTTATGGTGAAGTCTGTCAGATAACAATTTCATACACAAAGAATCATAATTGATTTGACCATAAAAAAGCCTTCCCTTCAATAAAGAAAGGCAAAGTGCTAAGAAACTTTATTTCCATATGCATGTATATGTATACATACACTAACAGTTTGCAAGAAAGGAAAAGGAGGAAAAAGTTGTTATAATTCTACTTACGCATGCACACATATTTGATCAGGATAATAATGTGGAAAATTCAAAATAAAAAATATATAAATAAAATGCTGAGCTGTCAAAATTAACAAGACATTATTTATATAAATATATATATATTTATTTAGTGAGCCAGTTAGCTCCTCTCTGGAGGAAATACAGCAAAGGGACAGAGCAGCTATATGTTATTTCAGAAAAAAGAAAAAAAATGTCTTGAAGATGAGGTACCTTCTTATCAATAGGGGGAGTGTGATCTACACAGGAAATCTATCACTGTGAATCTGTGTGTGTCAGAAAGCCAACACTCAAAATGACCTAACTGCAAGTCCATTTTTGCGACACTATTTCTGGAAATGACATAGGAGGTGACACAAACTCAGTGTCATTTCCAGCATAGAAAAATAGAATGTGTTAGTTTGGAAGGCACCTTCTAGTCCAAACCCCCTGCAGTGAGCAGGGACACCTTCACTAGATCAGGTCGCTCAGAGACCCATCAAGCCTGACCTTGAATATCTCCTCTCTGGGCAACCTGTTTTGGTGATCCACCACCCTCATATTAAAGAACTTTTTCCTAATATTTGACCTAAATCTCCCCTTTTTTAGTGCAAAACCATTACCCTTTGTCCTAGTGCTCCATGCCCTTGCCAACAGTTCTTCCCCTGCTTTCTCATAGGCACCTTTCAGATATTGGAAGGCTGCTATAAGGTCCCTCAGAGACTTCACTTCTCCAAGGTGAACCAGCCCAACTCTCTCAGCCTATCCTCATAGAAGGGATGCTCTTAGCCATTCATCATTTCTGTGGCTCTCCTCTGGACGTGCTCCATCAGGTCCATGTCCTTGTGTTGAGGGCTCTAAATCTGGACACCATATTCCAAGTGAGGTCTCACCAGAGCAGAGTAGAGGGGCAGAATCACCTCTCTCAATCTGCTGCCCATACTTCTTGTGCTGCAACCCTGGATGCAGTTGGTCTTTTGGGCTGCAGTTGCACTTTGGTGGCTCGTGTCTAGCTTTTCATCCAGCACATTCATATGTATTCTTGTCTGGCCCATCCCACTTTCATTGCAGTGCCCATGCAGAACTATGTCAGAAGCTTATTCAGAGGGTATGAGTACATCTAGGTAGCCTTATTTCAAAATCCAACAGAAACAGTGGCTCACCTGCACCTGTACAAAACTATGAACAGCATGGGGCTCACTCCACTGAGACAGGAGCTGAGGTCTGCTGCACAGTGAAGAGATAACATACGCCATCCCGTCCAGACTTCTTTGCCTTGGTCTGACTGGCAGAAAGAGGATGCTAGCCAGTATCACATCTTACCAGCTGTATCTGCACAGATAAAGTTCCAGTGATGTATGACATAAGCAGATGGACAGAGATTTTTCTTTGATAGTTCTATTTTCCTGTTTCTTCCCCCTTAATGAAGGACACAAACTGTGACTAGGTTGCCAGCTGAGTATTATGTCAGTATTTTACCTGTAGAAACAAAAATAGCTTAGAAAATACATACAGAGGAACCAAAAATAAACTGATCTGATCTGATCTGAAAATACCTCCCTTATGTACAAAATAGCATGCTCTGCTCATTTTATACCTTGAAGACCTGCTATTATAAAAATATTTTCTACTACTGTGTCTAATGTTGTTTTGAAGACTTTGAAGACAATACTGTTGATGACCCCTTTCTCAGACTTACATGTGTAAGCATACATACGGATATATAGGTTGACCTTACATTATAATATGAAAGGACAGTTTTTTAAGAGGTTGTATGCCTTCCTCAAGCTGGGATATCACTGGCTGCCCACCACCTTTACTGCCAGGGTGAAAACTTTGAAGTAAATGTTTGTTTAAATGCTGAAACAGAAGTCATTTATCTCTGTGCAGGAGGAGCTGTTCTTCCAAATACAGAAGGGCTAGTGCCAGATTCTGCACCTGTGAAGGGGCAACCCTGGCTGCACATCCAGACTGGGGGATAAAATGCTGGAGGCCAGCCATGCTGGGAGGGATCTGGGAGACTTGGTCAACAGCAAGTTAAACATGAGACAGAAGTGTGCCCAAGCAGCCAGGAGGGACAACTGTGCATCAAGCACGGCACTGCCATCCAGTCCAGGCAGGGAATTGTCCTGCTCTACACTGCACTGGTGTGGCCTTCAAGTACTGTGTGCAGTTTTGGGCACCACTGTACAAGAAGGACACAGAACTATTGGAAAGTGTCCAGAGGAGGGCAATGAGGATGATGAAGGGTCTGGAGGGGAAGACTTATGAGGAGAAGCTCAAGTCTCCCTGTTTATTTCAGCCTGGGGAAAAGGAGACTGAGGGGAAACCTCATCATGGTCTATGGCTTCCTGAAGAGGGGGAGCAAAGGGGCAGGGACTGATCTCCTCTCTTTGCTGACCAGGGATAGAACCTGAGGGAACAGCATGAAGCTGTGACAGGGGAGGTTGAAGTTGGATCTTAGGAAGATGCTCTTTACTGAGAGAGTGGTTGAGCAATGGAACAGGGTCCCCAGGGAAGGGATCACAGCACTGAGCTTGACTGAGTTAAAGAAGCATCTGCACTCAGACCCATGACTTTTCTGTCCCTGTGTGGAGCCAGGAGTTGAACTTCCAACTCAGGGTATTCTATGATTCTATGATACACTATTAGGGAAAGAGGGAGAGAAAACTTTATCTTCATGTTAGGCAATTTTATCATAACATTTGAATATACAATGTTTAAAAGCATATGACTAAAGGTACAACTCCTTTCTAAAGTATGTATCATTTCTGTGAGCACTGTGATTAAAAATCCTTAAGTGTCACAGATACAGACAGATGACAGGGAATCCTAGCTGAGGCTCAAGACATTGACATTATGTGGCATTGCTGTTAGATTTTCTGAGTTTCTGTGGTCTGCAATTTACTGCAAAAAAATCTTAGAGTAATACCATACAGACAGTATGCACGTCCCTAAACTAAAACTACAGCAAACATGAAAACATTAGCTGTATTTATACTCCTGAGTGCTGGGTGGACTACAGTAAACAAGGATCATCAATCACTATTTCTGCTCACTAAGAAAACCTACACTCCTTCAAAGCAAGTAATTTTGAAACAAATCAAAGCAAAACCAATCCCAAGGAAGGTTTCAGAACAATTATGTTAGAGAAAAAATACTAAGCAAGAAAGTGCAGTACATAGCACTTCCCTTAATTCATTTAACATGGTAATAAAAAGAAAATTTTGTGAGATTCAGTGATTAACAGCCTGTCCTGCGCAGCATTATTCAAGGGCTTGTCCTTCAATCATCTAATTAGAGTCAGAAGGATATTGCTGATGATAATCATCATACTTGGCACTTGCTGTATATAGCATCTTCCATACAGGGATGTCAAAGAGTCATAAACATCAGTTAATTGTTATTCTCATCAACTCTCTCACACAGTAATATTAGCATTATATTCTTATATATTCAATATTTTATAGATATTTTAAATTAATTGTAAGTACTCTAGGTTATTAATTTTCTCATCATGCAACCTCAGTTAGCAAAAAGTCACAGAGCAACTCTAACACTTTGAGATTACCCAAAGTGCTAGCCAACAGGCTTTGAAGTCTATTCTCAGGATCCCAACCACAGACTTCAAGGGTTGCGTTTGCCCTCTAGTATAGTGGAGAATTGTTTAGAACTAGTGGCTGCTTTGATTTGGAGAGGAACATTATTTATCATTTGAATTTAAACAAGCACTGAATAGAGTGTTCATCGATTCTTCATGTTTACTGAGCAAGAATTATTTTTGCCTAAGGTTTGCAAAAGAATAATATGATTTTTTCCATTTGATGCTCACAAATCCGTCCTTCTTTTTCTGTAGGATACCATCTGTGGCCTATGTGTGGATCAGCTCTCTACCAGCCTGGATTCCAGACTGACACCATAGCCAGAGGAACTGGAAGAAGACAACATCTCAGGAAAATGGTATTTCTATGAAATGGATATGCTTTTTATTCAAGGCATCAAAATAAATCTGAATCTCTGCATTAACTAAAGCAGACATTTCTGTTGCAGCCATATGCAAACATGCAACAGTTATAAAGTCCCTTATCCCCTTGTCTCCTCTCTACCTCCAGAACTACCTTTCCAGCTGTAATGGGTCTCCTTTCTCTTTTTCCCGTAACTGACTTCATCAGTCTGTTTAGTACCAGTGACTGTTTTCTTTCACAACAAGGTCATAGTGTATCCCAACAGTCTGGGTTGCAGCATCATATGAAAGTTTGACCTGTTTGTCCCTCTTTTTCATCAAGTCCAGGTAGAAGCATCCAGGCTTAGGACCTCAGTCACATTGCTTAACAACTTGTCTAAACAAACTATGTGGCTTGGGGAGGAAGCACACTATGTCCTTGAGTGTGATCTTGCTGCTTTGTACAAACAATGCCACCCACTGTGCATGTTCCTATCGTCTCGGTGAATAGTGCTAATTGCTGCCTCTGCAGGACCTAAAACATTGTGATGTATGAGCAATTCTGTGAGCCAGTCATGCAATTCTGTCCACACCATTGAAAATAAGCCCCTTCATTAACCTTTGTCTAAACCATGGAGAGACCGGCTGCTAAGCCTCCTCTATAAAACTACAGAACTCCAGATTTTTCCCTATAAAAATAGATCAAAACATAGTAATATTAATTTTAGAATTTTCAGTGCTCTGTCATTTCAATCAAAATGCATTTCAGATTCAGACAGAATGAATTTATGCTAAAAAAAAACCCAAAACATTCCCTTATTATAGATATTTTTTATGTTATCTTGGAACTTGAGTCTTGCATTGCTTGTGTAGGTGGAACAGTTGTAATTAAGGAGGGAATGAAAAACTAAGCACAGTAAACGCACAAGAAATTACACACCAGACAGTCAAACTTTTGAGCACACAGCTCTCCAACCCTGTAAATTTTCAACAGCTCCACACAGCACTGAAACACAGTTGAAAGTATTTTGCAGTTGATTTAGCAAAAAAAATTTGCAACATCTTCTGCAGGCTGTCATTTGTGTATGTACCTTCAGATTCTCACTTGCCTTCTTGCTGCTGTCATAGGCATATAATGGCTTATTTAAGATGGAGGTGATCCCTTTTGTTCTGTGCATTTCCAAGAGCAGATTTAGAAACAGCTAGTCAAGAAAACAGAGCACAGAAGTCCATATCAGATATCTGTGATTTTAAGCTTGAAAAGCGCTCCTGCACCCCTGCTGAAGTAGGAGGATTTAGGGTACCATCAAGTAGTATGGACTGGGGTACCATCAAACCTGCAAATGTTGCAGCTGTGTCCTCAAAATATCCCCATTCCCCTCAAACTTACGTGTTAACTTTCATGTAACAGAGGTCGACTACAGAACACCAGAAACTCCTTCAAAATTTACTTTTCCCAGCTGCTTTGGGGACCATCCAAGAAAAGGGAAACAGTTTTTTTGGCAGCCTAAGACCCCATAAAAATCAATAACAAGGAAGAAAATTTCCCTGTACAACAAGAATGGCACTAGAGTTTCATAAATATAGGTCTAAATGTCCTCTTCTCTAGCTGCTTTTCACAGAATCACAGAATGTTAGGAGTTGGAAGGAACCTCAGAAGTTCATCTAGTCCAACCCCCCTGCCAGAGCAGGATCACCTAGATTAGGTCACACAGGATTGCGTCAAGGTGGGTTTTGATTGTCTTCAGAGAAGGAGACTCCACAACTTCTCTGGGCAGCCTGTCCCAGGGCTCTGCCAACCTCACAGTGAAAAAGTTCCTACTTACATTCACATGGATCATCCTATGCTCCACCTTGCAAGCATTGTCCCTTGTCCTATCACTGGCCATCACTGAGAAAAGCCTGGCTCCATCCTCCTGACTCCTGTCCGTTACATATTTTTAAACATAAATAAACATTTATAAGCCCCATGAAGACAGGAAGCAACATGACACTCAGTGCAGCACCTCTCCCAGAGATCTCTCATCTCCTTGTAGCCCATGCACTTAGACTTAAAAAAACCTGTAATGCTCAGGGAAAGGTGAATTACCCTCAGAATAGGTATTTACTTGCCATGAAAATGCATTCAAAATGAAGGCTTGCCTTTTAACAAATGCATTTGAACGTGAATTGACTTCCTTTAAATGATTAGTAGAAAACTTAGGCTCCAGTGCAATGGATGCCACAGAAATTCATGGGCAGTATGAGTTTTATTTAAAGGTCAAAAGACAGATCTAGCCTCTGAGGTTTTTTGGTTTGGTTTGTTGCTTTTTTTCCTAGTCAGAAGGGAAATAAGCCACTACACCTGGACACATTTAAAGCAGAATTTTAAAAATGTAAAGGCCACAATCACCTTACTTTTGATTGAAAATTGATGGTATGCCAGCCTTCTACAAAGTTTATTATTTACATTAATCAATATATTACCATTACAGTGAATTAAACTATATTTTCTTATTGGTTCTTGTAAAATATCTGCTTTCCATTCATAGGCCACTGAAAATTTGAAGGATCTTGGAAAGTATGCTATTTGTGCAGCACAGAGCTGAGACCTCTCCATACTACATCCTCCATTGCCTAAAAACTTTCTGGGGCTATGGAAGTAGAGACCATTTACAGCTTACAGAGGACAGCAAAAGTTCTCAAATTTATGATGCAGAATACTTTTGCTGTTTAATGTTTTAAGGTGCATTGCAGTGGCTATTAGGAGAAAGAGGATAATGCAATGCATACTGCACTGATGGTTTGGAATAAAAGAAAAACTATTTCATAGATCTCGCTGCAGGTATTGATGCTATCGCCTTTTCAATTCATCATTGTGATTTAGCTTGGGATTAGCAGCCAAACAGCTGAGGAGACATAACAGAACTCGCTGCTCCTCTGAAATGAAACTAACCTTTTCTATATTAACCCTCACTACACCACCAGGCATACCATGTTACCCTCCCTGGCACTTCTAAAACTCCCAACCAGATCTATAAGAGCACTTCAGCCCACTGATTTATAGCTAGTTAAGACTAACTGACCGAGATTTAAAGTTGCTGACAGAAAACCAGAAAGTGTTTGATTCAACAGACCAATTGGCACTGATGCAACTTTCACACAGTCATGTCACAACTAAATATTCAGTAACCCAATTTTATTACTTATACATGGTTAGTGTCATCAAAGATGGTTCAGTTGCAGGTTTTGCTCGTACCTGTATAGATATAGTCAAAAGTAAGACCACAGTTTTCAGTGTAGTGATACAAAGAGTAATTGACATCAAAGTATTTAACTCAGGTCTCAAGATGCTTGGCATACACCCAACTATTCTATATTCCTTTAAAAAACAAATATTAACAGTTCACCATTACTAATCCAGGTGAACACTAAAAAAGCAAAAAGACTGTGTTTGTCAAAAGATCCATGCACATAACAAGGTAAAGAGTTAAGAACTTAGACAGTACATGACCATGATGAATTCAGTTATTTCAAAACACTTGGAGGATGGAAAAAACTCCAGATTATTTGTGTGATTCTGAAAATGGAAGCTGACATTTTTGTTTATACAGAGACACTCAATTTGTCTCTGAGTTGCCTGTTTGCTGTGAAAATCATCATCAACAAGTAATTTCTCAGTACTTATGCCCATGAACTAGTCCATACTGTGCATTGTAATTTTGGCACTCTTTGTTTTCATGAAAGAAGAATATTCAAAAGTTTAAACTTTAAAAGTTTAAACTTTTTTATTTTATTCCTCTATCACAACTTCTTTTAAAAAAATTATTTGCATTTTGAAGCTCTTGTGATTCATGATTGAATTAGCTATTATCATCTCCAATTTTATTAAAGAAAGTGATCGAAGTGTAAATCACAACTGGCCATTCACAGCATTACAGTACGTATGTTGCATGTATATTGATTAAACAACTAACTTTTCATCTGGGAAAGACTTTCAAATAACAGCCATCTGTTTTTATAATTTTTATGTAGCATTTGGTAGATTGCACACAGTATCATCTATACACTGAGTTTTTTATTTGTTCATTTTTTCTATAGAATTTTACAGTCAAAGCCAAAGTTTCTCTTATTCTTCAGTAGTTGGATTATCTCCTTGAGTTATCTGAGCTTAATACTTTGTCCTGGTTCTAGATAAACCAGATACAACCTTCCCACGCCCTTCCCCTACCTGTCCCTCTGCAGGCAGCCAGCACAGGTGAACTAAATTAACCTGGGCTGTTTCTACACCACCTGATATCACTTCCCCATAAAAGGGGCTGCTCGGGGAGAGGCACTGTGGCATACCCCTAGGGCAATCTGAGTGTGGGTGGGGTATTGGGTTGGTCCTCACATTGTGCAGTACTCTGTTATCCTGGAGTCAATATGGTATGTGATCTTCAAAGGTCTCTTCCAACCTTCTTATTCTGTGATTGTTACTCTGGTATCACTGTTATCACTGAGTCTAAATCAAATTTGTGCTGGGCTGTTATTTTTCTCCTTTCGTGGTGCTTTTGTCAGTAAGCTGTTCTTATCTGGTCTGTCTGTTTCTCCTCTGGGAGTGACGGAGTGGCATGTGGTGCTCAGCCACTGGTTGGGACTGAACCATCACAGTCCTTTTTAGTGTTTAATGTGGGGCTTTCTATGGGTGAAATTATGTCAGGTGGTGTGGAAAACAGCCCGGGGTTAACTCAGCTCACCTGGGCTAACTCAGCTAACTCTACATGAGCAGATCAGCAAAACAGCTGATAGGAGCATTGCTGTTGCATATTCTGTAGGGAAGCAAAGACTTTTTTCTTTTTAAATTATGAACTTTCAGTCTACTAATTTTTGCTAGAACCAAATCTATCGTTGAAATGGTTTCTGGGGGAGTGAGGGGAAAAAACAATTAAAAAAGAAGCCTTCTTAAAGGAGCTTTGAAAATAGCTATTTATATGCATTTAAAAATAATACCTGTGACTGCAGATCAGTGGTGTTGAAACAGATACAAGTTATATTCGATCAACACATTTTATAGTTAAGCAGATGTTATTTAAGTAAAAAAATAATTGTACATTTTCACTTTGTTCAGGTTTGTTCATGTTCATTTTATGTAGAGTATTAAAAAGGTTTCACATTTATAAACAGAAATACAGGTATGTGGAATATGCTAGAAAATAAGGAAAATATATACTTTTTCCTATTGTCTGAACCTCTCCACTCTAAGAGCAAAGATTTTATAATCTAATACAACCCAGACAACTACTCCACGCTAAGCAAAGATAGGAGTCACAAGAAGTAGATTTTCAAACAAATCAAGCATCCCTGTGCTATCATCTAGCATGAATGCCTACTACAGCAGGATTTTAGCCTTGCACAACAGCATCTGTGGTTCTTTTTCAGCAATCTGCAGTAAAATCTATTTCTACACCAGCCATACTTACATATCATAGCTGTAGGAATACTCAGTAGCCTGTCTTTGAGGGGGAAAATGCCATAATTAGAACCTAGAGTAACTGTAATAAAACAATGCCCTGTAACAGAAAATGTGCATGTTTGGGGGCAAAATATTTTAGGGCAGAAAGATCACATAGGAATTGATAATTCTGACAATCTGGTATTTCATGGCTAGGTCATCAGCAGATAATGCAACGCAAAGCACCCATAATGTAACACTTTCTCATGATTGCAGATAACCAACCTATGTTCTCAACCACACAGAGCATCCAAATGTACTACGTCCACAGAATTAAGCCAGCCACCCACCTAACAGCCCCTGCAACACAGCAGGAGTTACTTGTTATAATTATGCCAGAAAATACATCCCTTCATTCATGTAAAGTTGACAGGAGCAGAAGTGGAAAAAAGAAGATGACTGAAGTTGGCAGCAGAGGTTGGAAATGAGCAGGAATTTATTGTTTGATAAACATGTAGTCCTTCAACAAAGGTGTTTAGTAACATCACACAGAACTCGATGGAAAATTGCTATTCTTTGAGATGGACCCAAAAGCATGTCAAAATTTTAATGTTCTCTAAAGTTTTATAGGTAAGATCTACTTTTTTTTTTTTAATTATTAAAAACAGCAATCTTGTTTTACTTCTGCAGAGCTTTTGCATAAGGGCTATTTGCAGACCATCCTATTGATAAACACGTTTTCTGTTTACCTGGACAAAGTTACTGATATCTGCTAGGAGGAAGGCAAGCACACACAGCAGGACTCTAAAAAACACATCTGCCGTACAGTCTGGCAGGTACAAAACTACACCTGGAGCAGCTGTAATTGACTTATCTAAGCATAGACACTGTTCTCGTTTCAGTGTCTCCATCCTTCTGACTCAGGTCAGATTTGTAAAGAAGACAGGAACAGCAGGAACACACCTTTTGCTTTCTCATGGCACTCCCTCCTTCAGCAGCATCCCGCTCAGACATTCTTTTGTGCAACAGACACATGTAATGATAAGGAAAGTAACCAAGAAACCCTCTCAGCTGCTTGAGCTTCACATTGTGCACCTTTCATTGCCTTTGAATTGTGTGGCAATGTTAAAATCCTGTGTAGTGATGGATCCTTACCTGCTCAGATCAAAAGAATTACTTTCTGGAGTTTATCAGGTATCGGATTTTGCCTGCAATGATCATAAACACTTTGCACAGTCCGGATACTAGAAGGCACTCTAATAGGAAAACATGGGTTTATGAGGACAGAGGGATTTTCTACACAGATGCTACTGACAGGCAAAAGTGACCTAGGTTTAACACCTCATTTAAATAGTATCTCTTTTCAGCAAAGCAGGCTCGGGCTGCAGGAAGGTTTTCTTCATTAATTCACTTCATAATCCATTTCTTCTTTAATGAAGGGGAGAAAGAACATTCATTTCAAAGAATATCTATGTCATCAAATGCATATTATTTGTTCTTGGCTTCTGTCTGATTGCAAAGTTGCCATTAAAATGATTGAAATTATTTATAGCGAAGCACTCTGTCAGCCCACCCAATAAAGATCACCAACCTAAATAAGCCATTCACAACAAAAATGCTTATTTCTGCCTACAGCTACAAAGCACTCAAACAATGAAGAAAGGCATAATTGAACACTTAGAAACCAAAACCAACTAATGGTCCTATTATTGTACAGTTCTGTCATTCTGTATGCATTGTTAAAATTAAGGGTAAAACAGATTGGAAAGATAAGATTTTCATTAAAATGCATATTACATGGTTCTTACAGACTACATTTCAGTATGGATCATTATTAACAGATTTAAATAAAAACTCTATCCATTACTTATAGTTAAATGTTTACTAGGCTGATGTACTTTTGCTAAGCTAACCTACTTGGCATAGGCTTAGAAGCATTCCTGTTTCAGTGAACTAAACACAACATGCAACTATGTCCAAGTCTCCAAAAGAAGGAACTAATTCACTGGTCAGTAAGTAAGTGGTTAATACACAAATTGTTTCCAATTTTAAGGTTTTCATGTTATCTGCACTTGAGAAATGCTCTTCTTTGTCATCACCAGGGAGTATTCTGCTGTTCTGATGCAAAACAAAATCTGAAGCAGGAAAGAGAAAAAGCCCATCTATTATTAATTAGACATAAATTATTCCTAATCTACACACAGTGCTTAATCCCTGGTTCACAGAAATGCAAACTGTGCTTCAAAAACAATATGTTAACAAGCCATTTGTCAGCAGCAGACAGGAGCCCAAGCTCAATATAAAATATAGAACAAACGCTTCGAGCTCATTCCAAAGAACATACTAATTGAAGTTTTTACCCTGAGCTGTACAAAAATGCAAGATGGAAGACCGTACAAATAAAATAGTTCACATTTTGAGCCTGTTCATCAGTTCAAAGGTGGGGGGAAAAAATCACAAAATATGTGTTTCTATAAAATTTCATACTTAGCCTCCTTATAAATAGAAAAATATCCCTCTCATTGATATACAGTGCTCCACGAAGAATAAGAAAAACAGCTAACTAAACCCCTGAAGAAACTACAATGTCTGAGCACTGTTCTGCTTCTTTTTCCCCAGCATTTGCTAAAAGACATTAAGAAAATCAAGAGCTTATAAGTTTGCAAAAGAAATCTAAGGACTGCAAATGTTTTAGAACTGTAATGATAAAAACTATTTTAAAAGAGTTGCTGAAGACATCTGCTGCTTCCAGGCTGAAGCACCATGTTCCAGAGAAGAAAAAAATTGCCTGTAGCAAAGCTACATCTAGTAAAGGTTTTCTAGACCATTCTTCCCTAAGGTAGAAGCAAGCTAGACTAACTGAAAAGCTTACCCGATCCACTCAAGAAACTTCAATGTTCCTATATGAAACACAGGAAAAATAGAAAAAATAGTGAAAAATGTTCCTAAAAACTTAACTTCATTTTTATTTTTCCCCCCACATGGAGCTAAACAATATAATTTCTGTGATATTCTATTGTCTCATCAATTTTGAGAAAAGCATTGCCAAGCTTTGAAAGAAGTGAATACATGGAGACTATACATTTAATTTAATATGCTGTTCATTACAACTTAAGCACAAACAAGATTTTTCTCCCTCCTATACACAGACAAAACACAATGAAAGTGGAGTAGCTAGGGAAAAACAGCTCCCTCCCTTAATGATGCTGATGCCTCAATTACTGTTTTTCCTACTTCTGTACACTTTATCTTTGCAAGTGGCTAAGTGTTACAGGGATATGCAGATATTTTCTGTTGCTATGACAAATTTAACTGTCTAGGGTAGCAACACTGGAAAAATGGGATAAAGCACACCGCAGAAGTGTGTGTCCTCTGTGAAATTCAGCCAAAGCTGATCCCAGCAGTCTTATTTTTAATCAGCATGGAAGGTTGTGTGTCTGGATACCAAAAAAAAATAAAAAGTCAGCTCAGAACAACTGACAGTCAAAATTTCTTGGAGATGTACAAACTAACACCTGGACTGCCTGGCAATAGAAGGATATTCACAAAGTCCTCTGGTAATAACATTATGACCAAAATGTTTCACTTGTCACTGTGGGGAAAATAAAATTAACTGCATTTCATCTTACACTGTGAACTTATTATAGTATTTGAATTAAGCTGTTCAGTATTTAACAGCAGGAGGATATTCCTAGGATGAAGATAGGCGGGGTGCCCTCCTCAAAGGCCATTTTCCCAGCAGTTCAGAAAAATAAAGCTATCATATACCGTTAGCTAGGATGCATACAGGGAACAGAGTTCCCAGAGGAATATAAGTAGCAGCAAAAAAGAGGCCATTAATACCAGGGAAACCAAAGAGTTTGTCTCCTTCTTGCTGAAGAGTGAGAGTTACCAACATGACACTAAAAGCCAGGATTGTTTGGTATCTTTTTAACTTTTATCTTCAATAAAATATTTGTGGACTGTCACAGGAACAAGATATAAGCTCTCAGTCTAAAACATTCTTTGAGTACTGAGGAAGAGTTCAACTACTGAGAACTGGCTGATGATGCAGGAGTTAATGTCAGTTTCTCTTCCTTTCTTGTGGAGACAGGAGAGAGTCAAGCAGATTTGAGTATCATAGGTATATATTCTGTCCTTAAAAAAAGGTGTCAGGAATCCGTAGATTACAGAAAACACTGAAAGGAATAATAAAGCACTTATAAAATAATGAATAAAGATAAATAGCAGGAAATTAATTAATAAAGAATGTGCAGCATCAAACTAATAGATTTATTCATTCCTATGACATGGTAACATGCCTTGTCATGCATCTTAGGTTTAGTACATCTTTTGGCATTTATAAGATGCTTCCACGCAAGCTAGGGAAACATGGTCTGTACAAAACTATCATAAGGCAGTCCTTGTTGGAAAGCACATACCGTAGTTATCTGTGGTTCACCACAGTGCTGCAAGGACTAATAACTAGATTATGAGTGCTACTTACCCCATGCCAAGCACTATGTTCCTTTATCATTAAAAACATTCATCATGAAAAACTGGACATCAAATTTTTCACGGTGGTGTACTGGAAGACAGAAGCGTGTTTAGGAATTGGAGAAACACTTTGAAAAATGCTATTTAATTCAAAAAGTAGCTGTGCAATAATATTGTAATGTTGTAGGAAAGAATAATATATCTGGAAGAAAGGTAGGTGTAGATTTGTAGAAAAAGATCAAAACAAGTTCATGAAGTAGTTGTAATTTCTGTGAGAAACAACTTCACCATAGAAGAAAATATAAACAGGAGTGTTATCAGGAAGACAAATGAATAGTCACGTAGTCCCACTCTGGCCAGTATCATTATTGCCAAAGCTGGACCCATTTGCGCTCCAGTTTGGGGTACTCCAAGTCAAGAAAAAATATTGACCCGTTGGAAAAATAAGAGATCTACAAAACTGAGAAATATTTAATGCACTGGGATCTTTGGTGTATCAAGAGAAGAATGAAGAGACAAAAAAAAATAAAGCTTTAAATAGTCAAAAATATTTGAAGGAATAAGGTAATAACTTTTCCATTGTGTTTTCTGGGAATGAAGTGGGCTTATCTTGCAGGTATTTAGATCAGAGACTGGGAAAACTTTCTAACAGTGAGGATAGCTAACAGCTGGAATGGTTTGACTAAGGAGATTGCTATACAATTTGCCTTGGGCTAATGAGCTCTCTATCATTTAAAATCAGTCCAGGACATGTACCCCCAAAATCTCCAAATACCTTTTAAATATCTATCTCCTAGCATAATAAATGCCTCAGCCTCTGATTTACTGCTGAAGATACTGTTATTATGCTGCATAAAGGAAGCTATCATGCAAGTATCACTGCATCTGGCACAGCAGTGTACTCCCATGTCCTTTGTATTATATAGGCACAGCCTGCACACCACCATTCAGCATTGTCTACTACTGAGCAGCTGATATTCATCACATGTGCTGTCCTCCCTCCACGAAATGTGTTCTTAGATCATATTCTAATTTATGACAACATTTTCTGCCTGATACCGAAATACACAATGTCATGGCAATGACAATCGTTGCTCCACAACTACTGCCACAGAAAGTCAATTGAATTTCAATTTCTTTTAGTGGGGAAAGCCAGGAGGAGCCAATTATTATTGCTTTAACACTGTGAAGTTTTACCTCGGGCACCTCTTAGTTTCCAAACAAAATCATTTCTGATCCTGCTTGCAACCTTCTTCCTCATGTTACTCCACCTTCCAGAACCAGTGCTGTATTGAAGGAGGGTCGCACTAAATACATACAACCATGTTGGTCATAGTAGCAAATATAGAATATTATATGTTTTAAATATTATAAATAAAAAGGGACACATTCAAAATTCAATGCTGATTGCATTCTGGTTTACAAACTACATTCCAAAGTGTTGTACCAAGTTCTCCTTGTCACAATTTATTAATGGATGAAGTTGGTGTGATTCCTACATTTTGGACATAATTACCTAATCTGGAAGAAATCTTGTCTCTATGCAAGGACGGGAAAGTATCAGTACACTGTGAATGTTGCGTACACAAAAGCTATTCCCGTGAGTTTATGCGATCATACCCTTCACTTGCATTTTCTAAAACTGCAGAACTACTGAGAAGTGTTTCCAACTGTCTACTCATTGGCTCAGCCTCCTGCAATATTGAAGATGAAAATCTGTAGGACATGTGTTCCCTCAGTTTCATTTCCCAATGATGGGTATACAGTTGGGCTCTGTCAGCGGAGCCGATGCCATTCTCAGAGTCAGCTGAGGATGGAGAGGCTGATGTCTGAAAGTAAGCTCATAGGCAAATTAAGAGCACGGTGGCTGAAACACAAAACTCATTTTAGACCATTATGATTTAGAGATATCATTGATATGAAGCAAACAATATGAGTCAGAGCTTTTTTAATGAAGTTGGGGTTTCAAGCCACGTTCTCAGTTTCACAGCTCACATTGAGAAAATCATGAAACAACGTATGCACTTCTTAGGAAGCAAAGAAATGTGTTGTGTCACTGTCTTAGCAACTGCTCTAATTTCAGACATGCATCTGTCTGTCTATCTATCTATCTATCTATCTATCTATCTATCTATCTATCTATCTATCTATCTATCTATCTATCTATCCATCCATCCATGTAATCTCTTTTTTTCTGCTTCTCTCAGCTGTATGATTTCCAGAACTCATATTTCAAAGTGTATACGTGGGGCTGGGAAGAAAAGACATGTGATCGCTCTGCAAAGTGAAGAGGGAATGCAACAGATGCTTTAGATAAAAGTGAGCATGGATGAACAAACGGTGCCACCAGCCTGTGAGCCAGTTCTGTGAATCCAGATGTGACACTGAACTGGTGTCTCACAGAGGATAAAGTCAGTACACCTGCATGGTCTAAAATGACTGTGAGTGCATTCTACATGGAGGAGTTTCCTGCTGCAAACACCAAGGTATTTGCAGCCCCTGAGAACTTGCCCTAATTCCAGCCTTCGGTAAACCTGTGCTGGTGCATCTTAACCCTGGTGCCATGCTGAGTTCAGCACCACCAACGCAGGTATATAGTTGCACAGCCTTCCAAAACTGGGAAACTTCAGTAGGAAAACTGCACAGGGGACTGTCTGCAGCCAGATAAATTCTGGGAAATAGTTCATTCACAAAAATGCTAAAGGGATTTTCTACATAAAAATATCTGAAATCTTCAATGTATGTCTCTCCCAGAGCTTTTTCCAGTAAGACAGCTGTAATTACATGACCAAGGAGAGAACCACAGTATCTGAAGTCAGCAGAATAAAACTCAGCCCACTCATACATCCTCTGGAATTGAAGCTAGAAATTGCATACTGCACTCTGTCAGGAGGGACAGGTAACCTGGGGTGCATCAAGCACAGTATTGCCAGCAGATCCAGGGAGGGGATTGTCCCACTCTATACTGTGCTGGTGCAGCCTTACCTTGAGTACTGGGTGCAGTTTTGGGTGCCACAGTACAAAAGGGAGTGTCCAGAGGAGGGCAACAAGGTGGATGAAGGGTCTGGGACGGGGAGTGTTATGAGGAGAAGATGAAGTCTCTTTGTTTGTTCAACCTGGAGAAGAGGAGACAGGGGAGAACTCTTTGCAGTCTATGGCTTCCTCATGAAGGGGAGCAAAGGGGCAGGCACCAATCTCTCTTTGGTGACCACTGATAGAACCTGAGGGAATGGCATGAAGCTGTGACAGGGAAGGTTTAGGCTGGATCTTAGGAAGAGGTTCTTTACTGAGAGGGTGGTTGGGCACTGGAACAGGGTCCCCAGGGAAGGGGTCACAGCACCCAGCTTGGCTGAATTCAAGAAGCATGTGGATGATGCACTCTGGGCCTGTGTGGAGCCAGGAGTTGGACTCAATTATCTTTATGGGTCACTTCCAACTCTGGGTATTCTATGATTCTATGAATCTACTCATCCTTTCAGAAATGAATTGTCCAAATAAAGTTCAAGTTAAAAGCTTTAAAAGGAAGACTATCAAGATATACATGAAAAAGGACAGGAGTATCCCACAATGATGGTGAGAACTGAGAACATATACTATTACATTGCTCCTTCTGAGACTATTTTCTGTTTCCAGAGGATGATGATGTGAAAAGGGGAAAGGTGTTTAGAGCAAGGTAGAATCAGGCTGTAAGTAAGCCAAGTTGGACAAGATGGTAACTGTCCTTCATTTCCCTGTACTTCTTCACCAGACCATGAAGATTTTTGTGTGACTAATCAGCAGTCCTATTTTAGTCAAGTCTTTCTCTTTACACAGTATAGATGGGTGGGAGGAAGAAGGTTGAGAGACAGAAACATGGAGAAATATCCTCCCTATTTTCAACTACAAAATTCAACAGCCTTCAAACCTGTGTAACCAGCTTTTATTATTTGTGAACATGATGAATGATCCAGCAGTGATCTCAACTGTCTTACTAAGAATATGTTTATATGAGAGAACACAGGAGGCTTCTTTAGCATAATGATTTCACTGAGAAAGAGAAGCTTGTAACTACCACCTTGCTGAGTGTATTGCCAGTAAGCCTGAAAAAAAAGAAGTAGCACAATTTCCGTAGGGGCTTGTAACGATCCTTTCTGGCCTCTACTTGCAGGGACTCAGAACTCATGAACAATTTAAACAACTCAGGAAGGCATGGCAGTTCCAGTATGTGGGCTGTCAAGTTAATTTATGAGTGTGTGTAATTGGGTGGTTGCTTTTCCTCTGGAAAGATGAAACAGCTGAGCCAAAAAAGATTGGTATCTACCATTTCCAATACACAGAGACAGATATTTTCAGAGATTGAAAAGAGAGAAAGAGAAGCATCTGTGCAGCCACTAAGAAGTCTGCATGGTATGAAACAGTATCATTGAATATAATTTCTAGTCACAGGGCTCTAATCATGACTAACTTATAGGGCCGTATGGTAATTGCAGAGAAGTTCAGAGCAGCACTGTGCCCCAGGGAGTTCCCAGCAGAATTCTGCCTACAGACAACACAAGCAGTAGAGTGCTGTCCTAGGAACTGAAGGAATAAAGGCTTTCTTTATTCTAGTCTCAGTAATGGCTCTGAAATGGAAGTGTGTGTGAGATAAATCCATGTGCTAACTAATCGTGGTCCTTTTGTGCAGAGGATATTGGCCATGTGACAAATCCCAAGGGTCTTCAGGCAGCATCCTTACTGAGATTCACAGCAGCTGTTCCTAGAGAACAGTGCACAAAGTCCTCTTTTGAACTCCACACTCTCTAACTAGACATGCCTGGAGATGTCAGAATCCATCCCTTATTAACTGCCAGCCTATGGGGTCAAACACAATCTATTAATTAATTCCCAGTAAATTGCACTAGTTGCCAAGGGCAATGGTTCTGTGGCAAACAGTTGTAACTATTACAATGTTTAGTGAAATACAGTTGCCTGAGTACTGGTGCTATGTGTACAGACCCCTTTAATTCTATAAACAAAGATTTAATCTAAACTGTGGAAGTGGGGAGAACTTTGCAGTTCCC
Organism: Gallinula chloropus; assembly: GCF_964237585.1. Classification (NCBI taxonomy): domain Eukaryota; kingdom Metazoa; phylum Chordata; class Aves; order Gruiformes; family Rallidae; genus Gallinula; species Gallinula chloropus. The sequence continues at coordinate 15,683,653 of NC_140089.1, read as the reverse complement.
AGCTCTAAGGCATGTGAAGACTAATAAGTCCTGCACATTGGGTATCCCTGGTCTTCATCACAGTTTCTCCTGGAAGGAAATCCGTGAAGGGGAGAAAGAAGGGAGCTGTGGTGTGTCATCACACCTTCCACTCTAGGTGACTGGGGGAAAAGGATGGAGATGAGCATGCACCACAGAGCTTGCATGTAGAAAAAGGTTATACTTACTTTGGTGCTTTGATAGCATGGAAGAAATAAGTCTTCAGATGTTTCCAGTGACAAATATGCAGACCTTGGATTTCAACACAAAGTCAATATTCTGAAAAACTTTCCTGGAGGATTTTGTCTGCAGTTCTACCTTGTGCTTTATAATATTATTCATAGTATGTTTTTTGACCATGGAGAAGTTTCCACAGAACCACCTCTGCTCCTGACAAATGAAGGTCATCTGTCCCACAGGGAAAATGGATCTTTGAGCATGAATAGCTGGGTCTTATAGATAGGGCTTTAAACCAGTTTTGAAGTGGAAAAGAGATAAAGCCAAGCTTGCTAGAGTCAAGCTGAAGGGTGGCAGCCCTATGTTGGGTGTGTGTGTGGAAAATTACACACTCCCTACCTGAAATGCCTGTACACCAACACAGACAGCATGTGTGCAGTTACAGGACCATAGAATCATAGAATCATAGAATCATAAAATCATAGAATGGTCTGGGTTGGAAGGGACCCCAAGGATCATAGAGCTCCAACCCCCCTGCCACAGGCAGGGCCAACTTCAGCAAGGCTTTCACACCATTTCCTGTAATATCTTCATAGGCAAGCTCAGGAAACATGGGTTAGGTGAATAAACAGTGGGGTTGATTGAAAAATGGCCCAGAGGGTTGTGATTTCTGACACGGTATGGGTTGCCATTCACAGGAAGTGGAAATATATATGTGGAAATATATATGAGCTTTTCTTTTGCACAGAAAGTTTCAGTCATCCAGTCAGGTGACTACCTTGTGCAATTCACTTACTTACATGCACAAGGGTGAATTCGACCCAATGCAAGCACCCCGTACTCCATGCCACATACAAACAAACAAAAACCTTTCTGTTCATTTCAGTCATTTTACTGTAAATAAACATTTTATCATACTTTGACCTGCAGAAAACTTTACTCGCTGGGCTACAAGACCATATACAGCTCATATGCTAGCAAAGTAAGAAGGCTCAACATTTCAGTGATCCACAGCACCTAGTAAGTTCTAGTAGCCATGGGACACATACAGAAGTTCACCATCACTCAAACAATTCCTGATATATTTAATGTTGTAACTGATTTCTCATGAAAAAAAGTATTCAGTGTGGTCTCTGTGCACCTTTGAAGTTCTTGTCCAAGGAACCACTCTTCCTCTTCAGCCATTCTAAATTTGATCCTCAGCTTCTGCAGAGTCACACAGAGCAGTTTATATTGTTCACACTTGCTAATGCAGCTTATACTTTCTGTAATATCCCATTATAATGTACAAAACACTACACTGGTTGAAATAAGTTGGTTTAAAATGCTTTAAAAAAGAACAAAAATTAGGAATTATTTATGCAAAAATTCCATTAGGCTCCTCTGGGATTTGCCAATGAAAACCCAAAGGCCTATGTTTCCTAAACAGATTTTGTAGTGGGAGTGACCACAGCTTCATTTTTTTTTTTCATTTGAACAGCAATACCTGTCACTAATACAAATAATGCTACACCTTGTAAGCTTTTAGGTACAGGTTTTAAAGCTTAAATCTCTGCTTTTCAATATCCATAATTTATTGCAGAACTGAAGCTGATATACAGATCTTATAGTCCACTGTGTAATTGACTTCAGCCTCTTTCCTCACATAACAAATAGATAGTATTGGAGCCTTTAAATTAACAAAAGGTTAAATAACATTTTATGAGTTCCCTTGGTGATTTTCTGGCCAGTACCACATTTTCCATAATACATCGTTACAGCAATAGCACTCTGCAGTATTGTAGCTATATTACAGCAATATTATTATGGGAGAACTGCTGCTTTGAGATGCCTATTAAACAGGTTTCAAGACCCCAGGATCCAAACAGTCAATAAATTGTACATTATCCAGGATTGCTCAGTGAGCTATAGCAGGGGCCACATGACTTAAGCAAAGCCGGAAACTGTCCATTACCTTTCCAGGGACACAGCCATGCTGGAGAAATCAGAAGCAAGCCCTTCACTTATCAAGGTGATAAAATGGGGTCTACTTTTGGTCATAAAAAAAACCTAGTACTTATTCAGTATGTGCCAAGTCTTTTCTTTTTTTTTGTCTTTTTTTTTTTCCTTTTGCAGCAAAACAGAAATGTTCTTAAAGTATCATAGAACCATAGAATCATAGCATGGTCTGGGTTGGAAGGGACCCCAAGGATCACAGAGTTCCAACTCACCTGCCACAGGCAGGGACAACAACGTCCAGCCTGGATCTACACAAGGTTGCCCAGGGCCCCATCCAACCTGGCCTTGAACACTTCCAGGGATGGGGCATCCACCTCCTCTCTGGGCAGCCTGTTCCAGCACCTCACCACTGTCCCTGAAAAAACTTCTCCCTAATATCTAATCTAAACCTTCATTCCTTTAGCTTATATCCATTCCCCCTTGTCCTGCCATTGTCTATCCTTTTAAAAAGTTGATTCCCCTCCTGCTTATAAGCTCCCTTCAGGTACTGGAAGGCTGCAATGAGGTCCCCCCACAGCCTTCTCTTCTCCAGGCTGAACAAGCCCAGCTCCCACAGCCTCTCTTCGTAGGGGAGGTGCTTCAGCCCTCTAATCATTTTTGTGGCCTCCTGTGAACCCTCTCCAACAGTTCCACCTCCTTCTTGTATTGGGGCCCCCAGATCTGGACACAGTACTCCAGATGGGGCCTCACGAGGGCAGAGTATAAAGTATATACCAAAAATGTTTATTTGTGCATTATCCTCAAAACATCTTGGAAGGACAAAATGTAATGCTGTGAATATTTTTAGTATAAATTGGAAATACTAAAAAGAAGGAGAGCCTCATTCTTTGTTGCTGAGAAAATAACTACTAGAACATTTTCTGCTTGTGAAGAGCAAAATCCTCTTTTAATCATCAGGCCAGAACTGGCTTTACAGAACATCATCAGGGTGCCATTTGTACATTATTCTGAGAATTTCAGTTATGAACTGACCTCAGCTCAGAGACAAGATATCTTTGATGTGGAAATCATCCTTGACGATTCTGATACTAGAAGGTAGGATGTATGTTAATTCAGTGAGCATGGATGGGCAAGGGGTGACTCCTCAGTGTCAGAGAGCACCACTGAAACACTGCCAAAGCAGTGACTGAGTCTCCAGATTCCTAAAATGAGTCTCAAGAGAAGAAAAAAGAAAAAATTGTTTGCAATTCCCTTTGTTTCGTATACATACTGACATTTATTTGAATGATGGCTGAAGTAGGTTGTGAAGGGTATTGGGTAAAATATTCAAAAAGAAAGTAAATCATAAGCTGCCAGACAGAATACAGATGGACAGAGGACCATTATAATCACTAAATGAAAATAAAAATTCTGAATCACATGAGGGAAGTGTACCTGAAGTACTTTTTTATTCTTTTTCATGCTCCACTTCAATTTTAATTGATGTCTTTCGCTCCACCCTCCAATGCAATTTCTGTCTTCTTCATACCACATCAGTCCCAAATATGCAGAGGAATACCTCTATTTCAGCTGTGCTCTTGAATTTCAAGGGTTTGAATAAACTTAGATAGGAGACCATGTATTTCTAAAATTGTATAAATTAGCTGTCCAGAATATTTTGATTTACTCTGGTGCCTTCACCCACCTTTGTGAAATCTGGTGATGTTTTAAGCATGATTCATAGTCAGGATGCTTTTCATAGACATTTATAATCAAGTGACACAGAAAAGTGTCACTTACTGCATTACACCTCTAGCAGCTGGCTAGTTAATATTTGAACGTGTAAGATTTCATGCTGCAGTGCTGCCTACTACTAAGCATTTTCATCAGATATCTTTTCCTGTTTTGAACATTGATTTCTTTTTCTTCAGATACTCCACTGATCAAATGCTCTGTACAGGCAATTACAGAAGAATATATGTAAGGATGTCTGTCAGCAGTATTTCTACAAGTACCTGTCATCTATGGAACGGCTCACATGCAAAGATGTCTCTGAATGTAAATTACAGTATTCCCCCTTCCTGTGTTGACAAGAATATTATCAAATTCAACCTTTCCTCAGGCAAGAACTTGGTATATCAAGGTTCCTTAATCCACTCTAAACAATGCATGAATTGGGATGTCAGTTATTACTAAATCAGTCTTGTGAAGTTCGTCTCATCTTTTCTTTCAGGCAAAATACACTAAATTACCTGTAAGCTACTGAAGGGCTGAATCCATGTAGACTATCACAAATGGTATGGGCAACCACTTATCCTCTATGATATAGGAAAAGTCAGTTTTATTTTCTTTCTGGTCTTGTGTGGTAAATTTATTTATACTGTGAAAGAGGTAACTGGGACTGTTTGGTTTAACCCCATCGAGTAACTAAGCACCTCACAGGCACTCACTCACCCCTCCTTCACAAAGGGGATGGGAAGGAGATTGGGAAAAAAAAGCACCTTCATGGGTTGAGAAAAAAACAGCTTAATAGGGTAACACAAGAAGAAGATGATGATAACAACAACAACAACAACATATATATAAAAAACAAGTGATGATAAAATCCAGTTGTTCACCACATGTGTAGGGAAAAAAACCTGATGCCCAGTCAGTTTCTAAGCAGTCATCCCACCTCCCATCTCACTTCCCCAGTGATATATGGAGCAAGACATCATATGGTGTGGAATATCCCTCTGGGCAGCCAGACCCAGCTGTCCTGGCTGTGTGTTCTCAGCTTCTTGTGCCCCTGGAACAGTGAAAGAAGCTAAAAAGTCCTAGTCTTAGTGTAGATGGTACAACTACCTAGCAACAACTAAAACCACCAGTATGTTATTAACGTTATTCTCATACTAAATCCAAAAGACAGCATTATGCAAGCCACTAGAAAGGAAATTAACTCTATCTCAGCTAAAACTAGGACAAGTATCATTTCACTTCAGTTGCTCTCCTAGAGTTTGTAAATATAGCTGTGAATCTTTTTTAATGTGTTCTGAATCCCACCACTTTAAGGAGTTACACTTACTAGATATTTGAAAAATCTATCTAGAGGTAGAAGTAAAGCCATTTTTCTGCTTTCTGTAGGCAAAGCCACAACATCCAGCCTCCTGAAAGAAGGTGATGGACTATGACCAGCTAACTATCAGTAAGATAATGTGCTGCTTCACTTAAATACAACTCCAAAACACTTTCAGAGACTATCCACAAAAAATATCAAGCATTAAAAATGTATTATGAATTCAGAGCGACTTCTTATGCCTAGCTGGGAAGCCCTATGTAATCTACTCAGGTTTGCTGAGGAAGACAATGGCCAAATCATCCCTTCTATTTGCATAAAATATATGTTAAAACTTAAACTCATCTCAGCATATAGTGCAGATAAAAGACAGTGCTGGCAGAAACTAGAAAGTTTATTTTTGTCAAGTATGCCTGGGGGGTCTGCAGGACAGCACAGGAATCATGAAAGTGTTTTGTGTTTAATGGTTAACACACTCAACATAGTGCCAAGTATTTCCTTCATGGAAAATAGTGGACTTATTCAGGGACCTGTAGTTTTTTAGCCTCTCTTGAACTAAATGCAAGAGGATTCAAAGGCTGTAGGCCAGGGACTCAGCTGTTGTAAACCAGTCTAATTACAGCATGTTGCGGTTTAACGAGGCATGCAGCTACAACAACACACAGATGTTTGCTCACTCCCCACCCCCTGGGGATGGGAGAGAGAATCAAAAAAAAGTTAAACTCACTGGTTGAGATAAAAAGTTTAATAGGACAGCAAAGGAAGATGATAATGATGATGATTGATGAAGATGATAGTACTAACAATAATAATACATAAAACAGGTGATGGACAGCCCAATTGCTCACCAACCACTGACTGATGCCCAAATCTCATCCCTCCCTGGCCAATCTTCCCCAGTTCATATAATATGGTATGGAATATCCCTTTGATAAGTTTGGACCAGCTTTCCTGGATGTCCCCCTCTGCCGTGGCTTAGCCCCAGCCATCGGCTGAGCATCACATAGTCGCTTGCTTCCCCAACACAAGGGGAAATGCAGGAGGAAGAAAAAAAATAACGAAAGAAAACCAAAGGGAAACCCTAGGGGTTGGGATAAGTACAGAGTACTGGGACAGCAGAGGGAGAGAAATAGCAACAGGACTTTATAGCAAAATATACAAAACTGGTTATACACAATGCAGCTTCTCACAGAACCACACAACTTACTCCCATCAGCTCAGAGCTGTCCTGAACCCAGACTGTCTCCAAGCTGTGTGTCCTGGAGCACTTCTCCCTCACTTGACCCCTTTATGCAGAGCATGACATCATATTATGGAATACCATCTTTGGTTAGTTTGGGTGACCTGTCCTGGGTCTGTCCCCTTCCAGTTTCCTGGGTGCCCCCCGCCTACTCATTACCAGGGCAGTATCAGAAGCGGAAAAGTCCCTGACTGCTTGGAAACAGCTAAAATGTCAATGTGTTATCAACATAGCTCTCATCCTAAATCCCAAACACATCTACTAGAAAACAAATTATCTCTAGCCTAGTCAAACCCAGGACATACTCCTAGCTTTGTGTGCACCTCCTACAGAAGGCTCGAGCCTCCTCACTTGGACACCCAGCATATAATGGCACCTGGCATTGTTCTTCCTCAGAAGCAGGACTTTTCACTAATACTTGTTGAACTTCTCCATCTTGTCAAGGTCCCTCTGAATGACAGCACAACTCTGGTGTATCAACAATTCCTCCTAGTTCTGTGTCACCTACAAACTCACTGAGGGTGACTCATCATACATATAATCAATTCTGGTGTTGAGCAGTACTGGAAGCAGTACTGATCCCTGGTGTATCTCGTCACTGGCCTAAAACTAGACTTTGTATCACCGATTGCAATTCTTTTGAGTTTAGCTGTTCAGCTAGGTTTCAGTTCACCTCATTGCCAGATCATGTATTCCAGACTTATCAGCTTCTCTAGGAAGATCTTAAGGGAGACAGCAACAAAGGCTTTCTTGAAGTCCAGGTAGACAACATCCAGTGTTCTTCCCTAATCTACCAGGCCAGTTATTTCATCATCAAAGATGATAGGCTATGTCAAGCAAGACTTCCTATTTGTGAATCCACACTGTATACTCTGGACTATCTTCTGGTCCATCATGTGCCTGGCAATTGTTTCCAGATTATTTACTCCATCACCTTTCCAGTGGTTGAGGTGAGGCAGAATGACCTGTAGGTCCCTGTGCCCTTCTTGCCTCTTTCAAGATAGGCGTAATCTTTGATCTCCTCTGGTCCTCAGACATATCTCCCAACTGATCATTCAAACATAATCGAGACTTTAAGCCATTTGTTGGTGACAGCCATGAGAAGCATTTTGATAATGTCATTCTGATTTCCTCAGAAAATACGGAGGCAGCACAGTTACAGTGTCTCCCACACTACCTTAAAAAACATGCTTCTGATTGTGTAATCGTGGTTGTGAAAGCAAAAGTTTAAAAAGCTGGGCTGAGACTTGGTCTCATGTCTACTGAACTCCTCTGTGTACTCCCATGACATCATCCACATTAGAGTCCACCTTGACCTACAGGAGCAAAGATCAGCATTACCAAAGATTCCAAACCAATGGAAGAACTGCTAAGAAATGTCTTGCACCATGGAGTCTTATCTTCCTGGGCACTGCATCTCAATAGCTACTGCCTTAGGTCTGTGCTATACAGACATCTGAGGGAACAGTGAATCAGGAACTCTCCATCATGTAGGAAAGTACCTCAGTACTCACTTCACTGTTCAGTTCTCAACAACTGTTTCCACCCACTCTTATACTGCCTAGTCCACCCACCTGGTGGATCAGCCTCTCTGGAATCCTACAGTATGGATAAACAGTTTGCAGGAGCCTGCTACTTGAATATTGTGGCCACCTTAGCCACCCAGAGAGACCTAAACACAAATGCAGCCTGTGTATTACACTGTGGTACCTCCAAATGTACCACAGCCAAGATAGATTCTTGGTGATGGTAAATGGCTTGGGATCAGAATCACACAAATCTTGACTTTATTTGTTTATCCTTACACATTCATTTGTATATTTTGATGGAAATAAATATATTCCATGTCACCCAAGTAATGTGTTGGAGACGTTGAAAGACTAACTTTAATCCTCACACACCTCACAAATTCAAGGATATGGTTAAAGTACATTTAATTCAAATCATGATTTAATTAAAAGTTAATTTATTTCTGCACTTTACCAGTGGACCTATCATTTTGTACCCTTCTGAGTTTATCAAGCTGTTTCTCTTTAACTGTTTTGACACTACTCCCTTACATGATAACTTCTGCTAGGTTACTGTGCTGTTAGATCTATTGAAAATCCTGAAATGTATTAATAACAAATTATTAGCATTTTGTCTAATAAGGTTAGCACTAATTATCCCTAAAATGAGTGGTAAGTTACTGTTAATGATAAAGTCAACATTAACATTGATTACCTTGCTAATTAGTCATGGCAAAAAGTAAGCCTTTTGAGCAACAAATGACATTACTGTGTCATTACAAAGGACCACCACAGTTAGATGTTACCCCTGCTTCAGTTTTGGTTCAGTAAGGGCCAACAAACCAGATGGAATTCAGGAGCTGATTAATTCTTAATATTTTTGCTGTTTTCAACCAAAGCTAATACACATACTTTCCCTAGACACTCTTTAATCATAATTTGTCCCAAAATAGCCACTCATCCAAAAGAAGTTTAATACACCAAGGAGGACTATGTATCCATTTTTACAGAGGCAAGAACATAAAATAAAATACAGAGACAGACAGAAGCTGAAGGTGTCATCACAACATGCGTCTAAAGTTTAGCCTGGTTTTGGACCTCTATTTTAAAATCCAGAAAGACTAAAGGGTTCAAATTAAATGTTCATTTTCATATTTGATACTGACAGAAAATCTATTCACTAATCCACAGTACTTGCAGCCTTGGAAAAAGGCATAGATATTCAGTGAATATCCAGCATCTTGGAGGCTGCTGTAAAAGATAACCATTCCTAGTGTCATTAGCCTAGTGCAATTAGTCTCATGCAATCCTGCAGAGTTCTGCATGAAGCAAGGGTGTTCATTAAAGCTTGTACAAAGACACCTTTTAAATAACATCCTAATGTCCCAGCAATAACCCAAAAGCTTTTAAAACAGAATAGGATACTTTTTGCTGGCATTTTTATTCTATGTTGTCTGCATTCCTCATTTTTTCATGCCCATACATTGAGAAGTTGGTACAGTTTTCTACTCCAAGCTGAATGATATGGATGGGAAAGATTCAAGAAATAAATACAAAACAAACCAAAAAGAAAACAATGCATCAAATAATAAGTTAAAGCAGAAAGGCACTACCTGAAAGAAACACAACATCCCTCCTTCCCCCAAATTAATGAACGAATGATGCCGGTGAACCTGGACGTGGTAAGAGACCAGAAATGAAAAAAAAAAAAAAGAATTAAGTCCCAATAAAAGTATGTAGATGGCACTAACATATAGAAATTTTTTCTTCATTTTGTAGAGACTTACTTTGTCAATCATCAGAAAGGTCAGCGATTAAGTCTAATTAAGACCATTTAAAAATAGATTATGCTGTGTGCTCTGAAAAAAAACATACTACTATAGGTACACTGCTTGACATAACCCTGCACGTTCTCACAGCTCAGATCCTTATCATATGAGCATAAGTTAGTCTCAGGGGTGAGAACACAGTCTCATTAGAAACACGTCTCTCCTATGAAGACAGGCTGTGAGAGTTGGGCTTGTTCAGCCTGGAGAAGAGAAGGCTCCCGGGAGACCTAATTGCAGCCTACCAATATTACAGGAAATACAATTCTACAGGAAAGTGGGAGAGGGACTGTTCATCAGGGAGTATAGAGAAAAGACAAGCAGCAATGGTTTCAAGCTGAAACAGGGTGGGTTTAGGTTAGATGTTAGGAAGAAATTCTTTACTATGAGGGTGGTGAGGCCCTGGCACAGGCTGCCCAGAGAAGCTGTGGCTGTCCCCTCCCTGGCAGTGTACAAGGCCAGGCTGGATGGGGATTAGGGCAACCAGGTCTAGTGAGGGTATTCCTGCAGGGAGGTGGAACTAGATGATCTTTGAGGTCCCTGCCAGCAGAAAGCATTCTGTGATTCTATGATTCTACAAAGCCTCTTCAAACCTATGAAAGATTATAAAAACTTTCATATTTGAAACACAGCTAGCTGGAGAGAAGATAAAGGCAAGGAAGTACTGAATCTGTTTTGTGACAAGGTAGTTACTTCATTAAAGTAAACTAGCATCAAACCAGCATAAGGGAAGTGGAAATGTAAGCTATGTTGTCTTCATAGTGTTCTCTACCTTCTGCAAAATGTTGTTCTTGATTAAGACATCTTTTTTCCTGTTCTTGCAGTTCTTTTTCTGGTATCCGTTGAAATTTACATTTATAATCAACACATGATTTTAATAATACAAAAAATTTAAATGCAACCATAAAAAAGTGAGTGTTTTGAGCACTATGAACCAGTGATTTAATCTGGCCAGAACCATTCCAATCTTCCATTGCTGACACGTTAAGTAAGCAACTTTTCCTGACACATCAGCTTTCCCAGAAAACAAACACTGGAAATTTCAGGAAACTAGTTCTACCCTGACATTCCCAAACTGAACTTTTCAATGAACTTGACTCATAATGAATTTTCTTTATTTCTAATGAAAGACTCAGAAAAACTTTGTTGACTTTTTTATCCAATTTTACCTCTTACGCTTTCCACTGACAATGTATACTGATAAAAGCTAACAAAGGCAAACAAGTAAACACCTAAAAACAAGGTACATGTAACTTAACTCTAAACAAGGTTGACCAACAAAGGATTTAAAGTTTAGTATCCTCTACTCAGTATTATCATTACAGGCAGTCAATATCTACAGTGAAAGCAACAATAGAAAGTTTGATTAACAAAATATAATACAGGACACTTCCCACCCTCCCCCCACCAAAATAAAATTAAAAAAAAAACAATTTTACAAAACCCTGCAAAGAGGGAAGTAATGATTCTGCTGAACTGCAGTTAAGGCAGACTGAAAGCCTTTGAAAAGTTTCCAGAGTGGCTAGTCAAATTGTTCAGGAGAAGAAAGGACTTCTAGGTTTCACTCCTCCAACGTATCTTTGTGATCTTAATTAATTTAGTATTGAGTATGAATCCAGTTTATTTTTATAACTAGTATAAATTTTAGTAATGCAACAACTTTGTCGACGCGTTGAGATGAAGATGTCATTTCTGCAAACACCTGTACAAATCACATGAGATGATGAGGGAAAACATAAATACAAATACATTTTACAAATACAAATAATCTAAATTGTTACTTTCCACAGTACTGAGTAAACACAAAGCACAATGGACACAGCGGCCTCAAGCTGATGTTCCATATGGATTTATTAAGATATAATGACAGTGTAAGGTTAGAAACAAAACCCACAACAGCAGGACAACTGCTTTTCATCATTTAGAACAAATTAGTATTCTTAGCTGAGAGAGTGTTAATAAGAAAAATAGAAAACAGGGGAAATGCCTAGCATTTAAAAACCTCATTCATGCTAGAAAAGCATAGTCTAACTGTTAAAAATAGTAAAAAAACTGCAGCCTCTGTCTTTTCAGATGGCACCAATGGTGTGTTTTGGGTTTTTTTTCCATTACAGGTGTTTTTTTGGTTGGGGTTGGTTTTTGGTTTTGGTGATTTTTTCCATTTGTGTCTGTATGTGGGTGAGGGAGCAGTTAGCATGAAAAAGCCGGGGCGGGTGGGGGGAAGGAAATTTTAAAATCTACTCCAGCTTCCTCAGGGAGAATATTTGTGTTGTTGAATGAATAATATGCCCTCTAAATATCTTAGATATGTGCCAAAAAAATGCTATTAACACACAAATTCACACAGAATTGTGGAGTCTGACTAATCGGTTAAGCACTTTGATATTTCTGGATGGAAGGTGGTAGTTGATTGCAAAATGCATTAGAGCTTCACACTGATTGCCTCATATCAGGCAGGAGAAAACTAGAGCAGACCAAGCCACTGAGACAGTTTAAATGGCCAAAACAGGGACAAAATCCTCCGGCCTCTCATGTTTGCTGTTTCCTGACTTTTTACAGAACAAAGGAAGTAGGTTCTACAGATTTTAGCTGTGGGAGCCGTAGTCTCAAGGAACACAATAGGAAAAATTGTTATAAGAACAGGTGCTCCAGATTTCTTTCTTTTCAGGTAGTAGCTTTGTGTGGTTGCCTTTCACCAGCAGCTAACATTTGCACCATTATATTAAGTATGAGGGAGAAGGGGTAACAATGCATTTTTATTAAGTGTTCTGGTATTAATCTATAGCCTCCTCCTCTTGCTTTCTCGCAAAGACATAGACAGGGGTTATTCTGGGGATATAGAATATAACACTTTAATAAAAAAAGGGTATTTGGGTATCTCTGGCTCCTGTTATCCTTTCATAGCATTTGTCAAATATAACACTTGAATTTCACATTTAGCACAGGTGTCCAGAAGTTTATGTAAAGTGTTTGCCTGAAAAACTGAAAGTGAACCTATGTTTTCATTTCCTCATACCCATGCTTCAGAATAATAGTCTGTTCTTGCTCAAATTGTAAATATTGTTGCACTTTAAAAAATTTCTTTCTAATTTCTAAACAGTAAGAGGTTGAACAATCAAAACTAAATCAAAAATTTGCTGGGGAAAAAAAAACAACAAAACATACAAATATACAAACAAAACCCCCAAACCAGAGTAACTTCGGTCTTTATTTGGAAACAAAATATGGTCATACTGGGTTCTGAATCGACGACTGAACCACGACTTGAAATTTACCTTTAAAATGTTGAAATACTGAGCTGGAAAAGTTCATAATACCAGGCATGTGTAAAAAGAAAATTTAATAAACCAGATAACAATTACAGTTTATGTCCATATAGCACTTCACACTGTGATCCGAAAACATTAATTAATTCCCTGAATAATCCTCCAAGATAGCTCCTATTAAACATAAATATTAGACATGTAATTATATGTTAAAAATTGTCAGATTTCTAGGAGTTTTCTTTAACAGTTAGAAGAAAATGTAGTTTATATATCTCTATTCTGTAATCTGTATTTTCAGCTAACTAGCATATTGCTATCAGTTATTTAAATGCTCAGCGACTCATTTTCACTCCAACAGCCTGACTACAACAGAAACAAGACTTCTGATAAGTAAAATCCCTTTTACTTCAGTTGAAGTTTATTCTCTTTGTGACATGATCAGTAGCAAAATTTATCAGCATTGTCCAGTATCCTGAGGACTGACTTGGGACTGTAAAATCTCCATGCTTTTCCTTTGCTTGTCAGCATGCAGTGGCTTGTAAAAAATTTTGTGGCTGATGGAAGCCATGGGGCAAGCAAAGAAGCTACCTTATCACTGAGAAATGTTAATTAGTTTCTACTGTTTTTCTAGAATCACTTTCTGTCCCAAACTGTGACTGCTTTGGCTCAATTATGCTTGTTAAAAACAAGACCACCTTTTTCTAGGCAGGCTTCTGAAAACTGTCAGGAAAACACTTGAGCAGATAGATAAGACTTGAGTTAGCAGTTTGTGAGAACTGGGGATTTTGAAGACATTGGTATGATGTCCTTCATCCCTGGGGTTGTACTGGGCAAGTGAGGATGTACTAAGCAAAGCCTATTGGAAAGAGGCAGGCAGTAAGAGAGATGCTTGGCTGATGCCCATTACTCTCTCTGAAAAGATCCTGTGGTGAGAAATGATAAGGCAGAAAAAACAACCTGACAAGCCATGAACACAGTCCCAGTTCTTCTTTGGCCACAGATAAAAAGGATGATGAAGAGACATCTTCAACTTTTAGAAAAAAATCACAAAAGACATATAATCAGATATAAAAACAAAATTGTTTTCCTTTTAATGACATGCTGCATGGTACCTCCCTGCAGTGCTCTACCAAGGGCTGGAAGTCAGAGTCTAGTCCATCAGATTCAGGAGAAGAAACTCTTTCCACATAGCCTGGAAGTATATATGAATATAAGATTAAGTTCATTCATTGTTCTTTTAACAATGTAATTAGAAATACAGGTAGTAGAAGCAGCTTCACAAGGCTTTCCTGTGATTTGTGGTCATTGCACAGGCAATGGTTTATTTGGACATGTCTCAGAATTGTCTGAAAAACTGCAGACTTATATAGCTTAGAACATAACACCTAAGTTGTGGTGCACCCTTTTTCTCACTCAGCTTTTACTGATAGGAAGACGTGGTTAATGGTATGCAGTGGGAGTAACCATAAACCATAGGCAGAATTCAACCCTTAGCTTGCTATTTAGAAAGAAAGAGACAGTCTGTAAGGGCAAACCTTTCCAGTAGAATTTGCAAATAATTTGCCCTCAAAGTGACGAAGCATCAAGAGGCTCTTTCAGCTCTGAAGGACAGCAAGATTGTCTGCAAGCTGGAACCATATTTCAAATGCTAGCTCTTCAGCACAAAAATCTTTTGCTAGGTTAATGCAAAGAAGCCTTTTACTGAAACACACACAGTTGAAGCTGAATGTTATTTTTTCTTGTCAAGTTGCAGTTTTGTCCTTGTATTACAACCATACATGACTTCTATTTGGGGACATGGGTGAAAACTGCACTTACAAAACTGTTTTTCTGTGATTGATTATGAAGCCCCTTTGATTAACATTTCTGTATCAAAGCTTCTGTGATTGACAGATATGAAAGAAAGGTGGAGAATTTTCCATTCTTTTTCAAGGGAAAACCAAGTTTTTCTTGAATTTATCTCTCTTAAATCATAAAAATCTGGCTTAATTCTTACATTTCCTACCCTTTACTGCAACTACTAAAAGAAAGATTCTTCTTGCTTGAATGAAAATCCCAACTCAGCAGAGAGTCGTCACATTCATATGAATGACTCAAGCTCTGTGGTCTTAAGTGGTGCCTGCAGCATCGCCCTAGCAATTGTTACCTGCATGGGGATGAACTTTCCACTGTCATACTCCTTGGAGAAGAAAGCTGTTCATATAGAAGCAGGGCCAGAATACCAAAACCAGTTTGGATGTAAAGTATGTCTGTCCAAACTGAAATGAGTCAAGACAGCCTAGGATATGTTTATGAACAGGAGCAAACTCTATGTTTTAAGTAGAAAGTACAGTAATGCACACCACATATAATGTTACTTATCATATGTTGACATATTTTGGTCTGTGTGCATGTAAGCCATTTACCTTTTGAAGGGAACTTGTACCACACACATATTTTTTGTACATGCATGGCCTGTAATTTTCAAGGCACATACAGCCCCAAAGAAATTTTGGTATGTTTGTTTCAGAGCTTTTCAAAGTTATTTTTAACTGGGTAGCTGTATGCAATTACAGAAAACTGAAACACAGAAAAACTTTTTGAGTTCATCAGGCTGAACAGTTCATTAGATCAGAGCATCTATGTGCAACCTTCCTGTAAAGAGTCTGTGTAACCTGTTTACAAAGATCGCCACTAATCCAGATAACACATCATCCCTTGTTTTTTTTCATTATGGCAAATCTTCTAATTCTCTCTCTTACAGTATCCTGGAAGTTCCTAGAATGTGATGATAATTTCCTCCTCCAACTGATAGAGGAGTCAACAGGTAGTTGTGTCATGCCAGACCTTGTTCTTAATAACAAGGAGGAGCTGGTGAGGGATGTGATGCTCAAAAGCAGTCTTGGCTACAATGACCATGAAATGGTAGAGTTCAAGATCCTCAGGGCTACGAGGAAAGTCAGAAAGCTAACTATCCAGGACATCAGGAGAGAAGACTCTGTCCTCTTCAGGGACCTTCCTGGTAGAGTACCATGGGATAAAGCTCTGGAGGGAAGAGGTACCCAAGACAACTGGCTAGTATTCAAGGATCACCTCCTCTAAGCTCAGGAGTGATTCATGCCAGAAAAAAGCAAGTCATGCAAAATCACCAGGATGCCTGTATCAATATGACAATGCTAACATTGGTAGCAATGTCAATGAGTTCCTTGGTAGGAACTCATAGAAAAACTCAAACACAAAAAGGAAAGCTGCAGAGGGTTGAAGTAAGGGCATGTAGTCTGAAAGAAATACAGAAAAACTGTCTGAGTAGCCAAGGGTCAGATTAGTAAAGCTAATGCCCTGGTACAATGAAATGTGGCCAGGGATATCAAAGACAAGAAGAAAAGCTTCTACAAAATGTGAGCGCTAAAAAGATTATGGAAAATGTGGACACTCCAGAAGTAAATGAGAAATCTGGTTACTGGGGATATGGAGAAGGTTGATACACATAACTTTTCAGGTTAACAAATTTCTTGATCAGGCTTCCTAGAGAGGTGGTTGATATCCCAACTGTGCCCGTCCCTGGAGAGGCAGAACAGCCCCAGGAACAGAGATGGTGGCAGCAACTCCCTCTGCCCAGGGCTGTAGCCATTGCTGTTCCACTCCTGGCTGGCACAGGGTCTGCTCACTCAGGAGGACCCGGAACCCCCCATCGATGAGGGTCCCAGCCCCCAAAACTCTCCCCAGCCCAAGGTTGGTGCCTTAAGGGGTGGAAAAACAGGGGCTAAGGTGCACTGGAGTCTACATCAGTCACCTCAATCTACTTATTAAAGAAAGAAAACAAACAAATGAAGACTGTGGGAGAAGGGTTGGTGTCACTGCCGGTGTTGGTGGCATTGCTGTCACCATCTGGGCTGCCTTTGGTGCTGTGCCCACCTTCCCCCTCTGGTATCCACTAAACCCTGGGATTGGTGGGGTCTGGAAGGAGCTGGGGTGTGACTGAGCAGCCCTGTGCCAGCCAGAGGGTGGCATGTTAATACTCACTGCTCCCTCCAGGTAGCCCAAGTGCTACTTTGCTTCTCCTCTAAGAGTGCATCCTGCTCAACTCCAGGTCCGTGGTCCAGGGAATGTGAGTGCAGTCAGGGCTGCTCCAGGGCCATGCTCCACCCCCCTGCTCATCACATCTGGATTAGCACCTCTACCCCTCATTTCACCTCTGCTCCCTTGCCAGCCTGCACTTCTTGATATAGCTTCAGTATGTAGCATCATGGCTTTGTGCCTCTCTCTGCATTAACACTGCTGGCACTTTTGGCAGGTGGTCCCAGTGAAAGCCCTGCTCCACAGCACATCAAGGCTGAGCAACCCCAGCTGGGATGCCTTGCATGCTCATAGAGGAACCAGTGCTCTGTTTGCAATGATGGTGTCCTGACCAGTTCAGTGATACAGGCAGCTGATGGGATGTGCTGCAGACACTACAAAACACTAAGCTGTCAAAAGAATTAAAAAAAAAAAATCAGATTGGATGTTACAAAAATTTTGTTCACCAAAAGGGTTACCACACATTGGAACGGTGCACTTCAATTTTTTTATTAATGATCTGGAAAAGGGAGTTGAATGAATGTTCAGCTTGCCAGTAATACTAAATGGGTAGGAGCTTTGGACCCTCTCAAGGGTAGATAGGCCTGACAGAGAGATCTGTACAGGGTAGAGAGCTGGGAAATCAGCAACCGTACTCAATTTAACAGAGCAAGTAAGAGATTCTCCACCTGGAACAAAATAATCCTGTTTATACATACAAATCATGGGACAAAAGACAGGAGAGCATCCCTACAGAAAACAATCTGGGGCTTTGGGTCTATGGTAGTTTGAATATGAATCAACAGTGCACCCTGGCAGTCAAAAGAGCCAAGCACGTCTTGGGGTGCATCCAGTACAGCACAGCTAGCTTGCCAAGAGAGATGATAGTTCCTCTATAATGTTGCAGTCCCATCTCCTGTGTGCAGTTTTGGGCACCTCAATATAAGAAGAACATCAAACTATTCAGTTGTGTGCAAAGGAGAGCAACCAAGATGATGAAAGACCTTGAGGGCAAGAACAGCTGAAGTCACTTGGTTTGTTCAGCTTGGAGAAGGCTGAGGGGTGAGCTGATGGCTCTGGGCTGCATGGCCTGAGTTGTGGGTTTGGTGAGAAACTGCATTGTATATCAACAGCTTCATATATTTTTGCTCTAAAGTCCTGTTAGCATTGTTATATTGTATCTTTCTGTTATCTTAGTAAACTATCCTTATCCCAACCCACGGGCCTTTTAGTTTCTTGGTTTTGGGGTTATTTTCCCCTTCCTTTTACCTTCCCTTGCCTCTCACCTCCCCCCCACCACCCCCCCCCCCACCACCCCCCTCCCCCCCTTCCCTCTTTCCCTGCTCTTTTCCGTTAAGGAGCAGGCAGCTGCGTGGATCTCGGCTCTCAGCCAGGGTAAAACCACAACTGGACATCAGGAGAAGGTTCTTCACTGAGTGGGTGGCTGCTCACTGGAACATGCTCCCCAAGACAGTGGACATGGCACCAAGCCTGTCAGAGTTCAAGGAGTGTCTGGATAACATTCTTCACCATTCAGTTTAGTTTTAGACAGTCCCACGAGGTGGAGGGAGTTGGACTCAGTGACTCTTGGGGGTTCCTTCCACTTTGACTTGTTATATGACTCTAGTTATTATTCTTACCTTTATTGTTTCTAACATGCAGCCTTGCTGCCATTTAGGAAGCGGTTTCTTTCTACCCTGAATTAAGACAGTTTCCCTCCATCCTTCATAGTACCTTCTAGTTTCACTGGTGTTTATGTGTCACTGTACAATGTTCACCATCTCTTGTACAGACCTAGGATTATCTCAAAGTGAGTAGTCTCACTGCAGTTTTGTGGAAAGTTGTGATTTATTTTAGGGTTGGTTTTGTGGGTTTTTTTTAAGGAACACCGTGGGGTTTTGAGGCAGCAGTAGTGATTTTCAACTGCTACTGTGTAGACTGTGCATTTTCCAGACTTGGTTCTGGCATGTGTACTATCTGCACTTAACAGGGGGGAATTGAGACTCAGAAAGATTTTACCGAGGTTTGTAAATTTCTCGTGAGAACAGACCTCACTGTCCCAATGCAATATGTTCACCTGTCTAGCTATATTTAACATTAAACCTTTCGAATACAGCTTCTTTCTTTTGGCTCCCTATGGTTACATTCAGTTCACCTGAAAGATTGTGGTATTGGTCTTCTTGGGTTTAGCAGTTAGAAAAAAAACATCACTCCTCCTGTCAGCCATCCCAGTCTCTGCGAGGCTCTAGCACAAGACTCAGTACGTAAAACTGAAAGCCATCTGTGCAATGTAAAGATAGAGAAATCAAGGAAAAGGATCTGTTCAGCTAGATAAAAATTTTCATACTTTATCAGAGAAGGGCCAAGATGAGAATCACAGGGACAAGATCAAATGTGAGGGTGAGTTCAGATTTAAAGCTGAGCCACTGCCAGCATCTGGGTCGTAAACCAGATACATCAAAAGACCACCATTAGATGACACCTTGAAAAAGTACCGAATGTTGTGCTAATCTCATCAAATTCCCATATTCTGAAGTACTGACTGGTTTGTTCTAATAAGATTTCAGATCTCTTCAAACCATGATCCAAACCCACTACATGGGTAGTTTCATTTGTTCCAGATTGTTGCTCCTTTGATCATCTTGCTACAGGTATATAGAGATTGGATTCAATCTGCTGTATCCTGCCTCCTGCCCTGTTTTGGAAATAGTTTGTCTGGTGACAGTTTCTGCTTCTTTGCAAAGCATTGCTGCTGAGGCATGATTAAGAAGTTCTGCAGTGCCTGTAGGATGCTTTAAAAGGGTTACCCTTCTAGTTAACAATTTAAGACCCAAGAATATTACTGGCAGTTGCACAGGGCACAAAAATCAGGACAGTCCCTGCAGTGGAGAGTTTATGAGCTAAAGCTATGAAGCACAAATAGGCACTATTTTCAACAAAATGAAAAGAGCCTGTGTCAAAGCCTTCTCTGCCAACAAGCTGGACAACTTCATGCTAAAGCACACATCACAAATAAGGTTTCGTGGCCCCATCTAAAGAGCACCCACATGATGACATTGCTGGGAGGTGCAGGGCTAGAGCACCTATTCAGAGCAGGCCATTAGCTTAAATGAGAGCAAAATCAGCCGAGGTTATAAAATGCTTTATTGTTATTTGTCTGACAGGTGGTGCCATTGAAATGGTAGAAATTAGGGTACTGCAGAGGAAAAACAGCTCAGCCAAATAACTGCAGCTGTTCTGTACTGATTTTACCTTTTTTATTTGTTGGGTTTTTGGTTTTTTGTGTATGACAAATTATATGGAAACAAGATATATGGAATTTATGTAATTTAAACATATGTTTTTATGGACCAAGGGGCTAATACCTGTCAGTAGCTTGTGGTACGAATACTATGTCAATGCTCATCATGAACACACACAGTAATGACAGTTTTCCCTTATCAAAGCTTCCCCCTTCTTTTTCCTCTTTGTTTAGACAAACAGATTGCAAGGGCCCAAATGAATCCCATTTCCACTGCAACTTGGAGGAAATCCCTGAGATCTGAGTTGTTATTGGGGTAATGCTTAATGTACTACAGTCTGTGGAGGAATCAGTCTAGAATCTGTACCACAGTATTCTGTTGAGGAATCAGCACACAGAGCTTAATCTTTACCAAGGATGGTTGCTTACAGGTTTTGTGTATAGAATTTATATTGGCGTCCGTAACAGCAGCAAAACACTGTACACACACCAGATGTAATTTATGTCCCCATTTAGAAGCTTTGTGTATTCTGATAGAATTACATGAACAGCATTCCAGTCTCCTTTCCAAATGACAGATGTGTAATTAGTAACACCATAATGGACACCCAAGCTGTTTTCCACTGAAACACCTTAAAGGGAGGTTTGCAGGTCAGCTGTATAAGGCCTCACAATTTCTTGTATCAATTAAAAGAAAAGCAAAGGAAATTAAAATCTGCATTGTATCAATCATCTCACTCCTACACAAGCTTCTCTCTGTCTTGAAGGAAAACGATGGCTGCACATATGATATTATAACACCTGATGAACATGTAACACCGAAGAAAACTTAAAGCTGTAATTTTTGCATTGCATGTACCTGGCAGTCAGCACAGTCATCTTTTTTAAAGACTGCATCCCACAGGAACAGGTGAAATATATAATGTTACAAACATGGAACAAACTCGTGCTGTGTTACTCATTTATGAGGTTTGGATAAATTTTTCAGTAAAAAATTTCACATTTTACGTTGCTGCTGGTATCCATCAGTATCCAAATCAGTAACTTGCCTAGCACCTTGCCAGCAGAGCCACATGCAAGGGTATGTAACAAAGCAACTACACACTGAGAAAGCACTT
The DNA here is from genome assembly GCF_964237585.1 of Gallinula chloropus. Lineage (NCBI taxonomy): Eukaryota > Metazoa > Chordata > Aves > Gruiformes > Rallidae > Gallinula > Gallinula chloropus. Next base: position 15,662,252 of record NC_140089.1, on the reverse strand, counting down.
GTTGGCACAAACACCATGATAGTATGAATTCTGTTTGTGCAGTGCAGTGAAACATACAGAAATTGCTCAGACACCTGCATTGCTCATCTGCATCCAGCTACTTTACTTTTGTCCTTCCCTCCCATCAGACTCCCTTCAGCCTTATTTGATTATTTCAAACTTGTGAGCTTCTAAAACCACCCCTCCCCAACTAAAAACTGGCATGTAATCAGTCAAAGAAACAGCATTCTGCAGAAAGGAATTCTCAAACGGCTCCTGATGCCTGTCTACACTGTCTACAGCTGTAGTATTGCCTACAGCCTGAAACCACCCACACACTCAAACGAATGTGTAACAAGCAGCTGTACATAGAGAATAAATTTCTGGGCAAAGTCATGAAGTAAGTTTGAAAAAATAAAAATGAAAATAAGGATGCTGAAAAAATATCACCAGGGTAGAATGCATCACAGTCTGTCTGATCGTGTTCTAGCTTGGTGTGTGCCTTCTCTCCATAAATAACTTTATCCTGCATATGTATTTACCTGTATTTACCTGAAAATCTTCTTAATGTCTATTTTTGATAGTGAAAGCATCTCATGGAGAAATAAAAATGTAGCTCTTCGTGCACAGAGATTGAAGAAAGATTTAATAAAAGAGCAAAAAGAAGACTTCTAAAACATTGAAATATTACAATTTTATACATGAAAACATCTTCAACATCTAGAGATTATATTTTTAAAAAGGCATACTAATTTTATGATAGCATATTAAAAAACTACTAGTAAGAGTATTCTGTCCTTAGAGGAATGAATAAAAGTACTTTCAGTGTTTCTTTCACTTTTTTCAGTGTTATTTTGTCTTGTCTTTCCTTTTTCTTTCTTTTCCTTTCAAATGACATTTCTTTTTTCGTTTGATGCATTATCCAGACACAGAAAAAATACACTCCTTGTATTACTTTCATTCATCTAGTACCACATAAATGAATTGCACTTTTTAGATATGATGAAATTACAGTTTCTTTCTTCAGAGAATTTTTAGTCTCAGTTTAACAGCAAATGCCATCAGCCTTTCTCATGAAACTAGCAGCAGTGCATCAGCCTGCATGACTGAAGCCATTATACTTTGATATTGTTTAATAATAAAAAACAAGGACAACCCATAGCTTGCTCTGCTTCACCAAGACTGACACAGGAATGACAGATCAGTACAAATTATAAGAATAACTTCTCCTAGTTTTCAATTTCAGTAAAAGGTGACTCAACCAGCAGAAGTTTGTGTTAATATTACAGTTTTATACAACCTCTTCACCAACCTCCATATAGTCAACCTTCCCTTCGAGCTCTACATGAGGCATCCTTCCCATATATGATGAGAAAAAGAATGTATTAATATTTCCCAAATTTAGTTATCTGAAAATTTAACAGTACTGCAAGGTAAAGTTCTCTGGAGACTATCTCTATAGTCAAAGGACAGAGACATATCTTTTGACATCCTGTTGACTACGTTAAATAGCTCACTTTGACATGGTTTCTAGAGTACGTTTCCTAAAGTCAGTTTGTTTCTTGATAGAAACTCATTTCAGGATAAGATTTGTCTCTTTTCAGGGGTTTAGTTTAGGATGAGGAATGCTAGATTTTGATACAGTTTGACTTTTTTTCTTTTAATCTGATCATGTCCTTATGACAATGATACTGAAGGTCTACGTTTGTATTAAATAAGTTATCGAAGATGCTCCTTTAATTTCTTCTATTCCTGAATCACATATTGCTAACCGTTGTCCTATTTGTTTTAAGCCACAAACTATAAGGTCCAAGTTGAAATACTGTGTTAACCTGTGACAAATTATTTTGAAAAGTATTTTCTGCAAGGTTCTTGCAACTTTTTTCTGTTGCCACATTCTCTTCAGAGTATCAGAAATGGTACACTATCTTTTAAAAATAAATGGGTGATTCATTTTAAGTACAACAGAAAGTAAGGCTACCAGAGATTTTGTTTGATTACATAACCTTGAATCCTTCCAATCTGGATGAATCACTGTTTCTTTTCGCTCCTCTCCTACTCTTTTGTAACACAAGTACAGGAATCAGGACATTGTATGAGAAACCATCCTCTGTGGACTGCTCATTTCAATGATTTTTTTGTTGTTTTCAAGATGTCCCAAATGTTATCTTTTAAGTACAAGGATTCAGAAATTAACTTTTTACCCCCCTCAGATCTTGTATGCAGAAAGCACACAAAGTTCTTTAATGTAGCTCTCATTTCTAGTTCAGCCTCTGTACGTCTTTTAGGATGCAACTTGAAAAGGCATTTTTAGGTAAAGACAGTACCAAACTATGTGCTCCAATACTGAAAATCAAACATGCCCTTAAGCTAAACACATACTTGCACAATTTTCTGAATTATTTTGGACATGATCATTTCCTGAGACAGGGTTTCTTATTGTTTAATCTAGCATAACTTTCTTCTCTTGCTCATCTTACCTCTTTCTCCGTAGTTCTTACATTAAAGGCCATGACTGAAAGGTGAATTATTCCCTTTGCATTTGGTTTGTGTCTTTACTGTTATGCTTCTGTTGTAAATGACTAAAAAAAACCAACCTACTTTTTTGACCCAAATCTCATACTTTTCCACATAAATCAGTCCACTAAAGCTTGCATTTCCTTCTCTTACTACCCTCGCCTCACTTATATCTTTAGACTACCACAGCAATACCACTGGTTAAAATGTACACATTTTTTGGCACTTTTACTTTAGATCAGTGCTTTGAGACAAAATTTCAATGTCTTATTCACGATGTTTTCTGTGTTTGCAAATTCACCACAGTTCTAAAACTGAAACCTGGTCCAGCCTTTATCACATTCAGTGACTCACATAATACTGGAATGCTCTTTGACTTGTGCCGTGGTTCTGCCCCCAGCCGGGAGCTAAGCACCACGCAGCCGCTCGCTCTGAGGGGGTGGAAAGGCAAACCTCATGGGTTGGGATAAGAACAGTTTACTAGAACAACAGAGAGAGAAATAACAATAGGACTTTTATAGCAAAAATTTATGAAACTGGTGCTACACATAGCAGTTTCTCACCGAACCACACAAGTCAGGCCATACAGCTCAGAGCTGTCCCAGAGCTGGACCATCCCCAAAAACTGTGGGTCCTGGAGCCATGTGTTCCTCCCCCAGCCAGCCCCCCTTTATGCTGAGCATGACATAATCAGTATGGTACACCCTCTTTGGCCAGTTTGGGTCACCTGTCCTGGCTGTGTCCTCTCCCAGCTTCCTGGGTGTCCCCCCCACCCCCACCTCCCACCTTCTCATTAGCAAGGAAATATGAACAGCTGAAAACTCCATAACTGCTTGGCAACAACTAAAAACATCAGGATGTTATCTACGCTGCTCTCATCCTAACTCCCAAACACCATTACACCAACTGCTAGAACGAAATTAGCTCTGGCCGAAACCAGGCCAACTTGGCACTTACAATTACTGTCAGAAAAACATAATTCAAAGAATTCAAAGAATCTTAGGGGTTGGAAGGGACCTCCAGAGATCATCGGGTCCAACCCCCCTGCCAAAGCAGCTCCCTAGGACAGGTCGCACAGGTAGGTGTCCAGACAAGTCCTGAATATCTCCAGAGAAGGAGACTCCATACACCCCTGGGCAGCCTGGCCCAGGGCTCTGTCACCTTCACTGTGAAAAAGTTCTTCCGCATGCTGGTGCGGAACTTCCTATGTTCCAACTTGCAGGCATTGCCCCTTGTCCTGTCCCAATGGACCACTGAAAAGAGGCTGGCTATTTCCCTGTCTCCCACACTTCAGATATTTATAAACATTGATCAGATCCCCTCTCAGTCTTTTCTCTAGACTAACAGTCCCAGCTCACTCAGCCTTTCCTCATAGGGGAGATGCTCCAGGCCCTTCATCATCTAAATATGATATTTAATCCAGATTTTCCCTTTTTGTTCTTTTCCCTCTTTCTTTCAAATGTTTTGGTGTTTGCCTTTATTTTTTCCCCTACAATGGCTCTGAAATCATAAAAAAAAATTAGTGCTTACTGTATATAATGAAAAGAGTCAGGAAAATATAGAGTTACCCTTGGGTTCTGCAAATCACACAATAATAGAAGAGGGGGAGAGAAAGAAAGAGAGAGAGAGAGAGAGAGAAAGAGCACAACAGAGAAAGATGTGACTGTACTCTTGATTCCTTAACAAAGCAGCATGTCATTATAACTCCACGTTTTACTTTTAGAAAAGCAGGGCTAATGCACACATTTGTTCTCCAGTGGGTAATTCCCAGAAGAGCCTAATAACATAAACCACCACAGCAAACATGTTAATCAAACTAAGACCAGCATTTGGGATTCAGTCCTCTCCCTGTGTCACCTACACAAACACACACATGAAGCAACTTGTTTACTCACTGTTTGTTTCCTCTAGGCACTTAACCTCAAAAATCAGAAAATGTGGCATTTAAAATACTTGCAATTGGCCTAACAAGGATGTCAAGGTAGACAGCACTTCAGTGTGCCACTACTCATGGGGCCACTGGCCATTCCATCAATTGGAAGAACACACTGGGATTTGCAGCATAAAATGTTGTTATAGTAAGACAGACCTGACTTACAGAGGTGCTTCAAAGCTTTCTAATTGTCTATGAAGTTTCTTCGATTCCAGCATAAAAGATGTCACCTGCACATCTTTTCTGGACATCATTGTTTCTCTGCTTGCAGTTACCTTGCTTTTGCAGTTACCTGGCCAAGTCTTCTGGTCACAGCATCTTACTCCTCTGGGCTTTGCTTATACCCACACCATGCCTCTGCATGCATGAATGGTTTAATGCCATCAATCCCTCAGTTAACACAAAAATATGAAAACTTTACAAATTAAGGTTCATATCTACATATAAGGTAGTTGCGCTAAATATTCACTGAAAACAGGTGATATTGTGAGTGATTTTGAAAGAATTTTTGATGAATTTGCAATCCATTTTTCAATTGTGACTTTTGATTCTGTCAAGACAAGGACACAATTCAATGCATGCCAGGAATATTCTCCAACTCATATATATACCAGCTATCCTAGAAAAGGTCAACCTATTAACAAATTCAGCTTGAACTCCAAATCCTTGAGGAAAGCCAGTGTATGTTGATAGTTATTTAACTTTTGGGCTGGCATTTCCTTAAAGATTTATGGTATCTATCCACACTTCTGTACCCTGTTCCTACTGATGAAAGTGGTAAGTTAGGTATCTAATTCTTTTCCACTGCCTGATATATTATAGGAATTTAAGGTGGACCTTCCATTCCTTAAAACAACTAAGATAAATTCTTCAATAAGGCTTTAATAATGAGAGAATCAGCTGGTGGATCAGAAGACTTGAGATGTGCAGAAGACCACAATAAGAAACTGAAACAGATGCTGAGAGAATTCTTTTGGTGATGCATGACCCATTAGCTCCAAGAGAAATCAGAACACAACTTCTCTGTAAATCATGGCTTTATTTAACAGAACATCTGTGAGAACTGGGCCATCAATACCTGAATTACCAACTATTTAATTGATTAGGAGTTCTATAGCTCTGAAGGAGTATTTGTCCACTGACTGGTGATCAGGATACACCTTTCTATGTATACATGTAGTAATGCCTCTTCCCATCTAATGCTGGCCTCATTTGCAAATTTTGCTAAATTTATGATTAAGCAAAAGTCTCAATCAAACCACTAAACAAACACTCTTCCCCACCTTCTTCAAGCACACAGGGAATGCACCAATTATAAAACTTTCTGTTTTAAATTTTTATCTGTTTTTCGGCAAATGTTTTCACTATCAGAGTTTTAATTATATAGGTGCAAGTATTTCTGCCTACAAAACAAAGCAGCTGATGATCATGATTCAATAACCATGAACATAATGTGAACTAGTCTCAGACAGTGATTAATACTACATAATTAGAGAATCACCTTCATAATGTTGTGTCATCCCAAAATTCAGTATTTCATTCCTTGCTGACCTTTGCAGATCAATACATGTATCAAACACAAGACCTACTAGGGAATTCTTAAGCATTTTGTTTTTAACCTTTAGATACAATGAAATATAACCTTTTAATCCACCTCTCCATTTTCTATATTTTAGTTTGTGATCCAAGATACTTTTTCCTTCTCAAATCATAAAAACCTAAGACCCTGTGATTCATCTCAGGGAGAGGAAATTCTTCAAATTTTATAAGCTTGTACCTCAACTAAATATTGCCAAAGCATCCAGTGATTTAACTAGTCTTGTAGTAAGAACTTTTTTATTTTAATGTTTGAAGCTACTCTATGACTTCTCAGTTTTCATTTACATTGTTCCTTGATCTTCTGCAGTAAGAAATATATCTGAATACTGAATGAGTATATTTAATATAAACAGGAAGAACCTGGTCTCCTACAAGAAGATTAAATATAAAGGAAATCATTAATGATAAATTTACATGCCACTGCATTAACTGTAAAAGTTGAAAGGGAGCTATGTCTGAATGTTGTATTTCAATAGGATAGTCTTCAGCTTTTATAAAAGGTTAAGTTTAATATCTATTTTATTTCATGGGATCAGGACTGATTCTTACATATAAATATATAGACAAACATTCAGAAACAATTAGGCACACATACATGTACATTCTAATTTAGTGGTTTATAGCAGCAATATAGTAATGGACTTCATGATAGCAAAACTAAGTAAGAATTTGATAATTACATTACCATTATAGAACAGAAAACCTACACTTTAAAATTATATTTCTAGACATGTCCTAGAGTTCACAAGTTTTGAATGTTTAAAAACAATATTGTCTACAAATAGATGAAACGAGATTATGATAATTTTGAAAAAATTTACATCTACATAGCTATGTGAGAGCATAATGTCCTAGGCTTCAGTACACACTGTTAACACTTGTGAAGAACTGGTATACAGACTTAAAATCTATTATGTTATCATAATACACATGGACTGTTTACATTACTTGGAAAGTAGAAAGGGGACTAATAGCTATTTGTAATCCTAAAATAATCAGAATTTTAATGTGTCAGATGTTTGATAGATGAGAAAATTACTTCATCTCTGTCATTGTTCCTAATCTGAATAATGTGTCCATTTGAGGTGTTGCTGGGGTCAAGGGATAAAGAGAATGAAGGGAGACAGAAGTCAAGAAGACACGAATGACCAGCTCATTTAAAAAGATCATTGTCTACAAAGAATAATTTTATTCTGCAAAACAGTGTGTGTAAATAACCACTGTTCATCAAAAAACAGCTAGTAATCTATGAAGATTTGCCTTGACATACACACTTCTTACTTCCAATCACATTAAAAGAAGCAAAGAAAGTAAGTATTTCTACCAACATCAATTTAAAGCTATCAATATCCTTCCCATTTTTATATTGTATATTCATAATGGAAGAAAAGTGGTAGTCATTTTAAGTTAATTGAAAAGGATCTAGTCTTAGCAATTTTGAATCGAGTGGAAATTCAGAAGGAAAATACTTTCCAGTTAAGAAAGTGTAAATTCAGATAAATTCTGAGATTCTGTTCCCTACTGTATACAGGAACCTGAACTGTCAAGCAAGATGACAGTGAAATGGCAGAGTCTCCGTAAGATGGAAATCCTTGAAAATAGCTGTAGATCTCAGTTTCATAACAAAAAGTTTACAAAGTTTATGATGCATGTTTATATTCTTGACTTTTCCCTAATTCTTTCTGGAGATCAAAGCTATGTATTTCAGGAGTAACTGTTCTCCTACAAAGTAGTCTTCAATAGAGATTACTTCCTAGCTTTGTGTTTGTTACATTGAATACTGATGTTAATAAAAAAGCAAATGTGTGTCCTCACAGTGAGATTTCTGAATACTGTAATACTAGCAACCCTGACAACATAAAGTGGCATTTTTAGGACTTCAAAAAAGATGGATCACTCTTCAAGAATAGAAATCTAGTTTAAATGAGTAATGCCTTATGCAAAATCTCACAGAAAAGAGATCTAGTCACCCCTGATTTATTCATCACGGCAATCACAGCTCTAGAAATATCAAGAGTATCAACAGTGCAACTCAGAGAACTGAAAGACAAGCAAAATAATAAGCATGTACATTATGAATGCTTTGTTTCTTCCTTTAAGAAAATATTTTGTCAAATGTATTCCCATGCTGCTCTGTAAAACAGAGGAAGAAGAGCAGAATTACAGATGAAGTTTTGCACCCCTAGCATGCAGCAGTCATTTAAGAGACACTACTTCAAGTCCAACTGCCATAAAACTATTTTCCACCCTTTAATGTCTGTGCTTTATAAATTAATGTATGCCCTGAACAAATAATCTGACAGAATGTGTGCTTCAGGCATCATTTTTTCAGCTCATTTAAAATTGAAATGGACTTTCTGGATTGCAGATATTAATTTTAAAATTTTGATTCTGGTAATTTCTGACTAGAAAATGAAAAGCTCCTGTGTTGGCCTCTCTTTGCTACTATGGCCCACTGCTATTACACACATAAATTGCTAGCAATGCACCAGGAAAGAGAACCTTGATGCAAGGCACTACCTCCACTCTCCTTTAGGCCTTTCTAGGTTTTCAGTTGACATCATTCCCATATAGTATCTACCACTTTGGACTAAACAAGCAGGAAAAATAGCAAGGTCTAGAATTTTTTTTCCAGCTGGGAGGAAAACTCATGATGCAATACCATTATTATTTATATACTGTCACAGAAAACATAAATTTCTGTTTTCTGAAAATGAAAAACCCTCTTGAGTGTCAGTCTTTTGTACTGACATTTATATTGAAGATATGGTCAATGTAATAAGCAGGTCACATTATTTTGTGTCAACTGTATACACCTTGGAAGGTTGCATTTTAACGTAAGCCATTTCTGGAGTAATTCTTTTTCTTTACATTTTAGTATGCACTGTTGTATATTCTATGTTTAACAGAATGGCTAAAGGAGGTACATGATCTGTTACATATTTCAAGGTATCATCCAATTATCACTATTGATAGTAAACCGTGCGAGAAAAAAAACCCAAAACCTTAATTTTCTTGCAATTATAGAATTATAGAAAAAGACAACTTTGTGTCTTTTTCCTTCAGAATGACAATTGGATGGTTGAACACTTAAGCACACCTCCTAGGATATTTCCCATTTTGTTTTATGGGATGTGTCCTATTTTCTCATTCCTTTCTTTGGCTATCAGTTTTGAATTGAATTTGCCAGCTCAACATACAGAAACACCAGACTCTTAACCAGAAAGCTCTGTAGGGTGTATCTGCTGGACCACACAGAAATCATGGAATCATTTTGGTTTGAAAAGACACTGAAGATCATCAGATACAACCATAACCCTGTCACTGCCAAGTCCACCACCAAACTAAGTCCCTAAGAAGCACATCTACATATCTGTTAAATACCTCCAGTGATAGTGACTCAACCACTTCCCTGGGCAGCCAGTTCCAATGCTAGATAACCCTTTTGATGAAGAAATTTTTCCTAATATCCAATATAAGCCTTCCCTGGTGCAATTTGAGGCCTTCTCCTCTTGTCACTGGTTACTTTGGAGAGCAACCTCCACCTCACTACAACCTCCAGTCAGGTGGTGTTAGAACCTGCTTAGTTCAACTTTATAAGAAATGTAAATTACTGCTGTGAAAAAAGGACTAGAGCATCACAATTATACTCACTCATGCTTTTTGCCAGCTCAAGCTTCTGCTTGCTCAAGCTTCTACTAAATCTACAGGTTTGTATTGTGCAGCTCTTGGACACTTTTGTTCTGAGGATGGAATGCACGTGGTCTTTTGTTAGACATCGATAATGGAGGCCTTTTTTCAGATTTCCTTAACAGCCAACAGAAACAAAATTGGAATGTGATCCACCTCTTTTAGACTCCTGTATTACAGTGAAATGAACTGTGTTCAAAAGGATCTAATTGACCGTAAACGGAGCACGTACATATAGATGTAAGTACATATGCTGCAATGGCAAGATGAATTTCACTGAGATTCAGGAAATAAATACAATCTGATGTTTTTTCATGCCCTCAACATGCTTTGTAAATAAAATTTAGTCCATGACAACAGATTTCAAGATGTATTTTCTAAATTTCTGCTGGAAAGTAGGGATGATCAATATTTCTTACCACATTTGAAACTAGATAACAAATTCTTCAAGGGCAACATCACTGACAATCCCTTACCACCCCACACCCCAAACCCCCTTTTTGTTTCAATTTATAATGCTCTGAATTTATCAGGCTTTTTCCAGCATGGCTCACAGATGATTAGCCGTACATAAATGCAGGAGACTTATTTAGCTTATTCACTATTTCAGCTGTCCAAACATCTTGCTCCAATTTTAAAAGTGTAATTTCAAACTCAATTTTCCCATCCTTTTTAATTGGGACCTCAACCACTACCTGTAATTAGGTGGTTTATTTTTGACTCATAATCCTTAGCTACCTCATCAAATCCGATGAATCAACTCATCTGCCTGAGTTACAGTTTATTATTCCTATGCAATTCACACACCCTATTACTTTTTTGAAGGCCAAACTGATAAATTTGACTCTAAACAAAGATACAGAGCTGACCTACATAACAGTAAGCTCTGTTTGTTCATGCAATGATTTTCACTCACAGAATATGAAATTTCAGTTTCATCTTCTTGCACAAAGAAATGTGCACACATACACACAACATGCATGCGCAGAAACCTGCTCAGAAAGTACAGGCAACCCCTGACTTCTGAGTCTAACCAGTGCTTTTCTCTTAGGTTATAAGGTTTTGTTCAGAAAACCAAGCTGAAGAGGAGTTTGTTACATGCTAAAGTTTCAACAGTTTAACCCAACCTGTAATCCTTAACGCATCATTCTCTTTTTTCTTTACTAATGTGGAGCTCTGAACTCAGCTTCACTACTCCAGTCTGCAGTATTTTGAGGGACTGGTCTTTTCCCACAGCAATATAAATTTTAATTAAAACTTGTAAGTCAAGATTCCCATATATATACTCAGTTCTTCTTATGGCAACACATGGATGGGATTAAATGGTGCTGTCAAACAGAGATGCTGGTATTTGATGGCTTTTAATATTGCTTCCCATACTAAGACAATAAATAAATGCTACCAATATTACCTATTCTTACTTCTTTAATAATTATTTAATTAAAGTCGTATTTATGCTGTCATGTATCAGCAAGAACTGCTGGTACCAGCTAGTAAGTCTGTTTGGTGGTAATAAACTATGCCCAAAGATGGTTTTGAAAGGAATATTAGTGCTTACACCAATAGCAACTCAGTATTATACAACTTTCCAATGTATGAAACTAGTAAGATTAAAGAAAAATATAAGGAAGCAACAAGTCAGACCACATGTCTAAATTTACTAGGAAAGAGATCAGCAATCCAACCAAGCAGCAAATACCTTTCCAAGCCACCCACCCTATCCTTAGAATGCTTGCAGAAAGGCTTAACATTATTCCCAAAACATCACTTCTTCCAAGGATGACAAGGCAACTTCTAATATGCCCTGTTTCTCAACACTATCGACAGTCAAGAAATGATGACAACTTAAACACAATGCCTAAGGCAGAATGGCAGAAATGCAAGTAAATTAGCTTCCAAACCCTCTTCCTCTTCCCTAGACTGTACTGCAAATATCTAGTTACAGAGACTGCTTCTGATCTCATTTACTCTGACTGTAGTGTAAGTACAATCCCATTGCCTTTGACAGTAGCATTCCTACTTTATATGAGTGAAAAGGGGTAAGAATAAAGCCTCTCAATTCAGTCTTAAATTCAATGTGAAGACTGCTGAGAATAGATACGCTGTGACTTCTACTCAGGCTAATTTACAAAGGTGTTACAGCTGACATTATAAGCTTTATCAACACGTACCTTTTTTTAAGCAATCATCATCTCAGAATGCCGACTAGATTTCCTTCCGATAGCATAAAACATTTATGAAGACCAATTAAAAGCATCAGCAGCAAGGCTATCAGACTTTATCTATCATGCTGTTAGAGATTTTCCTTCAGTATGACAGCAGTGTGCCGCCTTGTATCTAAGGAGAATTTTTTTTTTCTTTAAAATAAGGTTTATTTAAATCTGTTGCACAGAAAACTAAAGCTGAGAGGTGAAATCAGCTGGAAGGGGAACCCTTTCCAAATTCTTTTCCAGTTGGAAAGGAAATGTTTATCTCCTCTTGGTACAGAATCACAGAATCACAAGGTTGGAAAAGAGCTTTAAGATCATCAAGTCCAATGATTCCCGTCCTGTGCTAAAGAGATCCTTAAGTACCTCATCTACCCTTTTTTTAAACACATCCAGGGAAGGTGACTCAACCCCCTCGCTGGGCAGCCTGTTCCAGGCCCTGACAACTCTTTCAGGAAAATTTTTTTTCTAATATCTAATCTGACCCTGCCCTGGCACAGCTTGGTGCCATTGCCCCTTGTCCTATCTCCTGTCACATGGCTGAAGAGAACATTGCCCATCTCTCTATAACCTCCCTTCAGGTAGTTGTAGGTGGTGATAAGGTCTCCCCTCAGCCTCCTCTTCTCCAGGCTAAACAGCCCCAGCTCCCTCAGCCACTCCTCATAGGATTTGCCCTCCAGCCCCTTCACCAGCCTGGTTGCCCTTCTCTGGACTCATTCAAGGACCTCAATGTCCTTCTTATGGTGAGGGGCCCAGAACTGCACACAGTACTCGAGGTGTGGCCTCACCAATGCTGAGTACAGGGCACAATCACCTCCCTAGACCTACTGGCCACACTGTTTTTGATACAAGCCAGGATGCCACTGGCTTTCCTGGCCGCCCGGACACACTGCTGGCTCATATTCAGCCTGCAGTCAACCAACACCCCCAGGTCCTTCTCCACCTGACAGCTCTCCAGCCAGGCTCCCCCAGAGCTGTAGCGCTGCATGGGGTTGTTATGTCCCATGTGCAGCACTCTACACTTGGCCTTGTTAAACTTCATCCCGTTGGTCTCAGCCCATCCATCCAGTCTGTTCAGATCCCTCTGAAGAGCCTCCCTACCCTCAGGCAGATCAACACTTTCTCCCAGCTTAGTGTCATCTGCAAACATACTGAGGGAGCATTCAATCCCTTCATCCAGGTCATTGATAAAGATGTTGAACAAGACTGGACCCAGGACTGAGCCCTGGGGGACACTACTCATGACCACCCTCCAGATGGATTTTGTTCCTTCTACCACCATCCTTTGGGCCCGGCCATCCAGCCAGTTTTTAACCCAGTTGAGGGTCCACTTGTCCAGGTCAGTGACAGCCAGTTTCTCAATCAGAATCAGGCTTTACTGAAGTCTAGGTAGACCAGATGCACAGCCTTCTCCTCGTTCATTAAGCAGGTAACACACAACAGATGCTCTCTCCTGATATTCCTTCCTTCAACCTCAAAAACACCCCTCAGACTAATGTGCATTTTCCTACATTATTTCCAGGCCTGTTTGCAAAATACTGATGCACTCCGTATTGCTCTGAGTTGGTGCTGGAGCATGTTTTAAGGACAACTAAGTTGAAGGATCTAGAGAACAGGTCTTATGAGGAGCAGCTGAGGATATGGGTTGTTTAGCCTGGAGAAAAGGAAGTTGAGGGACGACCTGATTGCTCTCTACAAGTACCTGAAAGGATGGTGTAGCCAGGTAGGGCTTGGTCTCTTCTCCCATGTAGCAAGTGATAGGACAAGGGGAGATGGCCTCAAGTTGCACTAACGGAGGTTTAGATTGGACATTAGGAAAAATTTCTTCACAAAAAGATTAACAAGCACTGGATCAGACTGCCCAGGCAAGCAGTGGAGTCACAATCTCTGAAGGGATTTAGTAGACATGTAGCTGTGGTGGTTAAGAAACACGGTTTAATGGTCTTGACTTGACAGTGCTAATTTAATGGTTGGACTGGCTGATCTTAAGGGCCTCTTCCAACCTAAATGATTCTATGATTCTATGGTTCTTCCTCACTGATCTCAAATCTAATTCCTAGTAGAAGTTCAAGTTTAGTTATTAATGGTGATCCATGCTAAGAGTATAAACATAGACATGCATTTCTCATCCTACACAGAAACTCCGTCATGTCAGCATAAATATCAAGACAGAATAAACCCTTTGTATCCTAAGTATATTTTATGATTATCATTTTTCAACTATCACGTTGTCTGTTTCACTTCTGTTCAGCTAGGAGACATGTTCCTTTAAAATTTATCACAATTTCTGTCTCCTTCATGTTGTATTCTTATCTGAACGGCTTTTCTTTCCCTGATACCTCTTTTTGTTCCTCTGCAGCTCCTTCATTACCTTCATTTCCAACAGCTCTCACCACTAAGATTTTGTCCTATTGTGTCTGCCAAAATGTAATTTATACTAGCATTTTATATGCATTCAAAGAAATCTGTAAGCACGATCCCACCTAATGAGACTGGTTATCCTTTCCGGTCAGGCTCTTCCAGGCTTTCTTCCATGCTAAGCCACAGAGAAAATTTGTTAGTTAACCTTTTCTTCCCCTTGGAAAGTTCAAAACATGACAGCTGGAAACTTTCTGTTTGTTAATGTACATTGAGATTCTGAAAAACGTGATGACTACATTAAACAGCTCAATTTGGCCTTGAAACTGGAAAGGTGACATCACTAAACCATGCTGTTCTGAACGCACTTACCACCTCAGTTTAAAAGCTAATGCATGCTATATTGTATTTTTATATTTGTTGCTTGCTGTCCCTTGGATGACAGTGCTCCATACGTGCACAGCAATGCTCTTACCTTCAGGACGACAAAAAATATCTATCTCAAAATCATGAGAGCTTCTCAGAGCTTGGACTTCAAGTTCAAACCTGACATCCATATTGCGCTGATTGCACCAGTGTTAGCGGTCGTAATCATGAAGAACTTATCTACCCAAAGCAGATAAGCAGGCATTTTTTTTATTTCAGCACTGGGGAACAGAGGGGATAGCTCCACCAAAGATGTGTTCACCCACAGGTACAAAGCACAACATATTTATACAATTTTTTAGCAAAGTTGTTGTCTAAATTTGCACATAATGCTCGCTTCCTAATTTGACCTTTGCAATAACTGGCTTTCTTTCGATTGCTTCACTTTATCTATAGTCTTACTCTATAAAAATCATTGGTTAACTATGTTGATTGCTTTAAATACAAAGAGGGCAGGCTAATAATTAGCTCGTTTATGTTACTTCCTGGAAGTCATTATCATATGTAAATAGCCTCCGCACATGGAAGTTATGTTGAGGGAGGGTCCTCTGGTGGTTGTCCATACTCTTCCTCACTGTGTCCATGAGTGAACCCCATCCTTGCTCAAGCTCGTTTCATCTTTGGCTTATCCTCCAAAACCAAAACCAGTTTCTTCTGGTACCCGTTGTTTTGACTCAAGGGCCATAACCAGTATCCATTGTTTTAATTCAGAGTACACAATGATTCCCATAGTGGTCAAGGCACACACCGTCCTACTTACCTGTTCCTAAGGGCCTTAACATGCTTTATATTCCCATAGCTGCTGTAGCTCCTTTAAATCAAAACCATATTCTAAACTAAAACCTAAATAACCTAGAATTCAAGCTATTTTATTAGGGTGACTGTAACACCAGAACACAATTATCTACCTTAATTTCAAGGAAAACCCATATTACATGCACTTCAGGGGAATGCACAGAGTGGAAGAGAGTTGATGGGATGTTGCTTTATTTTTTGTGCTTTTTCTCAAAGTTTGGGATGGTACCAGTGGGACACCATTTTCAAAGACAGGTAGGAAGGAGGTCCCTGGGAACTACTGACCTGTTGGCCTCATCTCTGTGGCTGGGAAGATCATGGAACAGATCTTCCTAGAAGCTATGCCGAGGCACTTGGAGGACAGGGAGGTGACTTAAGACAGCCAGCATAGCTACACCAATGGCAAGAGTTGTCTGGGCCTGACCAGCCTTGTAGAATCTATGATTATACCAGTGGAAAAGGGAGGAGTTACAGATGTCATCCATCTGGACTTAGGCAAGACCTTTGACACAGTTCCCCACGATATCCTTCTGGTTTAATTGGAAAGATATGGATTGGATGGAAGGAGTGTTTCATAGATAAGGAATTGGCTGCATGGTTGCATCCAGAGAGCAGTGGTCAATGGCTCAGTGTTCAGATGGAAATCAGTGACAAGTGTTATCCCTCAGGGATCCATACTGGGATTGGTACTGTTTCATATCTTCATAGTGACATGGACAGTGGGATGGAGTGCAGTCTCAGCAAGTTTGCAGATGATACTGATTGGTGCAGCTCACATGACTGAGAGAACGGATGTCATCCAGAGGGAGCTTGACAAGCTCAAGAAGTGGGCCCATGTGAAGCTCATGAGGTTCATCAAAGCCATGTGTAAGGCCTTGCACAGAGGTCAAGGCAACTCCTACCATCAACACAGGCTGGGGAACAAAGGGATTGAGATCAGCCCTGTGGAGAAGGCCTTAGGGGTGCTGGTGGATGAAAAGCTACACATAACCTAGCCATGTGTGCTTGCAGCTCAGAAAACCAACTGCATCCTGGGCTGCATCAAAACCGCCACGACCAGCAGTTCAAGGGAGGTGATTCTGCCTCTCGGCTCCACTCTTGTGAGACCCCACCTGGAGTGCTGCATCTAGATCTGCTCTCCCTCCCCAGCACAAGAAAGACATGACACTGCTGGAGCAAGTCCAGAGTAGGCACCACAAAGATCAGGAGACTGGAGCACCTCTCCTATGAAGAGAGGCTGAGAAGAGTTGGGGCAGAAGATTAGGTATAAGGAAAAAATTCTTTACCAGGAGGGTGGTGAAACACTGGTAGCTCTGAGAGGTGGTGGAAGATATCCTTGCTTCTTATAGGTGCTTCGACTACATGACGTTTAAAGGTCCCTTCTAAGACAAACCATTGTGTGATTCTAAGAACAGAAAAGGACCACAAAAACGGACTCAAACTCAGTTTGGGAATAACTTGTTGTATGACCTCCTCTAAGAACCACAGAAAATAAATCCCCTTCGTAGCTATACAAACTAGTGCTGCTTCAATTTATTTAAATTTATATAAAATATATAAATAGTTTAGTGTCCCAATGTGTAAAGGGAATGGTGAGCACCAAGTTTTTATTTTCCTTGTAAGGTATTTTTCTAGAGTCTTCTCCCCAGACAAGAAAAAGGTGGATAGGGTGTGAAAATAACAGTAGCTGATGGCCTACAAGCATTGGAACCTTCTCATTGAGAATCATGAAATTACAGAATGTGTAAGGTTGGAAGGGACCACTAAAGGTCATCTAGTCCAAACCCGCTGCAGCGAGCAGGGGCATCTTCATTAGATCAGGTTGCTCAGAGCCCCATAAAGCCTGACCTTGAGTGTCTCCAGGGCCTCCACTACCTCTCTGGGCAACCTGTTCCAGTGATCTATCAGTGTCATACTGTAGAGATTTTTCCTAATATCCAACCTAAAACTACATTTTTTTGTTTAAAACTATTACTCCTTGTCCCATCCCTACATGCCTTTGTGAACAGCTCTTCCCCAGTTTTCTTATAGGCACCTTCCTGGCACTGGAAGACCACTATAAGGTCCCCTCAGAGCCTTCTCTTCTCCAAACTGGAGAAGCCCAACTCTCTCAGCCTGTCTTCATAGGAGAGGTGCTCCAGGCCTTTGATGACTTTTGTAGCCCTCCTCTGGATGTGATCCAACAGGTCCATGTTCTTCTTAAGTTGAGGGCTCCAAAGCTTGATGCAGTACCTCAGCTGAGGTCTCACCAGGGCATAGTAGAGGGGCAGAAACACACTTCTTGTGATGCAGCCCAGGATGCCATTGGCCTTCTGTGCTGCAGATGCACATTGGTGGCTCATGTCCAGCTTTTCATCCGTGAGTACTCCCAAGTCCTTTCCCTCAGTGTTGCTTACCAGCACATCACCTCCTAATCTGTATAGAGGTTGCACTGAGGGTGCGTTCAATCCCACTATCAATATCATGAATAAATACATTAAACAGCACTGGTCCCAGCAGAGACCCTTGATGGACACCTCTTAGTATTCCATTTGGTCATCAAGCCATTGTCCACCATACGACTATCCAGACAATTCCTTATCCACTGGATAGTCCACCCATCAAATCCATACCTCTCCAACATAGAGAGAAGGATGTTGTGTGGGACCATGTCAAAGACATTGCAGAAATCCAGGTAGATGACTTCTGTAGCACTTCCCTATCCACTGATGCAGTTACTGTATTGTAGAAAGCCACTAGATTGGTCAGGCAGGACTTGTCCCTAGTAAAGCCATCTACAAATACTATCTACTTGATACCATTAAACAAAAAACAAAACTTTAACCAACATGAACAAGGATAATATCCTTAATACTGTGTCCCTCATGGGTGTTCTGTGAGCAGAAAATCACACCAGACAACTGGTTACTTACCCCTTTTCACTTCTCCACTTCACAGTGTCCAGAGTCATCCTATGTCACAACCAACATTTGTCTATGCTGTATATTGAAAATGGTGCTTTATCATCTTTCCCCAATCACTACTTGGCTATCATTAACTTTATTCCAAGAATATCAAATCAGTGCTTACATGCTGTGCAACGAATCTGTATTCAGTAAATTCCCTCCTGATAGTGATGACTGTTTACAGGAACACAGCCCAACAATCTTGTGCTTGTATACATGCACACAATTCCTACAGTACAATAGAGGCACATGAAAATCTAAAATAGGAGAATAAACAAGCCTGAGAGCCATAATACAATGTTCACCTGTAAACTCAATAATGAGCCTCAAATCAAAATTGAAGGTACTGTTAACTGTGGCTGTGATCTAACTTACTGGCTGTCAAAAGCCCAAGCTCAGTGTTACCCTATCCACAGTTTCTCAGGGATCCAAAGCTTAGACATGTAGTGAAGACTCTCAGTGTTCTCCTGGATTCGGCCTACAGCTCAATGTAAATTTTTATGGGCATCTTGGCAGTGGGTATGCCTACAGACTTCCAAAGCTGCAACAATAAGTGACTAATAAACAGGCCGTAACATGTTTCTTTCAAAGTAAAACCAGTTTAGCCACCAGCAGCCATGGCAAAAATACAGTAAGATTTCTTCTGTTCTGCAGTGCTTTGCTGGTTTAGTTTCTAAACTTTGTAAAAGTAAACAGTCATCGTTTAGAGCTGAAAATGTTATGAAAATAATTATCACAATTACTCTATGCATTGTCTGCTGAACTTCAAATTTACAACCCATACCCAAAGTTTCAGCTGGTAATTAACAGAACATTGGACGATAAAGTAAAGCGTGGTCCCTATCTCAAAGTTTATAACCTGGAGTACAGAAAATACAGAGAGGTTTACATGACAGGGTGACTGCAGTGTCAGAGCAAACCCAACAGGACTACTTAGCTATGCTGATACCCACGTACATGGTTAGGCAATGGACAAAGAGAAATTAAGGTAATTTTTTAAGATTAATAGATTTCACCACCCACTGTGACATACCATCAACACAGACTCCTCACATCCTCTGTTTTGTTTTGTTTTAGTAATAGGTCCATTTTTTTTTATAGGCACTTTATACCACGATCTTGTTAGTTTGAGCCAAGAGTGGCCAGAACTATCCACAAGCCAGCTGGGCATTCTGTGTTTCTTCCCCAAATCCCACAGCCTAGCAGCGCTGGGATGGACTGAGTAACATTTGTACAGCTGAGTGGCCTTTCAGCAAGATCTTCTGGGCTGACATGAACTCTGCCACTGCCACCACCTCTAAGCAAGGATAAACCCGAGGTTCTCATGCACACCGAGGACTGCACAGCCACGCCAGGCAGTGACCCGTCACCCTGCCAGACGAGTCACGGGTCGCACCGGGATACTCTGACTGGCGACCACCCGACACCCCCAGCCCGTTCGAGACCGAAACAGGCGGACGGGAATCAGGGCCGAGCAGGGCGCGCTATGGCACGGAGGGAGCTGAAAAGTTGCTGGGCTCAGGCCCCATGGGCGCTGCCGCTCGGCGGCGCTGACGAGAGGGGGCAGCCCGCCGGCAGCCCCGCAGCACACCCCCGCCCACAACGGCACCGCCCACAAAATGGCGGCGCCAGGCCGCGCCGGCGGGTCCCCCGCGAGCCCCGACCGAAGCCCCGCCCCTCTATTTTGCATAAAGAGGCGTCGGCACCGCACGAGGACGTCCTTCGGCGGCGGTGGGCACGCAGGGGCGCGCAGGCCGGCTGCGGGAACGGCACGGATGTGGCGCATGCGCGTTGGGGCCGGGCGCTGGGGCCGTAACGGCTCGCTGCGGAGAGGCCGGGCGGGGCTCGCCGCCGCCGCTGGCGGCCGCCGCAGCAAGGCGAGGGAGTTGGACGAGTCGAGCGGCGGCGGAGAGAGCTGGCGGGGTCAGTCGCGGGGCTCTGTGCAGCAGCTGGCGGAGCGGTACGCGGACCTGGCGGCCAGCCACAGCGAGGCGCTGCGGCAGCGGGACGAGCGGGCGCAGCACAACGCGCGGCTGCGCCTGGAGAACGTGCGGCTGCGGCTGGAGAACCGCCGCCTGTGCCGCGAGAACCGCTGCCTCTTCCGCCAGGCCCTGCAGGGGCCCGGCCCCGACAAGCCCGCCGGCGCGGACCCGGGCGAGGAGGCGGAGGCCTTGCGCGCCCAGCTGGGGCGGCTGCAAGAGAAGTACCGCCGGGCCTTGCAGCACCTACGGCGCTGCCGGGCCGCCGACG
The DNA here is from genome assembly GCF_964237585.1 of Gallinula chloropus. NCBI lineage: Eukaryota > Metazoa > Chordata > Aves > Gruiformes > Rallidae > Gallinula > Gallinula chloropus. Next base: position 15,641,553 of record NC_140089.1, on the reverse strand, counting down.
GGCCGGAGGCCTCGGAGCTGGACGACGCGGAGCTGGACAAGTTGCTGGAGGACGAGTTGCAGGAGGACGAGCGGCAGCTGCCTCCCACTGAGCAGCCGGTGGAGAAGAAGAGTTTGGTGCCCCCCGTGTAGCGGACCCCGTGGGAAGGGGCAGCCGGGAGGGCCGCTGCGAGGGGGCGGCGCCGCAAGGCGCTGCGGGCCGGCCTGCGCGCCCGCCCTCGCCGCCTCCGCGGGCAGCCCTGGACTTCGGGGAGGGGGACCGGCTGTTTACACCCTCTTCCTTGCCCTCGCAGCTGAAACGTGAAGCTGATACCCGCTCCTTCAGTCGTTGCAGGCTGGGTGATTATGTTCTTTTAATCCCCAGATGCACGATCGGGAAGCGTGTGCAATGACCGAGATTCAGGTGGAAAACGGGTGCTTGGAAGAGGACAGTGTTGTAGTCGAGGAATGCCTCAAAGCAGCTGTCACTGGGGAGAAAGGAACGACGGTGAAAAGAACAGTTGGTCTCATGTCCTCTCATGGTACTGAATTGTGATTCCTTCTGGTGCCAACTGTGGATCATGTCACATACACCTCAGTAGCCACAGAGACTATCAAACCGTGGCTGACTAGTTTTGAGTAATATTTATGTCTGTTAGGGAAGGGAGGGGAGCAAATTTGCAAGCTGCTTTGCTTGCACTTCAGTAAAAGTTACAGTCTGAACCCTTCCAAATTGTCTGGATGTTCACTGCAGTATAGTATTTGTATCTTTAATGATGGACTTTAGTTCACTGGCACGTTAATACTGGGTTGAATTTCACATGTTCACATAGAAGTGCAGCTGAAAGAACTGTGGCACACAAAATGACTGTTGTAAACATGATTTTGACACAGTTACTTTGAAATGGTAGTTGAAATGGCCCTCAGACCTTTATAATACACTTCATCAAGGCCGAAGGAATTGGTAATTTTTTTGGACTGACCTTCCTTAAGAAAATCTACTATTTGAAATCAAGTCTTGTAAAGAGCTGAGGTACTAGTTGGCTTTGTCATGATTTGGGGTGGTTTTCATCTAAAAGTTGTCTTGATGCCTTCAGGTTAGGGATTGGTTCTTAAAGCTTTAATAATCAATGTCTGTTTCAGCTCATAGTTTATAGTTTGTTACATGAAAAGATGAAAGTCTGTCCTTTGTCCTATCTTTGATAATGTAACTTTTAAAAAGACTAGTTGTTACTCATCTAATGTCAGCATAAGCTTCTAATAAAATTGCTGTAGTGTTAAGTTTCTTTGCACAACTTGTGGGTGTTGTCCTTGATGAGAAAGTGTGGGTGTTGATGTCTTGATGTGATGTTTGATTGTTCTATAAACAAAGTATTTTCATAAATTATTAACTTGGCAAATGCTCAAGAATTGCAGTACATGCAATAAGCACATCAAAAGGATTGTCTTAATAGGGGTTTCCAGAAAAGTAAGAATACCCAAAGAAAGTGAAGAATCTGTCAAAGTAGTGCAACATAGGACTACATTAAGATACACTGCTAGAAATGCATAGCTATGCCACATGTGTTGGCATGTAGAAAGAGAGAGTCTGGACTAGATGCAAATTTTTAATTAGGGCTCTCTTCATAAATGGACTTCTTATGCAAGAGTACCAAGTTCTATGCAGGTTTACAGAGAGGGTTATTTTTTTTCTGTGCCTTGATAAATTACAAAAGAACCCTGCAAATTATAAAATATGGGGTGGGGGTGGAGACAAAAGGTATTTTGGCAAGATTCAAATTAATATGAAGAGTACCAAAGAAGAGATTTTGTTCCCTGGAATTGGTGCTTCCCAGTGCACTGCAGTAAATTCACAACTTGACTGATGTCATAAGGTTTTGTTTATCCAATTATCTGACCCAGCTGTTGAGAATTTGGCTTTGAGAGCAAAAAACTAGAAGATTCGGGGAAAGTCTGTAGTAAGGTGGTGCAAAAGCAGTATTTCACTACAGTGTGTCCCAACTAATGGTTTATGGGAGGTGAGTTTCTTTGATGCACTTGTGTGATCCTTGGCTACAGGGAATACAAATGCCAAGGCTTGCAGGAAAAGTGAATCTACACGTACACCTGAAAGAGGCACCTGTTCAAGCCGTGTAGTCTGGATTTGTCTCTATGGCTGGTTCTTACAGTCAGTACTTTGATGCCATAGGCAGAAACTCACATCTGGCCCTGAAGCTGCAGTTCAGTGAAAACCCCTTGTGATGATGGCTGGCAGAAAGCGCAGGGTACCTTTGGTACCCAATGCTTCTCAGCATCTACACATCTGAAGTCATGGGAGAAGCATTACTACAGTTGTATGAAGAGCCTAAATGTTCCTCAACTGGTTAAAGTCTGTTTTTTTCCTCTTGTTCTGCCTGCTGCCTGATAATTAGGTTAAAATTGTGAAGTTCCAGTCTTTGCTTCTTACTGCCAAATCTTGTCTTTAATTCTATTTATCACATTCTGGACCATGACAAGTATTTGTTCTTCTTCTGGTGTTACACACTGTGTTTCTGTGTCTTGCCGTGTGGAACCTTTCTTCTCTGGCCCAAATAAAGGCTACTCCCTGGATTTGGAAAAAAGTACATTGCAGTAGAATGAAATTGCTACAGTATACTCAGCAAATGGAACCATGGTGTCCTGTCCTCATTTTTACTCCTTTTTCTTGTTTTGCTTTTTAATTATTCTAGGTTTTAAGTACTGGTTTCCTTGTCAGTTACATCAACAAATATTTTTTTTTGTTTTGCTAAGGCCAAATTTTTGAAGCTTTGTGGATTATTTTCCCCTTTAAAAAAGTTTTTGCTTTTAACTGTGTAGTATTTTGTCCTGCAGTGTATCAGGGTGCTATATGAAAGTGAGTTTGTGTGCAGGCAGGTTTTTTGTTAGAGAATGTATTGCATCCCAAGTTTAGACTTCGGTGGTTTGTGTTTTGTTCAGCTTTGGTTTTCCTCCCCACATAAATGCATAGAAACATAAGAATATATAAAACATTTGGTAATAATATCTTCCTGATCACCTTGTTAAATTGCAGCATTTATGAATAAATACTCTGTTAACTTTATTTGACATAAATATATGCAAGACAAACAGAACTTCATTCCTAAAACAGCAGGTTTATTTTCTTTTGTTTCTTAAAGAAGTGTTCAGTCTTAACTGTGGATTTTCCCTAACCATTCTGTCCTGTGCCTTGTGTTAACCAAATACTACAAAGTTCATGATGAAGTAGAAGCTATATGCATAGTTATATTAAAACTGTATTCAAATCTTCTGGGGCCTTGTGTGAATTTGATGGCAATTACTTTAAAACACATGCGTATGAACAGAGTGACTCAGTGTCGGTGCCATATTTAATATACACTCTATTGCTCTTTTGAGACCTAATTTAAGTTTCATTAAATATTGCACTCTGAAGGAGTCTTTGTCCGCTATGCTCATCTCCTTGAATATGTTAGGGCCTTGGGGTGCTTTAGCTGCCCACAGAGAATAATGAAATAAATTAAATGTCTTTGTGTGATAAACTAATGCCATTCAGATTAGTTTAGTTCAGCTACTTTCCTACCAAAGCAGTCATCTGTTACTCTTCCCTTCCCATCTATCTCACTCTGCTCAGTTATCCCCTTTTGGTTTTGTTCAATTCAGTGAAGACATTTGCAAGATCTATGGAAAGCCTCTTTTCCAAACTTGCAAATTATTTAAAGTAGTGGTTTAAAGCTGGATTTTTAGTGGTCCCAAATTAACAAGGTCTTTCCTGTATGTTTTAAACGATATCTTGTATCTTTGTTATCCTACTGGGAAGTTTACCTGTAAGTGTCTGGGAACATTCATCGTTCTGTACAATATCCAGGTTAAATTTACTGCCACATCCATTCCTTCCAAAATAAAACCTGGTATCATTCAGAGAATAATAGCAGCACGTGATTATAAAGCTCTTTCAAAAAAGGCTTGCTACCAGTATTATTTCATGACTTTCAGGGCCATTTGCTTGCTCTTTGTGTTGTCAAGGGTCTTTGTGCAGTCAGAATGTAGTTGTAGCAGAAGAGAAGATAAAAGGCATTTCATTTAGAGGGCATAAAGAGGCTGCCTTAGATCTAGCTTTACAGGAGGAAGTGCAGTATAAGGCCAGGGAGACAGCAAATTGGTTGCTTTATCCGGAGAAAGAGAACATTTTGTGAAAGACAATTACTGTGTAAAGATGTGGCCATCAAACAAAAGCTGATGGAATTGTTATATTCATATACAGTGGTGTATTTTTAATGAATAAAATGCTGAATACAAAGTTTGAATAAAGTAAAATATTAGCACTGAGGAAGAATGTAGCTGTGTCACACACTGATAGGTCTTGGAGAGCTGCTTCACAGACAGTGCTTAGCCTCTACTGAGATTGTTAGCAGTGGTTCTCATTAAGGTGAATGTATTTCCTGTGAAAATGCGTGAGGTCCAGAAAACTGAGTTTCTCCATTTTATGAGTGCCATGCGATTTTCAGAGACCTCAAGTGCTTTACACAGTTGTTGCAATTTAGCACCTAGACTAGTATAACCCTTAACCCCTTGGTGGGGTGCTGGATCAATAATGGAGGAATGCACTGCAATCATTGAGCAGCATCCACATGCTGTGCTTTGATAAACTCACTTCCAAGTGCCTGACCCAGCCTGATGCTGATTTCCCTGTGAGCCCAGGACATGCCCGCAGGTGAGGTGGTTGCAAGGCATGTAAACACGGTAGATCTAAAACATTTCATGATTTTTGTTAAAATGGCTGCTTACAAAAATCATATGGGCTAAAGAAAAAAACAGCCAGCGTGTGTGTGTGTGTGAATTGAAAACAGCTGTGTTTCTGCTCATTGTTAAGTACAAAATACTGTTGGAGCCATGACTCTGTGTACATTGGGTAATTCTTCCTTCATGGGGAAGAGTGTTAAATTACTCTACCTGGCTATTAGAACCATAGAATAGAATCACAGAATACCCTGAGTTGGAAAGGACCCATAAGGATCATCAAGTCCAACTCCTGGTTCCGCACAGTACCAGACAAGTCAGAGCATGGGACTGAGTGCATTGTCCAGATGCTTCTTGAACTCAGCCAAGCTGGGTGCTGTGACCCCTTCCCTGGGGAGCCTGTTCCAGTGCCCAACCACCCTCTCAGTAAAGAACCTCTTCCTAATCTCCAACCTAAATCTCTCCTGTCGCAGCTTCATGATGTTCCCTCAGGTTCTATCCCTGGTCACCAGAGGAGATGGGCGCCTCCCCTTTGCTCCCCCTCATCAGGAAGCCACAGACCATGATGAGGTCTCTCCTCAGCCTCCTCTTGTCCAGGCTGAACCAACCAAGGGACTTCAGCCTCTCCTCATAAGACTCCCCCCCAGACCCTTCACCATCCTCATTGCCCTCCTCTGAATACCCCTCAGTAGTTTCATTTCTTGTACTGTGGCACCCAAAACAACACCCCGTACTCGAGGTGAAGCTGCAGCTGTGCAATGCAGAGTGGGACAATCCCCTCCCTGGAACTGCTGGCAATGCCTTGCTTGATGCACCCCAGGAAAAAAGAAAAGCCTTGTTCCCAGCTGTGACTTGTATGACTTAAGATTTTTTTGTAATTTTAAAATTATTTTTCATTTAGAAATGATAGGGTTTTTTAAATTTATCAAAGGTGTAACCTTGCTTTTTAGAGATTTGCTGCATTGCACTAGTGAAGAAGAAAAGCTTCAGGCTGGATGCTGTAAAATCATTTAGAATCAGAGCAGTGCACTTGACACATTTTCCCAAGGACTAACAGTCCAAAAAGTAAAATGCAAAAAAGGAAAACTTTTCAAAGAAATGCTAGGGAAGATTTTATTATTATTATGATTTTATTTTTTTTAGTGATGTAAGAACTGTAGCTTTAACAACAGTTAAATATTTCATTGCTCTGCATTGTAACTATGAGTGACTGAATCTGCTGAAGGACTCTGGCACATAAAATCTAAAATAAGGCATTAAAAGCACCAGAGGTTCTCAGAAATCTAAATATAAGGTCTTTATTACCAAAAACAGTCCCAGTAGGTTCTCTGTATTTGACAGGGGAAGGTTATGCCTATTTTACTTTTGAAACTTCATTTTATTGACTGAAGCAGCTGCAAACCTAGTATAAAAGTCAGATTTGACCCTTGTGTGCTCAAAACTTGCATGGCAGTGTTGAAAAAAGCATTAGCAACTGGAAGAGTGGTCGTGAAACTGCATCTGGAATATTGTGTGCAGTTGTGGGCCCCTCAGTTCTAGAAGGACAAGGAGCTACTTGGAAAGAGTCCAACACTGGGCCACAAAGATGATTACTGGAGTGGAACATCTTTATGAAGACAGGCTGAGGAAGCTGTGTCTCTTTAGCCTGGATAAGAGGAGACTGAGGAGTGACCTCGTCAGTGTCTAAATATGTGAACAGTAAGTGTCAGGAGAACAGAGACAGGCTTTACTCAGTGATATCCAGTGACAGGACAAGGGGCTACAGGTGCAAGCTGGAGTACAGGAGGTTGCATGTGGACATACACAAAAACTTTTTCACTGTGAGGGTTGCAGAGCACTGGAACAGACTGCTCAGAGAGGTTGTGGAGTCTCCTTCTCTGAAGACATTCAGAACCCGCCTGGATGTGTTCCTGTGTGACCCAATCTAGGTGATCCTGCTCTGGCAGGGAGCTAGACTAGATGATCTTTTGAGGTCCCTTCCAAACCCTAACACTGATTCTGTGAAAAGCTGCTTATCTCTTGGGTATTTTAGATGCTTTTGGCTAAAAATGAATAGTCTCTGGCTTGAGTGACATCTGGAGAAGGGGACAAAGGAGAGAGCTTAAGGTGTCATTCAGCTTGGTTGGTAGCCTTCTTTTGGTACCAAACAAGGTTTTGTGTCTGGTCTGCCAGAGAAATTTTCATTTCCTCTTTCAGCTAAAGAAGTTTTTGTGCCCTCGGTGGGCATTTCTCCACCTTCTCAGTGGCTGCTGAGCAGGGCAGACTCAGAAGCTTGCGAGGTCTCTTTTTGGCAAATTAAGAGGCTAAAGGTGCAGCTAGAAGAAGAGTGAATATATCTTGTTAACGAACAGATGGGAGGATTTCTGGCCATGTGGGTACAAAGCCCTTGTTACATTGAGAACTTCCATGTAAAAGATTCTAAAAACATGCTAGACTACAACTAGCTGGTGTAGTAAATACTGTTGCAACAGCATAGCAAAATTGAAATGAAGCTTTTACAGAGAGGAAGATGTGTTAGTTGCCAAAAATTGATGCAGATCTAACTTTACTCATTCAGGTTCATTCTTTCATAAGAAAAACCCCATAAGCACTGAGATGGGTGTGTCTGGCAGCCCAGCCCCCAAACGCCTGTACTGGGATGGTCAGCATGCAGTGTCAGCCCTTCCAGGACTCCCTGGGTGAGAAGAAGGACTAAAGGAGACCATCTTACAAGTCTGGTCCTCATGGATTTTTAGGTTGGCTACCATGTGCTGCCTTTAGGTATATTTTTTAAAGCCCTTTATGTGAGCAGTCTCTCCATCCCACCCCAGTAAATCATCAGTTTGTGCACTCTCACTTTGCTTCCTGGCCTGAGCATTCTGAGAAGCTGCATGGGCTTTGTGACCTGGCACCATGCTTACTGCTCTTCTGCAGTTTGCTCCTTTTACAGATTCTACACCCAGACCTTTCCCCCCTCTGCCTGCCACATGGACCAATCTTGTCTTTTCCATTACAGATCTCTGGAGCAGATTCTTACATGTTCTGGGAATGTTTTGTTTCAGAGTGGACTGGCACAAGTACCTTTCATCTGCATACAGAGCTAAGTTAGTGCCTGCTTTCAAATGCAGAGAAAGAATGCATGCTCCAAACTCTCAAATCACCCGAGTTTCATTTCTGCACTATGTGCGCAGAACTTAACCAGGAGCTTAAAGGTTTCCCTTTCTGTATGCCAAGCAGGACTGTAATCACAAAAAAGCTGAGGATATTATTGTGTTAACCCGTGCTTACTGCCAAATAGGATTTGAAGTCTTTATGTTTCCCCATGTGTTAAGCTATTCTGAGCAGCTCATACAGCACCAGCTTTCCAGAGCAGTTCTCAGGCGTTAGACACAATGCAAAATATAGGAATGCTGCCGGTTTCTTAGACAGCACAGCTGAAAGTGGGACTCACAAACACAACAGTTTAAAGTGTAGAGAGCTGGCTTCCATCTCTGGCATAAAGAAATTCAAACTCGCAGTGCCTCTGGGAATCACATTTAGGAACAAAAACCACACAAATGGCTGCATTTTGACACAGGAGGCAGGAGTGAGAAGATGTAATAAGCTGTGCAGAGAACAAGCGCGGTGAAGGGTGGGGAGGAGGTGCCACAGGTGCTGGAGAGAAAGATGCCCCTGCGGCCTGTGGAAAAGACCAAGACCCCACCTGGAGCCTATGGAGAGGCCCCACTCTGGATGGAGCAGATGGAGACATACAGGAGATGCTGTGACCTGTGTTGGAGCAAGCCCCTGCCAGCACTTGCAGCCAGTGGAGAGAAAGAGAGATGCAGAAATGAGCGAGAGAGAGAGGGGCCCACACCAGAGGAGGGTCACTGCGGGGGGAGGGGGGAGTGAGGGCTTTTGACTCCATGGAGGACCAGGCTGGACCAGGCTGGACCTGAGAGACTGAGAGACATTCTGTCATTTATGACTGCACCCCATAGCAGTGTTCCATGCTGGGGCAGCTGGTGAAGAGCTGAAGCCCCATGGGAAGGGACTCACGTTGGAGACGTTTGTGAAGGACTGTCACCCGTGGGTGGGACCCCACACTGCAGCAAGGGAAGAGTGTGAGGAATTCCACCCCCAGCTAAGAAGGAAAAGATCTCTTGAGGAACTGACAGAAACTGCTGTTCCCCTATTTCCTGCCCCTCCCTGTGCAACAGTCAGGAGGAAGTAGGGAGCAAAATCATGACTAAGTGAAGTCTGCTAAGAAGAGAGGGGTGGGAGGAGGTGCTCTAAGATCTGGTCACACTTCTCATTATCTGACTCTGGTTTCATTGGATGTCTAATGTAATAAAGTAATAAATTAGTTGAGAGTTTTCTTTTCTTTACTCTCTGTTGAGTCTGTTTTGCCTGTGATGCTGATGGCAGAATGATCTCTCCCTGTCCTTATCAGGACTCCTAAGCCTCTCATGATATATTTTCTCCCTTGTCCAGATGATGAGGGAAGTGGTGGAACAGCTTTGGTGGGCATCTGGCCTCCAGTAATATAAATTTTGTTAAATGAAATTCAGGTGATGTCAGGAGGATGGGGGTCAGACTTTTTTCCGTGGTTCCCACTGACAGGACAAGAGGCAATGAGCACTAACTTGAATATAGGAAGTTCAATCTAAACATGAGCAGGAACTTCTTTATTCTGGGGGTGACAGGCTGGACAGGCTGCCCAGAGAAGTTGTGGAGTCTCCATCTCTGGAGACATTCAAAACCTGCCTGGATGCTGTCCTGTGCAGCCTGCTCTAGATGATCCTGCTCTAGTGGGGCGTTGAACTAGATGACCTCCAGAGGTTCTTTCCAACCCCTATCACACTGTGATTCTGTGATGATGCAGCTCATTAGGACCCTAATTTAGCTGAACCTGAGAGGCTGCTTCCAGATTGTATAGTTGCAAAATTATATTAGCCACAAACTTCAGTGCTTCTGGTTTACTAGAAAATTTGTCATACTTTTCTGTGTATTTATAGTAATTTTATATGGAATAATTTTCTGTGGAATTTTAAGTACATTATACAATGCCTTTTTGATTGAAATATCTCATGGGCTCTCTGGAATACAGAAATTTATTTGTGCATTTGAATTTTTTTGGAAAATAGTGTGTTCTTATGCTAATATGCAAGATAGTGAAATCATGTGGCTCAGTATAATTTCATTGACTTAGCTGAGGCGTGACAATTAAAAGCATGTGTGTGCTGGGTTCAGCACATCAGTTAAAAACGGTTAACTAAGATGTTACACAGCAGTGGATGTTTCCCATTAGCTGCCTTGTTCTTTCTTCTAAGTAACTCTTGATTATTTGAAGGAAAAAACCCGATTGAATGCCCTAAAGGGGAGCTGTGCACCACTGTGGAGTTGCACACTGTGTCATTTTTGTAAGGTCTATAGGAAGCAGCTTTTCTCCTGCAAATTCATTGCTTGGTAACTATACCAGATAACTGAGTAGAGTACCTATAATACTCAGAGGAAAAAAGAGTTGAGTGAATTACAGGGTGGGTAAGGGCTCTGTAGTTTTGTATCTTTGTGCCAGTGGTAGGAGTACAAGTGTGTGTGTGTGTGTGTAAGTGTACACACATATACTGTAGTCTATGTAGAATTTTTCTCTATAGAATTTTAAACAAGATTTTTTTTTGAATACTGGTGTGCACGCACTAAAGGAGAAGATCAAAATGTTTTCTCAGTGTGTCTCTTCTCTAGACTGTGCTGATTCCAGAACACTACAGCTTGGAGGAATGTGTCTGAGGCTGCACCTCTGGTGCTTTCTTCTGGACCTGTCAGACTAGGGAAAAGGAGAAGGAACAGGTAAGTTTACTTGTATACAGATTTCTGCAGAAGTTAAGATTGTGGAGGTCTGTCCTTGCTTTCATCCTCATTGTTTATCCCCAGTACTTGAAACAAAGATCCGAAGACATCCATAGGCAATGATGGTATCCAGACAAAAGTTTTTGTAGTTGAGTATTTCTAACCTCTGTGATTCACACCTAGAGATTTACTGATTTCCTGTTTTACTGAGGTGGCACATTCTTACTTCAATGTTATTAGATTAATTTTCTAGTGATTAAATTGTGTTTCAGGCTTTATGTCTATAATTATACTCAGCAGCAGCTTGGAATTTTTTTTCTTTTGTTTTCCTTTTTTCCCATTCTTGCTATGCACCTGTTGTTGAATATTTGTTCTCTTAGATACCACTAATGTTTTGGAATATATATAGAAAGAAAATACTCACCTATTCATACAATAGTCTTGGAATCACGTAATAAGCAAAAAAATTTTCACCCTTCTGAAGTGATGATATTATGGTGATTTTTTTGTTTGTTACAAAAGGATGATCACTAAAATGAATTCTGCCTGCCCTAAAGCTGGAGGTGACAATTGAGCAAGCTGTGCATGCTGCACTTGTCTTAAATGTCTTGCACAGAAGGGGACTATAAAAGTGCAGTTTCTTTGTGTTTGAGTAAGTCTTCCTGTGCAAAAAAATGAAGATCAGGGTATCCTGATTAATAGGGTGTTAGTAATCCATTTTTGCACTAGGTTTCAACTTTCAATCAACCATTAGGAATGATGAAATGAAATACACAGAACAGTTTAAAATATTACAGAAGGATGTTTTTATATTTCCTGAACTTGTAATCTGTAATCAGCTATTAAATTGATGTGCATGGCTACAAATATGTTCCTGACGGGCATCACTCAACCTGTTACTGATACTGTTGACTGATGAAAAGTAGTCCTTAAACATTCCTAAAGCGAAGGTTTATTGCCATCATAGGAACAGGGTATTCCTTTTGTAGACCTGCTAGTCCTGTCTTATCTTAGATACTGAAACTTACACATCCTTAATGTTAAACTGCCTGTATTGTTTCCACTTGTTAGGGGACTTCAACTAGTCCTGTGTGTGAAGAATAGCTCTGTGTAGCATCTGTGCCCTACCAGCTTAATGAATATACCCTGCCAGTGTAGGGTTTCTTTTTGAATTTGTTCTGCTACAAGGGTGACTGGCTTTACTTGCTAGGAAAAGTGAGGCACTGGTGATTCAATCATATTTATAAAAATAAAATGTTGATGAGGATGGACACTGAGGAATGGAAGAGACAGTCCATGCCCCTGAATTTGGTGACAATACCATGTTTTATTTGTATTTCTATGAGAAAATATGTACACTTTCAACAAAGGCAAATTAAAAGAAAGCTAAAAATACCTATATTTTGTCATTTAAGAGTCCCACAGCTTTTAGAATTTCCACAACAGACATTTTCCTGTATGCCTTTAACAAATAGTTTTATCTTGACTGATCTAGGAATAGTTTGCCTGAAAATCTCTTTTCTTCAGGTACATGGAAAAATATTTTTATTTTCTTTAGTAAATAAAAGCCCCCATCATTTTTTAAATGCTGGTCATATTTTAGTATCATGGAAGTGAGATAGGATTCCTAGTGAAAAATATCTTTATGGTGTTTCTTTCAAGTGATATATTAAAACAACTTGTAAAATTAAACACATTTTTTTTTACTATGATCACCATAGTCCAGAACTATGTATTTGTTTTCATATTACCATTATGTTATAGAGAGCTAAAACACCAACTTCTTAGCTATGTTTTGTATGCCAGGAAATGCTGTTTCACGAAAAACTGAAATTCTCTCACAAAGATTTTAAAGGCTGGAACTTGGTATATGTTCTATGTGTGACTAAGGACACCCTGGTCCTTAAACTATCAGAGGGAGGGTATGTCAAGAGAGCAAACATAATTGGAAATGCTCATAGCTGTTCTCAGCCAAGCCTTGGTGCAGTGTCCAATGTGCAATAAGAAGTCTTTCTAGGGTGCTGTTTCACAAGGCAGGGATTTAACTGCTTGCTTTGGTGTCCCTGGATTTACAGCACTGTTAGGGTGTTTGTTGATTTTCAGTGAGATGTACGTAGTACCAGGTGTAGCCTGTACACTTCAGTCCCCAGCTTATCTCGTGACACTGTTTCAGTGAGCTGAGACTTGCCTCGAAAGAACAGGAGAATAGAATTAATGTGAAGTAGTCCTAAGTAGAGCTTGGTAGCAAATGGATTGGGGAAAAATTCCAAGACTGTCATGAGAGACCATCAAACCAAACGTGGTAGGTCTCCCATGATACTTTTCAACTTCTGGCTAGCAGTGTTTCAGAGATTTTTGAGATGGTTGTAGAGTGGGGGAAAATTATATGGAAGGAGAGGGAGAGGGAACAGTGCAGAACAAAGAGGTGCGGAAGGGGAGGAAACAGAAGATAAAACTACATCATAACTTGTGGAATCATTTACAGGGCAAACTGGGAAAGGTTTAGTGAATCGAGAGACTGTGATCTGGGTAAGGAAAGAGAAGGAAGAATGAGCACAAAGCAGTAAGTGAATTCCTAAATGCTGGTTGTATAACACAAGCATTTGACAGATGTGAAATTTCAAAACTGATGAAAACAAATTGTGGAGTTGGGTAACATCTGGAAAATGTCAGTGGGAAAACTGAAAGTTCTATGGACTGTTATTCAGAGTATTAAGTAAATGAAAGTGCTGGAAGATGGTAGATAAAACTGGTGAGTGTATAAAATGACCCATTTCATAGAGACAGTGTAGTGTTACGATCTTATAGGATCTGCAAGACCATTAAGGATATTCTTCATGATAAGAACTGAAGAATGACAATGCTAAAATCCAAATGAGTAGGCTGATAACATAATTAAATAACTTCTACCAGGAATAGCCCTATGGAAGTCAATGGAGATAATTGTGGAGCAAGGCTCTATTCTGTGTGAGTAAGGGTAGTGCAGTCTGATTTATTAATCTGAAAAACTTCTGGTGACAGGAAGAGAACAGCCAAATCAATACAGAAGGGAAGATTATTCCTTAACAAATTCAGTTATCATTGGTGATGAAGTAGCTAATCTAGATAGTTGCTATGAACATGACAACTGTAGTAAGAGATGATTGAATATTTGCTGAACTGTTGTTTATACTGAGGAATCATGTACAAAGGTAGAAATCTCACTATAAACCCTGAAGATTTGTCTCTTCACCTGAAGAAGGGTATCTGTGAGAAAGGAGAGGACTGAGCACTCTACCTAATAAAATGTAGTAATAATTATTTGATTTCCTCGGCAGGCTTAGGATGGCTACACCAAAGTACAGAGATCACCTTGCTGGAGTGTGGACCTCACCTCCCAGGGGAGCACCAGCAAGGGACCATGCTGCCAGTCATGGGAGGGACATTTTGCTCCCAGGTGAGGGGAGCACACATCATGCCACACTGTCATGGGCTCCACACACACTGCTGGGAGGAGCCAGTGGGAGTCAGAACAGGTGCCAAGAGCTGTCTGCAGTCTCAGGCATTCAGCCAGCCCTCTGTTGACCTAGTTCATTTTGGGCAATGGGTATTCCCAGATAACTATGGCTGCTTTCTATGGAAATGGGCCAGCAACAATAAGGGTGTTGCAGTCTTGCTGAGACACCTCAGATGGTGAGGGATTTTGCAAGGAAGGACATTCATGGAGAAGGTCTATCCCTAGGCTGAGTCTGATACGGTGGGTGGGCATTTCCATGCTGTACATGCAATATCCATACCAGGAGCAGCAAGAGCTGCCATTGGTCCTTCTGTGCACAGAACAAGTATGCTTAATGTCAAATGAAGTGCAAAGACACAACTCCCTGGTGAGAAATGTATCAGCAAGGCTGTCATGTTCAAGGGCTCTGTGTCACTATATTCATGTTTGAGAAATGTTGGGTAGTTAATTCTGATACATTAGAATAAATTATATTTTAATATTATTTGCTTATGAATTTGAAAGCATCAAAGGTAAAGTTGCATGGGCAGAAGTACACCTACTGAAGACCTGATAGAGGCCTCAGTGTCTGAATCTGATCTGACCTGTTTTTAAGATGGAAAGGGAAGTATCTCAGAGTACACATGATGCAACATTTAAAAAAAAAAAAAAAACAGAACTGTTTAGATAAACAGAGGTGGCAATAACTGTAATTTTTTTGTGTTAAAGAGTGGCCACTTCCCATTCCCACACATTTTCTTTTATTTTCACTCTTTAGCTGCAAAAGATACTGACATGATGAAGCTGAGAGTTTTAAATGAACAGTACAGAACAATTAAAATTATGTTCTTGTAGTAATGGAAAATTACCATTTTCAGTGATTTTGAGGTGAAGTAAATTGCAGAGCTGTTTCACAGGTCTTTTGTGGCATATACATATTTTGCTAACTCATTAGTTTGAATGAAGTACTTGATGAGTCCCAAAATTTCAAAGGTAGAACAGAATACAATACCTGAAGAAATATTTTTTTTATATAGTATAAAATGAAATTAGGAGCAATTTCAAGTCTGGAAAGGGGATAGCTTGGTTTTCAACAAAGACCATGGACAAATGATCACTTATCTGAGTGTGTGCCTATATCCTCTGTTGTTCTTCTGATTTTACCCACTTTGATACAGGCTATTGTGTCCTTTTTTTAAGATAGTGTCATTTCAGTCACCCACTTTCCAAAGCAACCTTTCAAAAAGCTTCTTTGGAAGTGAGCTACAGGATTGAGGTTGGAATAATTGACCAGGGACACATAAAGGAACAGAAACCTTTAACCTGGTACAGTTGACAAAGAAAAATATATTGTCATGGGGAATATATCCAGGTGTAATATCCAGGTCCAGTACATCAGGGAAACCTTCCTCGAAGACATAGTTTGGTCCAGTCATATACATCTGCACAGCCATATATATTCACCCCCTGTACTCCACTGATTTACATATTTATGTGTATATATATAACTACATGTATATATATAAAAATTAAATTGTTGAGCATACTTCCAGAAAGCTAACTCATCCACTTTCTTTAAAATGTACAAATCTACTTCATCTAAGTCCCACTAAGCCTTTAGAAAGTGCTTGAGAAGGCAAAAAAGAGAGAAAAATCCTTCATGACAGCTGATGTAATGGATTTTTCCCTTCACTTCTAATTGTATGTGTTATAACTGAAAGATTCAATCAGAAAATATTTACTAGGTGCTTCTGTGATCCCTTAGTTTAACATTAAACTATGCACTAATATTCCTACTTCAGGAAATTATTTATTTCTTCTTAGGAGAAAATCCTACACACCACTGCACACACCCCCTCCCCTGCCCCATGTATTTTCATGATTCATAGACCTGTACCTTAACCAGAATGCAGTAACTCAAATTAAGTCATCATGAGAAAAGCTACTCCCTTAGAATACTTTATATTGAATGTGCAGTTAAAGGATTTGTACCTTGACTTGAGAATCTAGCTGGAAGATTATTCTCTTCTCCCAAATCCTTATATGCCAGCTACTGGTCTTCTCAATCAAATAAAAGTGTAATTGCTTTAGTGCCCTAAGTGCTCTTCTGCATAGCAAGAGCAAAGGAGCGATGTTGCATTTCCTGATTGAGGATAGATTTATTAGCTTCTACTTGCCCTGTATGTACACCAAGACGACAGGTTTTAGCTGTTTAACTCAGATTTCTTTGCTCAGTCAGAGTGAACAATATGATTACTTTAAAATTGCAGGGACATGTTAGACTGGTGGGGAAGAAGGAGTGCAGTATTTCATTTCAGGGTGTGATAATGTGTTTAATACTGTAATTTTGAAACTGAAACAAAATATTTTGACATCTTAGAAATGTGACAGTGTTCCCCAGACAGAATTCTTTTTTTTCCTTAAAATATGTTGCTCTGAATCAGAACAAAAATGTTTCATTTTGTTCTGCTTTGCAAGGCATCTCATGAATTAACAGTTTACAGCTGAGCTCTGTGACATGCACATCTAAGTGCAGAGTTCTCTTATGTTTTAGGTAAATCTTGCAAGTACTTACAATATCTGGCTTTAGGTTAACAGTCTGCATTTTACTTCCTTCGTATAGATTTAGACATGAGATGTGTGGTGAAATTTATCTGAGTATGAAGTTGTGTGAGAAAAAATATCACTCCGCTTTGTGTTTCACCATATACTAATTCCAGTTTTAAATGTTATTGTATCTCTGTTCCCATAAAATTTGAAGATAGTAGTAGAAAACTGAATGTCAAAATACTCCTGGTTTTAGGATCTTCCTAAATCAGCTTTCCTTCTGAGAAATACAAAGGGTAAGACTTTCATCTGTATATTGTCTTCATTTTCATCTGTTTTTTAGAAAGTCTTTCTCCCCCTAACTTAGCTTTTTGTCTAGCACATTGTACATTGTAGCTGGTTTTGAAGGGCAGCTCTACTTTGAAATAGATACCTACTGAAAAACACCTAAACCTACTGGAAGATGCCAACCTGCTGAAAATTATCTGAAAAGGATGCTTTTAAGTCTTGGGAGCTTAGCTGGGTTGCCAAGAGGCTTTGTGTTTGTACACGGGAAATGTTCTGTGCTGAGAGAGAACATTCTGTGCCTAGGTGCTCACATGGAGAAAACTGTCTGCTTTGTTTAACTGTTGTAGCTGTTTCATCTGGAAACTGTGACAGGAGCCTGATGTGCTCATCAGCAGTGCTGGTAGTGGGTCTGCCGACAAGAATAAACTCTCATTAATGAATGCAATCTGTACTTTTCAAGCAATACTCTTCATGTGAAGCAAGCCCAGTGAAAGCAGTGACTTGATGCAGGAGGGCTTCACTTGGTCAGTAGAAAAATATTTTCTAAAATACTTTTTCCTGTAAGTATTAATAGAATCCGACTTTCTCCATTAGGTGTCTGCAAGAACTTTGTAAGGTCAGGAGAAAAAAAAAAATCTTTTTCATTACATTTACAAGAAAATACTTGAAACTTTTAATTGAGAAAGTACATAATGAGTACTCATCAAGACTAACATATGAGGGGAATGGTCCTCTGACTACATAAACAAAACCATGAGTAGAGAGAAATGCTAAACTTCATTTAATTAAATGCAGGCAGTAAGGACATTAGAGAAAAACTGAAGTTGTAGTTTCATGATCATCTGATGGCATTATTTGCAATTTCAACAGCTCTTCCTTCAGAAAGTCTTAAAAAAACAACCATCCATGTTTTAGTGAGGGATCAAATGCAACAGTATGGCCCCAGGAAGGGAAAAAGCAGATTGTGAAGTCCTTGCTCGAACGTACAACCAGTGGCTCCCATCTGAGCTTTCTTTCAGTAAAGATGTGTCCCCACATGCTGAAACTTGATATTAGCTTTGCTTAAAATATGTTCTTTAAACCAAATGAGCTAGGAAAATAAAATAATACTTATTCAGGATGTTCAACAGAAAGCATGCTAATTACAAGCATTGGGGAAAGAACTCTGCTAGAGAATCTATTTCTCTTAAAAGGAGCGTTTTGTTTTGTCCAGTGTGACAATGTAATTTTTATGAAAGGTCATGTTCATTAACCTGAGGTGTGCACCACTCTGTCTCATGGATCATAGGTATACTGTTCCTTACAGTTTTTCTTCATCCTGTGTAAAATTAAACAACAGTGACTATGAAGTTAATGTATGTTAAGTTCCTCAGGCGTATTGCAATTAAGTGTTAACAAAGGTTGGCCCACTTCCAAAACGTTTAGGGACTATCACTTTCAGTCATTTTCTTTTTAAATTAATAGCAAGACTTTCTTTAATATACTCTAAACTGAGGGACTAATCAAGGAACTTCAGGACATGCATACAGCAAGTGTTTCAATGCAAGCAAAGATGGGATATGTTCCATAATGTCATACTTAGTATGTGCACATCTCTCTGCAAAGGTGAAGGGAGGACATTATGTATTGCACTGATTTTGTGAAACACTGAACAAGCAAAAAAAAAAAGGGTTTTTAGAAACCTTTCTTTAAGAAGTCATTTGTTTCTTCTGGTGCATGGATCCCATAGAAGGGATCAAGGGAATGTATTTAGCAGATGTTGAACATGAGGCAGAGGAAGAATTATGGCTCAGATTATCGGAGATCTTCTCAAAAAAAAATAAAACAGTGATGTTCATAGAATCACAGAATACCTTGAGCTGGAAGTGACCCATAAGGATCATCAAGTCCAACTCCTTGGTCCATACAGGACCAGTCAAGTCAGAGCATATAACTGAGGGCATAGTCCAGATGCTTCCTGAAAACAGTTAATACTCTTTAAAAAGTCTCTGAGGATGACAATGAATAAGCATATTATTTGCTCTGGTTTATTGTGTTATTATGAATGTGTGAATGCATTATGTATATTATATATATATAATATACATATACATTCTGCCCAAACTGGATGCTCAAAGGGTATTGTGTGCAGGGCTTGGCAAGGTTGCCTCTATATTTAAAACTCACTTTTATTTCAAATTGAAATCTTGAGTGCTGCGTAAGCATTTGGCAAGCCATATTACTGATCAATCATAGAAGTGTAGGGGTTGGAAGGGACCTCGAGAGATCATCGGGTCCAACCCCCTGCCAAAGCAGCTCCCTAGGACATATCACTCAGATAGGCGTCAAGGCAGGTCTTGAGTATCTCCAGTGAAGGAGACTCCACCACCTCCCTGGGCAGCCTATTCCAGATGATGTAAAAGCAGTGAATGAAAAAATAAAAGTGCGATCTTCCAAAGTGTCTAAATGCCTTGCACCCTCACTGGCAACATGGAAAGTCTCTTACCTTCTTTTGCAGATCTTATTTAGACATTCTGCTACTTGCAGTCATATGAATATAAATAGGAAAAGTAAAGTGAAAAGTACTGCTAAAAAAACAGGGAACAAAATACAGAATTATCTATAGTGTACAACCAAACTATGAGCATTTTTTTATTATTATTTTAATGTGCTTTTTCTAATCTGTGAGCAGCAGCTAACTGGTTGCTTTATTCTTAACCATAGCCATATTTGAGTAGTCCTGTTCTGGATTAGCTACTGGGAGTCAATGGACTATGTCAGAGGTGTGTCCATTAAAGACTAATGTTATCATTGCTAATGAGAACTATTCAGCTGATATATTCCCTTGAAAGCTCTAAACATCTGCAAGATATGTGTGAAAACTTAAGTCATCCAAAATGTTGTAGAGTTCTGTAGAAGCTGTTATGTTGTAGCTCTTAGATTTCATTGTAAAAATATTTTGTAATTTCCAGCAAGACATCTGTGACACAAAAAAAATGCATCTAAAAGAGCCAAATAGATATCAGATTAAAATGCTACACTAAATGATAAAGAATATTTACCAGGTACATTAAATGTCTGCAGGATTTTAATGGCTTCTATAGTACTGAGCCATCATCACTGTTAATGGTTCACACTAAGCTTTGTTGCTCTCCTGAACACATTACTCAGAATGTTTAATTTAATGATAATGGGTTGATTTTTGAACACTTAGTCTATAATCACACTTATTTGACTGAACATGTTTTCATGTGGTAAAAATTAAAGTCTAATACACAATTAGTTTCAAAAACCTTAATTTTCAATCCTGACATGCTATTTATGGTTAAAAGATCAGTAAGTTGAAATATCAACATCATGATAGCTTGGAGAATGTTTTGTTTAGATAACACACTGAATTTTTGATACAAGCAATGTCCCTGAGCATGGCTAATTACTACCAGGATCCAGTAGTTAGGCTGTCATGGTACAGGGGAAGAAAAGCAAATAGTACAACTCACAGTTAACAACCAGCATTTATACTGTTACTATATCAAACCAAAACTTTTGTTTAATTATGTATTACAAACCAGCCGTTAATTAATATTGTAATTCATAATACCACCAACAGATTCTTTTTAAAGGTACAACATTCAGTAACGATAGATGGGCAAGTACCACAAAAACCTTTTTCATTCTTTTCTGTTCTTCATTCAAAAGATTTCCTCTTCAAGAGAAAAGCAGTATGTATTACCCTGCTGAGAATACCAGTAAATATGCTAAATACAGTGGGGATATGTGGCATGAATTCTCATTTCCTGTTATGCGAACTGACACAGCAACACTTTGCATACATTACATCCTCGTTTTTATAACTCATCATTATCAAGAATGGCTATGGGGAAGAAAGAATTTATGCAATTTGTCCCACTGAAAATCCATTCATAAAAATCTTTAGATTGTGTTCATCTTTGTAAGCATCTGAAGCCTGCACACAATAGCTTTTAAATGCATGCAGTATAGTTTTAAATATTTTGAGCTTCATTTACTGATGTTGGAAGATACAGTTAGCTCTTTCTGCATGCTAATGTGGGCCTTAATTTCTGTATCAAGCTATATGCTTTCTGAAAAGATTGTTGCTGCTTAACTGTGTTCCTGCACTGCTCGAGCACAGTACTTGCCCATAAAACAAGCATTACACTAGAGTTTATGAAGACCTGTGCCTTGTAATTTAGCAAGCCAAAACAGACTCCAGCTCATCCATATTACTCTTCTAGTTGCTGATGAGTACCATAAGAAGCCATAGAATTGTAGGGGTTGGAAGGGGCCTCGAGAGATCATTGGGTCCAACCCCCAAATGCTGACCTGTGTTCTGTGAAGCTCCTGTTTGTGTGGTGTTTAGAATATGACTGCCACATATGCAAAAAAATTGTGGAATTAGGGTGGGGATGTTTTTTAAAAGTATGATTAAGACCCCTTTTTCTATTTCAGTCACTCTAAGAACTACACCCTTTTTTTTTTAGTGAGGTCATGCTCTTCTGTATGCGTGTCTCATAACTAGTTCGTGTTATAGGTTAATGCTTTAGGCTGGATTTGTTTTAAATTATTGTGCAAAGGCATAGAAAAAACACGGACTGAGAAAGGAGGAAAAAGGATTGGAAAGAAAGAACCGGTAGAGTAAACATATACTAATGATATTTGAAAAATTCCATTGATGTTAAAATTGCAGAGCTATGCAACCAGTAGGTAGGCTGGTCCTCATAGCTCTGGTGGCATTACATTTATGTATTTTTCAGGAAAGTACCAGTACAATTTACTTGAAGTCAGAGCAGGAGCAGTTTATAGCTATAGTAGAGATAGCAGAGTGGCAGCACAAGAGCCTCTGCTGATGTGAACTCTGCCCAGATGGTGCAGTTATGGGGTTTATATACCTTTAGGGTAAACAGCCTGTTCTTCACCAAACCTGTCAGATAAGCAGAAGGTGGTAAATAACAGCAAAAATCCATCAGATAAGGAAGCTCCAGATAGAAGACAGATATGCCTTTTACAAATCATTTTACAAATAATCCATTCATTTGTTGATTAAATGGTGCTGACTGGCAAGACCATTAGTGGTAAATGTTTCTTAACTAATGAGGACTGCAAAGGCCTATGAGAATTTAACTATTTTCCTTCCATATTTCCCACTTTGAGACTTAGAATCTAACACTATTTTTCTCGTTAACATCTTGAGTACAGTTGAAGGGCTGCAGATGCTGTACAGATGCCCTGCTATTGACTCCTGGGATCCATCTCTGTGCGGGCTGTGCTCTCCCATCATCCATTCTTGCCTCTAGGTTTTATAATCTTATGTGGACACAGGCCAAGCATTTCTCCCTATCTTGTTTTCCACATCCCCCCAAAACATTCAGCATCATTATTCTGGCCTTTGCTCTTGAGCCATGGCTCCTTCCATCCTCTCCCATACCAATTTGTTACAATGTAACTGAACCAACACACACACACACACACACACCTTCCAAACCTAATAATAAAAAAAAAATACAGAATCATAGAATCACAGAATGTGTTAGGTTGGAAGGGATCATTAAACATCATCTACTCCAACTCCCCTGCAGTGAGCAGGGACAGTTAGGTCACTTACAGACCCGTCAAGCCTGACCTTGATTATCTTCAGGGATGGGACCTCCAACACCTCTCTGGGCAACCTGTCCCAGTGATCCGCCACCCTCATACTGGACATGGTCCAACAAATCCTTCTTCTCCTTATTGTCTTTCTTGTCCTTCTTGTGTTGCTCCAAAGCTGGACACAGTACTCCAGGTGAGGTCTCACCAGAGCAGAGTAGAGAGGCAGATTCACCTCTCTTCATCTGCCGGCTGCACTTCTTTTGATACAGCCCAGGGTGTGGTTGGCATATACTTCATTGCCATTCCGGGCAGTATTCCTGACCGTTCTTCCACATCTGGGAGCCATCTGCACTACTCAAGAAAGTTTTTCTCCAGGTATTTCATGTAGCATCTGAAGTTTTATCTTGAGTTATAGGTACATTCATTTGTATTTTCTGATCTTGGTCTGCTCATGTACAGCAAATAGTGTTAACTAATACAGGTTACATCATTAAGCAATGAGCACAAAATCTAATACGATCCTGATTTACAGTGCTACCTATGATTCTTGTTTTACCTCTGACAGTCAGGCAGAAACAGCAGAACCCATTTGATCCATCACAGCAGAATTTTTATGATAGCTCTTTCTAATTCTGATTCTCCTAGCCAGGGAAGGAATGTTTGTTCAAACAGGTGGAAGCCAGCTTGTTAAATAAGTGAATTTCACAGAGTGCTTTGTATTTAATTTGGTACCTTGGGGAAACTTGTGCCTGTCATTCCTGAACAGGTCTGGATATATTGAGATGCCAAGAAATTAAGGTCTTAATGGACAAGTGCCAGTCCAATTAACAGGCAATTTCTTATAGCCATTAGAGCCACATACACAGCATAATCATTTATTCCCTAAGGTCTTAATGACTCTTAGAGGTTAGCATGGGACCAGTGATATAAACCCAAATGCAAAAAGACCCAGAACAAACAAAGCTACAACATCCTGAAACAATTTACAAGTTCAGGTGATACAAGAGTCACCTGCTAAAGATAAAAACCTGTTTGCATGGTTGTAATTTGCATTTCTATTGACATTTTCTCCAAGGAAGTGGATCATCCATCTGTGCTGGGACAGGTGTCACACCCTGGATTGTGTCTGAAGGTGGTGTGAGGCTTTTGCACTGGGAAGTGTGGATCCAGTTAGGCAGGCCCCCTTGCTCCCCACTGCAGCATTGGCAGTTACTACTACCAGATAAGATCCCTTTTACTGCATCTGGAGGGCTTTTTTCACTGGCTTGCCTTGATGTAGACCCAGCCTCCTTGTTTTGAGGAGTGACAGACTTCAGTGTTAGGTTCAGGGGAGGATTCTCTCAGCTGTTTATGGAAAGTCCTCAAGCATTTTGTTAATGCCTGACACTATTTTAGAAAAGGTACCTTCTGCCAGCTATAAGTTGGTTTGTATGGGAGTTAAGGGTACTGTGTAAGGCAGTCACATGGGTCTACCCATTAAAATATGTCATGAGGTGACAGCCTGTGTTTTTTTATTTACATTAGTGGGAGAGGTAAGACATCCAATAATTTCAGTTAAGCCTATGCAAAAAGGTGTGATGGGCACTTTGGTTCTGTTTATAAGGTTAATTGTCCAGTGAAATAGCAGAAGGGGGAGGGGGGTGAGGATAAGCCCTTTTAAGAGCTAAGGGATCATTATGGGATACTAGCACCCAGCATATACCCAGAAATCAGTTCTCATAGCAACAACTTTTCTGCAGTTGTCACATCTGCACATTTACAAGGACAGACCTCTACCTGCCCTGAGAAGGTATCTAAAATGACAAGGACATACTCAAAATTAGATCATTTAGTCATCTGAGTAAGGACAACTTGCAAATTTGCAAGTAGTCCCTGTGGTTCAGGGTATGTAGTGAAGATCATCTTCTGCTGCCCTATATTGTTTTGTTGAAAAGGTGTACTAACAATACAATATAAAGATTCAAGAATAGGAACAATAATAATGAGCTTCATTACTTTATGGCAGTAAATTCTGTCAAAATGAAAGTCTCTTCCTGGTCGTTCAAGATATAGAATACTAAATGTATGGGTTTTATAATTCATACACATTGCTACGTGGACTATAAAAAAAGCAAAATCACATATTTAGGTGCTTAAAGTTTCCCTTTCTGTATCTGAGGAGGCAACAACATTTTTACGATGTAGTTACTAGCTCCGTGACTTCACTAAAGCACTCAATTGCTCTCATCCAATTCCAAAATTACATTGAGTACTTGATCTGCTCTCTATTTCAACAGGTGTTTACAAGATTTCACCTTTACTGGCAACAGTAGAGCCACACCATTTTGGCAGCGGCCAGCTGGATTGTGTTTGTTTGGCTTAAGTTTTAAGGACTTTGGGGGGGGGGGGGGGTGTCTTTTTGTGTTTGTTTTAGGTCTTTGTTTTTAGTTTTTAGTTCTTCATTAAGATGCTTTACTTGACCATTTGTCTTTTTTGCCCTAGAGTCTCACTTCTCTGGAATCCCATTTTTCTCTTGGAGGCCTCCTCCTACAAATAAATACATCCCACAGAAATGTAGTTCTTCTGATCTCTGAGGCACTCACTAAATGCATCATTTTATCTAAGTTAGGGTGCCTTCTATAGGAAACTTGCCTGCTGTGACAAAAAGACACTCGACTGCACGGTTTTAAAAAGTAAAAAACAATAATAAATTAATATATCATTACTGCAGGTTTCATGGATACAAAGGAGAAATGTACTATTGATGTTTAGAAGGGAGAAACCGGATGAAGTTCAACAAAAGCAAGTGTAGAGTCTTGCATCTGGAAATGAATAACCATTCGTATCAGTACAGGCTGGGGGATGACCTGCTGGAGAAGAGCTCAGTGGAGAAGGACCTGGGGGTCCTGGTTGATGACAGGTTGGCCATGAGCCAGCAGTGTGCCCTGGTGGCTAAGAGAGCCAATGGGATCCTGAGGTGCATCCGGAGGAGTGTAGCCAGCAGTCAAAGGAGGTGATCCTCCCCCTCTACTCTGCCCTGGTCAGGCCCCACCTGGAGTATTGTGTCCAGTTCTGGGCTCCTTGGTATAAAAAGCACAGGGATCTCCTGGAGAGAGTCCAAAGAAGGGCTACGAAGATGATTAAGGGCCTGGAGCATCTCCCCTGTGAGGGAAGGCTGAGTAAGTTGGGACTCTTCAGCCTTGAGAAGAGAAGACTAAGGGGGGACCTAAATAAAGTCTATCATTATCTGAAGCAGGGGATGCAGGGGGAATCAACCAGCCCCTTTTCAGTGGTCTGTGGGGTTAGGACAAGGGGCAATGGCTTCAAATTGGAGCACGGGAAGTTCCGCACCAACATGTGGAAGAACTTTTTCCCAGTGAGGGTGACAGAGCCCTGGGACAGGCTGCCCAGGGAGGTGGTGGAGTCTCCTTCTCTGGAGATATTCCAGACCCGTCTGGATGCCTCTCCGTGCAATATGAGCTGGGGAGCTGCTTTGGCGGGGGGATTGGACCCGATGATCTCTTGATGTCCCTTCCAAGCCCTATGATTCTGTGATTAGTCTTTTCAGCTCTTCTCCAAGGACACTTTGGAGCAGAGCAGGCTTCTTATCAGTCCTTCCTTCCGCCCTTCTTCAAAAGCAGAGCTGTTAGCAAAGCAGGTCAGTACGTTTACCCCTAAACTAAAGAGTGTCAAAGCACTGACCCAAACACATTTCTGTCCCCATGAAAATTTATCTTTATGGGTAACCCCAGGGGTGTCCAAGCACCACTTCTGTCCTCTCTTCAGCTTGGAACGCCCCCATGCTGCCCCTCCCCTCGCCCCATAGGCTGTGCCTAGCACCTGGAACCAGTGGATCTGTGACATCAGCCCTGTGGCCAAGGGCACCCCAGGCAACGGGAGTACTGTGAGCACTCTGTCAGCTGCTGCGCTGTGGGTAACAAGCTCTGCTTGCTTCTTGCAGCTACCACGTTCTCCTGCTGCTCCTCCTGACAGACATGAAACTGCTCTCCTTCCTCATTTTGCTGTCCTTGTGCCGGCCTGTGCAGGGCACATGGGATACCTGCTGGTAAGTGGCCCTTGGCTCTTGAAGGTAGCATGGGCAAGCCTTATGGGATTCACTGGAGGGTTTCCACTTGTCCCCCATGGCCACGCCACGGCTTCCTGAACCCCCTGTGGGGCCCTCGGATCTTTGCCAGCACCCAGGCTGCTGGCACCGCTTGTCTACGGGGCTAAAGCCAAAACAGAGGCAGATGGGTGCACGCTCCATGGCGTTCCCTGGCCCTCCTGTCCATACAGCACCTTGCGGGGAGGGAAGACGGCTGACCTTCAGCCTGAACAGCAGCAAGTCATTGAGCAGGACAGTAACGATCTTCTGCTTACAGGACCTGCGGGCACCGGCCCATGGCCTGGAACTCAGGCATGTCGCGTGTTGTGGGCGGCAGAGATGCCCAGAAGGGAGCCTGGCCCTGGATTGTGAGCATCCAGAATCCCTGGAAGGTGGGCACAGGGCATGTATGCGGAGGCTCCCTGATCCACCCACAGTGGGTCCTTACAGCAGCCCACTGTTTCATCAACGTCTGGTAAGGAGGAGTAGGGAACAGCACACAACACTCCCAGCTGCCCTGCCCACAGCACCTCAGGCTACCCTCACCCCATCCCGTTCCATTTGCCCGCTGGACACCCACTGTCCGGACTCTCCCCAGCCCAGCTCAGGAGAAAGGTGGGCTCACGCCACTGCTTCCCAGCAGCCTCCAGCTCCAAGTTCCTGGTGCCCAAGGCGTGCTAGGGTGGTTGGGCCCTCTGTAGCACCACTTTCCTCTCTGCCTTGTCAAGAGCAGGTGGCAGACAACGGCTGGGCTGTGACAGCACGTAGTTCCGCTGGCTCTGAGTGCTCTCTCTGTCTGCCTTCCAGGGACGTCAGCATGTGGCGTGTGGTCATCGGTGCCACGCAGTTGACGCGGCTGGGTCCTGAGGCACAAGTGCGCGGTATCATGCAGGTGATTGTTCACGAGCACTACAGCAACATCACGCAGAAGAATGACATCGCGCTTATGGAATTGGACCAGCCTGTCCAGTGCAATGACTACATCCAGCTTGCCTGTGTGCCTGATGCCTCGCTGAGAGTTTCAGAGCTGACCAACTGCTATGTCAGCGGCTGGGGCTCCACAACTGCAAGATGTGAGTTCCTGAGCACTCCTTGTGTCCTGAGAGCAAGCATGGAACAGTGGTGGGGAGGCGGGCTGGGCTTTCAGGCAGCAGAGGCGAAATGTCGACACAGTCAGGTTGCACGGGGATGTGTGCCTAGAGAGAGGAGGCGGGCCTGACCCATTAGTCAAAGCAAGACACAAAGCAAACACTGCTACAATGCATTCTGGAGGCCAAGCCAAGCCCTAGGCAAGGGGCTTACCCAGACCAGGGAGGAGAACCAGGAATGAGCTGCTGCATTCTTTGCTCACAGCTGCAGAAGCCACCGACAGGCTGCAGGAGGCCAAGGTCTCCCTCATCGACATCAAGCAGTGTAACAGCAGCAATTGGTACCGAGGGGCCATCCACAGCCACAACCTGTGTGCTGGTTATCCCCAGGGTGGCATCGACACCTGCCAGGTAGGAGTCTGCGACAAACCGGTCCCCAGCACCACTAGCAGCCCTGTCACAACAGCCCAAAGTTCTGCTGGCATGGGCTTTGCCTGGCAAGTCACCTTCCCAGCACTGCTGGGACTTGCCTCTCCTTCCCCATGAGCATGTCCTTGTGCGGTGCCCCACCTTGGCCCACCTAGGGCTCTTGATAGCCTGTAGGCCCACATCCCAGTCCTGGCAGATGAGTCTTCTGTGCATCCAGCATCACTGCGCGGAGCTGAGGGAGAGTCAATCCCCTCACAGGCAAGAGGGGGATCTCTGGCTCATGGGAAGGAGCTAGCCATAGTGCTGACAATGGCCACCCAACACCACCTTCATGCTCTCTCCTTCCCCTCAGGGTGACAGTGGTGGCCCCCTTGTCTGCCAGGACAAGAACGCCGAGTACTTCTGGCTCGTGGGATTGACCAGCTGGGGCACAGGCTGTGCAAGAGCAAGGCGGCCTGGCATCTACACGTCCACCCAGCACTTCTATGAATGGATCCTGGTCCAGATGGGAGCCAGCTCAGCATTCAGGAGTACCCCAACAGCACAGGCGTGGAGTCACTTCCTCACCACCTCAAGACCACGGCAGAAGCCAGCCCCAACACCAGCTCCAGCGGGTGGGCCTACCTCCTGCCCATTTCCCATTGAGAAACTGGTGCGATTCTTCACTGGGGTGCGGGAGCTCCTGCGGGGCATGTGGGAAGAAAAGGCATGAGGAAGCAGGAGGGACAGCGTCCAGGCTGGGCAGCATGGTGCCACCGCTGTCTGCTGCTGGGCCAATGGCCTCTGATACGCAGCGTCAGAGGCCTGCTCTGTCTCGCCCACATTCCTCAGGCTTTCACACAGTTGCTGATTTCAGCCCAGTTCTTGAAATAAAGTTGCCCATTTTCACTGTTCACCAAGCTTCGGACAAGTCTCCTGGGAAAGGGCAAGTGCTTCCATGTTCCTCGCAGCCAAAATCCAGCCACAGTCACATAGGCCACAAAGGGGAAGAGTCACTCAAAAGGCCTGCAACCATGTCAGCTCAGAGAGGAGGTTGCTCGCAGCCATGGTGGGTTGGAGCAACCTGTCATCACCCAGAGGTGAGAAAGAAGAGCAGAGGTTTAGGATTATTTCCATGTCTCTACAGAGACGGGTGCTAGGTGGCAATTCCACCAAACTAGCCCCCTACACACAGAATTTACAACCTGTATCTCTTGTGACAGGATTAGAAAAGCCTGCCTAAATTTCCATTAATTGGTGAGTAATTAACGCATCAAGCATAGTCAAATTAGCAGGCATGCTGCTTGAAGGTGCTGGACTGGGGCGTTTACACAGGCCTTGAGCTGGGTGGGTGGTTGTGATCTCCCCCTGCCACCTGTCCCTTCCGCCCAGTTTCTGTTGCCTTCAGGCATCTCTGGATGTGCCCCAGCTGTTGCACCTGCAGCGGCAGGATGTTTCCTCTTGAGTCGCTGAGGAGAAGGGCTCTGGAGTGGGAGACCGCATTGAGGGACCCTTCCTGAAAGCGGCAAGGCTGGGCACAGAACCACGAGGGTCAAAAAAGCGAAGGGAGAAAGGTAGAGAGAGAGAGGCACCCAACTTCCCCCTCGCCCACCACAGCAAGACCCCCTGACCGCATGGTGCGGTGACTCATCGGAGGAGGAGCTAAGGGTGATGGGGGAATAATCCCTCTTGATACATCCCTTTGAGCAAGAAATCAGGAAAGCATGGCAGTAGACCTGTGTGGATGAGCAGGGAGCTCATGAGTAACCTCCAAGGGAAGCAGAAGGTCTATGAATTGTGGAAAAAGGGTCTGAGCACCTGGAAAGAATATAGGAATGTTGTGAGGGCCTGTAGGGATGCGTCTAGGAAGGCTAAAGGCCACCAGGAAATCAAACTGGCAAGGGACATAAAGGATAATAAAAAGGGTTTTTTTTTAGATATGTGACTAGTAAGATGACCAGGGATAATGTGAGTCTACTGCTGAATGAGAAGGGTGTCCTGGTTATGGGGAATGCTGAGAAGGTGGAGATACTGAATGCCTTCTTTGCTGTCTTCACTTCAAAGGCCCCTGGGGACCCCCAGCACTGGAAGTAAGTAATAGAGTTTGGGAAATGAAGAGCTTCCCTCTGTTTGAGGTGGGGGTGGTCCAGGAGGGTCTCAAAAGAATGAATGCACATAAATCCATGGGCCCGGATGGGATGCATCCATGTGTCCTGAGGGAGCTGGCAGAAGTGATTGCTGAGCCGCTCTCTATCATCTTTGACAGGTCTTGGAGAACAGGAGAGGTGCCTGAAGACTGGAGGATGGCCAATGTCACTCCGGTCTTTAAAAAGGGTAGGAAGGAGGATTTGAGCTGGAGAAGAGCTCAGTGGAGAAGGACCTGGGGGTCCTGGTTGACGACCTGTTGGCCATGAGCCAGCAGTGTGCCTCAGTGGCTAAGAGAGCCAATGGGATCCTGAGGTGCATCCGGAGGAGTGTAGCCAGCAGTCAAAGGAGGTGATCCTCCCCCTCTACTCTGCCCTGGTCAGGCCCCACCTGGAGTATTGTGTCCAGTTCTGGGCTCCTTGGTATAAAAAGCACAGGGATCTCCTGGAGAGAGTCCAAAGAAGGGCTACGAAGATGATTAAGGGCCTGGAGCATCTCCCCTGTGAGGGAAGGCTGAGTAAGTTGGGACTCTTCAGCCTTGAGAAGAGAAGACTAAGGGGGGACCTAAATAAAGTCTATCATTATCTGAAGCAGGGGATGCAGGGGGAATCAGCCAGCCCCTTTTCAGTGGTCTGTGGGGTTAGGACAAGGGGCAATGGCTTCAAATTGGAGCACGGGAAGTTCCGCACCAACATGTGGAAGAACTTTTTCCCAGTGAGGGTGACAGAGCCCTGGGACAGGCTGCCCAGGGAGGTGGTGGAGTCTCCTTCTCTGGAGATATTCCAGACCCGTCTGGATGCCTCTCCGTGCAATATGAGCTGGGGAGCTGCTTTGGCGGGGGGATTGGACCCGATGATCTCTTGATGTCCCTTCCAAGCCCTATGATTCTGTGATTAGTCTTTTCAGCTCTTCTCCAAGGACACTTTGGAGCAGAGCAGGCTTCTTATCAGTCCTTCCTTCCGCCCTTCTTCAAAAGCAGAGCTGTTAGCAAAGCAGGTCAGTACGTTTACCCCTAAACTAAAGAGTGTCAAAGCACTGACCCAAACACATTTCTGTCCCCATGAAAATTTATCTTTATGGGTAACCCCAGGGGTGTCCAAGCACCACTTCTGTCCTCTCTTCAGCTTGGAACGCCCTCATGCTGCCCCTCCCCTCGCCCCATAGGCTGTGCCTAGCGCCTGGAACCAGTGGATCTGTGACATCAGCCCTGTGGCCAAGGGCACCCCAGGCAACGGGAGTACTGTGAGCACTCTGTCAGCTGCTGCGCTGTGGGTAACAAGCTCTGCTTGCTTCTTGCAGCTCCCACGTTCTCCTGCTGCTCCTCCTGACAGACATGAAACTGCTCTCCTTCCTCATTTTGCTGTCCTTGTGCCGGCCTGTGCAGGGCACATGGGATACCTGCTGGTAAGTGGCCCTTGGCTCTTGAAGGTAGCATGGGCAAGCCTTATGGGATTCACTGGAGGGTTTCCACTTGTCCCCCATGGCCACGCCACG
Source organism: Gallinula chloropus (assembly GCF_964237585.1). Lineage (NCBI taxonomy): Eukaryota > Metazoa > Chordata > Aves > Gruiformes > Rallidae > Gallinula > Gallinula chloropus. The sequence continues at coordinate 15,609,918 of NC_140089.1, read as the reverse complement.
GCTTCCTGAACCCCCTGTGGGGCCCTCGGATCTTTGCCAGCACCCAGGCTGCTGGCACCGCTTGTCTACGGGGCTAAAGCCAAAACAGAGGCAGATGGGTGCACGCTCCATGGCGTTCCCTGGCCCTCCTGTCCATACAGCACCTTGCGGGGAGGGAAGACGGCTGACCTTCAGCCTGAACAGCAGCAAGTCATTGAGCAGGACAGTAACGATCTTCTGCTTACAGGACCTGCGGGCACCGGCCCATGGCCTGGAACTCAGGCATGTCGCGTGTTGTGGGCGGCAGAGATGCCCAGAAGGGAGCCTGGCCCTGGATTGTGAGCATCCAGAATCCCTGGAAGGTGGGCACAGGGCATGTATGCGGAGGCTCCCTGATCCACCCACAGTGGGTCCTTACAGCAGCCCACTGTTTCATCAACGTCTGGTAAGGAGGAGTAGGGAACAGCACACAACACTCCCAGCTGCCCTGCCCACAGCACCTCAGGCTACCCTCACCCCATCCCGTTCCATTTGCCCGCTGGACACCCACTGTCTGGACTCTCCCCAGCCCAGCTCAGGAGAAAGGTGGGCTCACGCCACTGCTTCCCAGCAGCCTCCAGCTCCAAGTTCCTGGTGCCCAAGGCGTGCTAGGGTGGTTGGGCCCTCTGTAGCACCACTTTCCTCTCTGCCTTGTCAAGAGCAGGTGGCAGACAACGGCTGGGCTGTGACAGCACGTAGTTCCGCTGGCTCTGAGTGCTCTCTCTGTCTGCCTTCCAGGGACGTCAGCATGTGGCGTGTGGTCATCGGTGCCACGCAGTTGACGCGGCTGGGTCCTGAGGCACAAGTGCGCGGTATCATGCAGGTGATTGTTCACGAGCACTACAGCAACATCACGCAGAAGAATGACATCGCGCTTATGGAATTGGACCAGCCTGTCCAGTGCAATGACTACATCCAGCTTGCCTGTGTGCCTGATGCCTCGCTGAGAGTTTCAGAGCTGACCAACTGCTATGTCAGCGGCTGGGGCTCCACAACTGCAAGATGTGAGTTCCTGAGCACTCCTTGTGTCCTGAGAGCAAGCATGGAACAGTGGTGGGGAGGCGGGCTGGGCTTTCAGGCAGCAGAGGCGAAATGTCGACACAGTCAGGTTGCACGGGGATGTGTGCCTAGAGAGAGGAGGCGGGCCTGACCCATTAGTCAAAGCAAGACACAAAGCAAACACTGCTACAATGCATTCTGGAGGCCAAGCCAAGCCCTAGGCAAGGGGCTTACCCAGACCAGGGAGGAGAACCAGGAATGAGCTGCTGCATTCTTTGCTCACAGCTGCAGAAGCCACCGACAGGCTGCAGGAGGCCAAGGTCTCCCTCATCGACATCAAGCAGTGTAACAGCAGCAATTGGTACCGAGGGGCCATCCACAGCCACAACCTGTGTGCTGGTTATCCCCAGGGTGGCATCGACACCTGCCAGGTAGGAGTCTGCGACAAACCGGTCCCCAGCACCACTAGCAGCCCTGTCACAACAGCCCAAAGTTCTGCTGGCATGGGCTTTGCCTGGCAAGTCACCTTCCCAGCACTGCTGGGACTTGCCTCTCCTTCCCCATGAGCATGTCCTTGTGCGGTGCCCCACCTTGGCCCACCTAGGGCTCTTGATAGCCTGTAGGCCCACATCCCAGTCCTGGCAGATGAGTCTTCTGTGCATCCAGCATCACTGCGCGGAGCTGAGGGAGAGTCAATCCCCTCACAGGCAAGAGGGGGATCTCTGGCTCATGGGAAGGAGCTAGCCATAGTGCTGACAATGGCCACCCAACACCACCTTCATGCTCTCTCCTTCCCCTCAGGGTGACAGTGGCGGCCCCCTTGTCTGCCAGGACAAGAACGCCGAGTACTTCTGGCTCGTGGGATTGACCAGCTGGGGCACAGGCTGTGCAAGAGCAAGGCGGCCTGGCATCTACACGTCCACCCAGCACTTCTATGAATGGATCCTGGTCCAGATGGGAGCCAGCTCAGCATTCAGGAGTACCCCAACAGCACAGGCGTGGAGTCACTTCCTCACCACCTCAAGACCACGGCAGAAGCCAGCCCCAACACCAGCTCCAGCGGGTGGGCCTACCTCCTGCCCATTTCCCATTGAGAAACTGGTGCGATTCTTCACTGGGGTGCGGGAGCTCCTGCGGGGCATGTGGGAAGAAAAGGCATGAGGAAGCAGGAGGGACAGCGTCCAGGCTGGGCAGCATGGTACCACCGCTGTCTGCTGCTGGGCCAATGGCCTCTGATACGCAGCGTCAGAGGCCTGCTCTGTCTCGCCCACATTCCTCAGGCTTTCACACAGTTGCTGATTTCAGCCCAGTTCTTGAAATAAAGTTGCCCATTTTCACTGTTCACCAAGCTTCGGACAAGTCTCCTGGGAAAGGGCAAGTGCTTCCATGTTCCTCGCAGCCAAAATCCAGCCACAGTCACATAGGCCACAAAGGGGAAGAGTCACTCAAAAGGCCTGCAACCATGTCAGCTCAGAGAGGAGGTTGCTCGCAGCCATGGTGGGTTGGAGCAACCTGTCATCACCCAGAGGTGAGAAAGAAGAGCAGAGGTTTAGGATTATTTCCATGTCTCTACAGAGACGGGTGCTAGGTGGCAATTCCACCGAACTAGCCCCCTACACACAGAATTTACAACCTGTATCTCTTGTGACAGGATTAGAAAAGCCTGCCTAAATTTCCATTAATTGGTGAGTAATTAACGCATCAAGCATAGTCAAATTAGCAGGCATGCTGCTTGAAGGTGCTGGACTGGGGCGTTTACACAGGCCTTGAGCTGGGTGGGTGGTTGTGATCTCCCCCTGCCACCTGTCCCTTCCGCCCAGTTTCTGTTGCCTTCAGGCATCTCTGGATGTGCCCCAGCTGTTGCACCTGCAGCGGCAGGATGTTTCCTCTTGAGTCGCTGAGGAGAAGGGCTCTGGAGTGGGAGACCGCATTGAGGGCGGCAAGGCTGGGCACAGAACCACGAGGGTCAAAAAAGCGAAGGGAGAAAGGTAGAGAGAGAGAGAGGCACCCAACTTCCCCCTCGCCCACCACAGCAAGACCCCCTGACCGCATGGTGCGGTGACTCATCGGAGGCGGAGCTAAGGGTGATGGGGGAATAATCCCTCTTGATACATCCCTTTGAGCAAGAAATCAGGAAAGCATGGCAGTAGACCTGTGTGGATGAGCAGGGAGCTCATGAGTAACCTCCAAGGGAAGCAGAAGGTCTATGAATTGTGGAAAAAGGGTCTGAGCACCTGGAAAGAATATAGGAATGTTGTGAGGGCCTGTAGGGATGCGTCTAGGAAGGCTAAAGGCCACCAGGAAATCAAACTGGCAAGGGACATAAAGGATAATAAAAAGGGTTTTTTTTAGATATGTGACTAGTAAGATGACCAGGGATAATGTGAGTCTGCTGCTGAATGAGAAGGGTGTCCTGGTTATGGGGAATGCTGAGAAGGTGGAGATACTGAATGCCTTCTTTGCTGTCTTCACTTCAAAGGCCCCTCGGGACCCCCAGCACTGGAAGTAAGTAATAGAGTTTGGGAAATGAAGAGCTTCCCTCTGTTTGAGGTGGGGGTGGTCCAGGAGGGTCTCAAAAGAATGAATGCACATAAATCCATGGGCCCGGATGGGATGCATCCATGTGTCCTGAGGGAGCTGGCAGAAGTGATTGCTGAGCCGCTCTCTATCATCTTTGACAGGTCTTGGAGAACAGGAGAGGTGCCTGAAGACTGGAGGATGGCCAATGTCACTCCGGTCTTTAAAAAGGGTAGGAAGGAGGATTTGAGCTGGAGAAGAGCTCAGTGGAGAAGGACCTGGGGGTCCTGGTTGACGACCTGTTGGCCATGAGCCAGCAGTGTGCCTCAGTGGCTAAGAGAGCCAATGGGATCCTGAGGTGCATCCGGAGGAGTGTAGCCAGCAGTCAAAGGAGGTGATCCTCCCCCTCTACTCTGCCCTGGTCAGGCCCCACCTGGAGTATTGTGTCCAGTTCTGGGCTCCTTGGTATAAAAAGCACAGGGATCTCCTGGAGAGAGTCCAAAGAAGGGCTACGAAGATGATTAAGGGCCTGGAGCATCTCCCCTGTGAGGGAAGGCTGAGTAAGTTGGGACTCTTCAGCCTTGAGAAGAGAAGACTAAGGGGGGACCTAAATAAAGTCTATCATTATCTGAAGCAGGGGATGCAGGGGGAATCAGCCAGCCCCTTTTCAGTGGTCTGTGGGGTTAGGACAAGGGGCAATGGCTTCAAATTGGAGCACGGGAAGTTCCGCACCAACATGTGGAAGAACTTTTTCCCAGTGAGGGTGACAGAGCCCTGGGACAGGCTGCCCAGGGAGGTGGTGGAGTCTCCTTCTCTGGAGATATTCCAGACCCGTCTGGATGCCTCTCCGTGCAATATGAGCTGGGGAGCTGCTTTGGCAGGGGGATTGGACCCGGTGATCTCTTGATGTCCCTTCCAAGCCCTATGATTCTGTGATTAGTCTTTTCAGCTCTTCTCCAAGGACACTTTGGAGCAGAGCAGGCTTCTTATCAGTCCTTCCTTCCGCCCTTCTTCAAAAGCAGAGCTGTTAGCAAAGCAGGTCAGTACGTTTACCCCTAAACTAAAGAGTGTCAAAGCACTGACCCAAACACATTTCTGTCCCCATGAAAATTTATCTTTATGGGTAACCCCAGGGGTGTCCAAGCACCACTTCTGTCCTCTCTTCAGCTTGGAACGCCCTCATGCTGCCCCTCCCCTTGCCCCATAGGCTGTGCCTAGCGCCTGGAACCAGTGGATCTGTGACATCAGCCCTGTGGCCAAGGGCACCCCAGGCAACGGGAGTACTGTGAGCACTCTGTCAGCTGCTGCGCTGTGGGTAACAAGCTCTGCTTGCTTCTTGCAGCTCCCACGTTCTCCTGCTGCTCCTCCTGACAGACATGAAACTGCTCTCCTTCCTCATTTTGCTGTCCTTGTGCCGGCCTGTGCAGGGCACATGGGATACCTGCTGGTAAGTGGCCCTTGGCTCTTGAAGGTAGCATGGGCAAGCCTTATGGGATTCACTGGAGGGTTTCCACTTGTCCCCCATGGCCACGCCACGGCTTCCTGAACCCCCTGTGGGGCCCTCGGATCTTTGCCAGCACCCAGGCTGCTGGCACCGCTTGTCTACGGGGCTAAAGCCAAAACAGAGGCAGATGGGTGCACGCTCCATGGCGTTCCCTGGCCCTCCTGTCCATACAGCACCTTGCGGGGAGGGAAGACGGCTGACCTTCAGCCTGAACAGCAGCAAGTCATTGAGCAGGACAGTAACGATCTTCTGCTTACAGGACCTGCGGGCACCGGCCCATGGCCTGGAACTCAGGCATGTCGCGTGTTGTGGGCGGCAGAGATGCCCAGAAGGGAGCCTGGCCCTGGATTGTGAGCATCCAGAATCCCTGGAAGGTGGGCACAGGGCATGTATGCGGAGGCTCCCTGATCCACCCACAGTGGGTCCTTACAGCAGCCCACTGTTTCATCAATGTCTGGTAAGGAGGAGTAGGGAACAGCACACAACACTCCCAGCTGCCCTGCCCACAGCACCTCAGGCTACCCTCACCCCATCCCGTTCCATTTGCCCGCTGGACACCCACTGTCTGGACTCTCCCCAGCCCAGCTCAGGAGAAAGGTGGGCTCACGCCACTGCTTCCCAGCAGCCTCCAGCTCCAAGTTCCTGGTGCCCAAGGCGTGCTAGGGTGGTTGGGCCCTCTGTAGCACCACTTTCCTCTCTGCCTTGTCAAGAGCAGGTGGCAGACAACGGCTGGGCTGTGACAGCACGTAGTTCCGCTGGCTCTGAGTGCTCTCTCTGTCTGCCTTCCAGGGACGTCAGCATGTGGCGTGTGGTCATCGGTGCCACGCAGTTGACGCGGCTGGGTCCTGAGGCACAAGTGCGCGGTATCATGCAGGTGATTGTTCACGAGCACTACAGCAACATCACGCAGAAGAATGACATCGCGCTTATGGAATTGGACCAGCCTGTCCAGTGCAATGACTACATCCAGCTTGCCTGTGTGCCTGATGCCTCGCTGAGAGTTTCAGAGCTGACCAACTGCTATGTCAGCGGCTGGGGCTCCACAACTGCAAGATGTGAGTTCCTGAGCACTCCTTGTGTCCTGAGAGCAAGCATGGAACAGTGGTGGGGAGGCGGGCTGGGCTTTCAGGCAGCAGAGGCGAAATGTCGACACAGTCAGGTTGCACGGGGATGTGTGCCTAGAGAGAGGAGGCGGGCCTGACCCATTAGTCAAAGCAAGACACAAAGCAAACACTGCTACAATGCATTCTGGAGGCCAAGCCAAGCCCTAGGCAAGGGGCTTACCCAGACCAGGGAGGAGAACCAGGAATGAGCTGCTGCATTCTTTGCTCACAGCTGCAGAAGCCACCGACAGGCTGCAGGAGGCCAAGGTCTCCCTCATCGACATCAAGCAGTGTAACAGCAGCAATTGGTACCGAGGGGCCATCCACAGCCACAACCTGTGTGCTGGTTATCCCCAGGGTGGCATCGACACCTGCCAGGTAGGAGTCTGCGACAAACCGGTCCCCAGCACCACTAGCAGCCCTGTCACAACAGCCCAAAGTTCTGCTGGCATGGGCTTTGCCTGGCAAGTCACCTTCCCAGCACTGCTGGGACTTGCCTCTCCTTCCCCATGAGCATGTCCTTGTGCGGTGCCCCACCTTGGCCCACCTAGGGCTCTTGATAGCCTGTAGGCCCACATCCCAGTCCTGGCAGATGAGTCTTCTGTGCATCCAGCATCACTGCGCGGAGCTGAGGGAGAGTCAATCCCCTCACAGGCAAGAGGGGGATCTCTGGCTCATGGGAAGGAGCTAGCCATAGTGCTGACAATGGCCACCCAACACCACCTTCATGCTCTCTCCTTCCCCTCAGGGTGACAGTGGCGGCCCCCTTGTCTGCCAGGACAAGAACGCCGAGTACTTCTGGCTCGTGGGATTGACCAGCTGGGGCACAGGCTGTGCAAGAGCAAGGCGGCCTGGCATCTACACGTCCACCCAGCACTTCTATGAATGGATCCTGGTCCAGATGGGAGCCAGCTCAGCATTCAGGAGTACCCCAACAGCACAGGCGTGGAGTCACTTCCTCACCACCTCAAGACCACGGCAGAAGCCAGCCCCAACACCAGCTCCAGCGGGTGGGCCTACCTCCTGCCCATTTCCCATTGAGAAACTGGTGCGATTCTTCACTGGGGTGCGGGAGCTCCTGCGGGGCATGTGGGAAGAAAAGGCATGAGGAAGCAGGAGGGACAGCGTCCAGGCTGGGCAGCATGGTACCACCGCTGTCTGCTGCTGGGCCAATGGCCTCTGATACGCAGCGTCAGAGGCCTGCTCTGTCTCGCCCACATTCCTCAGGCTTTCACACAGTTGCTGATTTCAGCCCAGTTCTTGAAATAAAGTTGCCCATTTTCACTGTTCACCAAGCTTCGGACAAGTCTCCTGGGAAAGGGCAAGTGCTTCCATGTTCCTCGCAGCCAAAATCCAGCCACAGTCACATAGGCCACAAAGGGGAAGAGTCACTCAAAAGGCCTGCAACCATGTCAGCTCAGAGAGGAGGTTGCTCGCAGCCATGGTGGGTTGGAGCAACCTGTCATCACCCAGAGGTGAGAAAGAAGAGCAGAGGTTTAGGATTATTTCCATGTCTCTACAGAGACGGGTGCTAGGTGGCAATTCCACCGAACTAGCCCCCTACACACAGAATTTACAACCTGTATCTCTTGTGACAGGATTAGAAAAGCCTGCCTAAATTTCCATTAATTGGTGAGTAATTAACGCATCAAGCATAGTCAAATTAGCAGGCATGCTGCTTGAAGGTGCTGGACTGGGGCGTTTACACAGGCCTTGAGCTGGGTGGGTGGTTGTGATCTCCCCCTGCCACCTGTCCCTTCCGCCCAGTTTCTGTTGCCTTCAGGCATCTCTGGATGTGCCCCAGCTGTTGCACCTGCAGCGGCAGGATGTTTCCTCTTGAGTCGCTGAGGAGAAGGGCTCTGGAGTGGGAGACCGCATTGAGGGACCCTTTCCTGAAAGCGGCAAGGCTGGGCACAGAACCACGAGGGTCAAAAAAGCGAAGGGAGAAAGGTAGAGAGAGAGAGGCACCCAACTTCCCCCTCGCCCACCACAGCAAGACCCCCTGACCGCATGGTGCGGTGACTCATCGGAGGCGGAGCTAAGGGTGATGGGGGAATAATCCCTCTTGATACATCCCTTTGAGCAAGAAATCAGGAAAGCATGGCAGTAGACCTGTGTGGATGAGCAGGGAGCTCATGAGTAACCTCCAAGGGAAGCAGAAGGTCTATGAATTGTGGAAAAAGGGTCTGAGCACCTGGAAAGAATATAGGAATGTTGTGAGGGCCTGTAGGGATGCGTCTAGGAAGGCTAAAGGCCACCAGGAAATCAAACTGGCAAGGGACATAAAGGATAATAAAAAGGGTTTTTTTTAGATATGTGACTAGTAAGATGACCAGGGATAATGTGAGTCTACTGCTGAATGAGAAGGGTGTCCTGGTTATGGGGAATGCTGAGAAGGTGGAGATACTGAATGCCTTCTTTGCTGTCTTCACTTCAAAGGCCCCTCGGGACCCCCAGCACTGGAAGTAAGTAATAGAGTTTGGGAAATGAAGAGCTTCCCTCTGTTTGAGGTGGGGGTGGTCCAGGAGGGTCTCAAAAGAATGAATGCACATAAATCCATGGGCCCGGATGGGATGCATCCATGTGTCCTGAGGGAGCTGGCAGAAGTGATTGCTGAGCCGCTCTCTATCATCTTTGACAGGTCTTGGAGAACAGGAGAGGTGCCTGAAGACTGGAGGATGGCCAATGTCACTCCGGTCTTTAAAAAGGGTAGGAAGGAGGATTTGAGCTGGAGAAGAGCTCAGTGGAGAAGGACCTGGGGGTCCTGGTTGACGACCTGTTGGCCATGAGCCAGCAGTGTGCCTCAGTGGCTAAGAGAGCCAATGGGATCCTGAGGTGCATCCGGAGGAGTGTAGCCAGCAGTCAAAGGAGGTGATCCTCCCCCTCTACTCTGCCCTGGTCAGGCCCCACCTGGAGTATTGTGTCCAGTTCTGGGCTCCTTGGTATAAAAAGCACAGGGATCTCCTGGAGAGAGTCCAAAGAAGGGCTACGAAGATGATTAAGGGCCTGGAGCATCTCCCCTGTGAGGGAAGGCTGAGTAAGTTGGGACTCTTCAGCCTTGAGAAGAGAAGACTAAGGGGGGACCTAAATAAAGTCTATCATTATCTGAAGCAGGGGATGCAGGGGGAATCAGCCAGCCCCTTTTCAGTGGTCTGTGGGGTTAGGACAAGGGGCAATGGCTTCAAATTGGAGCACGGGAAGTTCCGCACCAACATGTGGAAGAACTTTTTCCCAGTGAGGGTGACAGAGCCCTGGGACAGGCTGCCCAGGGAGGTGGTGGAGTCTCCTTCTCTGGAGATATTCCAGACCCGTCTGGATGCCTCTCCGTGCAATATGAGCTGGGGAGCTGCTTTGGCAGGGGGATTGGACCCGATGATCTCTTGATGTCCCTTCCAAGCCCTATGATTCTGTGATTAGTCTTTTCAGCTCTTCTCCAAGGACACTTTGGAGCAGAGCAGGCTTCTTATCAGTCCTTCCTTCCGCCCTTCTTCAAAAGCAGAGCTGTTAGCAAAGCAGGTCAGTACGTTTACCCCTAAACTAAAGAGTGTCAAAGCACTGACCCAAACACATTTCTGTCCCCATGAAAATTTATCTTTATGGGTAACCCCAGGGGTGTCCAAGCACCACTTCTGTCCTCTCTTCAGCTTGGAACGCCCTCATGCTGCCCCTCCCCTTGCCCCATAGGCTGTGCCTAGCGCCTGGAACCAGTGGATCTGTGACATCAGCCCTGTGGCCAAGGGCACCCCAGGCAACGGGAGTACTGTGAGCACTCTGTCAGCTGCTGCGCTGTGGGTAACAAGCTCTGCTTGCTTCTTGCAGCTCCCACGTTCTCCTGCTGCTCCTCCTGACAGACATGAAACTGCTCTCCTTCCTCATTTTGCTGTCCTTGTGCCGGCCTGTGCAGGGCACATGGGATACCTGCTGGTAAGTGGCCCTTGGCTCTTGAAGGTAGCATGGGCAAGCCTTATGGGATTCACTGGAGGGTTTCCACTTGTCCCCCATGGCCACGCCACGGCTTCCTGAACCCCCTGTGGGGCCCTCGGATCTTTGCCAGCACCCAGGCTGCTGGCACCGCTTGTCTACGGGGCTAAAGCCAAAACAGAGGCAGATGGGTGCACGCTCCATGGCGTTCCCTGGCCCTCCTGTCCATACAGCACCTTGCGGGGAGGGAAGACGGCTGACCTTTAGCCTGAACAGCAGCAAGTCATTGAGCAGGACAGTAACGATCTTCTGCTTACAGGACCTGCGGGCACCGGCCCATGGCCTGGAACTCAGGCATGTCGCGTGTTGTGGGCGGCAGAGATGCCCAGAAGGGAGCCTGGCCCTGGATTGTGAGCATCCAGAATCCCTGGAAGGTGGGCACAGGGCATGTATGCGGAGGCTCCCTGATCCACCCACAGTGGGTCCTTACAGCAGCCCACTGTTTCATCAACGTCTGGTAAGGAGGAGTAGGGAACAGCACACAACACTCCCAGCTGCCCTGCCCACAGCACCTCAGGCTACCCTCACCCCATCCCGTTCCATTTGCCCGCTGGACACCCACTGTCTGGACTCTCCCCAGCCCAGCTCAGGAGAAAGGTGGGCTCACGCCACTGCTTCCCAGCAGCCTCCAGCTCCAAGTTCCTGGTGCCCAAGGCGTGCTAGGGTGGTTGGGCCCTCTGTAGCACCACTTTCCTCTCTGCCTTGTCAAGAGCAGGTGGCAGACAACGGCTGGGCTGTGACAGCACGTAGTTCCGCTGGCTCTGAGTGCTCTCTCTGTCTGCCTTCCAGGGACGTCAGCATGTGGCGTGTGGTCATCGGTGCCACGCAGTTGACGCGGCTGGGTCCTGAGGCACAAGTGCGCGGTATCATGCAGGTGATTGTTCACGAGCACTACAGCAACATCACGCAGAAGAATGACATCGCGCTTATGGAATTGGACCAGCCTGTCCAGTGCAATGACTACATCCAGCTTGCCTGTGTGCCTGATGCCTCGCTGAGAGTTTCAGAGCTGAGCAACTGCTATGTCAGCGGCTGGGGCTCCACAACTGCAAGATGTGAGTTCCTGAGCACTCCTTGTGTCCTGAGAGCAAGCATGGAACAGTGGTGGGGAGGCGGGCTGGGCTTTCAGGCAGCAGAGGCGAAATGTCGACACAGTCAGGTTGCACGGGGATGTGTGCCTAGAGAGAGGAGGCGGGCCTGACCCATTAGTCAAAGCAAGACACAAAGCAAACACTGCTACAATGCATTCTGGAGGCCAAGCCAAGCCCTAGGCAAGGGGCTTACCCAGACCAGGGAGGAGAACCAGGAATGAGCTGCTGCATTCTTTGCTCACAGCTGCAGAAGCCACCGACAGGCTGCAGGAGGCCAAGGTCTCCCTCATCGACATCAAGCAGTGTAACAGCAGCAATTGGTACCGAGGGGCCATCCACAGCCACAACCTGTGTGCTGGTTATCCCCAGGGTGGCATCGACACCTGCCAGGTAGGAGTCTGCGACAAACCGGTCCCCAGCACCACTAGCAGCCCTGTCACAACAGCCCAAAGTTCTGCTGGCATGGGCTTTGCCTGGCAAGTCACCTTCCCAGCACTGCTGGGACTTGCCTCTCCTTCCCCATGAGCATGTCCTTGTGCGGTGCCCCACCTTGGCCCACCTAGGGCTCTTGATAGCCTGTAGGCCCACATCCCAGTCCTGGCAGATGAGTCTTCTGTGCATCCAGCATCACTGCACGGAGCTGAGGGAGAGTCAATCCCCTCACAGGCAAGAGGGGGATCTCTGGCTCATGGGAAGGAGCTAGCCATAGTGCTGACAATGGCCACCCAACACCACCTTCATGCTCTCTCCTTCCCCTCAGGGTGACAGTGGCGGCCCCCTTGTCTGCCAGGACAAGAACGCCGAGTACTTCTGGCTCGTGGGATTGACCAGCTGGGGCACAGGCTGTGCAAGAGCAAGGCGGCCTGGCATCTACACGTCCACCCAGCACTTCTATGAATGGATCCTGGTCCAGATGGGAGCCAGCTCAGCATTCAGGAGTACCCCAACAGCACAGGCGTGGAGTCACTTCCTCACCACCTCAAGACCACGGCAGAAGCCAGCCCCAACACCAGCTCCAGCGGGTGGGCCTACCTCCTGCCCATTTCCCATTGAGAAACTGGTGCGATTCTTCACTGGGGTGCGGGAGCTCCTGCGGGGCATGTGGGAAGAAAAGGCATGAGGAAGCAGGAGGGACAGCGTCCAGGCTGGGCAGCATGGTACCACCGCTGTCTGCTGCTGGGCCAATGGCCTCTGATACGCAGCGTCAGAGGCCTGCTCTGTCTCGCCCACATTCCTCAGGCTTTCACACAGTTGCTGATTTCAGCCCAGTTCTTGAAATAAAGTTGCCCATTTTCACTGTTCACCAAGCTTCGGACAAGTCTCCTGGGAAAGGGCAAGTGCTTCCATGTTCCTCGCAGCCAAAATCCAGCCACAGTCACATAGGCCACAAAGGGGAAGAGTCACTCAAAAGGCCTGCAACCATGTCAGCTCAGAGAGGAGGTTGCTCGCAGCCATGGTGGGTTGGAGCAACCTGTCATCACCCAGAGGTGAGAAAGAAGAGCAGAGGTTTAGGATTATTTCCATGTCTCTACAGAGACGGGTGCTAGGTGGCAATTCCACCAAACTAGCCCCCTACACACAGAATTTACAACCTGTATCTCTTGTGACAGGATTAGAAAAGCCTGCCTAAATTTCCATTAATTGGTGAGTAATTAACGCATCAAGCATAGTCAAATTAGCAGGCATGCTGCTTGAAGGTGCTGGACTGGGGCGTTTACACAGGCCTTGAGCTGGGTGGGTGGTTGTGATCTCCCCCTGCCACCTGTCCCTTCCGCCCAGTTTCTGTTGCCTTCAGGCATCTCTGGATGTGCCCCAGCTGTTGCACCTGCAGCGGCAGGATGTTTCCTCTTGAGTCGCTGAGGAGAAGGGCTCTGGAGTGGGAGACCGCATTGAGGGCGGCAAGGCTGGGCACAGAACCACGAGGGTCAAAAAAGCGAAGGGAGAAAGGTAGAGAGAGAGAGAGGCACCCAACTTCCCCCTCGCCCACCACAGCAAGACCCCCTGACCGCATGGTGCAGTGACTCATCGGAGGCGGAGCTAAGGGTGATGGGGGAATAATCCCTCTTGATACATCCCTTTGAGCAAGAAATCAGGAAAGCATGGCAGTAGACCTGTGTGGATGAGCAGGGAGCTCATGAGTAACCTCCAAGGGAAGCAGAAGGTCTATGAATTGTGGAAAAAGGGTCTGAGCACCTGGAAAGAATATAGGAATGTTGTGAGGGCCTGTAGGGATGCGTCTAGGAAGGCTAAAGGCCACCAGGAAATCAAACTGGCAAGGGACATAAAGGATAATAAAAAGGGTTTTTTTTAGATATGTGACTAGTAAGATGACCAGGGATAATGTGAGTCTGCTGCTGAATGAGAAGGGTGTCCTGGTTATGGGGAATGCTGAGAAGGTGGAGATACTGAATGCCTTCTTTGCTGTCTTCACTTCAAAGGCCCCTCGGGACCCCCAGCACTGGAAGTAAGTAATAGAGTTTGGGAAATGAAGAGCTTCCCTCTGTTTGAGGTGGGGGTGGTCCAGGAGGGTCTCAAAAGAATGAATGCACATAAATCCATGGGCCCGGATGGGATGCATCCATGTGTCCTGAGGGAGCTGGCAGAAGTGATTGCTGAGCCGCTCTCTATCATCTTTGACAGGTCTTGGAGAACAGGAGAGGTGCCTGAAGACTGGAGGATGGCCAATGTCACTCCGGTCTTTAAAAAGGGTAGGAAGGAGGATTTGAGCTGGAGAAGAGCTCAGTGGAGAAGGACCTGGGGGTCCTGGTTGACGACCTGTTGGCCATGAGCCAGCAGTGTGCCTCAGTGGCTAAGAGAGCCAATGGGATCCTGAGGTGCATCCGGAGGAGTGTAGCCAGCAGTCAAAGGAGGTGATCCTCCCCCTCTACTCTGCCCTGGTCAGGCCCCACCTGGAGTATTGTGTCCAGTTCTGGGCTCCTTGGTATAAAAAGCACAGGGATCTCCTGGAGAGAGTCCAAAGAAGGGCTACGAAGATGATTAAGGGCCTGGAGCATCTCCCCTGTGAGGGAAGGCTGAGTAAGTTGGGACTCTTCAGCCTTGAGAAGAGAAGACTAAGGGGGGACCTAAATAAAGTCTATCATTATCTGAAGCAGGGGATGCAGGGGGAATCAGCCAGCCCCTTTTCAGTGGTCTGTGGGGTTAGGACAAGGGGCAATGGCTTCAAATTGGAGCACGGGAAGTTCCGCACCAACATGTGGAAGAACTTTTTCCCAGTGAGGGTGACAGAGCCCTGGGACAGGCTGCCCAGGGAGGTGGTGGAGTCTCCTTCTCTGGAGATATTCCAGACCCGTCTGGATGCCTCTCCGTGCAATATGAGCTGGGGAGCTGCTTTGGCAGGGGGATTGGACCCGGTGATCTCTTGATGTCCCTTCCAAGCCCTATGATTCTGTGATTAGTCTTTTCAGCTCTTCTCCAAGGACACTTTGGAGCAGAGCAGGCTTCTTATCAGTCCTTCCTTCCGCCCTTCTTCAAAAGCAGAGCTGTTAGCAAAGCAGGTCAGTACGTTTACCCCTAAACTAAAGAGTGTCAAAGCACTGACCCAAACACATTTCTGTCCCCATGAAAATTTATCTTTATGGGTAACCCCAGGGGTGTCCAAGCACCACTTCTGTCCTCTCTTCAGCTTGGAACGCCCTCATGCTGCCCCTCCCCTTGCCCCATAGGCTGTGCCTAGCACCTGGAACCAGTGGATCTGTGACATCAGCCCTGTGGCCAAGGGCACCCCAGGCAACGGGAGTACTGTGAGCACTCTGTCAGCTGCTGCGCTGTGGGTAACAAGCTCTGCTTGCTTCTTGCAGCTCCCACGTTCTCCTGCTGCTCCTCCTGACAGACATGAAACTGCTCTCCTTCCTCATTTTGCTGTCCTTGTGCCGGCCTGTGCAGGGCACATGGGATACCTGCTGGTAAGTGGCCCTTGGCTCTTGAAGGTAGCATGGGCAAGCCTTATGGGATTCACTGGAGGGTTTCCACTTGTCCCCCATGGCCACACCACGGCTTCCTGAACCCCCTGTGGGGCCCTCGGATCTTTGCCAGCACCCAGGCTGCTGGCACCGCTTGTCTACGGGGCTAAAGCCAAAACAGAGGCAGATGGGTGCACGCTCCATGGCGTTCCCTGGCCCTCCTGTCCATACAGCACCTTGCGGGGAGGGAAGACGGCTGACCTTCAGCCTGAACAGCAGCAAGTCATTGAGCAGGACAGTAACGATCTTCTGCTTACAGGACCTGCGGGCACCGGCCCATGGCCTGGAACTCAGGCATGTCGCGTGTTGTGGGCGGCAGAGATGCCCAGAAGGGAGCCTGGCCCTGGATTGTGAGCATCCAGAATCCCTGGAAGGTGGGCACAGGGCATGTATGCGGAGGCTCCCTGATCCACCCACAGTGGGTCCTTACAGCAGCCCACTGTTTCATCAACGTCTGGTAAGGAGGAGTAGGGAACAGCACACAACACTCCCAGCTGCCCTGCCCACAGCACCTCAGGCTACCCTCACCCCATCCCGTTCCATTTGCCCGCTGGACACCCACTGTCTGGACTCTCCCCAGCCCAGCTCAGGAGAAAGGTGGGCTCACGCCACTGCTTCCCAGCAGCCTCCAGCTCCAAGTTCCTGGTGCCCAAGGCGTGCTAGGGTGGTTGGGCCCTCTGTAGCACCACTTTCCTCTCTGCCTTGTCAAGAGCAGGTGGCAGACAACGGCTGGGCTGTGACAGCACGTAGTTCCGCTGGCTCTGAGTGCTCTCTCTGTCTGCCTTCCAGGGACGTCAGCATGTGGCGTGTGGTCATCGGTGCCACGCAGTTGACGCGGCTGGGTCCTGAGGCACAAGTGCGCGGTATCATGCAGGTGATTGTTCACGAGCACTACAGCAACATCACGCAGAAGAATGACATCGCGCTTATGGAATTGGACCAGCCTGTCCAGTGCAATGACTACATCCAGCTTGCCTGTGTGCCTGATGCCTCGCTGAGAGTTTCAGAGCTGACCAACTGCTATGTCAGCGGCTGGGGCTCCACAACTGCAAGATGTGAGTTCCTGAGCACTCCTTGTGTCCTGAGAGCAAGCATGGAACAGTGGTGGGGAGGCGGGCTGGGCTTTCAGGCAGCAGAGGCGAAATGTCGACACAGTCAGGTTGCACGGGGATGTGTGCCTAGAGAGAGGAGGCGGGCCTGACCCATTAGTCAAAGCAAGACACAAAGCAAACACTGCTACAATGCATTCTGGAGGCCAAGCCAAGCCCTAGGCAAGGGGCTTACCCAGACCAGGGAGGAGAACCAGGAATGAGCTGCTGCATTCTTTGCTCACAGCTGCAGAAGCCACCGACAGGCTGCAGGAGGCCAAGGTCTCCCTCATCGACATCAAGCAGTGTAACAGCAGCAATTGGTACCGAGGGGCCATCCACAGCCACAACCTGTGTGCTGGTTATCCCCAGGGTGGCATCGACACCTGCCAGGTAGGAGTCTGCGACAAACCGGTCCCCAGCACCACTAGCAGCCCTGTCACAACAGCCCAAAGTTCTGCTGGCATGGGCTTTGCCTGGCAAGTCACCTTCCCAGCACTGCTGGGACTTGCCTCTCCTTCCCCATGAGCATGTCCTTGTGCGGTGCCCCACCTTGGCCCACCTAGGGCTCTTGATAGCCTGTAGGCCCACATCCCAGTCCTGGCAGATGAGTCTTCTGTGCATCCAGCATCACTGCGCGGAGCTGAGGGAGAGTCAATCCCCTCACAGGCAAGAGGGGGATCTCTGGCTCATGGGAAGGAGCTAGCCATAGTGCTGACAATGGCCACCCAACACCACCTTCATGCTCTCTCCTTCCCCTCAGGGTGACAGTGGCGGCCCCCTTGTCTGCCAGGACAAGAACGCCGAGTACTTCTGGCTCGTGGGATTGACCAGCTGGGGCACAGGCTGTGCAAGAGCAAGGCGGCCTGGCATCTACACGTCCACCCAGCACTTCTATGAATGGATCCTGGTCCAGATGGGAGCCAGCTCAGCATTCAGGAGTACCCCAACAGCACAGGCGTGGAGTCACTTCCTCACCACCTCAAGACCACGGCAGAAGCCAGCCCCAACACCAGCTCCAGCGGGTGGGCCTACCTCCTGCCCATTTCCCATTGAGAAACTGGTGCGATTCTTCACTGGGGTGCGGGAGCTCCTGCGGGGCATGTGGGAAGAAAAGGCATGAGGAAGCAGGAGGGACAGCGTCCAGGCTGGGCAGCATGGTACCACCGCTGTCTGCTGCTGGGCCAATGGCCTCTGATACGCAGCGTCAGAGGCCTGCTCTGTCTCGCCCACATTCCTCAGGCTTTCACACAGTTGCTGATTTCAGCCCAGTTCTTGAAATAAAGTTGCCCATTTTCACTGTTCACCAAGCTTCGGACAAGTCTCCTGGGAAAGGGCAAGTGCTTCCATGTTCCTCGCAGCCAAAATCCAGCCACAGTCACATAGGCCACAAAGGGGAAGAGTCACTCAAAAGGCCTGCAACCATGTCAGCTCAGAGAGGAGGTTGCTCGCAGCCATGGTGGGTTGGAGCAACCTGTCATCACCCAGAGGTGAGAAAGAAGAGCAGAGGTTTAGGATTATTTCCATGTCTCTACAGAGACGGGTGCTAGGTGGCAATTCCACCAAACTAGCCCCCTACACACAGAATTTACAACCTGTATCTCTTGTGACAGGATTAGAAAAGCCTGCCTAAATTTCCATTAATTGGTGAGTAATTAACGCATCAAGCATAGTCAAATTAGCAGGCATGCTGCTTGAAGGTGCTGGACTGGGGCGTTTACACAGGCCTTGAGCTGGGTGGGTGGTTGTGATCTCCCCCTGCCACCTGTCCCTTCCGCCCAGTTTCTGTTGCCTTCAGGCATCTCTGGATGTGCCCCAGCTGTTGCACCTGCAGCGGCAGGATGTTTCCTCTTGAGTCGCTGAGGAGAAGGGCTCTGGAGTGGGAGACCGCATTGAGGGCGGCAAGGCTGGGCACAGAACCACGAGGGTCAAAAAAGCGAAGGGAGAAAGGTAGAGAGAGAGAGGCACCCAACTTCCCCCTCGCCCACCACAGCAAGACCCCCTGACCGCATGGTGCGGTGACTCATCGGAGGCGGAGCTAAGGGTGATGGGGGAATAATCCCTCTTGATACATCCCTTTGAGCAAGAAATCAGGAAAGCATGGCAGTAGACCTGTGTGGATGAGCAGGGAGCTCATGAGTAACCTCCAAGGGAAGCAGAAGGTCTATGAATTGTGGAAAAAGGGTCTGAGCACCTGGAAAGAATATAGGAATGTTGTGAGGGCCTGTAGGGATGCATCTAGGAAGGCTAAAGGCCACCAGGAAATCAAACTGGCAAGGGACATAAAGGATAATAAAAAGGGTTTTTTTTAGATATGTGACTAGTAAGATGACCAGGGATAATGTGAGTCTGCTGCTGAATGAGAAGGGTGTCCTGGTTATGGGGAATGCTGAGAAGGTGGAGATACTGAATGCCTTCTTTGCTGTCTTCACTTCAAAGGCCCCTCGGGACCCCCAGCACTGGAAGTAAGTAATAGAGTTTGGGAAATGAAGAGCTTCCCTCTGTTTGAGGTGGGGGTGGTCCAGGAGGGTCTCAAAAGAATGAATGCACATAAATCCATGGGCCCGGATGGGATGCATCCATGTGTCCTGAGGGAGCTGGCAGAAGTGATTGCTGAGCCGCTCTCTATCATCTTTGACAGGTCTTGGAGAACAGGAGAGGTGCCTGAAGACTGGAGGATGGCCAATGTCACTCCGGTCTTTAAAAAGGGTAGGAAGGAGGATTTGAGCTGGAGAAGAGCTCAGTTGAGAAGGACCTGGGGGTCCTGGTTGACGACCTGTTGGCCATAAGCCAGCAGTGTGTACTGGTGGCTGAGAGAGCCAATGGGATCCTGAGGTGCATCCGGAGGAGTGTGGCCAGCAGGTCAAAGGAGGTGATCCTCCCCCTCTACTCTGCCCTGGTCAGGCCCCACCTGGAGTGTTGTGTTCAGGTCTGGGCTCCCTGGTCTAAAAAAGGTAGGAATCTCCTGGAGAGAGTCTAGAGAAGGGTACACAGTGGCACTTGGTGACCGAGGTCACAGTGGTTAGGCCTGAGCTGCTGGACAGGAAATATAGCCAGAGTGGGTTTGTCTTTTTTTCCTGTAGCATTCGCAGCTGTGGCCCGATGCTGTTAGGCCTTTGTCTGAAAGAAGATCTCTATTTCATTACTGATTATCTTGTTTCACCTTACTTGCAATCTTTGTCTTTTCAGAAGGATGTTCTTTTTCAGTTTGCTTATCTTGTCCTTTGGCAACTTTTGTTGCTGGATATCTCTTCTGGGCAGCTGTACCCATATTTCCCTCATTGCTGATCACTTTAGTCATATAGTTAAGTGAAAGTTTGTTTGGCTGTGCCATTGCAATGTTAGGAAATATTTGCATTCCGTTGCCATTTTGACTGTTTTAATACCTTTGTTACAGTCACCCTAATAAAATAGCTTAACTTCTAGGTGATTTTTGTTTTGGTTTAGAATATGATCTTGATTTTAAAGGTGTTATAGTAGCTATGAGAATATACAGCATGTTAAGGCTTTTTAGGGACAAGACGGTGTGTGCCTTTATCACTGTGGAAAATCTGTACGGACTCTGAATTAAAACAATGGGCACTGGTTATGGACCTTGAGTTAAAACAATATGTATATGAAGAAACTGGCTATGGTTACGAAAAGATCAGCTGAAGACGAAGTGAACTTGCGCAAGGATGGTGTTCACTGCGGGACACAATGAGGAAGACTGTTGAGGACCACCAGAGGACTCTCCTCAACATAACTACGCATGCGTGGAGGGCATTTACATTTGATAACAACTTCCAGGAAATAACGTAAACATGCTAATCATTACCCTGCCCTCTTTGTATTTAAAACAATCAGCATAGTTAACCAATGATTTTTATAGAATAAGAATATAGATGAAGTGAAGCAATAGAATGCCAAGCATTGTAAAGGTCAGTCTAATAAGTGAGCATTTTTGTGCAATGATTTTCGCTAAAAATTGTAAAAATATGTTGTGCTTTGTACCCATGGGTGAACACATCTTTGGTGGAGCTGTCCCCTCTGTTCCCCAGTGCTGGAATAAAAGAAGTGCCTGCTTATCTGCTTTGGGTAGATATGTTCTTTGTGATTGCGACCACTAACACCTGTAATACTGAGATGCAAAGTTAATTACCTCCTTGTGGGTACATTTATAATTTAGTGGTGCTGCAGACCTCTGCCTTGCTATGGTAACTTTTATATTTCTGTGGATAACATGATACTTCTGCCACATAGTGCTTGCAAACAGCCACAGATGCAGCCACAGATGCAGACACTGTACGAACTTGATGCACAGCCCAGTAAAATAAGTTTTGCTCCAACAATTCATGATAATTTTTACAGAAAACAAGAGAGTTAAGAAAATTTGCCTTTTAAAGATGCATAGCTGTAACACTTATTAATGACTTATCTCATTACTGACAGATTTACTAGGATTGTTTGATGAATCAGAATTATTTTATTTATTTATCCAAACATTGTTGTGATTTTATCTTTTTGCAAGTGTAGGTGCATAGTGCTCTGTCAAGACTAGTAATTTTACTTATAGCAAATAGAAAAGATACCTTTTGGAGAAGACATGGAAGGGTTACAAATAGTTATCAACTGTGAAATTATCTCAAAGCCAGGGCAAACATCTGATTAATAAAACAGGTCACTTAATCAGTGGTGACACGTCAACTGCTTGAATAAGCCAGAGGACTCATCAAAGAAGGGTAATAAAGTTGCTTTTGCAACTGGAATGGAACCCAAAGTAGCTAAGAAAATCTTTTAAAACATAAAAGGAAATTAAGTTGAATAAGAGGAGAGGAACAAGAGGGAAAAAGTAGGCTGTACACTGCCAATGTTGTCTAGTTTTATGATTTGTAAAAATTATTATTTTTGTTTTAAATAAAAGTGTTAGGTAGAAACCATTCTGGTACTGGGTGTCACAACTTCAGGGTGGCTCTCAGCTGGGCAGCCTGAGTTGTGTGTTTTTTTGAGAAACTTCATTGTATATTTTACTATAAAGTTCGGTTATTGTTATTTCTCTCTTCTTGTGCTGTCCCAATAATCTGTTCTTATCCCACCATAGGGAGGTTTGACTTTACTATTTTTTTCCCCTCTCTCTGCCACACCCCCCCTTTTTTTTTCTTGTGCTGGGGGAAGTAAGTGAGTAGCTGTGTAACCCTCAGCTTCCTGATGGGCCAAACCATGACACTTGGAAATCCAAACATTAATGTCAAGACATGACAAGGTAATAATGCTTGTGGTCAAATGGCTACACAGGCTTATTTAATATTAAGAGTAAAATCATGCTAAAGGAATGAAAAGACTGCACAGAAAGTTTTGAGTGTTTTGTTCTTTGGTCAAATTGACTTATCTGGTAATTTTGTTTGTTTTTGAAGACCTAAAGTCACCTTGGAGAAAGAGAAAAAAGGCTTCCTCTTGATATTTATCATCAAATTTAACAGTTAACCATGGCTCAGTAGTACAATGGATCTATAATTAAGAATGATTGTAAGTAGTTGCTAGATGGCCACTAAGAAAATGATTGAAGGGAATTGTTTAAAAGAAAACTGGAAAACAACTGTCCTGTAACACGAAGAACATCTCAGCAATGTATTTCCAGACACAGTTTGGCAGTGAAAACTGAAGTCCAGGTATCCCTAACTGAACTGTCTTCATTATAATACTAAAAAACCACACCCACAGGTCAAGAATACCCTTGCCCATGTAAAGACCCTTCTTCCATGCAGGCATAGTGACTGAAGAAGATGATAAAGCAATTATGATAATTACATGTACGTCGCGAGCCAATCATTGTAACTACCTTATAACATTTGTGTATAAATATAACAAAAGTACCAGCTTGGGGTGTGCTTGATCTGTGGAAATCCATTGAGCAACAAGGCCTGAATAAAAAGTGGTATCTCCCCTTTGTGTGGGGGTGTTGTCTTTTTGCACACTGAGTAATGAATCTGTTTTTCAGACAACTCTCCCAATCCATGAAGAGTAAAACTAGCCAAATAAAATTAATGTAAAAAACCCCATGAAAAATCGTGTTATCAATTATATTTTTTCTTGGAGATTTTTAAGAGTTTAATAGCAATAGTGGGATCAAAACTGATCAGACACGGAGTACAGAGAACTTCTGAAGTGCTATGAAGTGCTTACTAAAAGGAATGCTTTTTATTGCTGAGCACTCCCTCCATGTATTCCCAGGTTATTCTTTAATACTACTAGTCCAGGTTATTTTATAAGCAAAATATAAAGTAATGAATTATTGGTAGTCTGGTAAAAAAGATTCCCCAGACTATCAGAGCTTCACTAGAACTACAGTCAGAACTCATGCAAAATCACACAGTGTCCCAAGTATCATTGCTCACATCAGACTCACTGAACCAACCAGGTTGTAAAACACAGGTCGACTTGCTTTATGCTTGTAAAGGAGCATAAGCATGCATTTCATGTTACCTTCCAGTGGGCAGTATCCATAGGAAAGTGCCTTTGCAGATAGTCATTGGTGTAATTAGAAAGACCTGCTTGAAGTAGCCAAGCTTTGAGGCTTTTGTCTTTCCACTGCACACTCTGTGCACGGAAAGCTTTATCCTAGGACCTCAGTATTGGCTGATGGAGATTTCTGTTTTGAGGTTCATGGTTACTATTTGAGATAGTGTATTAATCAGAAGCTTATTTTGCCCTCAAATTACACTGTTATTAATTTTGTTTATTATCTGTACTCTACATAATTTAGTTTTTATATACAAATGAGAGAATTGTGCAGAGAATTTACCCTTCTTGAGATAAAACAAGTTAATAGAAAATTATTCCCATGTAATTAACTACAGAGAGTTAGCAATGAAATTCCAATTTTCACTTGTGCTGGCTTTACTATGTGGGCAAATGCAAGCCAAACCTTTATTACCTTTGCTGGCTCCAGCCAAGATTTGGGAAGATGTTCATAGTGCTACAGCTCCTCAGGTGTGTGCTGCAGAGAACAGAAACACATTGTTGTGCAGGCCTTGCAAGATGCATAACTTCAATTAAGCACAGCTGTATCCACCAGCAGAAAGCAAGCAGGGAGGTCTTTTGGGATGCAAGTAGGTGTATGTGAATGAAAAAGAGAGAAAGATTTTTAACAAATACTGTCTTAACTATTTTCTCTTAGTCTCTCTTGATCTTGTCTGACTGAAAGACAGCATGCTGCATCTAGTGACAAGTGATTATTGTGGTCATTTAAAAATGAATGGTGAATCTGGATGTGTCACTCTGGTAGAGTCTTTTAATCATAACTCCATGGAGCTATCGTGGGAACAGATAATTTTTACATCACAGGAAGTATGCTTTAATAGCTCGTACTTAACTATTGTTAAAAGACAGAATCAGAGCAGGACTTCTTAAAACATTCAGTTTTGTTCTAATATGAAAACATGAAAGTCAATGTGAGTAGTGAAAGGGAAAAATGGAGAAAGCTCAGTAGGAGATACCAGCTGGCGAGCGCTTCACATTGCTGATGAATGGCAGTAGGTTCTGTTTTGTTCCACCCTCTGTAAAAAGAAAGCCTAATCTGTCATGAAATAAGAAATGATGTATGTACTCTTTTAAATATTCCTAGTCTTGGTTTGTTTCTCTGTCTACTAATTAGATTTACTATTTTCAAGAAGACCATGAGGCATTCTCTGCTGTTACTATAGCCTTCTTGGATATGACCTGGTCAGTTAAAGGGGAGACATAGTTTTAAAAAAACAACATGCCTTCAAGAAGTCTTCAAATTCATCCTTCCTCTGCAAGAGGACTTTGATCTCTGAAGATGTAGGGTCTGCTACACTGGTAGGAATGAAAAGGAGCAGAAAACCCTGTGCAAGACTGAGTTTCAGGTTGATGTTTGTTGTCTTGTGTTGGAGTGATCCAGACAGCAGAAGCGAATATAGGCTTTGTTTTTTTCTGGAATGCAATCACTTTATTTTTGGTTAGAAAGTATGAGCAGTGTCATGGGCTTGTTCATGGTGCAAAGGGAATTACATATACAAATTCACAGAGTGGTAAGTAATAAGATGCAATTTCCAGTTTCAGTAGTGCAAGTTTTGTAACTTGGCTTTGTACTTTAAAATATAATGCAAAAATCCACAACAGTGATACTAAGTATGATGAGAGAACAAGTTACACCACCTGGGGTATTAGCAGCGTTGTGACCTTACACAAGCCAACTGGCATTATACTGATATTGTCCCTCCTACAATTAAGAGAAACTCTAATTAGTGCCTGAAAATGGAAAGTGAGATGCCCTTTAGCTTTGGAACATCTCAGTAAATGAGAAATGAAATGACATGCAACAGACCAAAGCCTTAGTGACATGCAGTTAGAAAGCAGAACATTTTTGACTTTGACTTGGGAAACAGTTGTAAGTAACAATATTTTTAAAAGTCAGTTTCAAATAGGTGAGCTAAATTTCTGTCCTCCTCTCCTTTTCATAGCAAAATTTACCTTGTTTTAGCAAGGCAAGTGACTTTTTCCAGTTTGATACCTATGTAAAGTCCTTAAGTATGCTGCATTTCTGATCTAAGCTTCTTCTGTTGTGCACATTCTGCAATACTGATCTGCTGGATACAATTCTGCCAATATAGTGTTGTTTTTTTTTTTTTTTTCTGTGTCAGATAGGTATTAACTCAACTCATTCTTATTATACTCTTTAAGCTGCATAGGATGCAAAATCATCCTGGCTTTTATTGAATGAACTACACTGTATAACTCAGTGCTGTGTTAACTGTATCTTATAGCATTTTCCAGACCAGCATGGGTGATAAAGTGTAATGAGTACCTGCAGGGAGACTCAAATGCAAGCTCTGATAGCTGTTTTGGTTCACAATTTGAACAGGGCTGAGCAGTTGTGATCTGCTGCGAGCCTGGTTGCTCTATACAGTGACTGTGTGTAGTAAATATGATGGGTTTGTTTCTAGAGTTAATTCATTCGGTACCAGTTGAGGCACTGCTGCTGGATCATGCATTATGCCATGCGGACATGACACTGAGCTGTTAAATGACTTTTAAAATTGAGGCAGTGGTTCTCCAGTGCCACATGTTATTTGAAGCATTCTCAGGACAGTACCCTGCAAAATTTATTTTTCATTCTGTGGCTATTCACAATTTCTGTTTGGTCCTTCAGCCTCCTGATTTAAACTGGTTCAAATTCAAAGGAATTGTGTAGACATGCCATGAATGCCAGAGCACCACAGGGGCTGAGGGTTGCTGGGGGCGTTTATCCAAAGAAAACAATCTTGGCATTTCCAGGGTTGAACAGATCACCCTTGTCTATTCTCTAGTCTGTTGAAGCTAAGGATGGCACAACTTTGCTTCTGGAGGTGCTTTAATGAAGGAATCTTTATTACCTCCCTGTCAGTCACTGCTGAAAGCACTGTTCAGGATACAGTGCTTAAGTAGGCTGGCAGAAGGAATGGGAAACGCTGAAAACTGTAGTAGTGGAAAGAGCAGCAATAACACCATGGTGTCTGTCCTTCTGGGGGAAGAGGTGAAGAACAGCACCTTGAACCAAGAGTGCAATATAGTGAAGAGGGAACAGTGAGGAAAAGGTCCTTTGTAAATTGCAGAGGTGTGAGAGGAAGACTGAGTTTGATTTTGATTTACCCTTTTCTTAGGTTTTCTCTTAAGGGTTTTCCTCACTCATTTCCACCAGTATACTTTTGTTTGGCTAACACTGAATCCACTGTCCTTTCAGGAGTGGACACACTCTTCAGCCTGGTGCACAGCGGTGGCTTCCAACGTCTTGATGAAATAGTACACCTTCATCAAGCCATGACCACTCAATAAGCAGATGTCTG
The DNA here is from genome assembly GCF_964237585.1 of Gallinula chloropus. NCBI lineage: Eukaryota > Metazoa > Chordata > Aves > Gruiformes > Rallidae > Gallinula > Gallinula chloropus. The sequence continues at coordinate 15,583,813 of NC_140089.1, read as the reverse complement.
CCCCAAGGTTAACCTAAGACGTTAAGGGGAAAAGGTTAACAGGTTTTATTAAATTTTTGCCTCTTGTTTGTCATGGATGAATAGGATGAAATCAAGAAGTAAAATGCATTTGTTTTCCTATCATTCAATAAAGGTTATGCTTTTGATGAATAGCATGCATGTCTTTGTCACCTTGGCTTATGCCTGGTATCTTGTCTGTGAACCTGACCAATGTGGACATCCAAGAAATGCATTTACAAGCTTCAAGAAAGAAAAGGTTCCCTTTCTTTTCTCTCCATAAATAACTGATTCCCAATTTTTTTTTTAATACCAGCAACATCTGATTATATAATATTATTGTCAGAATAGGTGAGCCTACTGTTGCAAATCCCAAATAAAATATTAGCTGAACAAATAGGGCAGGAGAAACTGGCAAGCTGAAGACAGCAGAAGATGGATGTGGAGAAATCCAGGACTCCTTTATGTTGATTTCTGCTTGCCTCATGAAAAATAAGGGAGAAATATATGTCATATACAGAGGTGGCAGGTGGAGGTTTTGGGCTGTATCTTCTCACTGACATTTACTTTCTATTGCAATGACCACATAAGTATTACGAAACTTAGTCCTAATTTTCACAGACTGAGAAGAGAAGCAAGTTCTTGGGTTTGGATTTTTTTCCCAGCCTGACTGCAGTATTGGCTGAAGCACAGGGCAAGCTTCCTCTCTGGCAACATGTGTCTTTTCTCTTCAGAGCCTATTCTGTGTGTGAGACAGTTCTTGTTCAGTGAGCAGACTAAATGATTCTGTACGTGTGATGAAGTGAGGATAAAATAAGAGATTAATCCAAGAGCATGAAAAATTATCAATTAAGAATTCTCATTAGCTATATTTGGTGCCTTAATTGACCTTTTTGACTGTGTAATCTCAAGTGATAATTATTTGTGGCATTGACCCATTCCTCTGTGAATATTATCTTTTAATTAATTCTAGAAACTGATTTCACTCATTTATCCCTCTTTTCTACATAGCACTTTGTTCTTGCCTTATTTTTAGTGTAAACAGCATACCTTGAGCTTATTTTAAAACTGTCAATAAATAAAGATTAGTTTTACCAGTGATGAAAGATGAAGGAAAATCTTAATGGGTGTTGTCTTGCCACTTGAATACTATATTGTGTGATCTTGTCTTATGATGGGGTTGTAAGTTGTCCTGGTTTTGGTCAGGATGGAGTTAACTTCATTTGTAGCAGCGGATGGAATGCTGTGTTTGTGAGTTAAAATGAAAGCAGTGCTGATAACACCCTGATGGTTTTAGTTGCTGTCAGACAGTCAAGGGCTCTTCATGAGAAAGGAGGGGCAAAGCCAGGACAGGTGACCCAACTGACCAAAGAGAGTATTCCAGGCCAATTACGTCCTGCCCAGGATATCAGGGGGCTGACAGGAGGAAGAACAGGGGCGGCTCCGGGACGCGCGGTTTTTGGGGGACGGTCGGGTTCCGGGACGGCTCTGGGTGGCACAGCCTGAGTTATGGGTTCGGTTCGGTGAGAAACTGCATTGTGTATCAACAGCTTCATATATTTTTGCTCTAAAGTCCTGTTAGCATTGTTATATTGTATCTTTCTGTTATCTTAGTAAACTATCCTTATCCCAACCCACGGGCCTCATAGTTTCTTGGGTTTTGGGGTTATTTGCTCCTTCCTTTTCCCTTCCCTTGCCTCTCACCCCCCCCCCCCCCCCCCCCCCCCCCTTCCCTCTTTCCCTGCTCTTTTCCTTTAAGGAGCAGGCAGCTGCATGGATCTCGGCTCTCAGACGGGGTAAAACCACGACATAAGTGAAGTCCTGCTTTTAGACAAAAAAGCCTGGTACTACAGAGAGTCTGTGGGATCTGACTTTGCTCTCTGTAGCACCAAAATTTCTCTGCAAGTACGTTATGCAGTTTTCTAGTTAAATGAAGTGGGCAAAAGGAATGTGGAAGCTTGTATTTAAGACTGTGCATCTCTATAGATATCCTGATCTGTGGATAAATGATATGAAAAAAAACTATTCTATCAAAATGAACAGCCAGCAAATGTCTGAATCTTCTATAGTTTCAAAATGCCTTTGGAAAACTATTGATTGAAAACTGATAAAGTGCAGTTCCATTGCAGTCAAATACTCTTAATGTGTTCAGAAAGAAGAAGTGAATCAGCCTTATTGATACTAAAACCTCCCTTCTAGATTTGCATCCAGTAGCTTCTGAAGTACAACAGTTTCCTGCAACTTTTTCTCAATTTAAGTTGTTTTTTGGTTTTTTTTTTTTACATTCCAGTAAAAATTTCATCCCAGTAGGAAGCAGAAGTACCAAACTAATCATAAAATGTGTAACCAGGATGTTCAAAAGCTTACAGTAGTAAGAAAGTATTCTCACAAGATTTCTAGCCAAGTTTTACCAGCCTGATAGGCTGCTACTGGAGTGTGGTACTCACTAAATTTTATCATTTGGGGGTGCAGAGTTGGTTTCTTATGCCTCAGATCTCTCTGAGCTCACTTCTTTCCTTTGGAATTTGTGCTAACATCTAATGTCAGTGTAAAACTCATCTATAGTCACCAATTTTAATTGTTACTTCCATGTGAATGTGAGACTGAACTAATTTATTCTTCAGAAAAAAACTTCTCACATCAAAAGTTTACCAGACACCATTTGCATTGTTCCAGGATACTCAATATCACAAATATAGCCAACCTCGTGCTTATGACAGGGTGCTAAATGTATATAGGGAATTCTCACTGTCTTGTTTTCACATGGGCTGGAGTTAATTTTCTTCCTAGCAGGTGGTGTAGTCCTGCGTTTTGGATTTAGGATGGCGATCATTGATAACACATGGATGTTTTTAACTGTTGCCAAGAAGCCAGGGACTTTTCAGCTTCTCATACAGGCTTGCCAACAAGAAGGTGGGAGCAACTGAGAAGCTGTGAAGGGACACAGTCAGGGCAGGTGACCTAAACTGGCCAATACCATATGACATGCTCTGATTATGGGTTGCCTGGGAGGTGAGGTAGCTCGGGAACTAGCTGGGCACTGGCTGCAGGCAGTGAGAAATTGTGCTGTTCAAAACTTATTTTGCATATTCCATTATTTTGATTTGTTGTTTTATTCCTTTTCTGTTCTATTAAACTGTTTTTATCTTGACCCATGAGTTTTACTTTTTTTTCCATTTTCAATTCTCTCTCTCATGCCACCAGGAGCAGGGCAGTGAGTGAAGGGCTGTGTGTTTCAGCTGCTGGCTGGGTTAAACTATGACACTCACATCTATGAATGTGTCCCGGGCCATTCAAACAAAGATATATAAATGTGCAGAAAATACAAAATTAGTGTAAATTCTGTTCCTGGACATGATGTTTTCTTTTCATGTTATTATGATCAGTAGTTCACATCTTGTGGACAGAGACAGTGGGCAATGTTGACAGAGGAAGAAAGGGTGTTGTTTTTGGAAGCATAGGTTTGCAAGGCTTACGTGGAAGGCTGACAAAAGTATGCAAACTGTGTAACAATAGATGGAAATGTCACTTTTATCTCTTAAGGGAAGTATTCTTTTTAGTGCAGAGAGAAGCTCTCCATTTGAATTCCCAGTGTAATTTGTTTTGTTTGGTTATTTAGCAAAGTGGTTTTTATTCTGCAAATGTTACAGAATTCAGGTCTTGTAACCCCACAAATCCTTTGCATATTAGAGGTTTTGAAGGCCTAAGTTTGTTTCTTTCTTGACAGTTTTGACTTCTTTCAATTCTCCCGCCACGGACTGATTTAAACCTGTTTGCAGATTGAAGGTGAACATCACAATTGCCTAATCTTAATTTTGTAATGACCCTCTACCTGCTTGTCATTCTTAGCAAGAAAAGATACATGGTTTTCCACAGCAGCTTGCCTTTGTAGAATGGTCTTTTGAAAGTAGCCTGGCCACACTACTCATATAATTAGAAATAATTGAATTAGCTACCCTCTGGTAAAGAGGTAGGATGAATATTATAACTAAAATTACATGCCTTTATAATTGGATCTTAAAAATGAAACCTCTAAAAGGTGGAAAAGGTTTTGTACTCCTTAGAACTAAGTAACATTTGTATTAGGTTTTATATTTCAACAATAATCTAGAAAAAAAATTGCCCTAGTCTATAATTTTTGTTAGTATCATTAGCTGGTTTTGTACAATAAAATTAGTCACTGTAGTCTTTCAAAGACATAGGACTTTGTAAGCCTTTATGAGGCATCTGTGGAAGACAATGAGGCCCAGATACTACAGTCAGTGTAAAATGCAGCCAGTAGTAGTTCTCAACATCTTAACAGGTGGTTGGATTTGCTGGGGCATTGGGCTAATGGTTTTGGTGAAATTAGAGCAGACTTATAAGCATTTAATTTCTCACTTCTCAATACTTGAAAAAAAAATTACACTAATTTTATGGAAAATTCTCTAACATCTATTTTTTGTGATAGATATACACCTATCCACTCTTCTCTCTATTTATGTATAAAGATTTGCCCTGTACTGACCAGAGAAAATGGATCTCTAACCTTATGAGATTAGGCTGCAGTAAAATTTCTGCTCCATTCCTTAGGCTTGTAAAGCAAATTGAAGCAAAAACTGATCAGAAAAAAAAAAAGGAAAAAATTTATGTTTAGAGACATTAGAAACAAGGCAAAAAATAGCACCCTTTTTACATTCAATGTCACAATTTTGTCCCAACATTGAATGCACAACTCAAACATTGCACTATAAAATATCAAAATGTCTTTCCTGAAAGGGTCAAGCAAAATGCTTCAGCATGTCCGAACTCTTTCTTCTGTTCTGTTTCAGGTTTGTTTTTATTTCTCAATGACGAGTGTAACCCAAGCGAGAGTAGTTTCAACTGAGTACCTCTTACAGACTTTGAACTGGTCATCTGGGATTTCAGTTTTGATCTGTGTGAAATAACATTCCACAGCTGGGTTCTTCAATGCCAGAAATTGTTACTTAGATGACACTGAAAGCCTGATCCAGTTTGGAAGTAAAATTCAATTTGCTTTAATAAGGGTTCTTGATGTTGGCAGTTAATTGCAGTTTCTTTCCTCCATTTGTCTGGTGGTTTGGAGTCTAGTGCCAGGCTACAGTTTTGTTTTCTGCTGATTTTTGGGGTCTTTTTGTCTCCCTGACTTTTTTCAGCACTGCTTTTCACATGGACACCATTGTCTTTTGAGTAATACTTTATCAGTATATCACACTATGATTTATTATATCAATAGATCAGGGAGTGACAGCTGGCTGTGGTGATGCATGGTCTAATACATCATAAGAACAACATCTCATTTGGATTATACATTACATAAGATTAATAGATAAACCCCCTCCCTATTTCTTAACTGCAGACAGGATTGTTACTAAGACCTGCAATGGTATTAGAATTAAAATGAGATAGTATTTCTAGTTTTATCTTCTATATTCACTTGAGTGTAGAACAGAGCAACGTATGTCAGAATAATTTTAACTGTAGCTGAAAGGGAAATTCTAAGGAAGCCTGTACTTAATCTATAGTTTCCACACAGAAAAAGGCAGGCAGATATCAGATGCAATGCAATGATTCCCAGTATTATTCAGTACAAAGTTTCTCAAAATAATCATGTTCCCTCTTGCAAAGTGAGGCTATTTCTACAGGTGATCCAGTTAAAGCTGCGAGAAGTCAACAGAAAATATTGCATGGACTTCAGTGAACTTCATGTCAGTCACAGAGGAGACCAGATCCAGGTCCAAGAACTGCACTGCAAGGTCTCAAAGCAATCATCTCCAGATGTTTTGCAGATTTGGAAAATGCTAGGCACTTGATCAAATAAACAGATGTTTTTCTTTACTGTTGATGACTCAGATTCACAAATATTTACTAATAACATGGGAAAAAAAGCATGCAGAAGGAAACTTTTTAGCTGAATGTAAGGTGCCTCGACATTTCAGTCTAACACAGGAAATGAGGAGCTAATCTAGTCACAGGAGACAGGTTTTGGGGGTTTCCTTTATTTTTTTAAACAAAAGATCTTAGAGGAAAAATACACATACTTTAAAGTTTATGTCAAAATTTCTCACCTCTCCTAGCTGCAGATAAGAATCAGCAGGTATGTTTATTGACATGTAAAAACCAATCACAGAATCACAGAATGTTAGGGTTTGGAAGGGACCTCAAAAGATCATCTAGTCCAATGCCCCTGGGAGAGCAGGATCACTTAAATTAGATCACACAAGAACATGTCCAAGTGGGTTTTTAATATCTCCAGAGGAGGAGACTCCACAACCTTTCTGGGCAGCCTGTCCCAGGGCTGTTTTTCCTTATGTTTACATGGAACCTCCTATGCTCCAGCTTGCATCCATTACCCCTTGTCCTACAAAAACACCCAACACTGTAACACAGATTATTAGAAGAAACCAAGAGATCCACAATGACTAAATTTGTGAAGTTCACTTACGGAGAACCCTCTGTTGTAACCACAGTAAGTAAATTGCTTTGTCTTGAAAATAAAAAGGATTGATTTAATTGGGGTCTTCACAATACACAGCAGTCAGTACACTTTGCTTCCCTATTCCTTCCCAGTCATCAATTCAAGCAGAAAGCCATTTACTGCTTCACTAAAAGTGAGTATGAGAACTTTTTTTTTTTCCCCCCTGTCTGAAGCTCAAAGATCCATTCTGGCTTTCCTTAGTGGCAGCAGAAGTGTTTCTGACAAATGAAATGTGTGAGATATCACTAGCTGATTTAATCTGAACAATTACATTTCGCTCCTTTCATCAGTTCTGGATAGCTGTGGTGACAACTAACTCAGAACATTTTTCATCATTTCCTATCAACCAGTCAGCCTCACACAGAAAGAGGGAGTACTAGGAGCCAGAGAGTCTGCATTTTCCTCTCTTTTGGGGTGGGGGAGGGGAGGGAAGGAAAAATAAGGGGAAAAAAAGAAAAAAAAAAGAAAAAAAAGAGGGAAAAGAAAAAGCAAGAAAGGAAGAGAAATACTCAAAAATCTGCAGACCATTACATCCTAAACAGAGCTGGCTGGAACATAATTTCTGCTGACCTCTGTTGAAGTTACTTCGAACCTGTGGCCCCACTTCCTTGCTCAGTATCCTTCACAACAAAAGATCTCCTGTAACACATGCAGCTGAGAAAATTGATAAAAATGTCACTGAACTGACTCTCCTTGATTTCTGTGACCCTTTCCATTGACTGTGCAAAAGCTTGTAACAGTGCATTTGTTTTAAATATTACAGCTTTTGTGGCCATGAAGAAGACATCAAGTTTGTACAACAGCAATTTAAGCTTAGAGGTACTTTTTTTTATTTTATTTTATTTTTGTAAACCATCCCAGGAACAACATCTTTAATTCCCCAAGAGCTGGGAAAATACCTAAGTGTTGTCTTGAAGTCTGGCCTCCTACATTATGGTGTATCCCTGAATTAAGAAATTATGGATTTTTAAGGCCAAACAGAATGTTGCTGATGTTCTTGTTTCTTTTCTTTGATTACCCAGCCACAGAATTGGTCTTTATTTGCTGGAAAGCATGTATCACTGCATTAATAGGCCCAGATGTAATTCCAGGCCTCTGTGCAAAATGCATTGCCTGATTCTACCTGGATGATTTTGCAAAACTCTTTATGGGAATTCCAAGAACAGAAATGGAGTAACAATCTGTCCTAATCATAGAAGGACTTTTTCCCTACCTTCTGCTTAGGTTACTGAAATCTATTACCTGAACTCACTGTCAGGTACTTGCACATTGGTCTGTCTGCCTACAGTAAGTCATAGCTGTCATGTGCTGGTGTTGCGAATCCAAAAAATGAAGGTTTTAACACCTTTGCAACAGTCTTTAGTAACACTTCTAGAACTTTGCCACTCCTTTGGTTAGAGAAAGAAACAGATTTATGGTTCTCATCTCACATTAAAAAAATTATGGTAGAAGGAGATGTGTTAATATTTTTTGATGGCGAAACAAGTCTTTTACCCAAAAAAGTTGTATCTGAATTGTTACCTGATTTCAATGAAACATTACCTCTTTCCTAAAAATTCAGTGTTTCATTTCAATTTGCTTTTCTCTGTTGCAAAATATAGTGGCACTTTGGTTCCTACATGTATACATTCCATTGTCAAGGAGCTTTTAAGAAATCTCCAAACTGCCTGAAAACTACTTTCCCTTTAAAGACTTTTTTAAACAAAAAAGAAAAAAATATCAAATGTAAACTTATTTTTCCTTTAATTTCTGTTCAGCAAACTGAAAACATAATTTACCACAAAAATGCTAGTTCAGCAATTAAAAGGGGAAGCTAGAAAAATACCGATAGAAAATAAGTATGCTTTTTCTACCAGTGAGAACTATTAAACCTTGGGAAAAAAATTAGCTAGAGTCATGCCAGGCAGTTCATTAGCTGAATTATTTCAATCAAGACTGAATAGCTTCCTGAAACTACCATTGTAACTCAGCCAGAATTTGGTGACTATATGTTGGTATCAGAGAGGTGACATTCTGTGGCTTACTGCAAGTAACACTGTATGGTTGGTGTAGATTCATAGAGCTTTACAAATCTATGGCAGTATTCAGCACACAAAAGAAATCTAGATTGGGGATAGTTAAAGCTCTTTTAATCTTAGAAAAAATTATTCCCTTAAATAAGAGCAAGAAATAGAGGTTCCTTTTCTCTTATCCAGTGATAGACATCTGACAAATCTGCAAACCATTTCTTAGCTCATCCCATATGGTTTGCAGTGTTACTTGGGGTTAGCTTTCAAAATAAGTGACTCTTCCCCTGCTTTCCCTTTATGCACATGCACCAGATGAAAATAAGTACTTTCTTTTTTAATGTATATGGCAAAAATTGAAAAAGGTGTGATTACTAAATTCTAAACCAAGGTATCCACCTTGTCCCCCTCAAGCAGCCAGTGCTCTCCTGCTAGACAGACAGAGTGCATGTAAATTGCCATGCAGAAGGATGCTTTAATGCATTTAAGGACTTAAAGTCACTAAGCATAGAAATTCATAAGGGCTTTCTTTTCCTTCCCCCTTCCTGTTCCCTCTTCCCCCTTCCTTTTTATGCTTTCCCCTTTTGTTTCCCTGTTTTTACATCCTTCCTTTCCACTTTCCCCAGACCAATTGATGTGATCTACCTGGATTTGTTGCAGAGCATTTGTCCCGCACAACATCACTGTCTCTAAAATGGAGAGACATGGATTTGACCGGTGGACCATTTGGTGGACAAGGAACTGTCTGAATGGTCCAACAGCTCAATGTCCGGATGTAGCTTAGCATTCCCCAGGGGTTGGAGTTGGAACTGGCACTTTCTGACATCTTTGTTTGCAACATGGACAGTGGAATTGGGTGCACCATCACCAAGTTTGCCAGTGACACCTGGTATGAATGTGCTGGAGGGAAGGGATTCTATCCAGAGAGAAGGTAACAGACTTCAGGGGTGTGCCTCTGAGAACCTTATGAAGTTCACTAAGGCCAATAGCAAGGTCCTGTACAGTGGTTGGATCAATCTCAAGCAATGTGCACTTGCAGCACAGAAAGCCAACTGTACCCTGGGCTGCATTGAGAGAAGCATGACCAGCAAGTCAAGGGAGGCAATTCTGTCCCTTTGTTCTGCTTTCACGAGACCTTGCCTCACCTGGAGTACTGTGTCCAGCTCTGTAGCTTCTGACATAAGAAAGACATGGAGCAGTTGCAGCAAGGCCAGAGGAGGCCCCAAAGCTGATCAGAGGGATGGAGCACCTCTGCTGTGAAGACAGGCTGAGAGAGTTGGGCTTGTTCTGCCTGGGGAAGAGAAGGCTCTGGGGGACCTTGTAGCAGCAGCCTTCCAGTATGTAAAGATACCCTACAAGAAATATGTTGGGAGACTGTTTACAAGGGCATGGAGTGCTAGGACAAGGGGCCTTAAAATGAAGGAGGGGAGATTTAGATTAGACTTTATGAAGAAAATCTTTACAGTGAGGGTGGTGAGGCTGTGGCACAGGCTGCCGAGAGCAGCTGTGGCTGCCCCCTCTCCCTGGCAGTGTTCAAGGCCAGGTTGGATGAGGCTTTTGGCAACCTGGCCTAGTGGAGGGTGTCCCTGCCCATGGCACGAGGTTTGTTACTAGACAATCTCTGAGGGTCCTTTCAACCAAAACCATTCTGTGATTCTGTGATTCCCTCTTGCTCTCCCTTCTACCCTCTCCTCTTCCCCTTTTACTCCTTCTCTGAAAGCCACCTTGGACCTTTTTTCCAAAGACTCAGATTGGCCATACATTGCATACTGACCCCTTCTTTGCCTTATTTCCCATTTTAATTGAGTGTCAAAGGTTATACATTGCTATTAGAGTGGTCCATGAGTGGCAGCAGGGGTCACGGACTCTGTGGCTTTCTATTAGAGTCGTAAAAAACAAAATGGAATGATAATTTCACCTGCTCTAACCCCAATTTTTCCAAGATGTGATAGACACTGACCTTAGTGTTTGACTGCTATTGACTATGTAAACTGCAGCCATCTTAGTTCTGCTTATTGAACAATACATGTGCCCTTTATGACCTGGGTAGGAAGTAAAACAATAAAACATACACACAGAATATTCAAACAAACATACTAATCCAGGTGACATAAAATGATCAAATAATGCCTTACTGGGGAGGTTAGACATTTTTTTGACTGGTATGCCCCTACAGTTATTTCTTCTACCAATTTTCAATTTCTTTTTTTTTTTTTTGGCAGAACACGCTCCGAGAGTTAGGACACAGGCAATAAATCTTAACTGCTAGAGAAGCCCTTCTATGCCAAATGAAAGGTTTGTGGATCTCAGGGGGACTAGGTTGTTTTATTTTGTATGCCTGTATTTTGGAGAAAACGGGAAATAGTGTTTATTTTTTCAAGAAAACATACCTAAGATATATTTCTAAGAACCTTCTGGTCAAAGAATAAAATGAATATAATAAATGCTGTGTAATGCTAAAAGTCATTTTTGGTACTAGGATGTTAAAATATTGGTATCCATTTATCATGACTGTCTACATTGGGGTTTTCAGATCTGGGGCACCTCCTCCTTCCCCTTCACTGATCTTGGTATCTGCACATTTTCTTACATCTTTTCACTCCCTTCTCTGTTGGGAAAAAGCGGCTGCTAGCATTTTTTTCCTCCTAAATGTGATTCCCAGAGGAGCTGTGACCATCACTGATGGGCACGGCCTTGGTCAACAACAACCTGGCCTTGAACCAGCTGGTGTTTGCTCTGTGGGTCCTGCAGAGAGCTTCTGGCTGCTTCTTGCAGAAGCCACTGCACCTCTCCCCTCTTCACCAGAACCCAGCCATGTAAAACTACAACAATGACAAAATTGTATTAATATTATTATGAGAGAAGTTCAAAAACTGCTAATATCCACTCTCTTTTGAACTACTTCTGGCTTTGACTGACACCCATGAGAAAGATATTTAATAGAGTATTCCATTTTTTTACAAATTATCCCAAAGTTTGAGAAACTTTTAAACACCATCATCAATCACAAATTTTCACTTCTTCTACCTAGAAGTATTTGCCCATCCCTAGAGAATAGTTTTTTCCAGACTGTAGATTTTAAATCAGATTATGTAAAACAATACCAGCAACATCTGTAAGCTTTGCCATAGCAACTGTGAGGAAATACAGTGGGTCAGAAAGGAGGATAGCCCTCTTTCATTTCCTATTGATGTCAGTATCCATGGAAACTCCTTCTAATAGTATCCATAACAGGCTGAGAAAACAGGTAAGCTGTCTTCTAAAAGGGAGTGCATTAAAAGAACACTATCCTTTGCAAGGTCAGATCTTGAAAGCCCTGAAGAACCCTTTACCCAAGAAAGCTGGAGGACTGTAAATCCTTAGTTTCTTTGCTAAGAAGCTCAGCTACAGACAATCACATTAGCACTCTCGAACATGGACAGGGGAAAGTTCCCTTTGTTCACTGCCTAAGATGTTGCACCCCTGAGAACTCACTTGCTTCACTAGGAGGATATACAGAAGAGGTGATTACGCGAGCCAAGAGATTAATTATGAGCAGAATTCAATGGGGAGAGACTGACACAAGCACACACAGTGTATGTAAGGGGAAAAAAAATAAAAATAGAGAGACTGAATTGCAGGGATGCCATATGGCAATTGCCCGTAAACTAAGAATATGTGCACAGGAATATTATTCAGATGTTAACATTTTAAAATATCTGTAAACTCAGCATTTTATGGGTAAGGGATTTAGACAAAATGTCTCTACCTCCCTCTCCCATCTGGGCTACTTCAGTGAGAAACAAAAGCTATCATATTTTTAAATCATCATGGTGACAAGCCATCCCCATCACCCACTTTTAATTTCCACAACTAAATTACCATCGACACGATTTTGAGTAACAAAATGTTACAACTTTGCAAATAAGAACTGTCACACAATAAGGTTTGGTTATAAAGCAGCTTCTGATGATTTTTAGGCCCAAAGTATTAACCTAAAGTCAAAAATAACCACAGCAAAAAATGCAGTAGAAAAAAAAAAGTTTGTATAATTTTTATATAGTTTTTCTGTTAAATTCATTAGATTTGAGACTACTTCCATAGGGTAAATTTTTATTATATTACAATAGAAAAGTAATCTTCCATAGCAGATACTACCTTTTAGTTAATTACATAATGGTGCTATGAATGTGACTTTGTGACAAACTTTTCCCCTTTTTTCAGACACAACTGTGACAGATTGATCTCCTACTCCCTCCTTTCTCACTGAAAGCAAAAAATAAAAAGAGTTCTCCAAATGGCTAAGCAGCTTGTGGCTAAGGACAGAATACATGGACTGTACTGTCCACGTGACACACAATCTGTCAAGGAAGCAACTTGAGGTCTAATTGATGAAGGGATCATATTATTAGAAGTATCTAGTGGTTTAAATTATTAAGAATTTTATACATATGATTACAAGGCAGCTAAGGAAACCTGACAAATGGAAATTAGCTTGGCCCTGTAAAACCATTAAAATCATAGTTGTAATAAAATTTAACAAAAAAGTAAGGGTTTCACTGCAGTGAAAAATATGCTATCTAAATGCATATTTCCAAAATATTTAGAATCACCAAATCATAGAATCACAGAATCATAGAATGGCATGGGTTGGAAGAGACCTCAAAGATCATAGAGTTCCAGCTCCCCTGCCACAGGCAGGGTTACCAACCTCCAGGCCAGGATCTCCATAACGTTGCCCAGGAGCCCATCCAACCTGGCCTTGAACACCTCCAGGGGCAGGATATCCAACAGCTCTCTGGGCAGCCTGTTCCAGCACCTCACAACTCTCTGTGTAAAAAACTTCCACTTTTATAATATAATTTAAATCTTCCTTCCTTTAGTTTTAATCCACTCCCCCTTGTCCTGCTATTGTCTAACCTTTTGAAAAGCTGATTCACCTCCTGTTTCTCTGCTCCCTTCAGATCCTGGAAGGCTGCAATGAGGTCCCCCCGTAGCTTTCTCTTCTCTAGGCAGAACAAGCCCAGCTCCCCCAGCTTCTCTTCGTAGGGGAGGTGCTCCACCCCTCTAATCATCTTTGTGGCCTCCTCTGAACCCTCTCCAAAAGTTCCACATCTTTCTTGTATTGGGGGCCCCAGACCTGGACACAGTACTCCAGATGGGGCCTCACGAGGGCAGAGTAGAGAGGGACAATCACCTCCCTGTCCCTGCTGGCCACCCCTCTTCTGATGGAGCCCAGGATACCATTGGCCCTACGAGCCGCAAGAGCACACTGCTGGCTCATGTCAAGCTTCTCATCCACCACAATCCCCAAGTCCTTCTCAGCAGGGCTACTCTCAAGGAGCTCTTCTCCCAGTCTGTATCTGTGTCTGGGATTCTTCTGGCCCAAGTGCAAGACCTTACACTTGGCAGTGTTGAACCTCATTAGGTTCCCCCGGGCCCATCTTTCAAGCTTGTCAAGATCCCTCTGGATGGCTTCCTTTCCTTCTGGGGTGTCAACCACACTACTCAGCTTGGAGTCATCCAAAACTTGCTGAGGCTGCACTCAATTCCATCATCGATGTCATTGATAAAGGTGTTAAAGAGCACCGGTCAAAAGACAGACCCCTGGGGGACACCGCTTGTCACCGGCCTCCACCTGGACATAGACCCATTGACCACCACCCTTTGGCTACGGTCTGTCAACCAGTTTCTTATCCACTGGATGGTCCACCCATCAAATCCACATCTCTCCAATGTATAGATAAGGATGTGGTGGGGGACTGTGTCAAAGGCCTTGCACAAGTCCAGGTAGATGACATCGGTTGCCTTCCCTTTATCTACCGATGCTGTCACTCCATCACAGAAGGTCACCAGATTGGTAAGGCACGACCTTCCCTTGGTGAAGCTGTGCTGGCTGTCCCGGATCACCCACTCATCCCTCATGTGCTTCAACATGTCATTCAGGAGGATCTGTTCCATGATCTTCCCAGGCACAGAGGTGAGGCTCACCGGCCTGTAATTCCCTGGGTCTTCCTTGTTCTCTTTCTTATAAATGGGAGTGACATGACCTTTTTTCCAATTTCTGGGGACCTCTCCTGACAGCCACAACTTTTCAAATATGATGAAGAGTGGCTTGGCAACCACATCAGCCAGCTCCTTCAGGACCCTGTGATGCATGTCATCCGGCCCCATAGACTTGTAGACATTCAGTCTCATGAGGCAGTATTGGACTTGTTCTGCCAATCATCTAGAATAATTCAGAGTGTCAGGGAACTCTGAAGGTCATCTAGTCCAACTCTTTACTCAAATCAGGGCTCATACAGGGAATTTTCTTGTTGACTCTTAAACACTTCTAATATGGCACACCCCACAGTCCCTTTGAGTGATTTGCTCCAGTATTTAACTAACTACTCTAATGGTATTTTTTGTTATCTTTATCAGGCTTTCCCATGTTTCAGTTTTTGCCTGTTGTGTCTTCCTATCACTATATATCTGCAAGAAGAATCTGGCTTTGTCTTTTCCCATTAGGCAGCTGCAGACAGCAGTGAGGTCTCCCCTTACCCTCTTCTTGCCCAATACTCTTCACCTCCCCTCACATGTCTCAGGCTCCAGCCTTGAGCATCACAGGGACCCTTCAGTACTGTAGTTCTGCCACATATTTGCTGCTCAGGAGCACTATTTTCTCCTGACAACATGCTGGCCCCAAAAGTATTTCTGTAGAGCTGCTGTTTGCACTGCTGGCAGTAGCTTTGTGAGCCCTGAACTCCAGACAATTTTTCACCCACTTTACTATCCACTTATTCATCCCCCTGTTTTACCAATCTGGTGAGAAGAAAACTATGTGAGGCTATGTTAAAACTATGAACTTTTTTGCAAATCATAGAATCATAGAACGGTTTGTGTTGGAAGAAACCTTAAGGATCATCAAGTTGCAACACTCTGCAAGGACACCTTTCACTACACCAGGTTGCTCAATGCCACAGACAGTCTGCCACTGAACATTTCCAGAGATGGGGCATGCACAACTTCTCTGGGCAACCTGTTCCTGTGCCTCACCACCCTCACAGGGAATAACTTCTAAATCTACACTCTCAATTTAAAGCCATTACCCCTGTCCTGTCACTCCATGTCTTTGTAAACAGTTCCTCTCTGTCTTTCTTGTAAGGCCTCTGGCTTCATGTACTGAAAGGCTGCTCTAAGATCAGCCTGGAGCCTTCTTTTGTCCAGGCTGAGCAACAGGACCCATATACAGCAGCCGCTGCCCTCTCCTTGTCCATAATACTTGTTACTTCACTATAGAATCCAATCATTTCCTTCAAGGATTTACCCTCCACAAACCCAGGCTGTTTCTTTCCAGTTACCTTTGTCTTTTGTGCCTTTATCAAAGCTTCTAAAAGGATCTGCTCTTTATTTTTCCAAGGATGGAGGTGAGACCAAATGGCCTGCAAGTTGCCAAGATCCATTATCTCCTAGTCTTTTTTTTTTTTTGAGATGGGTGCAATGTTTGCCTTTTTGTCTCTGGACCCACATTTTTCTGTATAACTGAATTAAGTACTCTCTCAATTCCCTGTCCAGTGGGTACTGCTGACATCCTATAAGCTTCAATAGAGACCTGTGAAGCCCTGAAAAGAACAAAACCATCAAGTCTGAAGTCCACAGTTGTAATTCTGTTTTGTTAAATCCTTTTAGGACCTTAAACCTCACAATCTCATGGTTGTTGCAAGCAAAGTTGTCCTTGATCTTCACATCTTCCACTACTCTTTTCATTTTGTGAACAGCAGACATCGAGTTGGTTGATCAATCACTTGCATCAAGGAATTGCCTGGAGCTGCCAGAAAACTAGATTGCTTGTGCCTGGCTGTATTTTCCTTCCATAAGATATTTTAGCATCTGTATCTACTTTAATAGATGGACAGAAATTTCAGATTTGTTGAGTTCACTACCAGTAAATAGAAGAAAACCAAATTCCACTGGTCCTTAAAAAAAGTATGAGCAATAGATTTTAAATGCCCCATATTATAGGAGAATGCAGAAAAAACACCCTGAATTCTGCTTTGTCCTCTTCTTTGCATGACTAAAACAGAATCACAAAATCATGGAATCACTAGGGTGGAAAAAACCTTTGAGATCATTTAGTCCAATCACACCTGTCCTCTACTAAACCATATCCCTGAGCATCTCATCTACCCATCTTTAAAATATATCCGGGGTCTATGACTCAACTGCCTCCCTCAGCAGCCTGTTCCAGTGTCAAATAACCCTTTTGGTGAAGAACTTTTTCCTAATGTCTAATCTAAATCTGCCCTGGCGCAGCTTAGAGTCCATTCCCCCTCATCCTATCACCTGTTGCTTGGGTGAAGAGACCAACATCCATGTCTCTGAAACCTCCTTTCAAGTAATTTTAGGTGGTGATAAGGTCCCCCCTCAGCCTCATCTTCTCCAGGCTAAACAATCCCAGTTTTGTCAGCTGCTCATAAGGTTTGCTCTCCAGCCCCTTCACCAGCCTGGTTCCCTTCTCTGGACATGCTCCAGGACCTGAATGTCTTCCTTGTAGTGAGGAGCCCAAAACAGAACACAGTACTCGAGGTGTGGACTCAGCAATGCTGAGTACAAGGGCACAACTATTTTCCCTGGACCTGCTGGCCGTGTTATTTCTGATACATGCCAGGATGCCATTGGCCTTCTTGGCCACCTGAGTACAGTGCTGGTTCGTATTCAGTTTGCAGTCAACCAACATCCCCAGCTCCTTCTCTGGCAGGCAGCTTTCTAGCCACTCTTCCCCAAACCTGTATTGCTGCACAGGGTTGTTATGTCCCAAGTGCAGGACTCTACATTTGACCTCAGTGAACCTCATAAAACTGATCTCAGCCCATCCATCGAGTGTGTTCAGATCCCTTTGAAGAGTCTTCCTATCCTCAGGCAGATCAACACTTCCTCCCATCTAAGCGTTGCCCAAAAAGTTACTGAGGGAGCATTCAATCCATTCATCGTTCATAAAGATATTGAACAGAACTGGACCCAGGACTGGGCCCTGGGGAGCACCACTGGTGACCGGCCTCTAGCTGGATTTTGTTCCATTTACCACAACTCTTTGGGCCTGGCCATCCAGCCATTTTTTTTCCCAGCAGACAGTGTCCCTGTCCTGGCCCGTGGTAGCCAGTTTCTCAAGCAGAATGATGTGACAAACAGCATCAAAGGCTTTGCTGAAGTCCAAGTACACTACATCCACAGGCCTTCCCTCATCCACTAAATGAGTCATAGAAGGTGATCAGGGTAGCTTGGCAAGACTTGCCTTTCAGAAACCCATGTTGACGGCAGCTGATCACCTGGTTGTCATGCTTGTGCTGTGTGATATCACGAAAGACATTCTGCTGCATGATCTTCCCCAGCACTGAGGACAGACTGACAGGCCTGTAGTTTCCTGCATCCTCCCTCCAACCCTTCATGTAAATGGGTGTAACATCTGCCAGCCTCCAGTCTAGTGGAACTTCCCCGGTCAGCCTGGACTGCTGGTGGGTGATGAAAAGGGGTTTGGCAAGTACATCCATCAGCTCCCTCAATACCCTTGGGTGGAACCCACCTGGTCCCATAGACTTGTGAATGCCTAATTGGCCTAGCACATCTCTAAACATTTCCTCCTGGATCGTGGGAGCTTTGTTCTACTCTTTCTCCCTGTCTTCCAACTGAATATCCAGGGAACATCTCACTTTACTATTGAAGACTAAGGCAAAGAAGAAATTAAGTAATTCTGCCTTGTTGTCATCCTTTGTCACTATTCCCTGTTCGTCCAATAAAGGCTGAAGATTGTCCCTCCTTTTGCCGTTGATGTAGCTGTAGAAAGATTTTTTATTATCTTTCACAGAATTGGCCAATCTGAGTTTTAGTTGGGCTTTAGTCCTCCTGATTTTCTCTCTACATAATCTTCCTTCATTTCTGTAGTCCTCCTGATATGTCTGCCCCTTCTTCCAAAGCTCATAGACTTTCCTCCTTTTTTCTGATGTCCACCCAACTCTCTCTGATCAGCCAAGCTGGTTTTCTCCCTCATCAGCTCCTTGTCTGGAAAACCAGGACAGCCTGTTCTTGTCACCAGGATTTCCTTCTTGAACAGCATTCATCCCTCCAGAGCTCCTTTACCCTTGAGCACTGTCTTCCATTGAACTTTATCAACCAGCCTTCTGAATAGTCTGAAGTCTGCCCTACGGAAGTCCAAGGTAGCCATTCTACTGACTTCCCTCCTCACTTCTCCTAGAACTGAGAGTTCTGTCATTTCGTGGTCACTGTGTCCTAGGCATCCTCCCACTGTCACATCTCCCAGTAGGCCATCTCTATGCACAAACAACAGGTCCGGCAGTATGCCTTCCCTAGTCATTTCATTCACCAGTTGTGGCAGGAAGTTGTCTTCCACACACTCCAGGAACCTCCTAGTCTGTATCTGCTCTGGCATATTATACTTCCAGCAGACATTTGGTAAGTTGATGTTTCCCAGAAGGATAAGGTATAACAATCATAAGGCTCCTTGCAGATGTTTGTAAAATAACTTGTCAGCCTCTTCCTCCTGGCTGAGTGGTCTTTAGCAGACTGTCATCATGCTATCTGACTTATTTCATGTTCCTTTGATCTTTACCCATAGAAACTAAACCCTGCCATCACCATCATCAAGCTTAAGGCTATCAAAACATTCCCTAACACAGAGAGTATGGTGGTTTGACCCTGGCTGGAGGCCAGATGCTTACCAAAGCTGCTTTATCACTCCCCTTTTCAGCTGGACAGGGGAGAAAATATAGGCTTAGGAGTTGTGATAAAGACAGAGAGATCATTCCACAATCAGTGTCACGGGCAAAAGAGACTCAACACAGAATAAGGAAAGAAATGGTCTCATTCATCACACTGCCTTGCACACCCAGTGACACCAGAGTTGGGTATGAAGTGCAACCAGATCTAAACGCACCTTCCACTCTCCTCTCCCTTCATAGAAGACTTCACTTTAGTCACGATTTTGCTCCCTTATTCCCCCCATTGTGACATAGGGAGGGGCAGGGAATGGGGAAATGGGAGTTTCGGTCAGCTCCTCATGAGTTTTTTTCCTTCTCAGATATGTGTGTGTGTGGGGGGGGGGGGGGGGGGACAGGGGAAAGTGTTGGGGGGCATTCCTCACACCCTTCCCCTTCTCCAACATGAGACCTTTCCCATGGGGCTTCAGCTCTTCACCAGCTGCCCCAGCGTGGCTTCCTTTTATGGGGTGGTGACCTTCAGGCCCAGACTGCTCCAGCCTGGTCCCCAACACAGTCAAAAGTCTCCCAACATGCAAGTCCCTGCTCAGACATGAGTCAGTCTCTCCACAGGCTGCAGATTTCATTGCCAGAGGCTTGCTCCAACACGCGCTTCCCACTGGATCACAGTGTCCTTCAGGTGCCTCCATCCTCTCCAGTGTGGGGTCCTCCATGGCCTGTATATGGGTTCTCTGCTCTGAGTCATCCATGGGCTTCGGGGGGGACAGCCTGCTTCATCATGGTCTTCTCCATGAGCTTCAGGGGAATGTCTCTCTGGCACCTGGAGATTCCCCCTCTTCCTTCTTCCCTTTCCTTGATGTCTGCAGAGTTTCTTACATCTTCTCACTCCCTTCTCTGGTGGCAGAAACAGTCTGCTTGTGGGTTTTTTCCTCCTAACTGTCATTCCCAGAGGCACTGTGACTGCCGCTGATGGGCTCAGCATTGGTCAGCAGCGACTCCGGCCTTGAGCCAGCTGGTGTTTGCTCTGTGGGGCCTGCAGAGAGCTTCTGGCTGCTTCTTGCAAAAGCCACCCCTCCAGCCCCCTTGCTCCACCAGAACTCAGCCACACAAAATTTCAACAGGGGGCTACCCACCTTCTCTTCTTTCTCATCTGTCATGGCTGATGAGTTTGTATCCTGCCATAGCAGCACTCCAGTCATGTGAGTCATTCCACCATGTTTCCATGATGATGATTATCATAGTCTCCATGTCCTATAATAACTTCTAGTTTGTCTTCTTTGATGCCCATGCTGCATGCATTGGTGTAGATGTACTTTGTGCAAATCTGACTAGTTTGGTAATATAGGTGTGGATTAGACACCAGAGCCATGACCAGCCAAAACCAGCTCTAAGTAAGACTGCAAGTCCTTGAGGCTCACACTCTTGGACGAGCTAGAGAGAAACATCCTGGGAGGAATCCTGCTTCACGAGAGAATTTGGCTTTGGGAAATAAACTGAATTTTGAGAAAGAAACACAAGTTTCTTTCCTTTTCATACATAAAGGGTGATAACAAAGATTTTGACGTACAATATGACCAGTGTATTCCAGACGCAGTGTTCTGGAAAGTTTTGTGGAAAATAAGCATCTATATGTGAACAATGTGGTTACTTATATGTAAGAGGAATAATTAAATGCTATTCACATTTTGTATATAGCCCAGGCAGGTAGGTGGTGTTCCTTATTTGTTCTAGCTGGGCAGTTTTTGGAAAATGGCTGAAGTAATACATGAAGTTTTAAAGTGTGTGTGTGTGTGTGTGTGTATGTGTGTGTGTGCACAATGTGCATTCCTGTGCCTGGCTTTACTCAAGGTCAGAATAGATCTAAGGTTACCACTGACCTTTGAAATTCTTTGTCTGAACCCACCTTTCTGGCCAAGCTCAAGTAAAGAAAGAGACTCTTATCCCCAGCCAAGGAGAACCACCTGTGTTTATACCTACAGGGTGAGGTTTATCTTTTATTTTTACACATTGTGCAAGGTCACTTTTGAATCTTTTGACTTTTAAAATAAAAGGGCAAAATAACACTACTCACTTGTGGAAGTAATTCACCAAATGGCAGTGCAAGCCTGCCTTTCTGAGTTCTTTGGATCACACCTTTATTTCTCCGGTGCAAAAGCAGTGGCCGGAGAAATAGGAGAAAACCAAGTTCCAGTGAGACAGTTTTACTGACAGAAGAGCCATTGCATCATTTCAACAAATGTATGTGACATATTCACAAAGAACTGCTTTCATCTGCACAGATGGTAACACCTTCCTATCACTGCTTTGCTAAAAGTTTAATTATCAGTACTCCATGCACTGCTATTCTGCTAGCCCAAGCCCCACTAGCAATCAAACCTCCTGGATGTTCTTCCTTGCAGAGTAGCACTGGAAAAAGCTTATACAGCTTGGAGTAGTTCAGTTGAAGGAGCCTTTGTGGAGAAGGTGACATGCTTCTCATGCTGCGCCTGCACGGGCCACTATGCTGGATATGAGTGCAAGCACAGTGAAAGAAAAGACATTTAAAGAAATAGTCTTTTCATGTATAAAACTTTTAGCCTCAGATAACCCCCTCAAAATCAGACTTGTGGGAGATCTGGGGAATAAGGCCAAAAGAAGAAGACTGGGGGAGAGGAGGGATTAGAGGATCCCTGAAGAAGATAAAGAAGATACCTTCTGTGTTTAAGTTAGTCACAGATTATCTGCATAGACAACAATTCCTATTATTGCTAAATAAAAATTATGTAATTTTTGTGTAAGAAAAGTAATTTTTTTTGTGTTTATGAAAATGCTGTCTTCATCCTCAAGAAAACAGTTGTGGCAAAGGAACTTATTTTTTACAGAACTAGTATAAACACACTTTTTGTTCTCATACTCCAGGCTGCTCCCAGAATGCATTAAATATATTTTTTGTTTCCTTTTCCGTCTTAGAAACATTTCTGTAGTGAAAGCATGTACTGTTATATCAACAAAAGTTTTCCTTGACTTAATGTATGAAATTTCCCTGGAAAGCATGTTTTTGAAAACAAAGGCCATAATTACATTTATGGTCACTAAGCAAACTGCCATTGTACAGAACTGTGAGCTGCAAGAACATCTAATAAGTTAAATTTTCACATGTAAGAGAACATACTGTTCCATAAGAATTATGGCAATTTTCCAGTTACCAATATCAAGACAGATAATCATGACAGTAAATGAACATAATTGTAGATCAAAGATGTTTAGGTGGCACAGAATTAACCCCACCTCCATGCTATTTGAAGGCATCTATCCTGCCAGACGGGCAATGTTCAAGTGCCAGTGCAGTTGATAGATACACAACATCAAGGGCAGGTAAAGTTCTGTGTCACAACATATATAGCAGCAGCTGATTTCAAAGCAAACAATGTTTAGAAATGCCTGCTCTTGACGGATCAGGACCGGTGACAGACATTCTCAGCAACTGCTGTTTCTGTAGATTCTCTGGACTGATGTCGTTCATTCATATATAATAGGTTTTATTAAATCTGAGAAGCTCTGGCACTCTTACTTTGTAAAACCCCTTGAGGGGGTGTTTACTGCTCAAATCAAACTTCATGGATAGTCGTGCGCTGAAAATGAGATAGTGGAGAAGTGGGTATTATTTTACTCCTATCCTTGTCTCTAGTTAAGAGTGTCCTGTCCTTTATAGAATATCTGCTGTGGTTTAGGTTAACCCTTTGGTTTTCTGTATCCGAAAAGTGCAGACAGGTGCTGCTAAGTGACATCTAAACTACTTTAATTTTGACCTGCTTCCTACTCAAGAATATTTCCTAAACTAATAATTTGCCCTGAGTTCTTTAGAATTTTATTCCTGATGTTCTTCTGCTTGCCCACCAATTTAATCCTCTACTCAGTTATCTCATGGAGGGGAACTTTTCTCACAACTTCTGTCTACACAACAGTTTCTCTACAGTGTTTGATCTAACTTGGATTTTAGCTGAGCCAGGGCCTGCCACTAGCCCTTTTCTATTGCTTAAACTCCCAGGTAATCCTGCACTACAAGAGTTAGTAAAGACCTTCCTCCCTGAGATGAAAGATCTCCTTGCTGTGCCTTCTAGCTCCTGTCCTGCTTACATCAGAAATGGCTAGGAGTAGCCCATGCTACATGCCACACTCTGAGTAGAATTTGGCAAGATTATTTAAACAGGTCCTGGCTGTCTACGCATGTCAGTAAAATCTTCACTATAAAGTTACCAGAAACAAGGAATGATGTATTGGCAAATGCCGTATTAATTCCACTAGTTCTCTGCCTAGCTTAATCAGGAGTGGTTACAGTGAAAAGTGAAGGGGGATGAGGACAGAAAGGCAATGTGGACAGCTGTAGAGTAAGGCTAATCTGAGCTAGTCCTTACCCAATTTTTATTGAGCTGAAAAACTAACCAGGACCTGTCCACCTTTGAATATAGACAGAAATCTGAAACAGTGCACAATTTAAATGATTCATGTCTAATAATAACAACTCTATAGTCTCTCTACTCTTTCTGTTAGAGTTTGTCATTTATATTTGTTTAGAAACTCATGTTCTACAATCATGTATTAAACTGAACTGACTAAAGCTACAGATTTCTGGAACTGTGGCACACTTCATGTCATTCCACATCTTGCAGGGAGAGGAGGTCACCATACTGTGAAACCTTTGTATAACATAAATTCATTGTCATGGTCCCTGTTATGACTCCTGCTAATAACAGTAAGAACTGAATTTGTAATGTTCCTTAGTACTATGTTATCCTTGCACTGAATTTACAAAGAATATGACTACAAACAATAGCCTGTGCAGCCAAATATCATACATTATGATAGGAGGGAGCAGCAGAAAAATGAGCCAACAGATTAAAAATGTGTTTAAGGGCTAACCATGTTGTATGAAAATAAATGCTCTGTTAAAGGTTATCTCTAAAGAAAGCCTCTGCTGGTTTAAGTTTTTTGTGTTGTTTTGGTTTTATTCTTTTTATTATTGTTCTATTTTATACTTAAATATGCTTTAGTTTGTAACAATGAAGAATAAATATTAAAGTTTTGGGGCACTCAAAATTTTCATCATTAAGTTTATATACTATTTAGGTCACAGACATTTCAGCTCAGTAGACTGTGGGCCTTCTGTAGACATTTGTCCTGTCCTTTAGACAAAGTTTAGTATTTATGGCTTATTTTCTGGTTTCCAAGAGATCCATCTGTTCCTTGAAACATTGGGTATTGTTTCAAAAAATAGCACAGTTGCTATGTGGCTATTCTTAAAAGGAGGAATAATTGAATGAAATAGAAAAATTAGAAGGCAGAACTTGTTCTAACACTTCGTAGCAGAATTATCTTACTTTTTGTTACTAAATTCCCAAGCCTTCTGTGGGAAAATTTTGTATGAGAAAATGTTATCAGCAAAAATGAAGTGTGACAGCAAAGAAACAGGGATATAGATTATACCTTGTAGAGCTGAGTCTAGTAGCAGGACAAAGCACATACATTAATCTGGCCAAAGACCTCGGACCTTTGTAAAACTCAAAGTCGCAATATGTTTGTTTCTGTATCACTGTGTTAAAGGATGAATGTCTTCTCTGTGAATAGATTGAGATCAGATTCAGTTGTCCCCTTAAATCCCATAATTTTCAGTGCTTCCTGCTGGACAATGGTGCCTTCCATGTGCAGGAGCTTTAAAAATGCTAAGGTGCTGCTGTGGGATCCTAACATAAAAAACCTTTTTCACTGAAAGAATCCCCAACAGACTGATGAGTTAAGTCCATTCACTTTACAGAATAACAGAATCACACAGAATGTTAGGAGCTGAAAGGGTCCTCAAAAGATCGTCTAGCCCAACTCCCCTGCCAGAGCAGGGTCACCCAGACTAAATCACATAGCAACACATCCAGGTGGAGTTTGAATGTCTCCAGAGAAGGAGACTCCACAACCTCACTGAGCAGAGAGGTTAGATCTATTCTTTTTTTAAAAGATGAAAGCAATATTTTAAAGGTATAAAAATAACAGTTCTGTTACTTATCTAAAGGACTTGAAACTCTTTGCCATCGAATTTGTATGTTTAATGAAACTAGTCCATGTACTGAATGATTGTGCTGATTTCTACCAATTTATTTCTAATTTATAGACATTTTTAAATTACATCCAGGGCCTCTTTTTATATTGTGTAACATTAAAAATTATTGTTAAAATTAAATGAGCAGCATTTTTATCTGTTCTGTTCAAACCACAGATGCTAGATTTTATTTTATTTCTTACACTGAGATTGAAATTCTATTTTAATATGCAGAACTACAGTCTAGGGACTCATAAAATGCAGAGTGTTTTCATTAGATGATGGCTCTGCACCTCTAGTTAGCAGAAAAGCTGATTCATCAAGCAGGAGTGATCAAGACACTGGGGTCTAAAAGGGAAATTGACCACAAAAGGGAAAAAAGGATGTAGCTCTTTTGCAGTACCTAATTGTTTGCTTTTGGGTTAAAATTCTTCCAGTAAAACTTTTCTTTAAATATACAGCCATTTGTTACAGATTAAGGCGATGACAAGGTTGAAGCATGTATTAGCCTTCCATTTACAGACAGTTAGTTATGGAATTTTAAAGTTGGTTTCTAAATGGTGACTCAGCCGGATGTGTCTCTTAATGCCTGTATAATATATAGGCTAAGTTTGTTTGAACAGCATATTGCTGCTAAAAATGTAGTAAGTGGATTAAGAAAAAGTCAAGTAAAGGCTACAAAAAAGTGCAGGTGCAAAACTATTCCAGCATATAGTGGGCAGCATTTTAAGAAAGTATTTTAAATATGAATTTGGTGATTTGTCTTTATTTCACAATTTACACGAACTAGCCAAGTTAAGTGGCCTGGTGAAATATTGCACTTCTCTACCAGGACGCACTGACTGGGTTCTTGAGTGTTGGTCATGGTTTGATTGGCATTTCATGGAGTGTGATGATGCAAAATAATCAGTTGGAAGTCTCTCTGGTTTAGGGTATGAGCTATACTCTTTCCTGACACACAAAATGCTACTCCTTGTGGTTTGAAACTGAAGGTGCATTTCTGCATCCCATCAGAATATCTGAGCGCGGCAAATTTAGAGAGACATCTAAAAGCATATAGGAAAGAATGCACCTCTTTTGCTGCAAAACAGGAAATGACAAAATGAGCAGAAAATCTATGCAAATAAAAATTTTCCATGCAGAATGATGTGTTTGCATTGTATCTCTTTGCATTCAATTTGTGTTAGCTCTTAAATTTTCCTTGTAAAGTTCTATATGCTTCTGAGTACTTTTGTTCATTCCAGTAGCCATCACAAAGTTCTGTTTCAAGCACAACCTCTAAAGAGCTTCTCAGAGTAACATTTGTGTTTAACACTCCAACAAATATTTCTCCAGATTGCTTGTGCTGCTGCAAAGGGGTATAATCGAACTTCAAGGCAAAGCTGACACTCACCTGTGATTCATTTTATCCAGAAATAGATAGAAGCCTGTTTTAGATAGACTGGTTATGTTGTCCATAGCAGGGAGCACTGCAATATCCAGAATTATGTCTATGGTAAACTTATATCCATCAGTGAGGAATCTGGTTTCATCTGGGCAGTCCACAGGGCAAACAAGTGCTCTGTCATCCTCTGGCAGTTTTGTTATATTGGTGGATGCCAAGACCCTTAATTCATGTGCTTGAGGTGGATGTATAAATGATGACAACATATAAACCCCTATACTCAGAATTTCCTCTTCAAGGTGGTTTGCCTTATTTTTTGCATATATTTTCGAAGGTAATGAAAAATAATTATTAACATTTCCATTTATTTATTCTTTTTTGCTCAGTAAATTGTATGAATACATAGTGCACCATCAAATGAGGCTACACATGTCCAGACCTGCAGTTTCCTGCAGCAATTTATCAGCAATGATATTTTAATTGATCCCTACAGTATTAGCCAATTTAGGAAAATATCAGCAAGGCAAGAGCATTTGGAAATCCTTTGAAGTAAAGAAATCTGTGTTCATATTCTCCCCTTCTGCATCTATTTGTTTATAAATGAAAAGATATGCTATCTCTCCCACTTCCTGCCTGCATGGCAATACATTCCCTTAATTTTTTCCGCTGCTTCAAAATTATAAGATAAATGATAATTCTAATCTGTTATACTTCTTTTTTTTTAAAGGAAGAAAACCAAATGAATCTCTGAGCTGGGGCCTTGAGAAATACTACAAGCTATTGGCCTGAGAACAGTTCAATGCTCCTGAATGAAAAGTGTATTAAAGAATGAAATAATTTAAGTTCATCCATTGTTCTCTAAAGCCTGTATAGTGGTGCCCATTGATTTCCATATCTTTGGGACAAACTCCACAGACGCATTTTAAAATCCTTGACTATTTCTTTTTCTTACAGGAAGAAAAAAACCCCCAAAATCCAGAAAAATCAACCAACAAGACAGACATTTGTTAGCTCCTTCTTATTCAGTTAAATCTGTTTTCCCGAATAAGGTATAAAAAAATAGAATCTGCTCCTTGTTATATTTCTTTTAACTTGAATGGCTTGAAAAAATCCTTTGCTTGCAAAATTGTAGAGGTTCAGAAATAGGCCTTAGATAATAACAGACTGAGTACGTGATCCCATGTGACTACAAGAAATAACCACTGATGAGAATTAATTTTTTTAAGAATACTATTACTGCCTATGCTTTTTGTCAAATGAAAATATTTGAGTTGCTGCAAACCAAAATATTTGTTTCAGCAGTTAGTCTGCAAGTATTATAAAACTAGCATTTCGTACTAAGATAATTTTTTAGCATTTCAAAGTTTAAAAATAATATTTATAAGCATAAAATACAGAAAAACTGAGACTTGGTTTCTTAAAGATTTTCTGTTGCTCAACATTGACTTTTTAAGAATTTCTCTCAGTGTCGTGGCATTTTTTAGCCATATCAATGTTGTGGATGGTGAGATAAGAGGGATGCACTTCACTCTTAAGAGAAAGGCACAAATATATTTATTGATATAAAACAAAGGGTGTAATGGTGTTTGATAATAAACATGACAGTGATTAAGGTTTGATGGTAAGGTAATCTTGCTTATTTAGTGCATAGAGAACAGGGTCAGATGAAACTGTCAGGGAGACCCTCCTGTTGAGTCACGAGGTTCAGAAAGGACTTCCTTGCTTTGTAAACTTCTCAGAGAGGAGCCTAGGTGCAGCTGGATCCACTCTTAGTCTCAGACTTGGTCAATGGTTTATGTCTAAAGGATTGTATATACACAATCAATCCTTTCTATTTCTTAGCCAAGATCACAAAGTGTAGTGCACTTATTCCCAATTCCTCTACAGAGGATCTGTTGTGGATCTGTTGCAGCAAAGATTCTCTCGACCTTGAGAAGTAACCTTGAGAGGTGTCCCATTCAAGGGGAGATCCTGACGTGCAGCCTGCTATTGTTTCAGGAGAGCTCAAAGGGCTCTCGGGCTGCCCACTATTTATGGAGTAAGATGTTTGGCTCATAGTCATATTTACACACCACCCACGGGTGCCAGTGGACACTGAGCAGTGCTGTGTCCTGGTGGGCACATTAGCACAGACAGCCCTCGTCTACTGTATTGTTTGTTATCTGTCTTCCTGAAATCACCATGAGGCGAATGCAGGCATCATGCCCATCACCAATGGTTATTAATTAATCCAGATTTACAGGAAAAACTCTGGCAAAGGTGGGGGCAGGGCGGGAAGCATACAGTCCCAATGAATGAAGGCAGTTACTCTTCATCCAGTAAGCGTTTAGCACTGAGGCCCTCCCAGCTCTTGGTTGGTCACATTTTCTTTTCAAGGTATGAGTACAAATACTACCTTACTGTTGAAGATGCTTAATCCCTGAAGGGTAACCAACTGAACATACATATTTGCGAGTGACTGAGCATAAAGTTTTCAAGGAAGATTTCCTACTCTTAAAAAAACGGGTTTTGGCAGTTTTTGTATCAGAGCTGTGGTGAGCAGATGGCTTCATCCAGCAAACAGTGAAAATGCTGTAAACACACAACAAAATCTGATCTTTTCTTGCAGTAAGTCTTGTGCAGGAAACTGAAGGATCTATTAAGGAGTCAGTGAGGTTATGTAAGCAGAAATCAGAGGAGCCTGGAGTCTATTTCTTATGGGAATTACAAGAATGCATTGCACCACATTTCAGGCACCAACATTCTGCTGCTGTTCCTCCTTTATGCTGCTCAGAACCTGCTCATAACAAGGTCACTCCTCAGAAAGGACTTCAAGACTTTTGGTATTTCTAGCATAAAGCAAAGGAGTGGCTTGGTGAAGAGTGATTTTTCACTGCTCATACCATTTTCAAAGTCTCCAGAGTGACTTCAGGTCTTTGTATGTCTAAGAAGGAACAAGGCAATGTGGGGAATCTGTAATTCTTGATCTGTGTTTAGGTCCCAGGTGCATCCAGATGGTAGACTGGGGGGATGGCTGCTGCTGACCACACTGACATGGGTGTTGCAGGCAGTAAGGAGAGCTGATGTGACTGGGGGACAGCTGAGCCCAACCTTGACAGTTGGCCACAATCCCCAGGCCATTGAGCTGAGCTAACTGAAGAAGTTTTCATTAATCTCATGTAGAAGCCAGTGATCAAAAAATGTTATTTACTACATTTCTTACATCACTGATACACTTTTTTAGTTGTGTTTTTTTTCCTTTTCCCCTCCTGACAATTGGTATTTGTGTTAAAGCACTTGTTTACACAGTGTTATCAGTGCCCTTGGTATGAAATGGAAAAGAAAAGAAAAAAATCTTTGCTTTTTATTGTAAACCATGTAGGTGATCATTAATTAATTTTGATGACTAGGAGATCAACTGCAGAATACTAGCTTTTACCAGTCAAAAAGCAAGGGGACAAACACAATAAAAAATCAAGGATAACGTATCATTAAAGGCACTTTGTTGGTTTAGCTGACAAATGTAATTTGATTTCAATTATTTATGGTGGTACTACTTTCAGCAGTAGACTCATCAATGCTCTGTTGTACAATTTGCAAAAATAAAGCAATGCATCACATTTAAAACTAATTGCACTAAATTTGATACTTCACATATATATAGTGATATATGTGTACCACTAATGAATATAACGTGTGACCATGAAATGGTAGAGTTCAAGATCCTCAGGGCAGCAAGCAGGTGCACAGCAAACTCACTACCCTGTACATCAGGAGAACAGACTTTGGCTTCTTCAGGGAACTGTGTGGTAGAGTACAATGGGACAAAACTCTGAAGGGAGGAGGAGCTCAATAAGTATTCAAGGATCACCTACTCCAAGCACAGGAGCAATGCATCCCAACAAAGAGGAAGTCAAGGCAAAAACACCGTGAGGCCTGCATGGATGAAAAGGAGCTCCTGGAAAAAGTTGAAACACAAAAAGGTAGCCTACAGAGGGTGGAAGCAAGGGCAGGTAGCCTGGGAGGAATACAGAGAAATTGTCCAAGCTGCCAGAAATCAGGTTAGGAAAACTTAAGCCCTGATAGAATGATGTCTGGCCAGGAATATCAAGGGCAACAAGAAAAGTTTCTATATGTACATCTGTGATAAAAGGAATATAAGGGAAATTTGGTTCCACTCCAGAATGAAACACAAGACCTGGTTACCTGAGATATGGAGAAGGTTGAAGTATCCCATGAATTTTTCACTTCTGTTGTTCCTGGCAAGTTATCTAGTCACATTTCCCAAGCTGCAGAAGTTAAAGGCAGTGACTGGGAGAATGAACTGCCCATTGTAGGCTAAGGTCAGGTTTAAGACTATCTAAGGAACCTGAAGGTGCACAAGTTCATGGGACTTGATGAGATACATCCACAGGTCCTGCAGGGATTGGCATATCAAATTGCTAAGCTACTATACATTGCATTTAAAAAGTCACAAGTACTGAAATCCCCACTGAGTAGAGAAGAGGAAACATAAACCTCCTTTTCCAAGAATGGAAAAAAAGAAGACCCAGGGACCTACAGGTCAGTCAATCTCACCCCACTCCCTGACAAGATCATGGAGCAGATCTTCCTGGAAACTCTGCTAAGGCATATGGAAAATAAGGTGATTTGTGACAGCCAACATGGCTTCACTGGGAGCAAACCATGCCTCAAAAATTTGAAGCCATTCTACATTCTGAAGGGTTACAGCTGTAGTAGAAAAGGGAAGAGCATATGATACAATCTACCTGGACTTGCACAAAGCATTTGACATTGTCTGACACAAACCCCTTGTCTCTAAATTGGAGTGGCATGTATTTGATGGATGGCCCACACAGTGGTTATAATATTTGCTGTATGGTCATGCTTAAAAGAGTAGCAATCAATGCTTAATGTCCAGATGGAGATCAGTGATGAGGTTAGTATCAGGGCCGGCAGGATCTTTAACATCTTTGTTGGCAACATGGACAGTTGGATGACCACACTAGGCTGTGCGGTACAGTGAATGTGCTGGAGAGAAGGCATGCCATCCACAGGGAAGTTGACAGGCTTGAGAGTTTGGCTTGTGAGAACCACAGAAAGTACAAGGTGTCCTGACTTCAGCTAGGATAGTGTTTATTTTCTTCCTAGTAGCTGGTGTAGTGCTGTGTTTAGGAGTCAGGATGAGAGCAGTGCTGATAACACATGGATGTTTTTAGTTGTTGCCAAGCAGTCAAGCAAGTCAAGGACTTTCAGCTTTTCATGCTGACCCCTATGACTGTTATTTCTCTCTTCCTTTGCTGTGCCAGTAAGCTAACCTTACCACAGCCCATGACGTTTCCCTTGGTTTTGATTATTTTTTTCTTCTCCCCCTGTCCCAGAGAGAGTGGTTATGTGGTGCTTAGCTGCTGGCTGGGGCACAACCACAGAAGAAGGCCAAGGGCAAAGTACAGTACTGAGGTTGGAGCAATCTCAAGCACAGCTACAGGCTGAGCAGAGAATGGACTGAGAGAAGCCCTGAGGAGAAGGGAATGGGCATGTTGGTTGATGGAAGGCTTAGCATGAGAAAGCAATGTGCACTTGCAGCACAGAAAGCCAACTGTACCCTGGGCTGCATTGAGAGAAGCATGACCAGCAAGTCAAGGGAGGCAATTCTGTCCCTTTGTTCTGCTTTCATGAGACCTCACCTCACCTGGAGTACTGTGTCCAGCTCTGTAGCTTCTGACATAAGAAAGACATGGAGCTGTTGCAGCAAGGCCAGAGGAGGCTCCAAAGCTGATCAGAGGGATGGAGCACCTCTGCTGTGAAGACAGGCTGAGAGAGTTGGGCTTGTTCTGCCTGGGGAAGAGAAGGCTCTGGGGGACCTTGTAGCAGCAGCTTTCCAGTATGTAAAGGTATCCTATAAGAAATATGTTGAGAGACTGTTTAGAAGGGCAGGGAGTGGTAAGACAAGAGGTAATGGCCTTAAACTGAAGGAGGAGAGATTTAGATTAGACTTTATGAAGAAAATCTTTACAGTGAGGTTGGTGAGGCTGTGGCACAGGCTGCCCAGAGCAGCTGTGGCTGCCCCCTCCCTGGCAGTGTTCAAGGCCAGGTTGGATGGGGCTCTGGGCAACCTAGCCTAGTGGAGGGTGTCCCTGCCCATGGCAGGGAGAGTGGAACTAGATGGGCTTTGAGGTTCCTTCCAAGAAAAAACATTCTGTGATTCTGTGATTTTATGATTACCTGTGGAATAATAAAGTACACTGTTCAGAGTTGAATTTTCTGGTGGGTTTTATGTAAGTTTGTTTATTTTGGTGGGCTTTGTGTTCTGTGGATTTTTTTGTTGTTGTTGTTTGTTTGTTTATAAATATATTTTGCAATTTTTACACAGCCTTTCTGCTATACTCTAGCATTATTTTTCTTTTTTGTTGTTTTTCCTACCTCAAAACCTGAAATTAATGGGTAAAAGCCTTCTGAGGGCTCTTTGTGGGTGGAGTTAAGTCACTGTAGATCACATTTTCCATTTGGTTTTGCTGTTCCTAAGCACTTAAAAGCCTTCAGTATCTTACCTTTTTCCACTAGGCAGCAGAAACTAATAAATCTGAATTAAAAATCTGTGAGGAACAATGCTTAATATACAGAACTATGAATGCGCAAACACTAAATTTGTGCATATATCAGATAATTGAACCAGGAGACAACAGGGACTGGAAAAAAATTAGGCATTTAGATGTAAGTAACTTAATATATCTTTGGAAAGCAGGGGTCCAGTGGTCAGTGAGTAACCATATGCTAATAGACTGGGGAAATAATAGTTTAACTCTAGGAAGCATATTTTGGAGGTCAATGCCTATTAGAGCTCCACAACATACCATGCAAACTTGTAGTTCTTAGTCTTCTTTAATCATCTTCTTCCATTTACCTGGAACCACAGATATTTCTCTTTTCTTAGGTATAATTTGCAGGGTCTTACATATTGTTTAGAGTAGCTGTTAGGAAACATATTATTTACAGCATCTCATTCTCACTCTTTTATATTACAAAACTAATTTGAAAGGTTCCACTTTCTGAAACGAGGAGTAGGATCTGGAGTGACTAGCCATCAAAACATAGGCAGGAGGCACTGAAATTATTTATGACCTCTCAGCCAGGGGCTACAGGGGCCAATTTTTATGCCTACAGGACTCTAAATGTTACCAAAAGGATACTTTTTTTCTTCAGGATTGTTATGCAGGCAGTAGCCCTTGCTGGTAAATAAATAAATAAATAAATAAATAAATAAGAGGGGAATTAGAAATTAGTTATATCCAAAACTCTCATACTAACCAAGGTGAGACTCGCTAATAATCAACAGCATAAGTTTTACACGAATGATGCTGTAGGTGCTGCCTTTCAGTGAAGTGTTTTGGCAGATATTTTCACATCTAAAAGTGCTGCTGATTGAGATCTCTAGGACAAAATCTGCATGACTTGGAAATCAGTATGAAACATATGGAGCACAGTGTTTCCAAATATTGACTAGATAAAAATAAATGTTTTGTTCAGCTGCAGTTTTAGACATCTAGAAAAATCAAATATATTTTGAAAATAATGAAAGACAATAGTGCAGGACCATATGTTTCACACTTCAGAATCCATGTTCTAAAACAAATGCACTACAGATTATGTTTTTTTTTCTGAAGAAACAGAAAAGATTCAAGAGTGTTTTGATAAAAAGTCATTATTGTGGCAAAAGCAAAGCACAAGAATTTGGGGACAAAGAATATTGTATGGTTTGATGGATATATTAAAGAGGAAATTCAGACTAATCTGACTAATTTGTCCCCTTGATCTATATTATCAAAATTTCACAGGCGTTCTCTGCACCATACAGAGCACTGAAATAGCTCCCAACATGCTTTTGTAGCTGTCTCAGAAAAGAAGCACAGCCACCTTATTGCTACTCAACACATGTAAGGCTTGGAATGAGTAAAGAAAGCAGCTAAATCAAACACTTAGCTGGAGAAAAGGCAAAGAAAGAAAAGAATGAAAAAGAATCCAATTATTTTATGTTTGCTTTGCTAAATGGTTTTTCTGTCAAGGATTTTGGAGAAGAAACCCTTCCTTTTTAACTTGTTTGTCCCTATTCTATAAAGCTTGGAGCAGCCAGTACCATGTGAATAGCTATACATTGCTGCTGAGACTTCTGCCAACACTAATTAACCTCCGCCTACAAATATCAACAAAGTACAGCCTAGGTTTTGTCTGCATGTGATTTTAAAAAACAACAATAAAAGAAATCCAAACAAACCTTTTCCAATTGTCTTGCAGTTGTTAATTGTTCAGTTTCTTTCCCTGGAAATGATCATCCAGCTGAGGAAATTGTTCCCTACCTCAGTCTCCTAAAATGTGTCAGCACTTACTGTTGACGTGAAATCCCAGACGCAGATGTAGTTCAAAGGGGAGGAGTGCTACAGCCCTCAGGCTTTGTTGAAATCTTTTGGATCCAGCAATGTATTGTAAACACCCCACCAAACCTCAAAAGGATATGGAGGATGCTCAACACCTCTCTGTTAAGACAGATTACTTCAAAATCTCATTTTTGGACCATCAGTGTACCTCAGGGCAGGCAAAGCACACTGAGATGCCATGAGTGATAGGGGAACTCCTTTACATGCAAAGGTTTGGTTGTGGTGCAAAATCTAGGAATATGGCTGGGAAAATATTTGTTTCAGAGCACATTATCCAAGATTTGGGCAAGGTACATAAGCATCCCTGGGACTGCAGCACCTGGGATCTGGAGGAAAAATGGGCTACACAGGCGGTACTGCTGAAACCAAGGTCGGCCTACACTGGCTGTATCACCAGTGCTTCTGGAAACTCCATAGGAAAGAGCTCCTCATTAAATCTGGCCAACACAGAGAGCTCTTCTTCTGTGCTGAGATCCTCTTTTGTTAATCCAATGTTCCTACTCTGAAAGATTCAACTTCTAACTCTTGTCTTTTTTTTTGTTTTTTTTTTTTCTTTAGGTGTCACTGAAATGACCAAATGAGGATGATGGAGTGTTGTGAATGTGGTTCAGTGTTAAAGATGGACAGCAAGGCATTCTTTTCCTTTAAAATGACTGCTCATTAATGTGCAGCTATCTTAAGACATATCTTATCTTAATTAACTCTGGGAAAAATAAAATGCAATTTTAGCTGATTTAGCTTCATTTTCAGAATTATTTCAGAGGTTGTTGGAGATACGTGTGTAAGAAAAAAAAGATATCACACATACTTCTGTATTCTTAGATCTGTACCAAAACCTTACTTTTGTTGTGGTTTTTCTGTTTGTTTGGTTGTTTTTTTTCTTTGCTCTGTATTTCTCAGTCTCCAAGATATGCAGATGTTTCTTGAGTGAGGTATAAATGATCTCTGCAGGGCAATCTTTCTGGAAAGATTTAGTTGCATACTCACATTTAACTTTCTCTCTATGGATATTTTTCCCAAAATGTTTTTTTCAGTCACATCACACTCACCAGAATTTATTTGTCCTATAGTAACTGTGTCCATACAGTGTAGTTGTTAAGATGAATTCAAGGGATGGCTTCATCTGCTTCCCCCTAATTTGGAGTTTCTAATGACCCCCTAAGTGTGGCTAGGTAGGGTCATATCACAGCATGTAAATAAAAGATTTTGATGGCTGTTGAAGTGCTTAATAAAATGTGTGGTTTTTCCTGTGTGATTTTTTCCTGATCTAATCATGCATTTCTCAGAAATCTATAGCTTGACAGCTGTACCTTGTGCCTCTTACGGAGCAGATTAATACTATCTGGTTCATTACGAGCTTTCATTTGACACTGGAGGCAGCAGAGGCTGATTACTTTTAAGTGCAGCATCAAGCTTTATATTAGATGCAGCTTGAATGTAGGTTTTCTCTGCGGGTTAGCAACAAATAAGGATAATTACATCAGGGCTTTATGTATAAACACCATTCAAAACAAATAACACTGACAAACATAACACAGCTTCTCTCACCTGAGAACCAGAGTCAGACTTTGGCCAAATAGAACATGTCTTACAGGTTTTATGTAGTTCTATTCCAAGGAAATAGTTCCTTACTACAACTATGTGACTGAGGGTGGCATCAAAAAGATCAGCTGCTTGGCCCGTGCTAGATGTTTGCTTAAATACTTTGCTGAATTGGGGAATGAATGTCCCTGAGACATTCTGTGGAGCTTCTGAATCCCAGAACAGCCCTAAATAAATCTACTCATTTAGAGAGACTTTTCTTTTAATACTGTACAGTATATAGCATTAGACTTGACATTTTTATATATACATTATTGCTGAGATACAGTTGCTGTGGGAGGTGTAATTTAGAATTTTCCAACCCTTGCACATTTAAAAATCTCTGTCACAGCATTATATTAATATGTTTATAGTTAGATTTCCTTATTTTTTATTCTGAGAGTTGTACTGTGTATCACTTTTATAGATCTCTGTAATATATCTAATTAACTCTATCCTTGATATCCATTTATTTGGCCTGTGTGGTGAGGAATGAGTTTTACCCTTAAGGATCAGATATCTAATTAAATTGTTTAATTTAAGTTTTATTAATTTTCTTAATTCATTCTCTTCAGAATAAAAATACGAAACCAACAATATGTGCTCATAGCAATACTTTTCAGTAAAATATTGAAGTAGTCATTTTCTTATCAGGACTTGGATTATTAACCAGGTACTTTCTTTCCTTTTACTTTACATACTGAGGCAATGGAGCTGTTCATATTTAAAAAAAACCCCAAAGAGTCTGCATCCATCACGTCTTAGAATAACCTTCAGACACATGGTGTACTGCATAAATAATGATGCCATCAAGGCTTATGTTGAGGCACAACGCAAACAGTTAAGGTATATTTGACTTGACCAAACAAATGAACAAGAAGACAAATGATATTAAATAAAGGTGCATTTTTTCATGTCTGTGGTGGCCACAGCCACTGACTTTCTAAGGAGAGAAATTGGATCAATACAATCAGAGTATTAAATATTTAATAACAACTTAAAACACTTAGATATTGTCACAGACAGACTGGGCTCAAGCAGCAGCTTAATCAGTAGATGAGAAGATTGACCGCCCTGCAGAAATGGTGGTCCTGACTGGTATTCCTAGCAGTACCAGATCTTTTGTGAGGGGCCAGGAGGGCAGTTCAACCCCCAGCACCAGTCATGAGTGAAGTAGTCTGAGGAGGCAAATGTTACTGGTGCTGTGGGACTGAATGATCAAGGCTGCTTGTGTGTGGTGGACTTGCAGCAAGGTTCTGACAACACCCCTGAGCACTGCATTAGTTTTATTGGTCTAAAGGACAGATGTGAGACATAGATCCACAACCAGATCTAAAAGAAAACATTTTAGTGGAGATGTGATTCTTCTAAAATCAATGCCATTGATAAGAGTTTCCATTTACTCCTCCGTGACTCTTTTCCCTGCTGTTTATTTATGGTATGTGGTATGTTGTTAAGTGACCAGTGGAGCTGAGCAGCCCACATGCAATGGGCATTCATAGCCAGTATGTTCTATTGTGGTGTTCTTAAAAAAGAGACTTGCTGCAGGGCAAAATACCCATATTACTACTGTTTGGGTTTTTTTTTACTCTTTTGCAGGAGGCATCAAATGAATTTGAGTGTGGAACTTGGAATCCTGTTCACTGCTTTTTATATATGGTGCTCTTAAGAAAGATTCTCTACAAGCAGAGGTAGGTAAAATATTTTAATATCTTGACTTTACCTAAATGACATGTGGGCACAGCACTGCACTAGTGGCTTCATGAACAGGGCAGGCTCAAAACCAGGACAAGGTGGTAATAAACCCCAAATGCATGCCAAGAATCATAGAATCACAAAACTTTGTATGAAATAAAAAGACCTGAAGTGTTACCCAGTCCTGTGCCCTGCTCAAAACAGGGCTAATGAGAGTAGGTTGCTCAGGTCTATGTCCAGCTGAGGTTGGAACTTTCCCACAGCCTCTCTGAGCCACATACGCTTGTTTATTCAGTGTCATGGTGAAAAAGGGATCCTAATGTTAAAACAGCATTTCCTCTGTTAGGGATTGTGCTTTTTGCCTCCTGACCCTACAGCAGTGAGGTCTCCCCTTTGCCTCCTCTTCCCCTGGATAAACCATCCTGGCAGCCTCTACTTCCCTTGTCCATCCCATGTTCTAGCCCTGACTTTCATGGGCACCCTCCACTGGGGTCATTGCTGTACATCAGGGCCTGTCCTGCACTGGGATCCCAAATCTGAAGCCTGCATTCTCTGTGCCATTTCTGGCCTTGAGAAAGTGAACCATGTATTGAAGCATGAATGGACACAGCATGAAATGCACCTTTTGCAAACAAGTTCCAGTTTTGCAGTCCTTAATTAAACAGATAAGGATTTGGGGAAAAGTTCATCAACCTCTTTAAGGACTTTCAAGCCCTTCTTTTCTATTAGGCAAAGCAGCTATCAATGCCCTTTGATGTACAGACTTTAAATATATAGATGTTAAAACCCTGTTCTGTTGTCTTTGTGCTGCATACTTGAAGCCAAAGGTTTTGACCATCCAGGAAGGTCATGCCCTTCAACAAACCACATTGTGTCATATCTCTATGAAATAAGATTTACTCAGGATTTTATACCTGTGTTTTAGCACCTCCTCTTAGCCTGCCTGAGTTATTCTAAATCACAGAGCCGCAACACAGCCTTGAGCTCTGTCAAACAATTAATATGTTTTGGTGGGCTGACTTTTGGTATTCATGAAGATCAGACTGAGAACTGATGCCTTCAGGCCAAATTAGCAGTTGTACGAAGTAGTTTCCTTATATTTAGGTGAAAAGTATATATTTTAATGAACTTCGCTGTCATCTAGACGTCACTTTTTCCTCTGCTGAGTACAACATGGACTGGCATGGGTATTTTGACTTCTACACCACAACCAAAATAGTCTGCCACAACAAGAGTAGGTTTCTCAGTTATGATATTTTGACCAGAAGGTATGCCAAAACAAGTGAACAAAATAATTTTCTGCAAAAGTTTTGAAATTAAATTAACAGAACATTACATTTATGGCAGAGCATGTATAGTTATATTACCCCTCCCAATGTTTAATTTGTTAACTAATAGACATTATATTATTATATATTGTTATGTTATGTTATGTTATGTTATGTTATGTTATGTTATGTTATGTTATGTTATATATTTTGTTTCCCAGGCTTCTAACTCAACGTGTACGTTCCTTGAACAAATCTCTTTGTAGCTCATTTATTGAATCTGCTCCAATCATCTCAGCAGCTAATAGAGGTGGTGGTGGGAGGAAACTTAAACTTGTTTACATCTCTTTCTGCAAAGTAGTGACAGAATAATTGAATCTAAGAAATGTTTACTTTCCAAAGTTCACCAAAACTTAAATTCCTAAAGATGTCTAAAACTAGAAAATTTTTCAATGTCTCTTGGCTCAGAGCCTTGTTTAACACCGAGAACCAGAGTATGCTAGACAAGATGCTCTCTCATTCCAGTCAGCTGTCAAGCTCCTCTAATGAGAATAATATAGAATGATGCCAAAGTTTTTCGTTGTCCACACATATCATCTACATATATTTATGGGTGATCCATTACCAATATATTCATGAATTAATTTTTTTTTTTTTCTGTTTGCTCTTCTGTTCTTTGGCTGAATCACTAAGACCAGGACATACCCAGAATGCTGCTCCCATTGACCTCAGTGGATGTAATTTCTTCATCTGCTTGTAAACTGACCCCACACTTCCAGTAAACAAGCAATAAACCAGGATAAATGTGAACTTGAAAGGGCCATTCTACTTCTGTTATATAAACAAGGAAAGTAGGAGCTCTGGAGCTATTCCACCATGTTGTGGTTTTGTGTGGCTGGGTTCTGGTGGAGCAGTGGGGCTGGAGGGGTGGCTTTTTCATGAAACAGCCAGAAGTCCTCCGCAGGCCTCACAGAGTAAACACCAACCAGCTCAAGGCCAGAGTTGCTGCTGACCAAGGCTGAGCCCATCAGCGATGGTCACAGCACCTCTGGGAATCACATTTAGGAGAAAAAAACTGCAAGCAGCTGCTTTTTGCCACCAAAGGGAATGAGAAGATGTAAGAAACCATGCAGACACCAAGGCCAGTGAAGGGACAAGACCCAGCCTGGAGCCCATGTTGATGCACCACGCTGGAGCAGGTGGAGATATACAGAAGATGTTGTGACCCATGTTGGAGCAAGCCTCTGCCAGCACTTGCAGCCCGTGGAAAGAGTTAGAGACAGAGATGAGTGAGAGAGAGACACACACACCAGAGCAGGTTTGCTGGCGGGAGGCTTGTGACCCATGCTGGGGGACCAGGCCGGAGCAGTCTGGGCCTGAGACACTGAGAGACATTCTGTGATTTGTGACTGTACCCCACAGAAGTGACCCACGGTGGAGCAGCTGGTGAAGAGCTGAAGCCCCGTCAGAAGGGACTCATGTTGGAGAAGTTCATGGATGACTGTCATCTGTGGGTGAGACCCCACACTGCAGCAGGGGAAGGGTGTGAGGTATGACCCCCCTCTCCTAGATAAAAAG
Organism: Gallinula chloropus; assembly: GCF_964237585.1. Classification (NCBI taxonomy): domain Eukaryota; kingdom Metazoa; phylum Chordata; class Aves; order Gruiformes; family Rallidae; genus Gallinula; species Gallinula chloropus. The sequence goes on along the minus strand of NC_140089.1, from coordinate 15,542,657 downwards.
GAAAGCAATTTGCGAGGAACTGACGGAAAACCCTGTTCCCCCATTCCCTGCCTCCTCCTTTGCCACAATGGGGAGGAAAAAGGGAGCAAAACTATGAATAAAGTGAAGTCTGCTAAGAAGAGATGGTTGGGGGAAGGTGCTTTAAGATCTGGTTATGCTTCTCATTACTCGACTCTGGTGTCACTGGGTGTGCAGGGCAGTGTCAGAAATTAGAGTTTCTTTCCTTTATTCTGTGTTGAGTCTGTTTTGCCAGTGACACTGATTGCAGAATGATCTCTCTCTGTCCTTATCTCGATCCCGAAGCCTGTCAATATCTATTTTCTCCCCTGCCCAGCTGAAAAGAGGAGCAATAGTGTGGCTTTGGTGGGCATCTGGCCTCCAGCCAGGGTCCAACCACCACACACAGTAAGTAACATTAGCAGTGTGTGCAATTGGATGTTTACAGGTATTACCTGTTTGCCTTTTCACCAGTCACTATTAGACTGTGAATTCCCAGGAGTGTGGCAAATCCAATCACATATTAGATGTTTATATGGAAAGCCTTTTTTTTTTTTTTTTTTTTTTAAATCTTGGGATTTCTAAGCTCAGATTCATTCAAATGGATTTTTTTTTTTGTACTTTGAGAGTTAATACAGTGAAGATAGAAAATTGTGGAATGATGTTATTTGTAAACATGCTAACAAGGAAATACTTGATTGTTGCTATATTTAATTAATTTTTAATACTGGCTACTGTTCAGTGTCCCTGCTGCTTAAATATCACAAAAAATAACCTCTTCTTCACTGAGTAGCTTTGAAAGACCATCACAGAAATGTTCATCTCAGAAATGTACATCAAGACAGGGCACAAATATGCAATTGTGGAAATTCCAGCCATGGAGACATAATGTTGCTCAGCCCTGAAACTATTTCAGGATGGTGGGGTTAGGGTGAGACAGGCTCTGGGCATTCAGACCAATGTGCAAAAACCTCTCATGATGTTCCAGTGATTCTCCCCAAAAGACAACCGTGAGAAAGCACCAAAGATATTTGGATACTTAGTATGCCTTCTAATCTGTGAATGGTACAGGTTTATATCATTTTTGAATAACCATTTCTTTTAAATTATTCTTCTTCTTATATCAAGATAGCTTTCCTTATTTACTGTCTCCTCTTTTTTCCGTCTATCTGTCTATTTCTGGAGTGTTGATACACAAAAATGACTGCAGTGTTTTATATCTGCCCAAAACATGTTTTATAATATCATGTATTTTTAAAAGTAAAAATGTAATCTTGCTCACTCAGTTATATTTTTCCCTCTGTAATTTAAACAAGTACATGCAGAATATGTATAATGTATAATTTTCCAGCAGGAAACTCAGACTTTTTGTTAGCTTGCTATATATCCTTTACATACAAAATGTAGGAAGATTTTAAAGACATTTTGTCTTCATTTTTTTCCAACACATGCCTTTTTAGTTTAAAGCGAAAAAAAATTATAAATGATGAAGTGCAAGTCTTACTAAAGGTAAAGAACAGAGTCAGAATAAGAAATTCCTGCTGCTTGATTATACAAAATGCAGTACAATTAGATTTGGTTCCTTCCTGGTTTAATTTAGTTTATCCCCTTAGGAGAGATCCATTCACCATATTTAATTTAGCTGTAATACACTGTAGTAAATATTTTCCAAAAACGAAAGCTTAATAAGTTGAAGACATGCATCACAAGCTTCCTATTTTCTACCTTACCTTTTCAAAAGCTTTTTTATTTTGATTCCATTAAAACATTTTAAGGTGGAAGTCAGACCTCCAGAAATGTTCTTGGTTTTGCATCCTTAGTGAAGATTTTGCTTATCAGCTGAGGGATAATCCTGATCCTATTGAAATTACAGGACTTTCTCCCCAGAGCAGCCCCTAGCTCCACAATCATCACTGACAGGGCTCTGCCTGCCCAGGGCAGGGCTGAAGAGCCCCAAGTACTATGGCCCTATTGCCTCCCCTCCCCTCCTACCCAGGTCCCTCTGGGAGGTAACCATGAACTTGTGCCTGCTGACTGCACCTCTCAGAGCAACCTCCAGCTGATATTTCTCTAAGCCTGTGGGAGTACAGTTAGGTCTAGGCTGTGGGCAGATGTTCTGGCTGCAACGTGTTCCCAGAATGGACACGGAGTAGAGGAAGAATGACCGCTGTCTTCACTACCTTCACTACCTACATGCAAGAAACCTGTACCGAAAGTCCCACTTGTGACTTCTTCATCTCTGTGACATAAAACATGGATGTCACCCACAAGCATTAAGAACCTCAAAAAAGTAAGATTTGAAAGCTATGAGATTCTAAGAAAGGATTTACTTTTTCGTCTGCCTGTTACATTTTGATAAGGATGGCTTATACCTTGAGTTCTTTTCTATATCACCAGGAATTAGATAATACACTTTCTTTAATAAGATTCTTATGAAATCATTAAATATGCCAGGATTTCAGGGGAATAAATGACCTGGAATCAATGCCTGAGATAAAATTCCCAGTGACATTAACAACAGATTTACCACTAGTTTATATGCAGCCAATGTTTTTCTCCGCTTTGATTCCAGAATCCATTCTGGCAAAACTGTTGTTGGAGAAACTGATGGGAATTTTGCTGGGAATGGATCACTAACATGATACTTTCGTCATGTGCTGAGAGATGTAATTTGCCTCAAGAAGTATGGATGAGGAAGAAATACAGACCTGAAATTTATACTTCTTGTCAGGTGGATGCTCTTCACAATCTGAAAATTAATGTGCAAGAAAGGAACAAAGTATCAAACTTGACTTTTATGCGGCTCTAAGGTGGAAAGGTTTAAAAGTTTAAAAGGTTAAATTAGAATGCAAAGGTTTATAGGAAAAGGGAAAAGAAATTTTTCAGTTTGCAAATTTTCTTTGTTGAAACTGGACAAAATCATACATTCAATTTACACATGCTTGAAGATCTGACCTCTGTTTCCTGCTGCAGTGCCAAATGAACAGCTCTGCTTACACACAGGACTTTCTAATCTTGATTTGCTTAATTGATCTATAGATTGATAATAGCATGATGAATTACAAAGTCAGTATAATCCAGAATAGTGCAATATTGTGCTCTGCTTGATATTGTTTTCTGTAAGCTCAAAATTCTAGTATTTCTTAACTTCTTTCTTTTTGTAGTGCAGAACCTTTAATTCACAAGGCTGTAGTTATTTTTACATTTTAAAAGCTTGTACCAGGCTAATGACACAAATATCTGTCTGGGGTAGATACCAGCATTAGTGTATTGGGACTAATGACTCAGTGCCTTGCTTGAGATGAAGTGTAGCAATCTGCATTTTCATCACAGATCAGCGGGAGAGCCAGCACATTATACAAATTTTAGCACTTAAGCAAAGGTTTAGGAGAGGCCAATATAGGAACAAAAGCAGGGGAGAAGAGCTGGTGCAAGACAGAGGCTGAAAAGTCATGCAAAGCCCCCCTGAGAATCTCCACACACCTCTCAAGTGTGCAGCAGTTGTGGAGGTATTCAGGGACAGCATCACTTTGACAAACTACCGACCAGGGTGGTTTATCCACTGTCACTAACAAAAAATGCTGGAGTTCCTTTTGAGAGACCAAACAACATGGGCAAGCCCTGCAGGTGACACAGATGGGGAGGGGCGACCCGAGCCAGCTCAGATCTATTCATCTCAGACATCTAGGATCAGGTTCTTTGGGAAATAAAAGCAGCATGAGCCCGAGGATTGCTAGGGACTGTGCTGATTCCCTCAGCTGCATTACGCTTTTGTGTAGCCTTTGTGTAACTGGGAAAGTAACATTCACCATGTGCTAAAGAGGTCTCATTGAAACACAGCATTTTTGCAGCACACTGTGGTTATGACAGTTCTGAAGCTGGGTGGGTTGCAGGAGAAAGCCTAGTATGTAGGATCAGGGTGGGTATCCCTGTTCACTTGCCAAACCCACCTCCTAGATTTAATCTGACCTAAGTGGCATTCACTGAAATGTCCATGTATGTGAATTTGCAACACACTTTCCAGCCACAAAGGCAAACATGTGAAAACAGCCACGAATTTGATGTTTGGGATTCTGCGTTCCTGATTGTCCTTGGATTTCCTCAAAACTAAGCCAACACTTTACCTCAAAATACTGAAAGAACAAAATTACATACAATATTCTCTTCTGTAATGTTTCTCAGAGAAATATTCAGGCAGAGTGAAAAAGACTTATGCTGTCCTGTTTTTCATCTTATTCTTCTAAGAGAGTTGGGAATAGTGGTAGCTAATAGGGTAAAAGAGGAATGGACTTCTTAGCCCTGGAGGTAAACCTTTGTGTATGGGAGAAATTTTATATCAATTCATCTTTAATCTTTTGAAAAAAAGTACGTTGAGTAAAAAAAGTGCAAATCCTCATAGTTATTCTTCTTTTAAAATGATGGAGAAGGGTTGTGTTTGTTTTGGGGTGGGCTTTTTTTTGTTGGTTTTTTTTTTAATTTAGTCAGAATCAGTAAATATGTTCTTTTTATGACAGGTTTATTCAAATATGAAATATTTTCCTTTAAAAGCTGCCACACCTTGAATCTGGAGAAGAGATGAATTTATACCCATTTTAAATTTATAGCCATTAAAAATATATCTCTGTATTTTATTATCCTTCCTGTACAGGAGCAGCTATGGCAAGTAAAGCACCTCTGTAGTGGTATAAAGTGTTCACACTAAGACAATAAACCCTTTATGAAAAGGCCAGTATCATTAAAGCAGCTCAGTTTTCTATAACAGACAAAGTTGGAACAGCATATTCAATTTGTAAAAAGTTGTATTTATTGCAGAAGTGAAGCAACCAATGGAAACATTATAGTGTTATAAGCAAGGTTATATCTATGCTGCAGTGTCTGGGTGGTACTGCAGATACAGCTGAGCTGGCTGAACTACAGGTCAGTGCAAACTAATTTATCTTCCACACAGTGATGGTGCCTCAGCTGATGTGGGTAGAGAGGCATCACTACTTAGGGGAGGTGGTGTGGGTCAACACTATACCACAGCTCCTCCTTTTTGAAGTTAGGCTAGAGCAGTTTTGTCATCTTTTCCCAATTCCATCTCTATTTTGGAAGTCAGAAGTGAAACTCTGATTACCTGCAGGGTGAAAAGGCAGATTTTTATTTTTGGCTTGGAACATTTCTCTTTTCCTTTAAAGAAAAAAAAATCCATTAACAAATGTATGTTATAAGTAAATTGCTTGAGGAATGATGTTCTAGAGCATTTTCCCAGTATAAGCAGGGAATAAAAACACACAGAACACAAAATAAAACAATGAATTTAAAAAAAAAAACAACAACAACAAAAAGCTACTGTAGCACTGCTAGTCTTGTTTGCCCAGATTTGGAGTGTCTTTTTGTGGTCCCAGGGTGAATTATTTGTGACCTGCTCTAGGGAATCACATCCAGAATATACAACCAGACAACTCTAAACCAAAGAAATGCTTTTGCATCAAACGCAAAAGTACTGCATCTTATCCTTGCAGTCCTGACTGTGTTCAAGAGCATTAACACTATTGGAATACGCAAGAACTGTTACACGTGTTTGTGATAAAAAGGAAACATTTTGTTAATTCTTCTTGCTTGCTATAGCATCTGTACAGTTTATGGAATCTGAATTTAGTGTCCACACTTTGGGTCAGATATCCTTCTGCTAAGGTCTGTATGAGCACAGTAAGGGAGAAGATTCTTGTCATAAGAGATCCTGTATTCTAAATAACTACAATACAAACAAAAAGGAAGGAAACAGGAGTTTGGGAAGATGAAGGGATCATCCAAGGATCACAGAGTAAATCATGTCAAATCTAAGGTAAAACCTAGATTTCTCGGTTCTGACTCAGTAATCCCAGCTATTGTGTATGCTGCTTCTCAGAGCATAACATGAACACGCAGTACTTTCTAAAGAAACATGCACTAGGCATTTTGGTGTTATTTATTCACAATACCTAAATCTGAGGAGCATTTCAGTCTCACAAATAGGACTTTTGAAAGGAATCTCTCCTATGAATCCTGACAGTGTAGTTAGGTTTTCAGGTCCATAAGCACAGAAAACCCACTGAAAACATCCCTGTCACTAAACCAGGCTGTGCTCTCCAGCAGGAATTTCTCAGTAAATACCATCCCTGCAGTATTTGCAGATGCAAAAGCTGCAATGAGGGAATTTGAAAACGTCTTTCCTGTATTATGCAGTTTTAAATACCAATAAAAAAATGAAAGCAGTAATATGCTTCTTATAACTACTGCTGAACATGCTGATGCCTAGTGTCAGGGGCTGCAGCGATGACAGATTTAGAGATTAGGAAATGAAACAGGGAATATTTTATTTAGTGCAGGGGACTGCATTTGCTCAGTCCCTCGGTATCACACAAGGCTTGTCTATATTTACATTTGCCTCTTCAGGGACTGCAGGAAGCTCAGTACACTCAGGACACTTGGAAATTCATGGCCATGTCACTTTCAAGGAGCTCAGGCTCAAGACAGCCTGTCTGCATTATCTGCCCACCCACGTGGCACATTATGTTCCTCTTCGCAGGGAAACATTTTATACCTACATGTCTGCCTTGCACTGGCCACCGGACAGCTTCTGGACAGATGTGTGGGAGGCCAAGGTGAATCTGTGAGAGTGAGCTGCTCCATCAACACCTTCAGGTGTGCCCTGATATGCAGGATGTGACCAAGAATTCCTAGATCTCCTTGTTAGGTGTTGCTGCTGTTACATAGCTGGAACCATATTCAGCTCCAGCACTGTGGCTGTTCCAGCACAGTAATGCCTGTGGTGACATGGAGAGGACGAATGACTGAATTCTTTTTGAAAGTCTGCTCTTCTCATTTAAGACCCTATGCAGAAACTGAGCCCCTCTGAAAATACTTTCCCTGAGAAGATGGAAACTTACCTTAAGACAATTTCCCAATCTTTTGGCGTTCTTCCATTATGGCAAGAATGCAGTTAAGCACATGAGAGAATAGACCCTGCTGTGGTCTGTTGCAGTCTTTCTGGATAGGCAGCATATTCATCTTCACAGAAGAGTCAAAGAGAGCCAGACACAGCAAGCAACATTAAAATCTTCCTTAACTATTTCTTTCCATGACAAAGATTTCCAGGGTGGCTAATGATTTTGAGTATTTCTGCAATTTATGTGGCGCATGATTTGAAATTCATAAAAGTGTCTTGGATTTCAGAAAGACAAATTCCTCAGTACACTCTTTTGTTCAGTCACGGTTTTTTTCTGAACATCTTTGCTAGGCAGGACTTACAGAGAACACCTCTTTTAAGAAATAGGCTTTGGTGCTAGTTGCTCTCATCTTAGTTGAAAAAAACCCTGCAAGATGAGACCTTCAGCATATCCTGTCCCAATTACAGCAGTCTAGTCATTTAAATTAATATACTAACTTCAATTGCACACATATTTCGAATTTGCTTTTTAATTTTAATGACTAAAGAAAAAGTTTGCACCATCTGGAAACTCTCACTTTATTTTTACCCATGTTTTCTGAGGTAGCACATATAATTACTTGGCAAATGGTCTTGCTAATGCCACTACATCTCGTCAATAATTTGCATGCAAAAGATGAACTCTTGTGTGAGTGATAGTTCCTTTGAGGCAGAAGAGAGAGAGCAGAGGAAACAGTTTTTGCCTAACAAAATGCAGGCATCTTGTAAATATGTTGCTGAAGCACTTGTTCTAAACGGTGTGCCCACAGAGACTTGTATTAATGATCCAAAATACCACAGCAGTGTGAAAAATGACTAAACGCTGCTGCTGTTGTGTAGCTTGCATTACAGCCAGTGATGGATGTCAAATAAAAAGGCAGAGCAATGACCATGAGCAAAAGTTGGCTGGTGAGTGGTGTATCACAGCTGGGGAAGCACCAGGCTTCACAGCGTGGAGTAGAAGGAGGGCTGGTAGTGGAGATGGGCATGCAGATCTTCAGGCTAAATTCATACAAGCTTATATGTAACTGTGGCCTCTATTTCCTGATTTTTCTATTACCTGTTTTTGGGAAAGGTTTGGTCTATATGCAGCTTGTTTTCCTCACACTCTCAACCACTGTGAAGAAAAACACCCTGTTTTCTTCCCTTAACATTATTCCTCTTATTTCATATGTTGCTTAAATCAAAACAAGGAAATTATTTTCCTCTTACTATTGCTACATAGCAGATTTTTTCTTTTTCAAAGTTTTTCAGGAGTGGAAAATAAAAAAAAAGTTTATAAAATTTGTTCATTATACCTGTTATTCTGACTTTTCCAACTCAATCACAATTAGTTTTCATTTACAAAGTTATTACAAAATAGTTCAGCTGGACTTGACATCCTTCTCACTCGCCTTGCAACTCTCTTGGCACTGCCAATCACTTGCAAGTAGTTTCCATCATGTAAAGATAGTCAGCTTTTTGATGAGAATGTAACACAGATCAGAAGAAGGGAGTGCCAAAAAGTTAGGGTGCCATAGGAGCGTAGCAGAAAACTTAAATGGTGTTCTTCCAGTGTTCTGCAATACAGTTTCAGTTCAGCTCTCACAGGCAGAAACTTGACTTAAGCCACAGCAGGGTTTAGGCTACTGCTTGTGCTACCCACCCAAGCAATACGATTCAGTGACTTGGTCTTTTCTGAAGAGGGATTTTGAGTCCCAGTTTATCATTGCAGTGCTAACTTTGCATAGACTGGGGTCAGTGCCAAAAACAAGCTAATAAAACTATAAATGTGGGGTTGGCAAGGAGAATAAGGGACACAGTAACCTAAGGAAGCAAATTATTCTTTTGTCCTTAGCATCTGCACTTTAGCCCTGGCACCAAATCAGAGCTGAAGGATGAATGTCTGAGATCAGACAAAAGCCATTACTGCCCCAACACATGCTATAAATCAGCTTCAATGAGTGTTAGCTTTAGAATTAAATTCCCTTCCAACAGACTACTTTTAATATTTGATAAGTATTATATTCCTTAAAATTTTCTAGGAATTCTCTAGGAAGTTTTTAGTCAAGATTTTGAAAAATAATTTTGAAAGCAGTTGACTGTAAAAAATATGATGAAAGCTTGTAGATCACAAAAAATAAAAAGAATCATTGGATTAAGTGATTATTGTTTAAAAACATAACTTTCTGAACTGTATGCATTTTCCCCACACAGCTGTGCAATCTTGATATTGTTTGTATTCCTGTTTTTTATCCATATTATAACTTAAGATATTCAGGTATGTTTATTACCTTATGAAAAGATCTAATTGTGTTTGTTCCATCTTTTGGCCTTATAGCTTGAACTACAATGTGTAATCTAAAATATTTTTCTTTTACATCTCATTAGCTTGCTTTTGTAGGACAGATTCTTTATTCTTTGTTAAGCTTCCCTTTCACAAAATATTTGGATCAAAATAATTTAACTTAAAATTTAAATATAATTACAATTGCTTAACAGCAATTATATTTTCTTAGTATGAGTTCCGTACCCAGAAGGTCCAAATTCTGCAGAATTTTGTTATGCTATTCACCATACATTGTACTAGAAATGTCTCTTCAGTCAGCAAATATTAACTAACTGTACTGGCTTTGTTTTATATCTCTGAGTCTGCTGACCTAGTCTAAAGAGAAAACCAAGAAAATAAGTTGAAAATAACCTTTGCTGATGTAAAGAGAGGAAGCAAAAACAATGCTATGACTTCTTTTGTCATACTGTAAAAAGGCAATCTAATTCAATTATTACTCTGTCACTGTGCTAATGACTATTTAGCCTTTACAAATGACAGCCTACACTAAAACAGTGAGCTGACCCATGCTTTTAATTCTAAAACCATTTTTCTCTTTTGTGCTAATTTCAATCATAATGGAAATATGCGTGTAATGTTATTAGTTGGAGTGGTTACAGTCATATATAAAAACCTTTGAAGCTTTGTACATTATATTATTAAGATGAGGTATTTTTGAGAGAATGTAGAAGTTTCTGTTAATCTTTTCAATAGCAAGGTTTTCAAAAGATTGTGCTGGGGTTTTTTTTAGATAGGAAGTTAAACTAAAAGTCTAGATACATGATGTTCCATCACACCAAATAAATTTCTGCTAAAGCACTGAATCCTTGTGGCAGAACCCCAACCACAATCTGATTGCAAGTATTTCCACCTACATATGTGGAATGATCACACATGGAAACAACAGATCGTTTTGGTTCTCATTTTTCCTGGGGCTGTGAAAAACCAAACACGTTGATTCAGCATGAGATGGTTATGTCCTGTCCTCTGCTCTGTAGGAACCGCTTCTTTGTACACTTTTATCTTAAGCTAAGCACATGGGTGACTATGGCTTTTCCTGAGCATCACACCTCTGATGCTGCAGTTTGAGCTGCTTCAGGACTTTTTACGGGACCTTTTGCTCTGCTGGTACTGGATAGGGGGAACAGTGACAGTGGTTAATGCCCCGCATCTCTTCTGCAAATTGTTGTTGCTTATAACAGAAGTGGCATAACAACAGTTGAAGCATTACATGAATGTTTGCATGGTGTTGGTATTTTTTTTCAGAGTGAGCTAAAATCAATGGTGGATTGAAATTTTCTGAGGATATAAGGAAATTAGTTTGAAGATTTGATTCATGGGATGTCCATCTCTCTCTCCAACAGGAGCAACTATCTTCAAAGGAGACAGTATATGTGCTTCCAAAAACTCAATATACATATATATCTGATGATAATGAACTTGCTTTGGTAGAATTTTATGTTTCTTATTCAAGTAGTAATTATCCTCCCAAATCAGGGATATTGTAATAAAGAAAACAAACAGAGGTCTGTACAAAAAATGTTGACCAATGTAACTGAAAAACCTCTATGGTTTCTTGCAAGATGGATGAAAAAGAGAGGAAGGATTAGCAGCAGTAATCCAGAGTGACTCTGTGCACTCCTTAAACATTCTGGTCCCTTATTAATTTTCTGGCTTTGTGCTGTCTTTGAATACGCAGTTGAAATGGAGATAGGGTAACATGATAGATGTGCTGCAGGATATGCACTTCCTGTATTTCTGTTCACAATTAGAAAAGCAGTTTTAATTAAGCTGCTTTCAGCTAATTCATGTTCCCTTTAAAGATGCAATTAAGATATGATATAAGTGACTGAGACATCCTATTAGTTTGAAAATATTGAAATGGAAGTAAAAGATTTTTTTCCACTTTCGTTTTCATGTGGCCAAATCTCTGCTGTGGGAAGAACATATTGGAATACAAGAGAGTTGTAATTGAAGTAGTTTCTGGGTTTTGGTGGCTGGGTTTGTTTTTTTCTTGTGTGTGTGTGTTTTTAATAGTGTTTTTTTAAAGCTTTTAAAGACACCAAGTGTTTTGGTTTTTTATGTTTGTTGGTTTTTTTTTTTTAACTTTTGACTTGATTTGATATAACCCTCAGTTATGGGGTATTAATTGCAATGAAGTTCAGGAATCCACTCCACTACATGTACAAATGACTAAATGCTGCTACTTGAGGGGGAAGAGATATATATTTCCTTATGAAACCTCTAAGCAGATGAATTATTTTTGTGTGCTTAGTAACATCCCTAAAGCTCTTTGCAAAATCATATTTGTGTTAACTGAGGTCAAGTTAGTGCTGCACAGAAAATGACTTCCAATGGCAACAGAAGGAATTTCAAGTCTGAACCCAAGGTGGCAGGCAGCTGTGCAGTGATGTTATCTCTGAAATGCAGAGCTTGTTGACCAGGAAATAGCAATGTCATTCTGCTTTTAGGACATTCAACACTATTTCTGAGCACAGTCTTTTTTTTTTTTTTTTTGTGGAGGGTACATAAGTTTGCTGTTGCCTTCACCTTTCTGAGCAATTTGACATTGAAGACACATTACGGGCAGTGTTTTACAACTAGAATAAAAGACGAGTAAAATGCTTAGTGTTCTGTGACCTCACAGACATGTTTTATGTATGCAAGTAACTTATAACAGCACTAACTTCTTTAGTTGGATGACAGACCTCATCTCAAACATCTCAAGTATTGAATTGTATTGATAAGTAATACCATTTCCCCTTTCTTAATTGATCCTTGGGTACGTTGCTTGTAACTGTATATTTCACGACTGGCCTTGTGTGTCTCTGGTGCGTTATGGAACGCCTTTGTGAACATCTGAACAATGCAGAGTTTTTGTAACCCAGTGTTTGGTGTCTTGCAGGGATATGCAGCCTCATGGCACAACAATATGAGGTGGGTAGTAAGAAAAGTTCAGTTGTTCATGACACATATGACAACACCTTTTAGTGGATTTCAAAATTTTTAATGCCTACTCAGAAAATCTGCCACTTCTCATATTCTATGAAATACAATCTTAAGAAAATGATGGATTTGTCAGATATAATGGATGATGGAAAAATGCAGGCTGGGAATAGATTAGGAGGGCATGGATTTTTGTGATACCACTAGAAACTGAAAGTTTCATTTGGAAAACCATTACACAAAGATAATATATGCAGAGTGACCGACACAGACTTGACAGAGTGTTTAGATAAAGATACAGAATTTTATGTGCTTAATTGAGATTAAACAAACCATTACACTGGACAGAATATTTTTTCAGTGTCTGATACTGGAAGTTATTGTCCATTTCATCAAAACAGCATAGAGAAAAGGCAATATTCAGGACAGAATTACAATGTGGGAGGTGCTCCATGATGCCAAGTAATTTTAAGGTCAAAATATTTGAAGATGAAAATGAGAAACTTTTTTCTTTTCCTTTTCTTTGGTTGAGTTTATGGTTGGGATTGCAAAAATGCTTTCTGAGTAGTGGACTTAATTACTCAGCACTGTTGGACTGACAAAGATGGTCTATTCTTAGTGGCTTATTTCACAACATTGCCAGGATTTGATGTCTCATCTTCTTATTACTGTTGTTTGTGTTTGTACATTACTTTCATTAAAACAAGAACACAGCACAGCCATTATGCACAAGGTATTCTTCAGACCTCTCTCTGTATTGCTATTGAATTGGCAGATTAAGGTGTGAGTTTCTAGAAATCCATACTATTGAGTCAACTATTTTACTTCTGCCTTCTTATAAAGAAGCTCTGTGAAAGTTGAAATGTCGTGAAGAAATGGAACAAAAACTTGTACTCTGGTAGAAATCTAAAATTTCCATTGTAAATATAGTTTGTTTTGGTTTGGTTTTGTGAATTAATTGCTATAAAATTACTGTGCTTTTCAGCTACATGGTCTGACTAGCAGTACTTTGCAGGAGAATTGAACAGTTGAAGGAGTTACCTAGTTGAAACAATTGCCTATATGTTTTAACATGGTAAGACTTGTAAGAGTTACACAGAAAAAAACAAAGTTAAAAATAAATCATAGATCTTGGACCTCTCACTACCTCTGATCTTTATCTTGCAGTTTCTCTGACTTGAATTGATGGCATTTAGGTATTTAATCACTGAACGAGAGTTACTTATGAAATGTCTAGACTTCTAAATAATTGCACCTAGGCTCTCTGGGATATCCATTTGATTGTGGGCACAAATTACAGGCAATTAGAGACTGAGGTAAGGTGGCTGATAAGCCACAGAGAGTATGAAAACATCTAGTCATTGAAAACATTTATATAATAAAAAGCGTGTGAAAAAGTTGACAGTTCTGACTAATATTATGCGTGAAAAAGAAATCAGCTTAATGGCCAAATAATAAAATCCAGCAAAGATTCAAAATATTCTTATTTTAAAGATAAAACTTCAGAAGTTAGAATAACTGCCCTCCCAAGTTCTTGACCTACCCCTTGGCAATGATACTCTTTTTGTTTTGTCAGCAGCACCGATGGATACAGCTACTATACTGTATAAAATAATTGTGTTATATGGCAGATAAAACAAAGGGTATGCATCAGATTATAAATAACTTAATTTTACAAAGGAATTTTACATCTTAATCTGTTTGACCATCACTTTCACTTATACTCTGAAATAAAATTATGTTATTGTATTCCTTGCTATAATCTAATATTTCACCCATAAGGAAATGTCAGGTCACATTTACAGCAATCTAGGGGCCTCCAAGTCAGATTGGAAGGTCATTCTGTTTGAGCATTGTAAATGAACCTGTCCAACAAAGTTTTGGTTAAGGACAACCAAGGACTCATTATACAGTCAATTTACCCAAATGCCAGCAAAAGCAATGCCAAGGCTGCTGCTGCCTGTCCTTTGAAATTTGAAATGGTATCAAGCATGCAAGAATTTAGCCTTTATTATCAAGCCTGGGAAGAAATTGTATTAAGAATATATTTTTTTTTGTGGAAAATCATTGTGTTACGGTATAAATAACATTAAGCAAAATAATATTTTGCTAAAACACTACAGCTAAAAGCTGTTTTTCAGAATTATGAAAAAGATAGGTGTACATATGTTTTCAAACAATACTACAAGTCTTGACTATCTTTTATAGCTTTCCTAAGCTACTACACAGGCATGATTAGGTTCTAACAAAAGACTTTTTCTGCATCAAACTGTGTTTCCCTTTCTTACATATGATTGTGTACGTGTGCATTCACTATACACACCATCAGGGAACAAGACTGCAATCTTGAAAGTGGTTTCCACTTAGCTAAAATTGACACTAGAAATCATGAGAGTAGAGATGTGTCTCTGAGTGGTGCTTAAGTCAGTAAACAATCTGTACTCTTCCATTGGCAGAAAGAAGACAGGAGTTATATTTCTTTGCAAATTTGTGAAGGACAGGGATTAGTCAACATATTCTGTTTATTTGCAATATTTCTTGTGTTGTGACTATCCTTTATACTGGTATTTGTTTATTTTGTAGCTCATCTTTAAGCTGATATTTCCCAGGATAATACAAAAATAACAGCTTGCTGACTAATCCCTCCAACGATGACCAAGCCACATATTTGAGCTATGGATTGGTAAACTGAGTCAAAGTTTTTCAGTGCTTCCCTAATATTAATTAATTTTACATATCCACACCCCAATTTGCTCTCCTAATTTATATGACAACTCTACCTATACATTACAGGGGCAGAGAAGATTCCTCTTGAAGTAAGCTAGTATAAATTACAGTATTAGAGTCACATATTCTGATATAGGCATTGGATAGATCATGTCCAAGGAAGAAGGAGGATTTTTCCTTGCTGGATCATTATAGTCTATTTTGACCCATGCAAAAACTAACACAAATGAACTGAGTTAATTTGAGCAATTGGAGTTGTTAGCAAAAAAATATTATCTGTCTTCCTTCTTCCTGTCAAAGCACTATCTGACTAGTTTTGTCATGATATCACAGAAGTTCACATAAGAACACAGAACCCATCATATATAGATCTAAAAAGTCCTTTTTGGCTTTTCCATCAAGGGGAACAAGCCTTTTTCTGCTAAACAGAGGCTCCTGATGTCAGGAATGTAGAGAATCATAAGGGAAAACATATTTTCTGTAGAAAATACAGTATTTCTCTCTTTACTATCCTGTGGAAATTTTGCATGCTGCACCGAAAATCTTTAAAACCCAGTGCAGTAAAATGCAATGGATTTGGTTCTGTGCACAGAGCAGTGCTGTGAAACTCCTGGAAGAAATTGAACAATCTGTCATGGTTGGTAATGTTTAGTGATCTTTTACCACAGCAGGCTGATTTTTTGATTCTCTTGAAGGCTGCTTTCCTCCTCCATTTCGCTGGAGGGTGGTAATGAGAGATCTATCAGACTGTCGAAGACACCATAGGTTGCAACAGTAATGTCTTTGCCAAACTAAGAACAAAATTTGGAAGGGCAGCTTTCCCTTCCACTGATTTCAATGTTAAGTATGTTGGTCACGGGTCTGGCATTAATACTCTCATGCTTACTTCATGGAAATTGATAACTCTCTCAAGGCTGTTATTATTAGTGAAGTGACTTGATGTGGAAAGCAAGTCACTTTCCAAGGCCAAAGACTCTCATTGGGATCACACATGTGTATGAATTTCATTAGAATAGAGATATTTGCTTCTTTAGTACAATATCTAATGGAACAATGACTGTCAATGTCTGTCAACAAATTCTGTTAAGACATATGATAGAACCTGGGAACCTGAACATAGTGAGGTACCGGCAGATTATCATAGAATCATAGAATTATTTGGGTTGGAAGGGACCTCGAAGATCATCTAGTTCCAACTGCCCTGCCATGGGTTCTCAAAGCTTCGCTCTCCACCAGATATAGGTTTGACTTAAGAAAAGATGTCTTAGGGCAGTCAAACCCAACTCTCCTGTCAAATTCTCCTGCATTGGGAATAATGCTTTCAAATATGACAGACAACTTTTATGAAGCCCAAGAGTGGAATAGTACACTCAGACACACTGAAGACTTGCATTATTTTCCCACTGCTAATGTAAAGTAGGATGCTGAACTCATGAAGGGATAAATAGTATTCGTTGGTATAAATCTTCAAGTGAAATAATAATCAATTCTTCAGGTTTGTATTGGGTTTCCTGCAGGTCCAATTGACATTTCTGGAAACAATGTGGGAACTGCTGTTTACCAGCTCCTGTGGTGTCATTTCTGGAACTGCCATTTTTTTAAAGAAGTCTCTCATAAAAGAAAAGTCTGCAGTAATTAATTGATAACTCACTTGCATATCTCAGGGTAAAAAGGAGCTGCTACAGACTGCATCCCCAGTCCAGTGTCTTCTGAAGGACACTGTATACTCCAACATGGCCAAATGTTGAAGAATCCTTCATACTTCAAACAACAGAGAAGAGCCTGTGTGCTGCAGTTCTGCATAGCTAGGTACTGGCAGAGAAGGGTGGGCTGCAAAAATGACTGCTGTAAGAAGTAGCTAAAAGCTCTCCGCAGGCCCCAGAAAGTAAACATTGGCCAATTCAAGGCCAAAGTCCCTGCTGACCAAGGCTGAGCCAATCAGCAATGTTCACAGTGCCTCTCGGAATCACATATAGGAGAAAAAAAGCTGCATTTTGCCACCTGAGAAGTGAGTGAGAAGATGTAACAAGCTATGTAGAGACCTCTTACAATGGAGCAGGTGGAGACATAGAGGAGATGCTGTGACCCGCATTGGAGCAAGACCCTGCCAGCTCATGCAGCCCATGGAGAGAGACAAAGACACAGAGATGAGCAAGGGAGAGATTTGCACCAGAACAGGTTTGCTGGGGGTAGGGTCGTGACCCCGTGGAGTACTGGGACTGAGGGACATTGTGATTTATTACTGCCTGCCATAGCAGTGACCCACGCTGGGTATCTGGTGAAGAGCTAAAGCCCTGTGGGAAAGGACTCACATTGGACAAGTTCATGAAGGACTGTCTCCTGTGGGTGGGACCCTATGGTGAAGCAGGGGAAGAGTGTGTGGAAATGAATGCCCCTCCCCCGACCAAGAAGGAAACCAACTTTCAAGGAAATAACCAAATCCCCCATTTTCCCCATTCCCTGCCCCTCCCTATGGTGCCATGTGGGAGAAGAAAGGAGCAAAATCATGACTAAAGGGAAGTCTGCTAAGAAGAGAGGTTTGCTTCAAGATCTGGTCATGCTTCTCATTACCCAACTCTGGTGTTATTGGGTGTGCAGGGCAGTGTCAGAAATTTGATAGTTTCTTTCCTTTATTCTGTGTTGAGTCTGTTTTGCCCATGACACTGATTGCGGAATGATCTCTCCCTGTCCTTATCTCCACCACAAAGCCTCTCAATATCTGTTTTCTCCCCTGTCCAAGTGAAAAGAGGAGTGATGGAGTGGCTTTGGTGGGCATCTGGCCTCCAGTCAGGTCTAAACCACCACACCGCAGTAGAGCTATCACACAAACAAGGGAATGGTTCTGATAGTGTAATTGCTCCCAAATATCCTGGATGAAATATATTTAGGTTTGTGTTTAGTTTTTTTCCTTATGAAATACTATATTTAAGAACTAAATAGAGGGAACTGTTAATTATGTAATTATGCTTAACAGGGTATTGTTATGAGGCACTAGTTCAAAGAGCAGGCCGAGTGCTCTGCAGGTGTTCAGAGGCCTTTCACTACAAGGTTAATTTGTGGCACATTCAAGAAGGTAGCAGATAGTGTGTGTCCCATTATTTGGGAGAATGAATTGTCTCTTGGATCCATTTCCTTTGCTGTTCGTCAGCCAACCACGCTGAAAAAAGTCCTCTGCCTTCAAGCTTTTTTCCCTTTAAATGGTGCAATCACATTATGCATTCCTTGCCCATAGTTTTTCCTCCTTAAATCAGTCCCTGGCATTTGACACTTACAAACTAAAAATAAAATGAGCCGAGTCCCTAGTTAATGTCTATTTATTAAAGATGATCTTTCATGTATGGAATTACCAGGACATTTGGCCTGATTTACTATACTAACATTTCCAATTTGGCCCTGGGTAGGGAGCTGTGCTAGTAATGCTGCACCCTATGGTGAAATAGTGCCTAATCAGTATTTATGAATAGGGTTTTGGAAGTCACTAAAGAGCAGAGCTTTCACAGTGGACTGGGGAAGAGTTTTAACCTTCTTAAAACACAAATATTGCTGGGCTTTGGGAATCTGTATGGCATATTAGTATTGAAGAGCTTTCATTTTTAAATTGCAGTTAAAAATGTGTAATATAATACTGCCAGTAATTTAAAGAGTGTACCTCTTTCAGCCATTAGTGTTATTTGTTAAACTTTGTAATTACTATGCAAATGAACTGCTGCACTTTAAAAATGGTAATACAGAGAATAAAAGAGAAAAGAACAGCTTGAAATTCTAACAAATGTGAAAATAACTCCCCCCCCCCCCCCCCCTTTCTTTTTTTGAACTAAAAGTTGTTTGGGGAAAATTGCATTTTGGGAAGAAAGGATAATTTTTTGATATTGAAATGAGACCTGTGGGTCTAACTCCATACAATAATGGGTGCCAGTTGCATAATGTATGTGGTTTTCCTAAACTTGGAAGCTGGGATCATTTAATTAGAATGCCTCGGTTTTAATATTAGCTTTTTCTTTTCCTTCGGGATTTGGATGTTGATGCATAAAATACATGGATTCTTGTGCTAATGGTGACCCATCTAGACCCATAAGCTGGAGTCATCTAGGCATGACTGGGATCATGTTGGATCCTATTGCTTTGTGTTCTCTCAATGCAGCAGATTGCTGCTACCTTTTTTTTTTTTTTTTTAAAGCAACTACATTTATACACTTGAAAGTTATAATTCTGTTGTCTCTTTATCTCGCTATCTAAGCATGTCCATTTTTAAATCTTTCCTAAATTCCTATATTCGAAACTTATGTAGTTTTCTTCCTCAGGATTTTCTCCAGTGATTCCATGTCCAAAATTTGATATGCCAGTTGAAGTCTTCCAAATAGATTTACCAACAGCTAAGGAAACTTTAATTACAAACATTCCAGTTTGTGTTGTTCACACTGATCATTGCTTTTTTTAGCAATATAACATATTTAGTTGCTGTTACATTTGTGATACAAGGTAACTTTTAAATTCTTTTCTGCAAGCTTGTTGCCTAGAGGCTTCTTCTCCCATTTCTATTTATGTAGCAGGTGATTCTTAGTTAAGTACATGTACTGTTTTTGGCTCCATAGGAGCTGGTATGGAGCCATGGCTTGGATTTGTGCTGGAAGCTGTGTTGATGACACATGGACATTTTTGTTCCTGCCAAGCAGGGCTTACACAGAGCCAGGGCCTTTTCTGCTTCTCACCCCACCCCAACAGCCAGTGGGCTGGCAGTACACAAGTGGTTGGGAACACAGGTGGGACATCTGACCCCAACTGAGCACAGGGATATCCCAGACCATATGGTGTCATGTTCAGCACATAAAGCTGAAGGAAGAAGGAAGGGAGAAAAATTCTAAGTGTTGGTGCATTTTTTCCCAAGTCACCATTATGCATGATGGAGCCCTGCTTTCCTGGAGATGGCTGAATGCCTGCCTGCTCATGGGAAGTGGGGAATGAATTCTTTGGTTTGCTTGGGTTGTGTGTGCAGCTTTTGTTTTGCCTGTTAAACTGCTTTTATCTCAACCCAGGAGTTTTCTCACTTTCACTCTTCTGATTGTCTGCCACATCCTGCCATGGGAGAGCAAGTAAGAATCATACAATCATAGGGGTTGGAAGGGACCTCGAGAGATCATCGGGTCCAGCTCCCCTGCCAAAGCAGCTCCCCAGCTCATATGGCACAGAGAGGCGCCCAGACGGGTCTTGAATATCTCCAGAGAAGGAGACTCCACCACCTCCCTGGGCAGCCTGTCCCAGGGCTCTGTCACCCTCACTGTGAATAAGTTCTTCCACATGTTGGTGGAAGAGGCTGTGTGGTGCTTACTTGCTAGATGTGTTCATCCTATTTTGAAATGTTTCCTGGGTTTTTTGTTCTTATTGTTTGGTATTTTTGTTTCCTTGTTGTTTGGATTTGTTATTTTTTAAGTTGACATTTTAAATGGTCTGTCATGCTTAAAATTCTAGAGTGGAGTGCTAACATTTAAGCACAAAACCAGAAGATATGCAGCTGATCTGCAAAGGTCTGCACCAAATCTTTGTCTGCTTCGTATGGTGCCAACGACTTCCATGTCTCTCTGCTTCATGAGCTGAAATTCTTGAAACATATCAGTGGAAGAATACAAAATTCAGCATTGATGAGGTAAGGAGACAGCCCCACAGCATTATCTCAAGTAATTCTCAAGGGAACTATAAAACTTCATATGACTAAGTACTTTCTGTTGTAAACTTGTTTTTTAAATGTATGGTTTAACATTTGGAGTGTACGTTTTTAATTATGGAGAAATATTTTTTTTTCTACTGCAAAATAATTGAAAATATCAGAGGGATACATTTTTGTAATTGGTCTACATAAGGGAACCAGCAACATTGTACACTCTGTTCAGATCTATGTCAAATGTTGACCTGAGAGAAAATCTGCTGGGACATTTGACTGTGTTTGACTTCAAATCATTTACTTATTATGCTGAAACTGTAGTATATCTTGGGGAATCTCAAGAAAAAAAAAATCTTATCCTTAGTAATGTAACAGCAAAATCATTTAGTAGAGACTGCAATTTTCAGTGTTAAAGAAATACAGACTAGGAATTTAGGAATGTATCTATACAGTCTGAATTATGAATAATTATTATTAGGTTAGCTAATCCTGTTAGGCTCATTTGAAAATCAGAATAATATTCTCTGCTCTATATAAGCTGGAAAGTTAGTCTATTTATTTAGGGTAAAGCACGCTCAAAAGGGCATACCTCACCCTGAATCTGTCAGCACAACTTTCTTTTAGTAGTGGAAATGGTATGAATGGGTCAAGGTACAATATGGTATATGTGCATACAAAATATGTCTGCAACTGAGAACAGAAATTAATATCCTTGAGTCATTCCTTCTCTTGCATATATGAATATGCACAGATCAATTTCTAACCACATCTTTGCAACAAATCTTCTGATCTAGTCACGATATATTTGTCTGATGTCAAAAACTCAGCTACATGCCTCTGCAAACTAATGGTAAGAGTGAAAACCAGTGATTTCTAGCTCT
This sequence comes from Gallinula chloropus, assembly GCF_964237585.1. Classification (NCBI taxonomy): domain Eukaryota; kingdom Metazoa; phylum Chordata; class Aves; order Gruiformes; family Rallidae; genus Gallinula; species Gallinula chloropus. The sequence continues at coordinate 15,521,193 of NC_140089.1, read as the reverse complement.
TTGAAAAACATTATAAATAAATACGACTAGGAGGATTTTTCTAATATGACCAGTGAAGGTAATTTCTACATAAGGAATTCTTCTTCCTTTCCTGGCTAGGAAATAGCAAGGTATTGATAATTAGGTAGAGTGAGCAGATGAAAAGGCCAAAGTGCCAGAGGAAAAGACATGGAAGATTTTATTATTAGATCAAGGAGATGTTAACAAGGATGAAGGATTGTCTTATAACCCTTTTCTTCCTGTTTCACTTTGAATGATGATCTAGCCAGTTTAATTTCTCCAAGGCAAAGCTGTCAGCTGACGCTGGGGAGCAGTAAAATCAGAAGTGCTCACACAATACACAATTACAATATGTTAATACTGCGCACCTGCAGAACATGGCCTATGACTGCAGCTGATAGAGCAAAAGAGTAAATGTAAAGAGCATTTTTTGTATTTTATTCCTTCCTCTAAGAAGGTGATCTGAGTATTTTATTCTAATGCTCTAGTACAGAAACTTACTTCCAGGATTATTCATCATCTTAATATATGCACTAAACTGGGAAAATTAATAGCAAGACAACACTATGATTGAATTAAAACCAGACTAATCCAGTATTCTCTGCCAACACATCAGTGATCTATTCATGGAACAGCTAGTACAACAGTTTATCTTCTGTAATTGTTTTCAGAGTGACTTGGTACACCTCTTACAAAAAAAGACTGGAGAATCATCTTTTACAAAATGCCATGCACATGTTTAGCAGTCCAGTGAGGACCAATTCAGCCATCAGAGGCTGGAATGAGACCACATGGACTCATTTCTCTCTCATTTTCTGCTGCTGGTTCATGAAATTTATGACTCCTACATGAGCTTAATTCAGTTCATAGTGAGAAATTGTTATCAAGCAAACAAGAAACACATCCATTATACCATACAGTCCATTATAGTGTTTAATCCCTTCAACTCATTACTATGTTGTGCAATCATATAAATTGTGTTTTATTCAAGTGTTTTTTCCTGTAAAATTGGTAGCCCAGTAAAGGTCATAGTTGGAGGAAATTTGATGCATAGATGGGTGTGCCATTGTTTGTAAGGTACAGTGATTGCTCTTTTAGCATTTTGATGATTTTTTTTCTGGCCAGGTGATTTCCAATTAATAATAAGTTGCATATGCTGAAGCAAAAAAATCTCTGTAGTAAATAAAATCATTCTTGAACTATTCAGTAAAAAACCTTTGGGATAATGATAGCAATAATGCTAATCTTCATTATTTGTCTTAATGAATTAAAAAGAATATTAATATAAACCAGAAAAATTATATAGTGCTCAAAAGAATCACAGAATCACACAGAATGATAGGGGTTGGAAGGGACCTCCAGAGGTCATCTGGTTCAAAAACGTGCTTTACTGGAGAAGGCCACAGGCTCCAAAAGAACTAAGAGACATTTAGAATTAATTTCATCACTTCTGCTGCTGTTTCTGAAGACATTATTTGTCATTTGCTCAAAGACTTTTTGCAATGTGTGTCTAGAATGGATATAGAGAAATGTGTTCTTTCTCCTTCATTTTGTCTCTCTCACACACAAAAAATACCTGTACATACATACATATAAGCAGAACAATTCTCCACCCTCTTGTTCCCCCACTTTATTTTAAAATGCTATCAGTGGTTTGCAACATAGTTTTATGAAGTTGGTGTCATTTAGGCTCTGGCACTTGGATTATTTCCACACATTTCTTAAAAAATGACAGTGAGCAGTTTGCTACTGGGGTGATAAATATTTGTTTGGGAAGTTAAAAGGGAGTCTTCATTATTACAGAGCTGTTGCCAGAATTATTCAGCGCAGTTGTGCATGCACATGCACACACTAGTGCCATTTTCTCATTACCATAGTACCTCTGCACTGTCTAACACTCAACAGCTTTGTCTTCACAACATCTTTCTGAAGAATCCAGAGATTTATTTCCATTTCACAGGTGGAGGCTGAAGTGGGGCTTTGTAGCTTGCCTCATCTGACAAAGTGGCCTAGGGCAAAGAAGGGAGCTGGGTCTGATGTCCCAAGGGTTGCTGTAACCTGCAGTTACCTTGCTGCTTTAGCAAGCGGGGGCTCTTGCTTGGCTGTAATCTGAGACAGTTTTTGCAGCAGAACTCGTATTGGTATTGTGAGACAGAAGATACTTCGAATCTGGGATCTTAATTTTCATTTGTGGAGCAGTGCTTGCTTGAGACAGTCGGTCAGGAAATTCTGCCATGTGGGAAAAAGTAGCAGAGGGTCTAGTTCTTGTTCTTCTACACAGCTGCAGTCTGAAACTCAAAAATTTTTTGTTTCTGCTACTAGCTAACTTGACAGAGTATCTTTTCATTTTCCACTGCATCACTTTCAATGTCTGTAGATTGTCATGCATTTTCACCTCCTTCTGCAAAGCTGTTTGTGATCTACCTGTGGAAGATCTAGATCCTACTGTCCACAGCAGAGGTACATTCATGAAAATGTGAACTGTATTTAGATTCCTTCATTTTTACAGTTATTTTAATTAGTGTTTTAATTCAATTTAGTGCTTATTTTGTCATGTTACCAACCCTGGTCCTTGTGTCAGCTGACAAGTAAATAGCAAGTGATGCCCTTTAACTTCTCTTTTTAGGATAGGATTGATCTGCAATCAACCTACAAAGGAAAGGCATCATCACCACCACTCTTGGTCCAACAATAGCAGTTTGTGGGGCAGGAAGGAGTATGAAAACAGATTTAATTCTCTAGAATAGAAGCTGAAGTGCATGAGTGTACTCCATGATTCTCACAACTGTCATTTATACGCTGCCAATTTGTGAAGGCCACTTTGCTGAGTGATGACTTTGATGCTATTATTAACGTCCATCACAGACTGTAAACCAGTTTCAACATCCTGTAACAGTGTTTCAACATTAAAAAGAAAAATGTCATCTTTAAAATTTAAACAATTGTTTAATGTTTAAGCATTGTTCTTCTTTAAAGTCGATCAACCAAGATAAAAAATAGAGGTATACTCTTGGCTTCTCAGCATCTCTGACATAGATTGCTAATCTGCTTAGACCATCCATAAAATACTTAATCAGAAATTATGTGCATCTCTCAGCAAGATGTCATGAGGGAAAATGTCAGAAAATTAATTTTTATTAAAATAAGTGACACTTTGTCTTGCTGTGGAAGGGAAAAATTAAAGAGTGAAAGCATATTTTTAAGGACTCTTGTTTAAAGTGACAGATGCCTTACCTCTAAAAGTACTGACAAACGTGCAGTTTCATTATGTCTGGGAGAAACACTGGGTTCTGCTCAATGTCCCAATTTTTGAAGGTCTCCTTAAGGGCTTTTCTATAGCCTGAGGGCTTAAATATATCCTTTATACCCACTGAGGTAAACAAAAGGAATCCCATTGACTTTTCATATGCTAAAGCAGGCCCTACAGTACTGTAGAGAGTACTATGTACCCCAAGGTCCTTTAATATAAAATGACTTCTTCCAAAGCTCTCCAAAACATACCCTTTACTCTCTGAGTGCACAGAGGTGGTAAGCTTTGGTTTAGTGTTCTTCCCTTAGAACTTGGGGAACCCTCTTGCTTTCCAGCATGTAAGCAGATAGCTTGTCTCAGATGACAGCTATATCTGAGCTCACCATATATTTTATTTTCTCGAAGCAGGATTTTATTTCATGTGATGTAGTATTTAAAGTTAGTGAACTGGATGCTATAGCAGAAGAGGGAACTGAGCATTGCTGCAAGAGACCAGAAGTACACGATGTCTGCAAAAGAGACCACATGAAGCTCAGAGAGACAGCTTGTGTGGAGAAAATAGAAGAATCAAAAGGTGGAAACTCTGCAAATTAAAGCTGCCAAAAGCCCTAGTAATTTACATTGCCTAAGTAAAATCTGAAGCTGGAAACAAAGAGAACAGGGCTCAGAAAAAAGCAAAAAGAAAGTATGTGATTAGACTTAGCAGATTAACGCATCAGATCCCAGCCTAAATCACAGGAATGCTGCAAGGATCTTCACTGATATATAGAAAATATAAATAAATCCAGGAACTCGTTTATTCCAACATTTAAAATTGTGATGTTCAGAATAGCACAGCTTAGCTGGTATCCTGAGTAATGTGCAAAAAACCATGTACTTTTTTCTTCATATTGAAATAAAACTAAGCACCAAATACTATATTCACATTTTTTAAAGCAGTATCTGAAAGAAAAAAACTACAGTTCCTCTTCTCCTCTTCTTTGCCCTTCCAAGTATTTCAGTTTTCAGTAGAAATCTTAGTAATATTTGTCTTATTTCTTAGCTAGTGCTAGAAGGGTACTTTGAACAATATTTCTCTGGACCCTGTGTTCCCTATGTACCCACTGAAACTTGAAATACTTGTTTTTTATTCTTGTCTTCTCTCTTCGGTGTTGCTTGTGTGCTTATTTTTTCTATTAACAATCTAAATCACTTGAAATGCAAGCTTGAGTGGCTATGTAGTTTCTGCCCCCAGAATGTATTTGCAGAAGCTTTTCTGTCATCATGTGGAAGTGTGTCAGCTCTGATGTTTACAGGGGTAAATTCCTATAGCATTTTGCTATGGGAAATGTCTGTGATGCAAAAAACAACTTACATTTTTTTACATATGCCTGTAGGAATGGCTTCATACTGCATCCTGCTATACTGCATTTTCACTCAAGCTTCTGATATATTTGTATCTTAGGACACCTGAGAGTAGGGGTAAAATTGCTTTGCAGAATCTTTGCTTTGAAAATTTTCCTCTTTCCCCCACCCATTCTGAACTATGACAAGAATCCCTGTTTTTAAGCATTGCTCCCACAAACTATTTTTCCCTCAGGGAAGTCTCAATTTATTTAAGGTAAACAATTTGCTACTTCTCAAATCAAAATCATTGCTGAGTATCTTCTGCCTTTAGCAATGACCCACACTTTGCTTTCCTTCAAATGGGCACTTTACCAGTTCTTTAGACCATCTACTTTTCTCAGGTGTCACTTCAAAAAACACAAATCTCAACCATAAAGAGATTGACCATTAGTTCAATTAGAAAAGAAAATTAAATCTTACCTTAGCATTTAATTAGCAATCCTTTCAGGGTTTTTAATTGGAAAGTGTGTGCCTTTGCTGAAGTTGACTTTTTCCACATGGTAACTTGAAAAGGTCACCCAAGCTAGCATCAAAACATGTGTAAATTCTATGGTTCAGTGACAGACAAACACAAATCTGAGATTGTGAATATGTCTAAAAAAAGTCAGTAACATGAGGAGAGAGCAAATAAGCAAAGCAATTAAAAAATAGGCAGGAATTTTGTTTTCACCTGTCCACACGCTACATTTCATTATGTCCTTCCTGGTGACCTTGGTAGAGTCCAACTTTCACTGTAGTGAATGAGAATACTCTCAGAAAAAATTAGAGTTGGGATGGCAGAGGCTTTGTTCCTTGGTCTCTGGTATGTAGCTGAAAACAGGGATTATATCTGTTCCGTGGAAGCTATTCGCAGGAGGTGGCTTGAAACAGCCCGGGGGAGTACATCAAACACTCTTCGTTTGCATTTTAGTCTCTTGGCTCCTAGCATGAAAGAAAGGGTGAACACTACATGAAAAGAGGTTGTTTGTCTCATTTCTTCAATACTGAAAGTGGGAATGACAGAACTGAGTCTCTGGAGAGTTAAGGCCCCTTTCTAGACACAGACTTCCAAACTAAGTTTAAGTGCTTGATCTACACTGGAAAATATTAAAGATTTCTAAAGTTTTACTGCTTGTGTCCTGGAGTAAGCACCTATACTCAAGTCTCACTGACACTATTATCTGGGTTGTATTAATAAGATTTCTTCCACACATTTAAGATTCTTATTTTCTCATTCTCCAGACTTTTCTGTCTCTTCTGTGCATGCTTGTAGCTCTTTTACTCCCCAGTGATGTTGGTAGCATCCTCATGGTTTCTTCTGCTGAACCTTTCAAATAAGATCCTAGTAACTCATTCTAGATAATGTCCAACCATTCATGTTCCCAAGCTGCTTATGTCCAAAATGATATAGTGAAAAGATGATTAGAAACTTGAGAGAACACAAAAATATACAGGATTAAAACTCAGAGGATTTCAAGCTAAGGCTTGTTAATTTCATAAAATGTATTAGCTGATACTGGCACTTGTAACAGTCGGCACTTGAGTGTACTGATGCTGCAGGATCTGTCTAGTTACAAATCTCCCCAGAAGTCTCACCACAAAGACTAAATCTTGTCTTAAGCCTGAATTAATATGAGATATAATGTAACATTTTTAGAATGTGTTGGTGTGCTGCTTTTACCCAGAGGTTGCCAGTCTGCTTCTGCTTGTATTTGAAATACATTTTCCTCTGCTTTTCTGAGAGTCCTGACAACAATTCCTCTGTCTGGCACATGTTAAAACCATATTCTGCAACCCTTTCCATCTTCTACTGTCCTTTACTATATCTAATTCCGGTAACATTAATTGCAACCCTTCCTCTTATGATTTCAGACATTAAATTACCTATAAAAGCAGTGTTTTGGCAATGGTATTTTCTGCTATACGTGTAGGTTTACTGCTGTCTCTCTTCTGACACTAGGTGGAGTCTAACCAACGTTTAAACAAACAGATTTTCCTTAGACCTTTTCTGCTTACCATGATTTTATTCATAGCACTTCAAAGGAATCCTTTGAGTGAGGTTTGATACTGTGGGAACATATAGTGAGACCCTTATCTCCTAGAAATCACTTAGGCTACCTTCCACCAGCATGTTTGCAGTTGGGGTTTTTCATACCCCAGAAGATATTTTGCTCCCTTCTTCCAAAAGATCAAACAACGAGCAAAAATAAGAACCACATTTCTTAGTAACAGCTATTATACAACCCAAATAATTCCAATTATTATCTTAGAGGGGTTGTTTATGACAATCTTGGTGACAAACATCTATTTATTCCTTTGTGATCTCAAGCTTTCTTCATTTTTTTGCAAATGCCATGCAGGTAGAATTCTGGCTTTAGAAGAGATTCCTAGTGTAAATATTTGAAATTTGAGTAATATTCTCAGGATCTGGACTTCAGCAAATGCATCAGAGATGCATTATGAATCTTTTTAGAAGTACAATTAACATGAATCATAAGCACAACATTTAGTAGTTGATTCTGTCCTGGTTAATTAAATCAGTAAATGAGGTGGCCTGAGTAGGGAGCAAGGTATTAGTCACAGTTAAGTTATGAAGTTTTCTTCCTTGTTTTTCTTTGTAAATTGCTATCTTACATAAAATATGTGAAAAATGATAGTGTTTTTCTGTCTCTAGCAACACAAAGATATTGTCTGAAGGGGTTTATATGGAACATATTTGGTGAGCAAATATCAGAAGAATGCCCTTCTCATTGCAAAAGTGTTGTTATTTTCCACAAAATTCCAATGCTTGAAAGTATAATAAAATACTTCTTATCTATGAAGAAGCATCAGAGAGGAAAATTTTCACCATCCCTAGTGCATGTGTGAGGTTCAGTAGTATTTGACTCTTGAAATTGATAACTTGCCTTCTAAATGGTTTCAAGACCTTGAACAAATTCCATAAAACAAGGTGTTAGTAGCTATTACCAACTATGTATGGTGTTTTGTAATTGTGTTTTAATAATGCTATTAATATTCACCAAGGTGAGCCGTGTTGAGTGTGCTTAATAATATATGTATTAGGTATTAGAATACCCAGCATGAACAGACTGAAATGAAATAATTATCACAAACCTTGCTAATTTAGCACCTGTACTCAAGCCTTCATTTGCATTGCCTTTGAGTTATAACATTAAAGACCAATTTTTTTTCTTACCAAATTTGAAGGGCTGTGATGCTATCTGAAAAAATGTCAGTAAGAGAGCAAGAAGCAGGCAGGAATTGATTCACAGAATTCATAGCAGCTTCTGTATCTGCATTTTTTAATGCATATGAGCAGTCATGGGAAATTTCAGTATCTCCAGTTTAAGTGATTTATTTGCTATTATAGAGAAATTGGTCCTACAGTATGAACACTAAAGCTAGCACTTTAGTATTGAAGTTTCCTGATAATTCCCATTATAAGTCTGTCTATTCCACTGCCTAAATGTTCAGCCTGAAATTTTTTTATTGGGTATTTTGGTTTGGTTTTGGGTTTTCTTGAAAGCCCACCCAAATATCAATTCTACAATAAGGAGATATTTTTCATTGTATCCAAGATACCCACCAGAGATCTGCAAATGAAGACACTGCTGCTGGCTCCCTGGAGTCATCAACTCTGGAAAGAACAAAATCTCTACCCTTGGTTAAGATCTACCTGGTGAATGTGCATAATAAATACACATTCTCAGATTTCCTGTGTCCTTATCTTGGATCTGGAATAGTGCAGGAGGCTTCTTCAGCTATTGCAGAGACAGAGGCTGAATGAGGAAAGAGTCAGTAGGGAGATAAGCAATAGTCAAGCCAACTTAAACCTACACAGAGAAATTGATTCTGTATCTGTCACAAAATTGAACTGAACTGATTTGGTGTGCCTCTCTTTTTTTTTTTTTTTTAAATGCTTGACTGGAGTCCCGATCTATGATTTGCACAAGTGCAGCTAAAACAGAAAGAACACAAGCTATCTTTCTAATATGTTAAGTTCTATATACTATTGAATTCTTGAATTCTCTAATAAAAAAAGTTACATGTGTTTAAACCTGGACAATGAGAGATTTTGGGTACCTTTGACTCTTAACTTCCTGGACTTCAACACCAAATTTTACAGATTCTTCTCTCACAATATGAAGCACAAATATGGGATGCTTACCTACAGTAACAGAAATATCTTTATTTTATATATGTAATATATGGTGATAGGATAGCATTTTAGCACCTGACCCTAAGTAAAAAAAATCAACGACAAAAGTAAATACTGAGCTAACATTTACGTAAATATGCACCAACTTCTCAGGGAAGTAGAAGGGTTTTTGGAAAAAACAATGTAATCTTCAAATGGAAACTGCATGTGTTGAGTTGAAACTGAAAGGTGTATGTCCACTGGCATAAATCCAGGTTGTACTGTCAATTTTAATTCCAGAATTTTAATATTCTGGGGGTTTTATCACTGTAAATTTGTTATTTCATTGATGTTGAATGCAGTGTTTTCCATGTTATGCCTGTATGATGACTGGCATAGAAAAAGAATAGTTACTTCTGCAAATGTAATAAAGTATCTTGCTAATCAGTGGTCCATAAAAACACTTGCTCGTCACTTTTCCTCCTGTACTTGTCTTCTTGGGAAGTAATGGAAACTTTCTGATATATTGACAGTGCTGTTAATGAGAAGCTGGTTGACTCCAGGCTAAATTATTCTGATATCACAAGAGTTTTCGCCCAACATAAACCAGGAGTGTCGCGTTAAAGGAAGCGTTCAGGTCTTGACTGAGAGACCTTTGTTCTCTAGGTCTTCTTTCTCTGCAATGGGATGGCAACCAGTGTTTCCATTCAGTCTCTCCAGGAGCTCTGCAGCAGCATGCACAAGGGTGTGCTAAAGCAGGCCATGCACACGGCCTTGGCAACAAAAGGAACAAGCAGGGATTATAAAACGGAACCCAAGGCTGATAAGACACATACTGTTTTCTAAGGTATATAATTTGCAAGCAGTCATCAAATTATGTAAATTCTGAATTTCTTTTGATATTGCTAAATTTGATTTACTTCAGTGATGATAAAGCTATACTAGAGGCAATCCTAATCCTGGCTCTGTGTGTTTTCATTGGAAACAGTCTATAGCATGGAATTATTTATTAAAGTTTGCCTTGTATGTGTGACTGAATAGCTGCTTGAATTACATAAGATACTGTTGGGGAATGTTGTTTTATATTTTTGACTTCCAATCCTTTTTTTTTTTTCAACCACAATAGAGATTATAGACAAAATGCTGTAAGAAATGCTGTTAAATAAAATTAAAGACTATATATGACTTGTTATGAAAGACCATTCAGAGGAGATGGTCTTCTTTAATTTAGTCCTTAACTGTTTGTACATGAATATTCTAGGACTTTATACATTAGTAATATGTGAGATAACACTATCATCTAAAAGCTTTGGAGTACCTTGGGCATAACAGCACGAGATAAGCTATTCTTATCTTTATCTTTGTCTTTCGGGTAGCCAGCTGAAGAGTTCAACACAGGTTTTCTTTTCTTCTGTTGTTTAAAAAGAGTTTGCAATAGCAGCAGTATTCAATGGACGAAGTTGTTTTCAGTCCTTTTGGATTCACGGAGCTGCATGTGCTGTGATCTTTGCCACACTGTGTTCAAGGACATCACGCTGTGTATGTGCAGATGAACAGAGGCAAGCATGTAAAACACACCTTTGCAGAATAGGTAGTAGGGCAGAGGTTTAGTTTGCTTTTGACACATGTATACATCATAAAACATTAAGGGAATTCCTGCTGAGTGGTATTATTGCACAAGCAGTTAATGGTGTGGGAAGGCTGATTATAGCAAATAGTGTGCCCAAGTGCTGGTGCAACCTTGCCTCAAGACTGGAGTAGTTTTGGGCACCACAGTACAAGAGGGACACAAAACTATTGGAGAGTGTCCAGAGGAAGGCAGTAAGGATTGTGAAGGATCTGCAGGGGAAATCTTATGAGCAGCCTGAGTTGGTTCAGCTTGGAGAAGGGGAGGCTGAGGGAAGACCTCCTTGTGGTTTATGGCTTTCTTACAAGGGGATAGCATGAAGTTGTGATAGGGAAGGTTTAGGTTGGATTTTAGGAAGAGATTCTTTGCTGAGAGGGTGCTCAGGCACTGGAACAGACTCCCCAGGGAAGGGGTTACAGCACCGAGGTTGGCTGAATTCAAGAAGTGTCTGGACGATGCACTCAGTCCCATGCTCTGACTTGTCTGGGCCTGTGTGGAGCCAGGAGTTGGACTCAATGGTCCTTATGGTTCCCTTCCAACTCATTCAATGATTTGTAAACCAAAGGTAAGCAGAGTTTAATTCCAAACCAAATGGTAGCAGTTGCAATTGGAAATAATGAATTATTCTTATTACTCCAGTTATTGTACATTTTTATGGTGATAGTGCTGAGACAACCTGGCCCTCTTGTTTTTGACATGAGTACTTCAGTATTTAGTGTCTGCCATACAGAGCCTATATCCATAGCACAAAAAAAAATGAGGCAAGAAATGGACAGCTAGGAAAGTCACTGTTTCAACAAACAGTTAAAACTGTGGCAAGGTATCTACTATGTTTATTTCAATGTCTTTTACTTAGTAACCAGCCCACAGCTAAGCATCATGCAGCCATTTGCTCTCTACTCTTCTCCCAAGGCAATGGGGAAGATAACGAAATAAAAAACCTCACAGGTTGAGATAAAGACAGTTAAGAGAGGATAATAAAGGAAGATAACAATAATAGTAGTAATAATAATAATAATAGTAATAATAATAAAACAAGTGATGTACAAATGCAATTGCTCACCACATGCAGAATGGGAAAAAACCTTGATGACCAGCCTGTTTCCAAACAGCAATTCTGCCTTCTGTCTCACTTCCCCATTTATACCTGGAGTATGACATTATACAGAGGGGAATATCCCTCTGGCCAGCCTGGGTCAGCTGTCTGGGCTGTGGTGTCCCAGCTTTTTGTGCCACTGGCAGGATGTGAAAAGCTGAAAACTCCTGGTTCACAGTAGACACTACAATCACCTGGCAACAACAGAAAACATCCATGGGTTATTGCCATTGTTCTCGTACTAAATCCAAAAGACAGCACTACACCAGCTACTAGAAAGAAAATTAACTCTGTCTCAGCCAAACCCAGGAGATTTATAATGGCATTTTTATGCAATTCTAAATAAAAAATAATAAGCTGTGGAGTGTGTGGAAATATGCTTGCATGATGTAAGGGTAGTAATGTGAAGCAATGCAAGAATAGAGTTTGCTTTGTGAAAAGTTTCATATTGCATCGTCTTCCCTCATTAGGAATAAACCTTAAGTGGCTATTAATTGACTGAGAGAGGACACACATCTATACTGTGGTTGATGACGTTTTTCAGTGCTTCTTTTCTAAAAACTCTTTGTACAGACAATGCAAATAAATCAAGGGTTTATTGTATGGTACATATGTCTGTGTTCAATTGCTTTTTACTATGGATCTGAATGACAGTGCATAAACCATCTGTTAAAAGGTTTGGAGAGCAGCAGAAATGGGTGTTCTAGTGACCCAAGAACACTGAAGATTAAAACAGAGAAACAGCCCTTTGGTGAGTGGGTGTTTATTTCATGGTTCCTCCTTGTCTTTAAGTTTTATTTGTGATTGAGATGAAATTCAAATTTTTGCCTCTCAGATGGTGGCTATTGAGTGTAGTATCTGTATAAACACTGTCACATATTTAGTACAATTTTGCTTATGGAAGCATCAGACTTCTTTCCCTAGAGACCATACATCAGGTACTGTTTTAGAGAACACAGTGTGTCCAAAGTAGAACATTCCTCAATGGGAAAAGCATTTTGCCTGCCACCACTTAAAGAGTTTCTGGAAGAAGAGATGAGGTATGTCACTGTCCTAAGAAGCTGCCCATGTGGTTAGCTTGCTTTGTAGATCTGGAGTAGACACAAAGGGACAACTTAATATATTACTTATCACAGTATTTATTTATGGCTTGTTTTGTCCAGGCAGAAAGCCTTCTAAGTGCAGCATTACCAGTCATAGCAGATGTAAAAGCAATTGCTTGATTTTTAGTGTGGTTCTCAGGCATCCTATGGTCTTAAAACTTCAGCCTGTCCCTGTGAGGTGGGAAATGGACTGAAAATGGGGAATAAGGGGATAGAGAAAGTAATGAAGGTCCCAGAGCTCTTTAGCTTGTTCTTGGATTATTTCTTCTTCTTTTTTTTTTTTTTTTTTTTTTTTTTTCCTGTCTTTAAAAGGCATGGGGCTTAGGAGAAAGAGAATTTAAGAGACATGTCACAGAAGATCATTTCTGTTTGGAGTAAAGAGCAAGAATGTCTCTGAATTTGCAGATGTGGAAAACCCCTGATGTTAATGCTGGAGTGAAGCACAGTTTGAGGACAGAATCCTTTTTGCATATGCCCTTCTGCAGCATTTCTGCGTGGAAAATTTTGTATACTCAGTTTGTGCCTTCTGAAGTTGGGTCACAGTGAGGTGGGCATGTGGCAGCTTGTATAATCCTGAGAACAGGATACACGCATCCTGGGTGAATACTAATTGACTTTTAGAGGGAGACAACAAATTTACAGCCAGCAGACACCAGCTTTGTGAGCTGGTCTTATTTTCCCCTTGAAAGACTAATGTTTTTGAAGAATACGTGAATTCTGGTGTATTGGAAAAGTGTTTTGTAGAAATATCTGTTAATTCTAATGAATATAAAATTGCAACATTAGTAATTGCTTAGTGATAGAAAGTAAATTGATGTAATGAAAGAATCTGAGTCCTGACCCAAAAATTTCAGTGTATAATAGAAACCAGGACATAAGTGGAAGAATATTTGTTTGCCTGGGTAGGGACAGCAACACTTCCTTTACAGTATCACAAAGGCTGTTTACCTGGTGATGAATCTTTTATTTCGCTAGGCAATATATACATACTTCCAACAAGAACAGAAGTGAAAGAGGTCTAAAGTGCAAAATAGAAAGGGTCTCCTAAGATATCGAGAATGAGAATTTAGCAAGCATTCAGGTAGTGCTTTTGACTTCCCCCCACCCCTCCGCCCCCGAATATGAACCATACTAGAATGTAATAATAAAATTCATTTAATAACTCATTATTTATTGGTCTTACAGAAGTTTGAAAGCATTTTATGTACTCTCAAGGCAAGGGGATGTAAAAGGCTGGTGTGGGAGAGAAATCTGTACTCATTATTTAGTTCTGGGTTTTTAAAAAAATTAAATTTCAATCAGATAAATAAAATAACTTAAAAAACATGTGGCTCAGCTATAATTTTTGACTTTGAATGCAATGAACGCATACACTCTAGATTTTTATGTAATTATTTGTTTTACATTATTGTCACCTCTTTGCCATAGCCCCCTTTTCCAACCCAGTGCAGCTACTCCTTCCTGAGTGAGAAACCATAATGGATCTCTATATCATACAGAGTTTGGAGGACTTATTCATTTTCCCTGTAAAAGTTAAATAAAGTGCAAAACTTTCAGCCCATCAATCCTTTAGCAAGCTGTCCAAGGTGACATTTCATTAGCACATTTTGTCAGTGGATAAATCGTATAGCATGCTCTGAAGAGAAGGTGGAAAACATCCAGTCCTTTTTCATTAGATCCATCCAAAGCTGAACCACTGGAGGTTACATACAAAAAGCACATGAGACAGAGAAAACGCTATTCTGTCTATAAACTGCATTAATCATTCATTCCCTTCTGAGTGCTTTGAGTCACTGCCCTGTCTCTGGTTAGGCCCAAAACTGGCGATTTAATTTTGAGCTGCATGACAGATACATTTCAAGGAAAATCACAGACATAACGACTCCTGCCAGGCTTGATAAAGTCCTCATTCATCAGTTAAGGAGCTTCCAATAAGGCAAGATGGATAGAGCAAAATGAGGCAGATCACATGATAATATGTGCTGGGTTGGGGATGCCAGGGTTTTTCCTCTCTCTCTCATGCACGCAGAGGCACATATTCCTCAACACGCATATCCACACCCCTCACAGATACTCCTTTTCTTGATTCTGGGAACAGAAATAATTAGAGAGCTTGATTCACTCATATGAACTAATTACCTAAGGAATTGGGACTGCTTTGTTGCTCCACTGACAGTAAGTGTCAAAGGGCTGACCAAAGACAATAAATACCTGATGAGTCACCCATTTACTGCAGTGTCAAAATTATTTTTTCTTAGTGAAATTTTTCCTAGCTATGCTGAAAACGAGTGTTCACATAAAAATGATTTATGTCAAGAAATAACCGTGCAGCAAAATCAAATGGATTGCTGGAAAATGTACAAGTGAAGCTCCAACAATAAAGAGGAGACCCAATGCATGAGATTAATGACTAATTGAAACTAGTGATAAACCAGTTAAAGGGGAATGAACAGGTTAAAATCATGAGTCCGATAGTGTTAGTAAATCAGAGGATGTTTTGGATATTGAAAGGTCATTTTTTTCAGTTCAAGCTTTAGCTAAATACACACTTGTCCTTCATGAGGGGTTCGTAAGTGGGTATCTCTGACAATCTACAGATGTGCTTTTCTAGGATAGGAAGGTTATACCCTTGTGCACCTTTATGTATACATAAGCCATTGAAGAAATTCTAGGAACAGCCTTCACTCCAAATTCCTCTGTTGGGTGGTGAAAACACAAATAGTGCTGTAAGTTCTACAAGTTTTTTTTTTAAAGGGCCAAAGAGTTATCCATTTTGTTCAGCTCCTGTGTTGATACCAGGAGGAACTGATTCATAGATCCTAGGCTTGTTGTTGTCCTCCTCTTCTGACTTTTCTCCCTTTGTGTTTTTCTGGCAGCTAAACTGTCCATCGCTTCCTATTACTTTTTTATTTCTTCTTTTATTCCCTAGAGGAAGGATGGGATATTCACAAAAGTCAGACATATTTTGCCTACCATTGGGTCATTTTGAATAAAACTTTATTGTGTAAGATAGTTAATAGAAGAATGGTTGGTCCCCACCGGCCCATGATGAAAAACATAAACCACCACAATCTGTGTTAGATTCAGAACAGATTTCTTCTTGGACACCTGGTGTCCTGTTTTTTTATGATACCTCCTTTCATGTCCAATGAAGGCTTTGTTTTGATGTTTGGAGAAAATGAAGCAATAACTCCTCATATTCTTGTCTTCTGTTTGCATTTACAGTGCCCCTGAAGGAGACACAGATCATAAACTGGAGTTGCCTTATAACTGAAAGGTTCAAATGAAGAACAAAAGAGCATAGAAATAGTCTTTACCCTTCCATTTTTTTAGCTTAAGAAACACAGTAATAGAAAATGTCCTCATATCTAAATACATGGTTTGTGGTCTTTAATCTTTTACTTTGGTGAAGAACATTATGAAGTGTTACTTTTCATCTCTAATCAATTTAACCTTTCCTTCCTGAAGTATACCACATGATGTGTTGTTTACAAGTTTTGCTGGCTGCATGGAATTGTTTGAATGTCAAAATTCTATTTTAAATTAAACTTTGGAAGAAGGTTTCCAAATTCCTCCTTCCTTTCCTACCTCACCCTTCTCAAATGTTTTAAAACATTCTCAAACAGCACAGCTCTTAAAATCTGTTTTTAATGCATTTTTCAGCTTCTAGATCTTTCCTATCCATGTGAGTGAACAAAAGTAAGTCTAGCAGTTTAAATTTCTTTGTTGAGTTCTCAGAATTAACAAAACATGATTGTGACACTGTTCAGGTTAGCAGGAGTTAGCAGACTTTACTAAGCTTTTCAGAAGTAATTGACTGTTCTGATATTAATGTCTGTAAGGTGGTAAGACCTTTTCATTCTCTACAGCTAAATTAGGCAACATCATCCTTCTCATTAAATTTTGTTAGTTAGAAGCACTCAAGTCTTACTTTGCAGTGAAATTTTCACTTTTGAGTAAACTGGATCTTTATTTTATGGTCTGTTTTCCGTAACATCTGAAGCACCAATAGTATCAAGTATTTTCTACTAGCCAGACTTTGCTGTCTGCATTTCATTTGATGATGACACACACTTGCTTTTCTGACATCACAGCCAATTGCTTTATAACTTGTGCTTTCATAAATGTGGTAAAAAAATCACAGAATTGGCATTAATGCATAATTTCTGTACTCATTATCGAGCCAGCGTTTTTTGAAAGTTTCATCTGAAAAAGTAAATGCAAAGCACTTCTGCTAAAATATGAATTTTTCCAAAACAGTTCATAGATCTTTGGAAGTGAAGACAGTAGATACCTGACACTGCCAAAACCAGAGTTAAATAGATTGCATTAAAAATATAATAGTTTCCATTATATTTACTTTTTCAATCATGTGCTGAGATTTTACAAAGAATTGCAGATTTTTTTTTCTAAATTTATTTATAGAAGATTTCAAAACGTCTTGTTGGAAGACTAAGGAGACTTTGGATTTCATGCTGCAGCCAGTGGGAAGTCTTTCTCTTATTTTTACAGACAACCAACTATGATTTTATGAAATGTATTGTATCTGAATGACTCTCCCACTGGGAAAAAAAAAAAGGGAAAAAAAGGCAGCTAGAGCAGAGTTGCTGTTTCTTGGTATAGGGAAGGCAGGTGATGTTTAAGGAATGAAAGATCACTGTCTAGCAGCAGACTTGCAAGTGATTCTCAAGATATTCATGTTAGAGGCATTGTAATTGGCTTTTATAAAGTTGTGCTGATAATTGTAATGTTGTCAAATTCAAATTTTAGCCTGGGTAATCTACTGCTCTCTTTGGAGCTCCTGCTAGGAAATGTGATTCGGGAAAGCTCTTACACAGCTTGAAGGGATACAAGTATTGTCTCCCATTCTTTCTCTATATTTCCCATGTATTTGTACAGGAGAAGCCACACAAAGTCTTCTTGCAGCCACAGAAGTCGCTGGTAGCTTTTCCCCAAGCTGTGCTTCCACACTCCTCTGTCAGGGCCAGAGATGGCGCAGGAATGGAAGTGTAGAGGTCCTGATGTGCTGCTCAACAGGCAAAGCTGGTTGCAGACACCTCAACTTGAGGAATGAAAAACCTTAGCATACTTCACCTCTGCAGGAGAAAAATGTTCTCTACAGACTTCTCAGAAGCTTGAAAGCCTACATGATGCTAAAAGTGATACTGGGGAAAAAACAAAAGGGTGTCGAAAATGCAAGGTAGCTCGTGTCCATAGGCCTAATTTAGGGGCATTTGAGAGTACAGTGGAACCCACTGAGATAATAAACCTTTTTTCTCTTTAGGAATTTATCCTACAGATGTGAAATAACTGTTGTGCAACTGTGTAAAATCTGAAAGCAAACACAGTGCTGTTGTTTAAGTGGATAGAATATCTCAGTTTAGTTAATAGTCAATATGTTTTAATGAAAAGAAATTGTGTTGCAGGATTTTTTCCTTTGGTAAAAGCCAAATAGTTTTAATGAAATCATTGCATTTAATTGCAATTTAAAGGAAGGCAAAAGTCAATCTTCTTAGAGGTTCTGTATATACAATCTTCACAATAATTTTAACAGCATTTACCATTCAATAGCTGGCGACACTAAATGTCACTACTACTCATCCTATAGAAAAAATAATGTTCCTGTTTACAGGTATTGTTCACAATGCCCTTTTTTTACTCCTTCATAAAATGATATTTGGATTATACTTATTGAAGTAAAACCATAGTAACTATAAAAATATTAATATAAGATTGTGGCTCAAAATATTTTATTTCAATATTATATTTGTTACTGTGGATATGACAAATTTATTGTAGCTATAAATACAAATAAACTATACTGTTAGTTTATCATAGCATCTCTATTATAATCCTAATTTGCCCCGTGGAACAGTAGCTCTTACAGGTTTTTTATATCAAATGCTATAGTTTTGTTTTTTGACTACTTGGATTTTATGCCATTCATCATGAGGCTGGAAGATTTTAAAGGCAAATGATGAACTGCATGAAAAAACAAGGTAGTTTTTGCTTTAAACAAATGTAAGGATTCGTCATAGCATCATTTAGGTTGAAAAAGACAGTTAAGGGTATTTTACTGTAAACCCAACACTGCCAAGTCCTCTACTAAACCATGTCCCTAAGTGGCACATCTACGTATCTGTTAATTTCTGCTAGGGATGGAGACTACACTACTTCCCTGGGCAGCCTGTTCCAGTGTTTGATAACCCTTTCGGAGAAGAAATTTTTCCTAATATCCAATATAAACTTCCTCCTGGTGCAGTTTGAGGCTGTTTCCTCTTATCCTGCCACTTGTCACTTGGGACAAGAGACCAACATCCACCTGGCTACAACCTCCTTTAAGGTAGTTGTAGATAACAATAAGGTTTCCCCTTGTATCTTGGTTCCCAGGGACTTGGTGAAGTCTATAAGGAGTTTCTGAGATTCCCTAAGAGGAACTTTAATGCAAGCACTGTAATACATATGTATAAGTAAAGTATTTATATCTTTGGAAATTTATATGCATGCATATTTCTGATTTAGTATTTTACATCTATATAAAGACATGCATGTAGAAGTATATATAGCACTAGCAATATGACATGCTTATATTGTGTTGTGCTCGCGTTTGTTTATAACTGCAAATTAACATTTATACCAACAGTCATTTTTCTTTTTGTTTCTTTGTTTGTTTTTAAAAAATCTATTAAAAAAAGGAAAAAAAAGGGTCTTCCTAGGTTTTCTACAGTGTAGAAAAAAAACAATTGTATGTAGGGCAAAAAGGAGCACTTCCAAACAAGGAGAGTCTTCTTGTTCTGTCTTGTGGTTTGGTAATAAACCAAAAACTAACAAGGTGCCATGGAGCAATACATTGCAGGGTTTTAATTTTAGATAGGCTATCATGTGAATGGACAGATTTAATACTCTAGAGGTGAAAGCATGAGCGGCATGATACCTATACACAGTGACACAATTTCACCATTTAATGTTGCATTCTGTAGAGCATAATGTTGTTTTGGCTGCCCAAAGACAGTTTTCATACCAGACTTGAGAAAAAGTCAAACCATATCACCACATTTAACACTTTCAGAAGAAATAAGGCACCTTCACTAATACCTGATTACAGACTTTTTTATTCCCGACAAGTTTTGATGTTTATTGTACCATCTGGACTTCTGAAGATTAATCACTAGGCACAAGAGATCAGAGCATCCTTGGAAGTGAAGAATAATTTTACTACTACACTACCATGACCTTGACTTTTTAAGCATCTCAAAAGAGTGAATATGGAGAATTCTGATTGCTTTCTCTTGGTAAGACTAGGGATGACATGGCTGAATGTGTCTTTCAGTACTTCTAATTGTGATTCTTGCTGTAGCACCAGCTTCTAAACAGTGAAAAAGTACAGAAGAAGTAACCCTTGTTGAATTTATTTGGTTCCTAACAGGTTTGACGACCCATAGTTGATATGTACCAATTAGGTGTGGATGAAATATCATAAAAGCTTAACAGCAGGTCTCAAGGAGCATACAGAAAAGGTTAAATTAATTATTTTCTCAATAATAACTGTAATAGTCTTTCATGTAAGCTATATAAGGTGAAAATTAAGATTTTTTTAAAAGGTTAAATATGGGGTACACCTCAGGTAGCTTCATGGCTGGAAATGAAGCAGATTTCTTATGACTATAAACCTAGCTGTTTCTCTGTCTTGCAACATTTTATACTACAGTCCAATTAACTGTGCTACATGTTACCAGTTGGTAAGTGAAAACTTTGCCTTCATTTTGTTTTCATTACATTTCCAGTAGTCTGTTATGGAACAGAGACATGGTTTTATAGTATGATCAAAGGTGTTAATGTACCACCTGTTCTGTACCATAATGCTTACTCTGTTTAATGGAGTAAAGGTTGTAGTGGGAATTCCTTTAAACATCCAAAGGAACAAATCCAAAAGATCATATTGCACACTGCAGATTATATAGGACACCCACACCACATACTCTGTTTTCTCCTTCCTTTTGTGCTTTTACTTTCTATTTAGAGCTCTATCAATGAGGTAATGATAATGATGTATTTAAACATAGGTTTGGGCCAAAGGTCCAAGCAGAAGACAGCCTTGAAAAGTCCTATCTGGTTTCTAACTTCTTACATATTTCTGCTTTTAGACCCTAGTAAAGTTACAACATCTAAGCCAGTGGTCTTGATTAATGATTTGATGGCTAATATTGGTGCTTAAAGACAAAAGACTAAATGCAAAAAGCATAGAGTAACTGAGAAAATCTGTCCTACATGAAATGTCTTTCTCTCCTCCCCAGAACAGTCAGATTTAGCATCTGTAATTACATGAGTTACAAACAGATGAGTTATTAAAAATTAATCTCTACATTAAAATGCCTGCCTGACTAATAGGAAGAGGCCCATACATATAGCACTATAAATCTTACTGCTAGAACTAACCCCTTCCAATGATGGGTTAAATTAATGAAAAGTTAAAATTTATGTGCAACAAAGACCGATGTGATTTTTTTTAAAATTCCTTCTTTAGCATGGAACTGAGTAAGGGATCCCCAAATAGGTGGAAATCATCTACTACTCTCCTAGGTATCCTGATAGAAAACAGTTGCAAGTGATCCAGTTTGATTACTTCATAGAATTATATAATCATAAATTTGTCTTGACTGGAAGGGACCCTTCAGATCATCAAGTCCAGCCATATACCAAGCTGCCACCCACTACTAAACCTTGTCCCTCAGCACCACATCTATCTTTTAAATACCTCCAGGGATAGGGACTCCACCACCTCTCTGGGCAGCCTGTTCCAATGCTTAAAAACCCTCTCTGTGAAGAAGTTTTGAAAAGAAAGAAAATAAAAACAAACCTAGCTGCCTATAATTTACTGTCAAGATACTTAAGGCTGAAGTAATTGATCTGCATGTTCACTTGGATTCCCTAAGATAGATACACATTTTTCTCCTGTTATTTCAGCAGGAGCTGATTCAGCCTTCTTGCTTTACACAGTCATCACTAAAATTCAGAAAGTTTTAAGTAAACTTGGAACATAAGGTCTTTATTTTGATTTTGATTATGACTGCAAGCAGAAATGTTTCTACTTGTATTTAAAAATAACAGGATTTTAGTTATTAAAATATTTATATTTTGAAGGAATTGACAATTCAGAAGATGTCATCTTTTTGGTGTCTACAAACCATCACAACGTGATTTTGTGAGTTTAAAACGTTTTCTGAGATTCATGAAACAGATTATTGATAATTTAATTTTTTTCAGTCTTCAGCTGCCCTTACACTTGAAATTCTGATGTTTAGAATTCTTTGGTTATAACCAGAAGGTAATGAAAATTAGGTAGACCACTGCTTCTTGAAATCCTTCAAAACTTTCATATCACACATTTACTTTAGTGTTAATAAGTATTTGTTAGGAATGATCTTTGTACCTCACCGGCTCTGGGGAGCACATTTAAGGATTTAGTTCAAAGCTCAGTCATGTATTTTTTCCAGTAAAAAGAAAGATTTCTGTACTTTTCAAATTAATGACCTATTACAATCGCAAAGGTTTCTGTATAGAAGCACAACCCTTAAGAAAGTTTTCAGTGCTTGAAGAACAGTTCAGAAAGAAATTAACAGTACTAACACTGTGTGACAAGTGGCCTGATGATAATAAAAAATACATATGCTTAAAGTAGTTAATGGGATTTAGCAGTCTGTCCTGCTGAAAATGAGTGAAATAAGTTTTTAAATATAATAATGTTTTAAAAATCCTGGCACTGCATACAGGCTGCTAGAACTCTAATTTTTTGTGTGTGTCTATGTGTCATACAGCAGTAGTTTTAAAAAATTCTTTTTCTCAAGAAATAATTTGTAAAATGCTAGGGTAAAAAATTACTGTTTAGAGTTTTCTCTGTCTCAAACTCCCTCCAACAATATCCCATTAAATGGTTGAAGTATTGGTGATGAGAAAACTACATGCCTTAGAGAGAGACGACTTTGTATAAAAAGTCAGTAATTATAGACTGTAATATTATGGGCAAAATATGTAATATAATTGGAAGATAAATGAGAAGCTAAGCATCACTGAGTCCATCAATGACAGGTCTAGGGTCAATTCACCCAAACCCTAAAATAATTGGAAATTCACCCTAAAGTAATTGGTTACTGACATGTCTAGAATCAATCTGAAGTCAGTAATGAGCCAGAAATACTAGACCCATTTATCTATTTATGTGAAATAGAGTTTTTAGAATGTATATTAAATACTAGCTTTAGTGTGTGCAGGGGTTGCAAAGGGAGGTGAATGTTCTTGTGCCAGATGGGAATGAGCCTTCTATTTTCTTCTGGATCACTGGGCTGTTTTCAGTACTCTATACTGATAGCGAGCACTAGATTATATCCATGTAAAATTTTAACATGCTATATATAAAGCCACTGTCAAACTCTGAGAGCCACACAGTTACAGGTCTGCAGCATTCCTGGACCCGCTGGGACCTGGCACAAAGGCAAGGACTCACTGAAGACTAAACAGCCAGTGATCCAGTGGCACTGGAGAATTTCTACCCATCTACTTGTTATTGCAATGATAATGAGTGAGAGCTTGGGGCAAATAGGAGAGGTAAAGGACTTCAGCAGCCCCTCATCACCCTGCCAAGGGTTTCAGTGTCCGTGCTCATGTTAGCCCACTGAGTAGTAGGTTCATAGCTGTTCTCTAAGCTCTCCAAGAAAAAGCTGTGAGAAGGCTCTGTGATGCTCAGTGAGGGCATCCTAACAATCTACTGGGTGATGGTCTTGTGCTTGATCCCATCCTGGAATGTGCTGCAGCCATGCTGCAGCCAGTACCCCTGTTGATGCAGATCTGGCTTGCCCACTGACCTGCTTCATCTGCAGGCTTATCTTACAGGTCACTGGGCTCCTGGTAGACCATTTGCAGGCCTGTGTTACACTGTGCTTGCAGATAGTGGCACTTGTTGGTGATGACACAATCGCTTCCTGCCTTGTGTTGTGCTCTTCCTTTGCAGGGCAGCCTGCCTTTGCTCATCTCTTTCAAAACCCTCTAAGAAGATTTTGGTAAAGCTTGATAAAGCATTGACAAGTTATTACAAACCAGTGTGCACCAGAGAGCATGGCTGGAGATGGAAACTTCTGCATTGTTTTGGAAAGGCAGGTCTTGGATGTAAGGTAAATTAATTCCATACTATAATTCTTATACTGCAAACCAGTAAAGAGCAGAATGGGACCCCAAAATGATTACAGGTGTGTCCCCAAAAACCGTTTATGGCCACAGAGGTGGTATAGGTTGTGCCCAACCCCAGTATTTAACAGAATTTTTTTACAATCAAAAAAGTGACTTAAAGGTTTGAGCATAACAAGTGTCACCTGAAACTTACAGCAGGATTGCACACACAGGCAGGGGTTAAATCAAATCACACATACAGCAAACAAACAGTCCTGCATGAAATTACACACAAACAGACAAGACAGGCAAAAAGTTTTGAACCCAATTGCAAACTTGTTTCAGCATCACAATGGAGTATGATCTCAGGGTGGCCCAGGGGTTCCACAATTATGTTTGTAATAAATTTTGGGGTCTAATTCTGCCAATTTTAACAAACAAACATACAAACAAAAACACCCAATAAAAAAACCCAAACCCAAACAAACAAACCACAAAAGCCCAGCAAAATACCAAACAGGATTCTTGGACTACCCTTCAAACTTGTGGAGAGAGTTAATGGGCCATTTGTAATAAAAACAGGTTTCTCAGCTAAGTGTACTTCAGCCAACCAAAAATACATCATTGTTGCAGATCTCCCTCCACCTGTCTACTTTAAAGTAGAAAAGAATCATGGAATCATAGATTGGTTTAGGTTTGAATACCTCAAAGACCATCAAGTCTTTTTCACTGCTCTTGGTGTCCTCTCACGTTTCCCCACTCTTCTCTCTGGCTGCAAAACTGGTCCTAAGTTTTTTTCTCCACTTCTTAAATATGTTATCCCAGAGACGCTACCACTGGCACTGATAAGCTTGGTCTTGGCCACTGTCTGGTCTGTCTTACAGCTGGCTGGCATTGGCTTTGTCAGACACTAGGGAAACTTCTAGCAGCTTCTTACAGAAGCCAGATTTTGCATGTTATATAAATGATAGCTAAATTTCAGTGGTGTCAATGCAATCTGTGTTTATAAGCTTTGACAGTGTAATCACCCAGCATAAAGTATGGTGTTGGCTCGTTGGGCAGATCCTTGGGAAATGCAAGAAGAAGCTCTATCTACTTTCTGATTTTGCAAAACCTTCAACTCCTTCTTTGGAGCCAGATGATGATTAGCCACCCTTGCTCCTCATCACCAAAATTTAGAGGCATGCATGAGGAGCCGCTGTGGGATGTCAAAAGCCATTTCAATGAAACAAATATTTAAAGCACAATAAAATAACAACCATAAACAACATTTAAGTGAAACAAAAAAGATAGCCTAACCCTTTATGGGAACTTTGTATGGTTTGGGGATTTTTTTTACAATTTTTTAATTTATAAGGTCCTTTGCTCCTGATTTAAACAAACGTTTACAAAGAGATACAATCAAGAGAGCAACCAACCTTCATTTGTTTTAATACAGGGAACAGTGAGGCAACAACACCTCCTGCCCTGACTTGGAGGCAGTAACAGAAATTAGCAGTGCCATCTGCAGCACTGAATATGCATTTAAAGGACTCCATGTGTTTTATAGCGAGCAGTATGTTATTTAACAGCAGTTTTTCTAAGCCAGCCATACTGGTACTGATCTTCCAGGAAATTACAAGTCCCAAGGACATAAAGAATTTAAAGACTGAAGAATGTCTAGATAATCTAGGCTAGACAAGCCTGTATGATCGTCTGGATTAACAGAAATTGTCCACTTTTTTATTGTATCTTAATCTTTTTTTCAGATGTAAATCCAGGACCTCCAAAATGTGGCTTTGCTTTACACACCAGTAGCATTACTTGGAAATTTGTATGCTATGTTTTAAGCAGTTTTTGAGTGAAGTGAACTTGCCTGCACTGCCTTGGATGAACGACTGAGCCAGCTAACCACTTCTCTCAACTTTTTAAGCTACTGTCTAGAAATTTGGCTTTTTAGACTATCCTTGACAAATGTTACACAATCTTAATGGAGAAATTTTAGTGAGACTCTGTCATGTTTGTTTCACTGGCATAATCACCAGAATGATTTGGGTTGGAACAGATCTCTGGAGATCATCTAGTCCAGCCCCTTGCTAGAGCAGGATCATCCAGAGCAGGTTTCACAGGACAGTGTCCAAGTGGGTTTTGAATATCTCAAGAGAATTTCACCACAGCCTGTCTGGGCAGCCTGTCCCAGTTCTCTGTGACCCTCATAGTAAAGAAGCTCCTCCTCATGTTTAGGTAGAACTTCCTATATTCAGGTTTGTGCCCATTGCCTCTTGTCCTGTCACTGGGCACCACAGAAAAAACTGATCCCATTCTCCCAACACCTACACCTCCAGTATTTATAAGCATTGATAAGATCCCCACCCAGTTTTCTCTTCTCTAGGCTAACAAGTTCCAAGTCCCTCAGACTCTCTTGATAACAAAGATGTTCTAGTCCCCTAATCATCTTTGTAGCCCTTTTTTGCACCCTCTCTAGTAGTTCCTTATGCTTCTTGATATAAACATCAAGCCATCATTTCATGTGACATCATATATTTCTATGAGTGAAAAATAAGGAGAAATATTTCAAGCTTTAATTGGATAATTATTGGTATATCTATTCCCTTCATTAAAAATTGGGATTGCAGTTTTCAAGATGCTATCTGACTGCATTTTCCAGGTATCACAGTTTGCTCTTTAATTTTAGCTTCTGAGAATTATTTTGATGTGTTCATTTTTTAAAGATAAGGCACATGTTTGGGGTAGGTTACTGGGGTTTCTTTTGCATAATGTGTTGATAACGTTCTCACTTTCTCTCTTTGGCATCTTTGTTCTAAGAAGAATTAGTAAGCTTAATGACATAGGAGTTGCAATAACACAATTTAAGAAGGAAATATTTTTGTTGAAATAATTTCACTCAGGCTTTTTGATATTGTTTCTGTTGTTGAGACAAATGTAACAGCTGAGGGGAAAGTGCCTTTGGAAAGATTTTCTAGTTGTGTCCTTTTTACAACAGACTGAGAAAACTTGCCTCTGAACTATGAAGATCTCAACAGAAATTACCAAAATCAGAATTTCATGTTGCTCAAGTTGTATTGCGAACTATGGAAAAAAAAAATTTAAAAAGTTTTTTGAATGTGTGAAACTTAGAGGATGTCTTGTCATAGAATCATAGAATCACAGAAGGGCTTGAGTTCAAAGGGACCTCAAACCCCATCTAGTTTCAAACCCCTGCCATGTACAGTGACCCCCTCCACTAGCCCAGATTGCTCAAAGTCCCATCCAACTTGGCCTTGTAAGTGACAGGGAGGGGCAGCCACAGCTTCTCTGGGCAACATGTGCTAGAGCCTCACCACCCTCCCCATGAAGAAAGTAGAAATGTTATTCCTTCATCTTTCCTATTTTGCAGGAAATTTTAATCTATATTACCACACCAGATTCATATATTTTTAGGTAAGGATTTTGAACTCCTATATAAAATCTGACTAATGAGTTCATTGATAACCAGTATTTTTGTTTTTCATTCATTGTTTCTTTGTGCTTTTCCTTTTTTATGTCCTTGACATAATTCTAGAGTCCAGTGTTGACAAACATTTTAAGAAAAATATTAAAATAAACTGAGCTCTTGATTGTAAAGTTTTTTACCATCAGCTTTATTCTCTATTTCACTTTAATATTTTTTTATTAAAATTTTTATCAGATAAAGTAAACATGCCTGCAGAAAGGAAACTTCTTCAAACACACTCCTTTTTCAGTATTTATGTTTTTCTTAACGCTTTTACCTAAATATTCCTCTGGAAAAAGGACACATATTTGATATGTCATTTCAAAAAAAAATCACGTGCCACTTTTATCCAATGTTCTAGTTAACTTTCAGTGCTTGCATAAAATTTTTAAAGTCATGCATACTACAAATATATGTATTTGTATACATACAAATCATATCACTATAGTTGTTAATGGAACATATTTTGGTTTTCCCTCTGTTTCACCTCACCATTTTACTGGAGAGCAGAGAGACACCCCATCCCATGTCCTGAAGCACTCACATGTATACTTCTGTAGTAACTGTTGGTGTTACACACTGCTGCCCAGTAACTGACATAAAACTTCCTATACTCTGTGTCTGAAAATTTGGCTTATCAAGAGGTCTCCTACTTGTTTCACAGGGACTTGAAGAATTTGGTTTAAATGAGCTGAACCCAGGAATTTTCAGATGCACTACAGAAAACATTTGTCAAAAGACATCATAGAAAAGGTAGCTGTAATGACGAAAGATTTCACGTGTCAATGAGCACTTTAACCCATGCCTGTACTTTCCACCTCCTGATGTCACTAAAGAAAATTGCCCATTCAGAGTCACTGACCCTTGTTTGTGGGCTCGGCTTCTGTATTCTGCTTACAGTATTGGACACCATTGCATGACAACCACCTTAAGGAGAATTGACTTCCTGTAAGAAGGACATGTGAGTGCCAGGGAAACAATCATTTCTCAAGGAATTAAGCAGACAAATAGCCAAGCTGTGGGACACTTTGTCAATGAAACAAGATCAAATGCAGGAGCTGGGTTATACATGAGGTGAAAACCATTGATGGTGTAACACAGAAGGTAGTATGAAAAGGAATTCCAAATAGAATACAGATCAGGTGAAAAAGGTATGTGATCATAACTGAAAGGTAGAAGAGATCTAGAGATCCTATAAACCTGATTCTCTCTTGTCATCAAATAACCATACATAGTATCAACCCACGTACCTTATGCCTTTCTCCTTTTTCAGCCCTTTACCTTTCAGTAGGACCTCAAATTAAAGAGAAGAGCAAAATATGTGAACACATTCTGTCTCAGGGAGGATGAAATTATTTTGTAAAGCAGATAGAAACACCAAGAGCTTTGTTTTCTGTATATTTTAAATTTTAGTGTAAACCTAATAATAAATCACTTGTCTCTTTATATTTTATTGCTTGGTACAAATCTTGAATTAAAGATCTAATTCTGCTGCCCTGAGACATTTAAAATTGAATCATATTTCTTGACAAATAAGTTCGGTGGGGTAACTGAGCATGGTAACTGAGGTATAGCTGAGATACTGAAGTCTAACCCCCAGCAACTATGGAAGTAAAATAGGCTGCAAAACGTCCTGCCTTCAGCTGAATTACTTACACACAAGTGAAACATCCACCACCACCACCACTCCCAGTCCTGAATATCCTCTTGAAGGTTTGGGTCCAAACATAAGTAAAGAGTAAGTGCTGTGAGTCTACTCATTACAAATTTGTGAACTGTAGGAATAAGAAGTTTTAGCTGGGTGTGCTGGCTAGGATTTAGAAGGAAAGTAGGAAGAAGGTCACAAACTGTTGGTGAAGTAGGCTGTCATAAATTGCTTTTTTTACCCTTATGCTTTACACATGTCATAGTGCATGTGGATCTCCCTCTGTCAACCTCTCACAGGCACACAGAAAATTCTCCCATGAAAGAGCAGTTTTCTGACCAGCACTCTATTTTGGCACTGTTTCCTAAAAGTCACTTCTTCTGCAAAAATCCTGACAAAGAAAGGAAAGAGAAGGAAAAAATGGATGGAAATTATTTCTCTAGTAACAAACCGTTGTAACTCAGCATCCTACCAACAGTGCAAATTTTCCGTTATTTTCCACAAGAATATGACTTTTCTAGGTGAGTGAGGGAGGTTTTTCTTCCCATAGATGAAAACTGGGCTATTGTACAGCAGCTGCCAACACTGACTGCAGTAGACACATTTCTGTGCTTTTTTGGATCACATTGGTAATGTGCTTGAACAGGACAAATTTACATGCTGCTTTAAAACCAAAAATATGTACATATGCTGTCAAGCTTTGGCATGAATTACAGCATATCTATACAGCAAAATATGTTATGTATAGTATAGTCATGAGAAATGTCATAGGGAAAGGTGGTGATTAAGTAATTTACCCTACAACATGCCTTATTGCATAGCTGTTTATCATTCCAGTTAATATTCCTGGTCCTTGTCTGTTGCTGCTGCCGTGGTCTTGTTGTCTCAGCCAGCAAAACCTAGAGAGACACCACCCTCCAGATTTGTTGTGGTTTTGGCTGTTATGCAAAAATTCAGTTAAAAAAGTTTGAGACTGTGGGTGTAATTAAAGTGAGGATTGGAGTAAAATTAGTGTCGTCTTGACTGTAAGAGACTGGAAAGTTATCCAAACTACGTTTGTTAAATATGGCCCTGCATTTTTTTAGAGGAAAGTGTTCATATTTTAAAATTAAAGCTATGACTACAGAATGCCACATCGTAATAGTAGACACTGTTGAACTTTTTATTTCCTCTGCTTGCTATTTCTTGTGCCTGCTTCTCCTGCTGTGTTGTATTGTATCTTGACAGCCACTCAATTTTAAATTAATATTTTCATTTTAAGTTAAAATTTATCAACCTTGAGTTTTAAAATAAAGACACAGTTATATTTGAGGAAAATGAAAAATACATCAATTTCATCGTGAAAGCAAAAAGGAAGGGAAAAGCACAGAAAAGTACTCTACTGTCACCTCAGAAGGTAATTTATTTTTTTCTTTTTGAAAGCACACATAAATATTTTTCCTGTGGACTACAAGGGTCACCTTCTTTAATGAAGATAATTTCATTAATATTTCCCTGCTTTAATAGCTGTAACATCCATAGTAATTTGATTTCTTTTGATAATCAGTTACAGAGGGTAACTGATCTTTTATATCTATTTTTAAGGGCTGCTCATGTATTTACAGATGTTAATAGTTTCACAAATACAAATAAAAGGTGTATTTTGTTATGACAATCCTCTTCCTATCATACATGTAAATGTCCATTTATATATAAATTTCTTAGGGCTGTTTCAATATCTGTTCTGAATAAGTAATTGACTGATAGCATGTACTGTTTGAATCCACAACTGTTGTTTTTGAAGTTTTTATGAAGTGAGTTAGTCTTGGAATATAATTTATTAGGCTCTGTAGAACAGATATTATTTATGTCCCAAACCAAAATGCAGCAAACTTACCAAAGTGAATAGAAGCTAATGAGAACAGCTGGTGTTCTTTATTTTTTTGGTAGGGATGCAACTTGACTCATCTTACTGCAGTATGTGGTCAATTTTGTGATGATCTTCACTCTTGAAATATCTAAGCTGAACATTTTACTTCCCCCCACCCCCTACTCTTTAGGTCCCTGTGTCACAATGCCTAGTACTGAGAAACACATTCACTGCATCAACTGCCCATATTTAGTGAAGTCAATTTGCATGTGCCCATCAAGTCAGTTGCATCCCTGCTCCATACATGTATGCATTGATGAATTCTACAGCATGATTTGGTAGGTCCAAGATTTCATGGATATCTGCATGATCACCAGTACCTTTCCTTGTCTATAGCAAGGATGTACTAACTGTATATGTTATTATATATCTTTACACGTTATAATTATATCCTGCAAATTCTTCCTTGAGAAAGAGCTAAACTCAGACTTTCACCTGGCATGAAATTGAACTAAGACTGGGAGACTGGAACAATATTTACCCTGTGTGTGACTCTTGAGTTACCTCATGGTATTCTACACTACCATTGAGATGCCAGACCCAGTGATGAAAATCAGTCTGATCTGGATAAAGGAAGAAAGCCGTGTAAGTGTGCTCTGTGTGTCAAACTGTTATGTTGTTACAATTTGGTCCCTATGTCTAAACAATGGCACTGAGCAAAAATCAGATCTCTGCAGGAGCAGATGGTAGTGTTTGCAGCTTTGGGATAGACTTTAGGCACATATTCACCATCTGCCTGCACAGCATTTTCTCAAATTTTGCTAAATACTAAGTTTATTGCCACTAAAGCTTACGAGCATTATGAGACAAGTTACAGAGTCTCACATGCAATCAAACATTTTTTTAGCAGCATATTGTTAGTCAGATAAATAACTTGGGAGGGCTGTGATGAGGACCTGGGGGTCCTGGTGGATGACAGGTTGGCTATGAGCCAGCAGTGTGCACTGGAGGCTAAGAGAGCCAATAGGATCCTGGGATGCATTAGGAAGAGTGTGGCCAGCAGGTCGAAGGAGGTTATCCTCCCCCTCTACTGCCTTGGTCAGGCCCCACCTGGAGTATTGTGTCCAGTTCTGGGCTCCCTGGTATAAAAAAGACAGGGACCTCCTGGAGAGAGTCCAGAGAAGGGCGACGAAGATGATTAAGGGCCTGGAACATCTCCCCTATGAGTACAGGCTGAGTGAACTGGGACTGTTCAGCCTTGAGAAGAGAAGACTAAGGGGGGACCTAATTAGTGTTTATAAATATCTTAGACATGGGATGCAGGGGGAATCAGCCAGCCCCTTTTCAGTGGTGTGTTGAGACAGGACAAGGGGCAATGGCTGCAAGTTGGAGCACGGGAAGTTCCGCACCAACACGCGGAAGAACTTTTTCACAGTGAGAGTGACAGAGCCCTGGGACAGGCTGCCCAGGGAGGTGGTGGAGTCTCAGTCTCTGGAGATATTCAAGACTCGTCTGGATACCTATCTATGAAATATGACATAGGGAGCTGCTTTGGCAGGGGGGTTGGAGCCGATGGTCTCTCGAGGTCCCTTCCAACCCCTACAATTCTGTGATTCTCTGATTCTGTGAGTGTCTCCTCCCACTGCCCCATATCTACTCCATTAAACAAAACCTCTCTCTTTGTTCAACTCATCCCTTCGCTTTTTTTCTACATGAGCTTATTATAAAGTGTGTAAAGTCCTCAGACGTTTCCTACTGATATATTTTTTTTATTTTCAAAATGTGTGGAAGTTAATGGTGCTTTAAGTGCTCTCTGATACTTTGACACCTGTTGTTTCTTTTTCTCTCTCATTTTAATAGATTTTTTTTTTCTCGGAAATACAGTTGTTTCTGTTATAAATGAGTCAGTTGCCACAAACCATCTTTTCCAAGCATCTTCCACTGATAATCTATTTGTAATGAGTGGAATGGGCTGGTAGCTACATTTTTGATAAAGTGTCTGTGTTTTAACCTGTAACTGGTTAATAAAAATTACAAGCATATCTTAGGAAGAATTAGTCTAGAGAAAGTTAGCACTGAAAAATTGTGTTGATACACTGTATACCCACAATGCATTTTACATACCTCTGATTGTTATGTTGGATTCTGATTTGGTTTTGATGGCTGTGCATATCATTATTACAAACATTTAGTCTTCACTCAACACCTGACTTCTGTTTTCTTTATAAGGATTTTACATGTTCAATTAGAAAGTTATTTAGTCTTTGCTTTCAAGAAGACAGAGCCAAGCTTTTTCAGTCCCTACAAATAAATTAATTTATTAAACTGTATTCAAGTACAGTATAGTTTTATATCAGAATAACAGGTTCACCCTGAATTTCCCCAAAAGTGATTTCAGTAGTTTAATTTCAGAAGTTAATTTTAGTTGTTTTTTTCTCTCCTCTTTTACAATAGATTTGATTATCTAATCAAGAAGAAGTGATGCCATGTGGCTTAATGACCAAAGAAGAGTGAGATGAGGTTTTAATCTATCTCTCCATGCATACAGCTAGTACTAGACTAGTCTGGTCAGCTGGAGCTGGTTTTCAGTAGTCAAGTTTTATTCATCATATGGTGTTCCTGGTTAGGTTACACTACTGCTGACAGAGTAGTTTTATGGTAACAGAAATTATCACTGCAACTGGTTTGAGCTATTTGTCCTTATAGACTTGAGCCTGGATTAATCACACCACAGCCTGGTGATCTGATTTCTGCACAAAATTGATCTTCCTTCTGTATAGGTGTCATTAAAAAGAACCTATTTATTGAAGTGGATGGATGTAACAGCAGTGTATGGCCACAACAATTTCTTTAGTTACTTTGCTATCACTTCTTGGGATCATACAACCCCCATGTAATACTCTTGCAAGACATTTTCTTCTGCATTAAGCTACTGAAAATGCGATATCAGAAACAATATCCTCTTCTCAGCTCATCCTGTATCACTGACCTTTCTCTCCCTAACTACAGCATAGGTGTAAGAAGTTCAAGCTGAACAAAAGGGGAGCTAAACAGATACCCTGGTGCCTCCAGGGTCCCTGTCACCACGACCAAGACAGCAAGAATAACTGCTTATTTCTATGAATGTGTAAGTTTCTTTTGGCCTGTTGGACCTGAGCTGAACCAAAAATTATCTTCCTTGATAACTCTGCTTTAATCCTTTAGGTGGGTCAATTATTCTGCTTTAAGGTGTTCAGATGCAGATGATGAACATTGTGTAGCTACTTGGATATATTTAAAGGCTGCTATTAGTAAACAGCAAATTCTTATTAATATGTGGAAAAGATGAATTGACATGTCACAGACTTTTTTCAAGTTAAAGTGTAACCATGCAAGCCAGTGCACACAGCAATATATATGAACAAGGAAGATATATTACGAAGTATTCTTAATTATTTTTTTTAAATTGCTGGCAATCAAATTTCATGGAGTGTGGCTAAAAAATAGAGTGCATTGCATCTATAAATATGTGACAGGAGTACAAAGAGACAATGAAATCTTGTTATTAAGGGGTTGATCACGTGATAAACTTAGTTGAAAATGTTGACAAAT
The DNA here is from genome assembly GCF_964237585.1 of Gallinula chloropus. Lineage (NCBI taxonomy): Eukaryota > Metazoa > Chordata > Aves > Gruiformes > Rallidae > Gallinula > Gallinula chloropus. Next base: position 15,486,897 of record NC_140089.1, on the reverse strand, counting down.
ATTGTGAGCTGTTAATTCAAGTTCTATTTACTGTACATTGTACTCAAATTAACTTTATGTTTGATTAGCCAATTGCTACTACATTTTTTGCTTGATCAGGTTGTAAGATTTTCTGTTTTTTATTGGCTTCAGTGAACAGACATAATGAAATAAACACTTCATTGTTACATACTCTGTTCTCAGATAACATGATTAATACTGATTTGTAATTTTTATTAGCATATCCTAAAAAAATCTATTGTTTCTTTCTTCTAAATTATTTCTGTATACATTTTGCTTAGCAGTACATATATATACACATATATACAGAATATAACACAGGATTTGTCTCAGAAAATTCAGACTATGTAAGAGAAAGACCCATAGGGAATGGGCATAGTATATTACTTGAACACCTTAGCGTCAAAAAGTAAAAAAAAACGATTTCCATAAAAATGTGAAATTACTGCTTCATATCTCAAATCTAAATATACTGGAAAATTGAAAAATGAAAAGAGAGGATTTTGATTTTGTTTTAGAGAAACATCCAGAATTCTGACACTCACACCCCGTTCCTCAAGCCTTTCAGCTGATGTAATCTCCAGTAAATACAGCAACACTGAATGTGAGTGGCAGCCTGCTGAATAAGCAAAAGAGGCAGGTGTAGGCATAAGTCAAATACTGTCTGTAAGCTAAAACGTCCACGACTTGCCCAAGAATGCCAGAGGTGACTACACCTGTGGTTTTCTATCATATGTCATGGTTTTTTCTATCATATGTCACCATAAGGAAGATACACTTGAAATAAAGGCTGAATCTTTTGGGAAAAGGACACCACATCCATTGGGATGAATACCTTGGTGAAGATAATCTGGAACACCAGTGGTTGGTGATGTATCCAAAACTTTGAGGCTTCAGTGGCTCTTCTTTCCTGAGGCAAGGACGATTAATACAGCCATTATATATGTGTTATTCATATGCTTTTTTGCATAGGAATCACTGATTTATTCTAAGATTTTGTACAGAAAGAGAGACAATTTAATCTTTCAAACGCAGCAGAGATCTGGAATTTTGGAGTAAACATTTTTATGGCTTTTATATTGTAAAATTGCCATGGATGGGAATTGCAAAGGAAATCAGTGCAAAATACTCCCCATCACAACGCTCTCTGTGCTAGTTATCTGTTGAAAAGAGTTCATTTCAGGCTTGCTGCTGTGATATGCACAACAAGCAGAATAACTTCTGACTTCCTAAGTAACTATTTTTCTTCCCGCGAACACAGTCCTGTATACAATGATGACAGACACTGACAGTGCAAGCCATCAGGGCCAGTGAACTGGCTATCAATGTGTGGCAAAGGTAAAACATGGGATCTGACACTGATTAAAATCACTAGCTACCTGTATTGAATAAAACAATGTCTTTCATTTTCACTGGTCATTCCTAATTTCCCTTTCAAAGAAAGGCAAGTACTGGTCTGCATCTTGGTGTTAATGAAGGAAGAAAGAGAGGCTTACTTCTGCTGAGGGACCTTCATATTTGGTCCATGAATCCTGCTCTGAGAATACCTAGATCTGTTAGAGTCACCCTAATAAAATAGCTTGAATTCTAGGTTATTTATGTTTTAGTTTAGAATATGGTTTTGATTTAAAGGAGCTATAGCAGCTGTGGGAATATAAAGCATGTTAAGGCCCTTAGGAATAGGTAAGTAGGATGGTGTGTGCCTTGATCACTATGGGAATCATTGTGTATTCTGAATTAAAACAATGGATACTGGTTATGGACCAATGGGTACCAGAAGAAACTGGTTTTGGTTTTGGCGGATCAGCCAAAGATGAAACAAACTTGAGGAAGGATGGGGTTCACTCACAGACACAGTGAGGAAGAGTATGGACGACCACCAGAGGACCCTCCCTCAACATAACTTCCATGTGCAGAGACTATTTACATATGATAATGACTTCCAAGAAGTAACATATACAAGCTAATCATTACCCTGCCCTCTCTGTATTTAAAACAATCAGCAAACGTAACCAATGATTTTTATAGAGTAAGACTATAGGTAAAGTGAAGCAATCAAAAGAAAGCCAGTTATTGCAAAGGTCAAATTAGGAAGCGAGCATTCTGTGCAAATTTAGACAACAACTTTGCTAAAAAATTGTCTAAATATGTTGTGTTTTGTACCTGTGGGTGAACACATCTTTGGTGGAGCTATCCCCCGTGTTCCCCAGCGCTGGAATAAAAGAAGTGCCTGCTTATCTGCTTTGGGTAGATAAATTCTTCATGATTACGACCGCTAACAGATCTATCATGCTGCTGTTATTCCTCCATTCATGTAAGTATATGTTATTCTACATAAAAATAGTACAAATAATATTCTAAATACCTCTAAAATATTCCATATTTAAACCATCAATCTTTGTATGTGAACAGCAATACAAATTAATTAGAATTAAAAAGCCTATTTACCAATTGTTAATCCCAAAATCTAGAGGTGCCATGAAAGAGGGATCAGCTCATTCATGGTTTGATTTTCTGTTGTATGTCAATAGGAAAATATTTCATTATTTCTCAGGATAATATCTATACCCTAAGAAAAGACTATATTCCTCAGGTATAATTGGATTTTTATAATTACAGGTAAATTGTGGTTTCCATGTGCTGAGCACAAATCAACAACACATCTACAAATTCAATTTCTCCAGTCATAAATTTATGTATTGCTTATGCAACTAAAAAATGTTGGCTTTCTTCAAATGTTTAAGACAGCTTCTGTGAGAATGAACATGCCTTCTGCAGGTAGGTGCACTCCACAAATGCTTCAGTCCTCTGCAAACAAGAACTTCTTGCAAGACAGTGAAATGCCCAAGGGTTTTGTACTTCAGTGAATTTTCTTTATGCACTTATCAGTTTGCCCAGCTCTGAATTGGCAAAAGACACCATGTCCATCTTTGCATAACAATTTGAAATATGACTCTGAAGCCTGCAGTGGCCACATGTAAGGCAATAAGGAAACAGATTATAAACACAGTTTATAATAAATTTGCTAATCTGAATGGGGTTTCATTGTTCTAATGTAACCTCCAACAACTCTATAAACCTCCAAGTAATTGAAAAATATCACTAATGTAACTTTAATACATCTAGAAAAAATCTTTTTAAGGCATAGACTATCCTGGCCTTCTCTAAGTCATTCCAAGTCTTCTTTAGGTCACCAGTTCCTCCGACCCATCCAGCAGTGGACCCAAAGTTTCTTTAGATTTCCTTTTGCCATTTATATACTTGTAGAAACCTTTCTTGCTGTCCTTCACAGCCTGTATGAGATTCAACTCTGGGGTGGCCTTGGCCTTCATAACCTCATGCCTGCAAGATCATGCAGCCACTTTGTACTTCTCCCAGGTTTGCTGACGCTGCTTAATCTCTTGTACTCTGTCTTTTTACATCAGTTAAATCAGTAGCTCTTGCTCATCCAAGCAGGCCTCCTGCTGCATTGTCTTAATTTCCAACTTGTCAGGATGGGTGCTTTTAAGCTTAGAGGAGGTGATCTTTGATTATCAACTGACACTGCTCTATGTTTTTTTCTCTCTAGGTTATCCCACAGGATTCTTTGAACCAGGTCCAGGTCTGAGTTCCTCCTTTTGTCCCTATTATCTTTGCTTAGGGTCCTGACTTCCACAATGTCATGGTCACTGCAGGCAAGGCTACCTCTGACTTTCACCTCATGAGGAGGGGTTAGACTAGATGACCTTTAAAAGCCCTCTCAACCTTAGGTATTCTATGATTTTATGATCTCCTCCACTAGTTCTTCCTTCCTTGTTAAGTATGAGGTCTGGAAGAGCATCTTTCCTTGTTGGCTTCTCAGTTACACGTGCCATTATATTTCCATTCATGCCCTAGGGAAGTCACAGGCTGCTTGAGCCCTGCCCTACTGTCTTTCCAGAAAATATCAGGGTGGTTAAAGTTACTTGAGGACTGCAGCCTGTAAGCTTGAGGTTTCTTCCAGCTGTTTAAAGAAAAATGCATCTACTTCTTCCTGACCAGGTGGTCTACCATGTTGGTCTGCCTGCTAATTTTGATCCATAAGCTCTTGACTGACTCCTGAGTCATGCAAAGGAAGAGCTCCATGCATTCCTAATGGTCTGTTACAGAAAGGGTCACTCCCACTCCTCACATTGCCAGTCTTGCCTGCCTAAAATACCTGTATATCTCCATCACAGTACTCCAGGCACTGCCTACCTTTGCAGTTGGGTAGTGCTAAGAAAGTTTGATTTGAACTTTGCTTGAAAATACCGTTTATGCCTTACAAGTTGGTATATTTCAATGTGTTACATTTGGATTATGACCTTAAACTAAGATTCAGAATTCAATTTGTGAAAAATATCTTAAAGGCTATAGCCCAGGTTGGCATTCACAATACTAAAAGTTCTGAAAGATTTCATGTGAAATGTCAGTCACATAATTTCATGCATTCTTTTATTTTAACTCAAATCTTGCAAACATAAAATTTTCCCTGAGGGTTTATAATATACAACGAAAACTAAAAGAGTAAACAGCAGGTTTTCTTTGGAGCTTTAGATCAGATGTTCTTAAAGGCTGCTCATCCTATATGAAAATTCAGCAAGATAAGGAATAAAATTTAATCTATCCTAATATGTGTGTAAGATATGGGATATGAACAATTGTTTAGATTTTGTATGAATCATTACACAGAAGCTGTGGGTAAATATGTTTACTGTCTGCAACTTTCTGAAAGCTGTTATATGAGTAAATTTGATAGGCTCAGCCAGAAAATATGTAAGTTAGAATGATTTTGAAAAATTGCTTCTCCAGAACAATAGGCAATTTCTCTACCTCATTTAGAGAATAGTCAGCAGCTCCTGTCCATTATGTAAAACAATCAGAAACTTGGCTTCTTTACCAAATAGGCTATAAAATAACTTATTTAGCAAATGAAATTAGAAGATTTCATTTGCTCACTTTGCAAAATCAGCTACTATGTGTTGTTTAAAGATGTGTTTAAAATATTCTAGTAGCGATAATATAAATCTCAGAAAATTTTCTAAAGGAAACATGGGGCCATATCTGCTAAATCACCATAAAAATTCATTTTTTATAAAGTAATGTTTATGATTTATTTCTTTCTTCTTTCCATATAATAACCTTTGGGATGCACTGACTATCAATTTCCCCAGTGATTTTAATTTCTATAGTCTATCTGTGCACACTGTTTCAGGCATTATATAGGTATTTGCATATCACTATTGCTGCTTTTCTGCTGTTGAATTCAGAGATGTAGAAATGTGGCATACATTTCTCTTCTTGCATCCTTTAATCAAATTCTTATCTCTCCGTGTATCATTATTCAGCAGCAAGGGTAGGTGACATTTTAAACAGTCCTAAGTGATGACAAAGGCAAGGCAGATATGTGGATATATCAGTGCCAAAACAGAGGCTGGGGGACAGGTTAGGGCCATAAACACAGACATCTGCAGGTGAAAATTAAGGATGTTCTCATTTGCTTGTGCAGACCATGTAAATCTGTGTTGGCAGGGTTGGTCTTATGACTGCAAATGCCCAGTCTGCTCCCATACTTGTTCCTATGGTAGTGCCAAAAGGATCATAGAATCACAGAATATCACGAATTGGAAGGGACCCATAAGGATCATTGACTCCGACTCCTGGCTCCACACACGGCCAGCCCAGTCAGAGCATGGGACTGAGTGCAGTGTCCAGATGCTTCTTGAACTCAGTCAAGCTGGGTGCTGTGACCCTCTCCCTGGGGAACCTGTTCCAGTGCCCAACCACCCTCCCAGTGAAGATCCTAATATCCAACCTTCTCTGTTGCAGGTCCATGCCATTTCCTTGGGTTCTATCACTGGTCACTAAAAAGAGGAGATTGGCATCTGCTCCTTCACTCCCCTTGTAAGGAAGCCACAGATCATGATGAGGTCCCCCCCTCAGTCTCTTTTTCTCTAGGCTTGTGACTGGGAACTGTCATTAGCTGAAATGGGTAGCAGCAATCTGGGGCTTCGTGGAGCACTCCTCTACATAGGATACACAAAGTCATTTGTCAGAAGCACTTTCTATGATGTGGCCCTCTTCTCCACTAGGAACTCAACTGACTGAGATGATCCTCTTATATCCATGTGGCTTCCAGTGATGGATCTTCACCTTTTTACAGCCAAGCTACACACTTGCTGCAACCCAACAACAAAAACAAAATTAACTCTTGCCCATTTTCCAAAGAAAATGAGACTTTTGCAGTCGTGTCAAGCAAATAAACCTTAGAAATACCAAGTTCCACCAAGGACTATGTGGATCTGGCTGAAGGTTAGAGATACAAAACTTGCTCTGATGAATAAAAGGCCTTAAAAGGGACCTATTGTCTTACCAGGTAGCTTACATACAGAGTAAATAGAGACAACCGCAGCTATGACAAGTGTGAATGGAAGGTGACTGTTCAAAATAAAAGGTAGTGGAGGGATATAAATAGGTAAATAGGTCTGTAAAATTAAGGAGAAAGTGGTGGAAAATTAAGGAGGTGGTCTATGGAGATGTAGAGTAGAATGGCTGTGAATCTTTTCTGGAGCAGGCCACAAAGAGGTGCACTCAAATCCCCTAAAATATAAGCTCTTTTGGTCCTCCTGTTATCAGAACAAACTTTGTCTTCAGTGGTTTTTTTGATGCTTTCCCACCCACGGTTTTATTTGGAAAATGATGTGCATGATCAACTGAATTTTTTTTTTCTTGAAAGAGGCTAAAATTGTTCTCATAGTAACAAATTGTTCAATTATTGCAAAAGGAGAAAGAAATCTTTATACTTTAAATGAAAAATATACCAAAAACATATTTTTATCACATAGTATTTTCTCTAGATTCTCTTTTACCAAGTGTTTTGACAAATATGAAGGAAAATTCTTTGTAGCAATCCATGTAAAGCTACATATTTTGGAGCTTAAAGGTCAGTCTTATGAGTCTGTTTTGCTTGTCCTTAGAGTTTCCTGATTTCAAAATTAATTGCTATTATTCTATTTTAGTGATGTAAGAAGGTAAAATCCTGGATGTAAAAATTTCCTTTCTTCTCAGAAAGGATAATTTCAAACAGATTATCCATGGAGAAGCCTAAACCAAGTCTTTTTGCACACAGTTCTTTCACCCCTGAATTTCGACTGACTGCAGGAGAGTTATGATTGATTCATGCTAATTATGGGCACATCTGTAATTTTGCCATTTGCCCAATGAAGAAGGAATCCTGCTGCTGAAGAGTTTTAGGTGATGTTGAACTTACAGACCGTGATTTGCAGCATTGCTGCCAGCTTGCTTTGGCAATAAACAGCATTTCCTTTCTGAGCTACAGCAGCAGCATTGTCCAGGCACCTCACTGACTTCTCAATATATGGCTCTGCAGAATGAAGATTAATAGCACATGAAAAGTGTTTCCCTGAATGGGATTACCTGAAGCATTCTGTACATGCAATTGGTGAAGATCTGTCCCTGCATGAGAGCAGAGTCTGTATGCAGCTGCCTTTACTTCAGTTATTAGACATACTTCGTTTCTGTTTCCTCAATCTCTGGTGGGAGTTCTGATGACAGTATTTCTTGTAGCAAGAACAATTTTCCTCATCAACATCTAATATTTCTTTCTGAATCCCTCTGGGACTTCTTCCCCCTTGCTGGTAGGAATTGTCAGCAATCCTACATATTTAGTTTTCCTACAAGTCTCCATTCTTTCAATTTTCCTCTCCAAGCTCCATTTAGCCTGTCTCACAGCAGCTGCAAAGCTCTTATTAGCTTTCAGCATTTCAGATTTATTTTCGAGTTTCTCAGCTTGACTTTCTATATCTTTTATATGATTATCCAGCCTTGTGCTTTTATTAAGGGAATGGTGATGTGTGGCTCAAATACTGAGTGAGGCTCTTTGGATTCTGTTTCCACTTCTGCAGAAAAAGTTTCTCTGCAGTGTTTTGTGTCCCAGTGCCCTAGCATTAAAGTGAAGAAACAGCGTTCTCGTTTCCAGGCAATACTTGAAGTATACTTCACTAATGACTGTGATGAGATTATTGGATGACAGTGAAGTGCCATTATCAGTCTTTTGACTTGATGTTCAAAACACATTAAGCTTTTCATGACCATTTAATGAAAAAAAGGTTAGCGTTCAGATTGCTTGACCCATTATAAGGCACTCTTTTTCACTTCGCAATACTTAAGCCATTTTGACTGAAATTTTCTTTTTTGGTACCCCCGGTTAAATGGTCAAAACTCTCCCCCAAAACCCACAGAAAAAGTAGTTCAACAGTTCTTTAACAGAGCTAAGAAGGCTACCATATTTTGTACAGTGTTAATACTATTGGTACTGCTACTATTACTATTTTTGTTGCTTTTTCTAGAAGAAACATGAGCAGCTTCTGTTGGGAAACAACTTTTTTTTAAAAAAAAACTTTCTAGGTTTCATCAATTGACTTTACAGCCTTAATGTCTTCTTTTAACATAGTTCTTTTTATGTGCAAATAAAAACCAAGGCAAAAAAAAATTAACAAAATTATGTCTCCGCTCTATTGAACACATTAGGATGAAAACAATCCGTAATTTCTTATCAGTCAGTAAATTGCTTCCATGCTGTGAAATGGAGAACAATATAGAACAAGACAGGGCACATAGTGGGCAATAACACTGTGCATACACATTATTTTAACAGATGTTTCCTATTAATAAGGCTACTTAGCAGTTCATTTAATGTATTCTTTTCTTTCTTCCAACAAGCAGGAAGTCTTTTTCATCCAGTGCTGCTTTAATATTTGATGATCACATTAGTTTAAGGAAAATTTTATTAGAAATAAATGCTTGTATGTGACCAGAAGGATTCTAAATTAGTATCTGTCAGCACTTAATAATAGTCGAGCAGAACAATTTCCTTACAATATAAAATATTACTCCACCAAGGTATGAATGTGTTTATAAGAAAGAATTATTATTTAGTGACACCGAATTACAAAAAAGTAAAGTTTTTATTTCCTTTAGGCCAATATGGGAGACAGATTTCCTAAACTTTTATCCATTGTGCTATTTTCTGGATCCTGGTAGTGGTTCCATTTAGTTTTGTGCTTTTGTTAACAGCTGAGGAAGATGAAAGCAATGTAAGCAATGAAGAACATTTGGTAGTTTTACTTAAACACGGCAAAAATAAACCACAATTGTGTTATGATTTGTTTTCTAAAGAAGCTGATGACACCACTGACTGACGGTGTTTATATGTTCAGCTTCAGCTCTTCTGGCCTCCAAATTAAAATGGATAAAATTCAGCCAGTTGGTGAAGAAGATGATAACAAATGATAAGGGATGCTCTGCAGAAAATGTTCTAAAATAACTACTTGTTAACAGCAGTGATTAATGGTGAATAAACACCCAAAATTAAATGTCTACAGAAAGTGTAAAGATAAAACTAAAAACAGCACTCAGAGAGGACTGCATGAGGATAAGAGAATGAAGCTGAGTTGTGCCTGGCCTTGCTGTAGCTGGCCACTCATTCTTGTGCATAGCCATAAGCTTTTAACAACAGCTTTGCACCATGTTTGACCACATGACGTTCTGGTCCAGCTTGTGAATGTTATTGCAATAAACAGTAATAGTACAATTTAGCAAAGGGTGTGAGTGTTGCTTGGGAAAAACTGTCAGGATCAGGAGGGGAGACTGTCGCTGACGCAAGTAAAATCTATGGCAGAAATTAACATACAATATAAAATTCACCTTAAATTCCATGTCGTATATAAATCCTTTTTGCAGAAGAATGTATAAATAATATATAAATAATAATGAAGAACTTTTAGTGGTGGAAAAGGAACATTGCCACTCTTTAAATCTGCAGAAATCAATTCTCATCTCTGTATTTCTCAAGCCCCTAGTGTAAGGAACACTTCTCATTCCTCAGGCTGACCAGACTTCTTCTCTCTCTTCATTGTTACTTAAGAACACTGTTAATCTAATTGTCTTTCTGAGATCTCAGGTACTGGTTAGGAAAGGACTGGAACAGCAGTTCAGCCACCCATCAATAGGAATTTGGTTCTGTGAACTGATAAACCGGTTCTGTGACCTGACATAAATGGGCCCACAGCTTTAAGGTAACATAGAAAAAGCGACCTAATTTTGTCGCCATAAAGGGGAGTTTTTTCAATTACAGAAAACCTGTCATGCTTGTACCAACCAGTTCCCAGGAGCTAGTAACCATTTACTTGTAGAGATTCAACAAGGCTTGCTCTAATCAATTGCACTGCAGCTTTCCATTTATTCTTCTTCAGTTAATCCAAGTTAGTACAGGTCACAGCAATTGTCCACAGTATCTTATTTCCTAACTGGCTTAACCTAGAAAGAATTGAGGAATTCATGAGAAAAAGTCTTTTCAGGATAATTTAAGATCAGTCATCTGCAGTTCTTATGTGGATGCTCAAAGTCTTTCCTAGCAAAAGTAGGCAAGATGGAAGATTTTGAATAGTATTTTTCACAGTAGCTCTAGGATTATTTCAAGATAGAAGCATTAAAATAAATTACATCCATGATTAAGCAACAAAAGCAAATTATGTCTAAGAATGAATAAAAAAGATATGAACATTTTTTAATTCTTCCTGAATTAAATAACCATTATGATGTTTGTGTAAGATTCCATATAAATCACAACAAATCTGTAATTTATGTTTATATACTTTCATCCCCCTTTTTATTCCTCACTAAACCTTTTTTACAATCTGTCTTCTTTTGGTTTCTTTTTTTAATGATCCTTACAATGTATGTGAAACAATTCACAAAAATAGTCATGTCCTGTTATTTTTATGTTAGTGGGAAGTTAAGCGCAGAGTTTGATATAAAACCACAGAAAAGGTATGAGAATGAAATGAAGAGCACCTTCAGTGGCCCTCTCTAACTCTTATGTTGAAAACAGTATCTATTATTGAATGTGATTAGCTAAAAAGTAAAAAAAAAAATATTATTTAAACAAGTTTTACATCCTGCTAACATAATGTATTATAGGTCACTGTGCTGAAAGATTAAGAAGACTGTGCTGGATGTTTGTCTCAACATCTCTCAACATTACACCACCAACTATCACCACTGTCTTGAGCAATGGAACAACAGCCGGACTGCAAGATAGAAGTTTTAACACCCCCGTCAGCAACAGAGCAACAGTCAGACAGCAAGACCAGTTGCTTTCTGCCTTCTTCTGGACCTGAATGGAGAGATGATTAAATTTAACCCAACCCCTGCACATGTACCCAGCCCCTGGGTCTGGAAGAGAGAGGGACTCAGAGACCCCTGAAGACCTCCTAAAAACTCTTAGAGACCCCCCAGTGATGGCATTGGGCATGTGCACAACCATCGAGTGGTGGGTGTAGTTAGACAAAATAGCTTTTGGAATATGCTAATTGATTCCTAGAAAGAGTGAATACAATCCAATAAAAGAACAGAGATGACAAACACTGAGGGAATGGTCGCCCACCAGACCTGAAAACATTGGACTAATGGGACACTGCAGCTCTGTGATGGTAGATATTGCAACCTCTCTCTCTCTCTTTTTCCACTCTTCTCTTTCTTCACCCTTCTCTTGCATGCTTATTGTGGGACAAATAATGTCACTTGACACTTGACACTGTTTTGAGTCTTAATTCTGTTCCTGAGAATTGTGAAGACCTGGTCACAACAAAATACCTAATAGACATCACTCAGGATTTAAGCTCAGCCATCCTCAGGCACTCAGAGCAACCCGAGGTTGGTTGGAGCACAAGGGGGGTTAACCTCTGCCAAACTGGTCTATCTGGTTATGGATTGTGACATGTATGACAGAGTAAAAAGTTTTGTAGTGCCTGGAAAGGAGTCCACCAAGTCAGAGAAAGTGGACTATGTAAATTCTCCATCCATTGTAAAGCAAAATGTATTATAAGGAACTTCCTGCAGTAGTCAGGAAGTCTTTACTAGCCAACCATGAGTTGCTAGTGGGTTTTGTTTGTTTGACTGACCTTTTAAAATGTTTGGCACAGATTTCCTTGAATTGACAAACAGCTGCAGAACTGTTTTGACTTCTATTAAGCTAAATCCAGTCCAGCCTTGCTATAAATAAAAATACTGAAGTCAAGGTAAGACTCCTAGTAGGCACCCTTGCCTTCCAGGTTATATCTTGGTTATATCCAAGTTATGTTGTTACCTTGGACTTCAGAAGGGTGGACTTTGGTCTTTTCAGGAGCCTGGTTGACAAAGTCCCTTGGGAGGCAGTCCTCAAAGGCAAAGAAGTCCAGGAAGCCTGGATTTTTTCAAGAAAGTACTCTTAAAGGCACAGGAACAGACTGTCCCCATGTGCTGGAAGACAAGTCATTGGGAAAAAGACTAGCATGTCTGAACAGAGAGCTGAAACTGCAACTTCAGGAGAAAGAGGATTTATGGCCTTTGGAAGGAAGGGCAGGCCACTCACGAGTATTACAAAAAAAATGCAGGGAAAAAAATTAGAAGGGCAAAGGCACAACTAGAACTCAACCTGGCCTCTGATGTTAAGGACAACAAAAAAAGTTTCTATAAATACATTAGTAATAAAAAGAGGACGAAGGACAACTTCTCTCCTCTAGTAGATGGGACTGGAAACATAGTGGCAAAGGATGAGGAAAAGACTGAGGTGCTGAATACCGGCTTTGCCTCAGTCTTTAACAGTAAGACCAGTTGTTCCCTGAGAACACAGCCCCTTTAGCCATAAACTAGGGAAGGGGACCATAGCGCAGCCTCTGTAATCCATGGGGAAATGGTGAGGGACCTGCTTCAGCACCTAGATGTATGTAAGTCTATGGAATCAGATGATATCCACCTGAGGGTACTGAGGCAGTTGGTGGAAGTGCTTATCAGGCCACTTTACATCATTTATTAGCAGTCCTGGGTGACTAGGGAGGTTCCAGTTGGTGAGGTTAGTAAACGTGACATCATTCCACAAGAAGGACTGGAAGGAAGACCCAGGGAACTACAGACCTGCCAGTCTGACATCAATGCCTGGGAAGCTTATGGAACAGATCGTCCTGAGTTCCAGTATGAGGCACAAGCAAATGATCAAACCCAGTCAGCAGAGGCTCATGAAAGGCAGGTCCTCCTTGACACACCTAATCTCCTTCTATGATAAAATGATCAGCTTAGTGGATAAGGAAGGGTAAAGCTATGGATGATGTCTATCTGGATTTTAGCAAAGCTTTTAACAATATTTCCCACAGCATTGTCCCAAAGAAACTGGCTGCTCTTGGTTTTGATGGGTGTACTGTTCCCTGGGTAAAAAACTGGCTGGATGGTCAGGCCCAGGGAGTGGTGGTGAATGAAGCTATACCCATGTGGTGGCCAGTCACAATTGTGTTTCTCAGGTTGTGTGCTGGCTCCAATTATCTTTAATATCTTTATTAATGACATGGACGAGGGAATTGAGTGTACCCTCAGTATGTTTGCAGATGGCATTGAGGGTAGGAAGGCCCCACAGAGGGTTACTAGTGGTGTTCCCCAGGGCTTGGTGTTGGGTCCAGTCCTGTTTAATATCTTCATTGATGACCTTGATGAGGGAATAGCACCCACCCTCAGCAAGTACCCAATGATACAAAGCTGGGAGGAGTGGCTGACATGCAGGAACACTGCGCTGCCATACAGAGAGACCTGGACAGGCTGGAGAGCTGGGCAGGGAGAAACCAGATGAGGTTCAATAAAAGCAAGTGTAGAGTCTTGCATCTGGGAAGGAGCAACCGCTTGTATCAGTATAGGCTGGGGGATGACCTGCTGGAGAAGAGCTCTGTGGAGAAGGACCTGGGGGTTCTGGTGGATGACAGGTTGGCCATGAGCCAGCAGTGTGCCCTGGGGGCTCAGAGAGCCAATGGGATCCTGGGGTGCATCCGGAGGAGTGTAGCCAGCAGGTCGAAGGAGGTGATCCTCCCCCTCTACTCTGCCCTGCTCAGGCCCCACCTGGAGTATTGTGTCCAGTTCTGGGCTCCTTGGTATAAAAAGGACAGGGGTCTCCTGGAGACAGTCCAGAGAAGGGCTACAAAGATGATTAAGGGCCTGGAGCATCTCCCCTATGAGGAGAGGCTGGGTAAGTTGGGACTGTTCAGCCTTGAAAAAAGAAGACTAAGGGGGGACCTTATTAATGTTTATAAATATCTTAAGTATGAGATGCAGGGGGAATCAGCCAGCCCCTTTTCAGTGGTGTGTTGAGACAGGACAAGGGGCAATGGCTGCAAGTTGGAGCACAGGAAGTTCCGCACCAACATGTGGAAGAACTTTTACACAGTGAGGGTGACAGAGCCCTGGGACAGGCTGCCCAGGGAGGTGGTGGAGTCTCCTTCACTGGAGATACTCAAGTCTCGTCTGGATGCCTATATGAGTGATATGTCCTAGGGAGCTGCTTTGGCATGGGGGTTGGACCTGAAGATCTCTTGAGGCCCCTTCCAACCCCTACAATTCTATGATTCTATGATTCTATGATCTGGACAAGCTCAATCAGCGGGCCAAGGACAGTGGCATGAGTTTGAACAAAGCCAAGTGCCAGGTCTTGCATTTGAGTCATAACAACCTCATGCAGAGCTATGGGCTTGGGGCAGAGTGGCTGGAAAGCTGCCTGGCAGAGAAGGACCTGGGGGTGTTGGTTGGCAGCTGGCTGAACGTGAGCCAGCAATGTGCCCAGGTGGCCAAGAAGGCCAATGGTATCCTGGCCTTTTAAGAATAGTGTGGTGAGTAGGACTAGGTAAGTAATTGTCCCCCTGTACTCAGTGCTGGTGAGACCTTGCATGGAGTTCTGCATTCAGTTTTGGGCCCCTCACTACAGAAAAGACATTGAGGTGCTGGAGTTCATCCATAGAAGGGCCATGAGGCTGGTGAGGGCACTTGAGAATAAGTGTTAAAAGGAGTGGCTGAGGGAACTGGGGTTGTTTAGCCTGGAAAAAAAAGGAGGTTGAGGGGAGACCTAATTGGTCTCTACAACTACCTGAAAGGATGTTATGGAGAGGCAGTGACAAGTGATAGGACAAGAGGAAATGGCACCAAGTCATGCCAAGGGAAGTTTAGATTGGATATTAGGAAAAACTTTTTTACAGAGTGGGTTCTTAGGCATTGGAGCAGGCTTCCAAGGGAGGTAGGTGGTGGAGTCTCCATTCCTAGAGGTATTTAAAAGATGGTTAGATGTGGTTGAGGGATATGTTTTAGTAGTGTATGGCAGGTCAGGGCGATGGTTGGACTTGATGATCTAAAGAGTCCCTTCCAACCAAGACAGTTTTATGATTCTACGATTCTGTCTAGGGATCTGTGCAGATTTTCAGTTCTGATCCTTGAAAGTCAATGAATTAATGTGGGTTTATGTCAATCATTTCTTAATGCAGCAGGAACAAGATGGTTGTGAATGGAACTCCTGTGAAATACCTCCTTTGTGCTTGTTATCAGTCACAGATTCTTCTGGTCTAGATTGCTGTAAACTCAATTCTGTTTGAAAATTATCTTTGTACCTATGCTCATGTGTGCTCACAGAATTTATATTTAAATTTGAAAATGGAGCTGTGACTTGATTTCTTTGTGTGCTCATTATAATGCTTTAAAGTAGATGCAACTCTAACTTACACAAGATTTTTAAAACAGCAGAAGTTAAAACAGAAGTTACTCAGATCTCAGAATCAACACATTCAAAATGTTTGCAAACAATTCATTGTAGTATCTTGATTTCAAGTTGACAGAAACTATTTAAAATGGCTCATAAGCACTTTTTCTGTGCAAGTATATGAGGCTGTTTGTATTATGTACACTATATGAATTTGATGAAACAAGATAGATACCTGTCCATGAAACACAGCCAGATATTGTGGGCGTAATGTGGAAATTGTTGGCTGAAGCTCAGTAGCCTCTGGTAAGCAGTAAGCTAGACAAGATAATATTATGATCTTTGTAATTTTAAAGTGGGTTAATCTAATAGAAGCTTTTGTAGAGGTCCACATAAGCCACTGTTGATTTAATTCAACACTGTTGCTTTCATTATCCATTTCTATTAGATTTTTCCCCCTACACTCTGATGTACATATTTGGACTTCCCTCTTTTAAGCAGCACAGCAAACATATACTAATCAATCCATTAATACATGAAAAGCATACAGTCTATAGAATAAAGAGGACAGATGAGACACTAAAAAGTAGAGCTATGAAGTTACATGCTTAAGCACATGCAGAAAATTATTGCTCAAACAGCTATTAGTATTTATTTAATGTACTCAATATAACTTCTCATTTCTTTTGAAATACTCTTAAAACTCATACTTGTCTATCAAACAGGTGGTAGATGGAATGATAGATGCATAGAAGAACTTGTCCTGAGTTGCTAGTGAGCTTAATAAAAATTTGGCAGGAATTTAAAAAAAAATCTTATCACTTTATATGGTTAACTTGGAGTCAACAAAGTAAATCCCTAAGAGAAACAAATGGCTTTGGAAAGGATGTAAAAACCCTAACTTTGGGGATGTAAACTTAAGGTTTTGAAGCACTGAAAAATATTGGGTAAAGGAGTCTCAGACTGATGCTGAACAGCACTGATCTGGTAGTATAGTTCTTGCAGTGTCTCTTCCCACAAGCCTAATAAGAAAACCTAAGTGGTTTCCCTGTTTTACAATGAAAATTGGAACCTGTAGATTAATCTCAGCAGGCAGCTATCAGTCATAAACTGTGGCATCATGTTGACATTCTCTCTTGTTTAGCTTCTAGGCTTGGAGCCAAGGAAGATGCAGGGTGTAGGAGACCTGCTGCTCCATGTGGTAAGCAATGTGATGCACTTTGGTAAATAAGTTACTTATTGGTTGTAAAACCTGGACATCAAGGTTTGATTTTTGCATCTGTGAGATCACCAGAGTAGGAGTAGAAAAAGCTAACTCCTGTCAACTTTTCTTTTAGACACTCAAATCTCTGACCATCAGTGTGGAGTATACTTTCAGTAATCTCATCATCGTGTTTATGCACAGGGAAGTCAGAAAAGGAGATCATACCTGGTTTCTTCTTATCACTGCTCAGTTCTTGCTCAGGAGTATGTGTGGGAGTTGGCTTCAGCTTTCCCTTTAAAAAGGGGATGTTTGGGTTTATTTATACTACCCCTTCCTTCTGTTGACAAGTTTCAGGCTGAAAGACTACTTGTCCTCTAGTTTTCTGGGAAGGGTAAGGTAGTAAAAGTCTTTATGTGTTCAATCCTGTTTTCAGCATTTTGCATGCTTTAATATATGAAGACTGGTTTCAAATATTACATTTTAATGCTTTATCACATTTTACAGCCTTAAATTTTAACTATTTTTTACCAATTTAAAAAAATGTAATATTAATTTATAAAATTGACAAAAAAATTTACAAAAAATCTTTCATACACTACTTTTTTTGAGTATCGAAGTTGATCATTTTAATAGCATTCCCTTCCCCTACATTTGGGACACCATATTATTTTACCTCACATCACTGTGAATACACATCTTAAGTGAACTCGCTTCTGAATCCTTCTTGTTAAAGGTCCAGCTTTAACATTTGCCCTGAAAGAAATGGAGAGCTGTGAAATTTAATTATGTTCTTTGTAGACCAAATGAAGATCAGTAAAGCTTTTTACCTCCGGCAATGTGTGATATTAAATACAGTGGTTTCCATTCCTCTAATCCCATCTATCTCTTTTTTCCAACCTTATTTTTCAAAAAGTCACTTTCCAGAAGTTTTTCTTCTTTATAGTGATCCCCCTAAATAATTAATAATATCAAAGCTTATTGCCTGGCTACTTAATGAAGATTTAGGTTCTTTAAGCTAACAGAAATAGCTGAAGATGCAGTTTAAAACTGGGTTAAACTTGCTTGCTTGGATTGATTTACTTATAATAAATATTACTTATTCAGGAAACCTGAATGGTGTTTGGATTTTATTATTGCTGCAAAAGGTAAAATTCAAAGCCCTGAGATACAGTGTGTGCCCAAAGTAATATTTATAGTTTAAAACTGCCAAATAATCAGAAGATAAAAAGGCTGATATAGAAAGCAGTAATTGTTTTCAAAACTGGACTAACATGAAATACAAACCAGATTTTATATTAAATTAACCTAGCTATAGAAACCCCGTCTTTTTTCCTATGAGGTACTAATTCAAAAAATAGTTGTCACTGGTCTGAACACTGAAAGCTGGGGAGAAAAACCAAACTCTCCATGAAATACAGCTTATTATGCACTTGGCTTTTCAATACACATTTTTTATACCACAGAAGGCAAAATCTCCAGTTGATATGATTTCCTCCTGCTCCTCCCTACTCTTCTTCAGATTTCACATAAGTTGTTGCCATGATGCATAGCATATACTGTATCCATGTGAGACTCTCTTGACAAATACTCTTTGTAAAAGGTAACAGTACTGTCACCCCAGACAGTCTGCGCAGATTGCTTACAAAAACAAAGATCCAATCTAAATGGTATGGATTTCATTTCTAAGTAAATTCTTACGATTTATATAAGCAAAGATGGCAATAATAGTGGCATAGCAAAGTGATGGATTGTAGTCTACCTTTGCACAGTTGCTTCAAATCCATGTGATGAAGACACTGCTTGAACAAGGAACAATTCTTGCAACATGACAGGCAGATGTTGAGAGAAAAAAGACTGATACCATCAGTTGCATTTAATGAGTTCAAAGCACCAGCACACTGTCAAATGTCATCACAAATTCCCATCTCTAGTATGCAGGTCTTAAATCTTCTAACTTTCAAATAAGCCACTCTGGTATTTTCAGTCATCCATTGGTTCTTGGGTGCTACTAATAATGCTGTGGGAGATAGACCAGTTGAAGAAATGTGTAATCCATGCAATTTGTAAAAGACAGTTATTTATAGCAGTAAGGAAGAGCTAGTTAAAAAAATATGTAATTATTTATACTGCACTATAGTAGTGAGGCAAACAAGTCATGGATGAAGTTGGAAACAAATTCTAAAAGGGAAAATATTTTTTGGAACATGTGCATACCTGTATATGAATTGGTTTTATCATTTAAACTTGTCTTTTTTTCATAGGAAAGGTGAAAAAAAAAACATGGTAGAAGAACCAAACTTTTCTGCAGTGGGTCTGTTCTTACATAATTATTGCACATTAAACTGATGATATAAGAGGAGGGATTGCTCTCTTAGTAGGAAAGTGAAAACTAATGGCCATGTACTAAGCAGATATGAATGTTGCCAATATGAGTTGGACCTTGTCATGGATCTCTTTGTGAACAATGCTCAGTTTCTATATAGAAACAATTTAAGTGCAAAAATCAGGTCTCATGTTATTAATCAAACATAAAACAAACAAACAAAAAATAAAATAATTATTACATTTGTTGTTTCAAAGGAAAGCCTTGGATTCATTAAAATAATTTTATATTTTAACAAAGAATAATAAGAAATTTGAAGTATACAAAGAATTGGTAATCTTTGCTGTGTTACATTTGCATATATTCATTATTTTCTAAAAAAATCCAGTAAACAAAGTGTGGACAACTGAAAAGTCTCTGAGTGTGATTATAAAGAAAAAATGAACCTAACATTAAATGAAGGAAGGCCTCCTAGATCCATGGATGACATGATAAATGAAGTACGAAGTATTGCTGTATGATAGAAAGATGTCATCTCCATCTTAGGAGGTATAGGAAAATAGGCAGGTAACAACAGTGTTAGAGTGGCTCATAAGTTTAATATGGATCAATAGGGCTATGAAAAATAGACTTCATATAAGTACAACTACCTAACAGACTGGAAATTTGCAAGACCAAACAGTGTTTCTAGTAACAGGACAGACTACCTGCTCACCATACAGCTGCATAATTGTAAAACAAATTACAGGAATAACAGCTTTTGGCAGATGGTGTTTTACTTCTTGTTGAAGTGTCTTTTGAAACAATAACATTATTCAAAAGATCACTGAAGCAACATGATCAGAAAAATAACAAACAAAAAGAATACAAGAAAAGCAAGGTAAAATGCAAATTTTTAAACCAGTTGAGTTTCATATTGCAATAGCTCACTAAAGACTGTGAATGCTAAGTCATTGTCTGGTGATATTTTCCTCCTTTAAGGTGTGGTGGTTTGACCCTGGCAGGAGGCCAGATGCTCACCAAAGCTGCTCTATCACTGTCCTTTTCATCTGGACAGGGGAGAAAATATATATTGAGGAGCTTAGGAGTAGAGATAAGGACAGGGAGAGATCATTCTGTAATCAGCGTCAGGGGCAAAACAGACTCAACACAGAATAAAGGAAAAAACCTCTCTAATTTATTAGACTGTACTGCATACCCAGTGACACCAGCGCTGGATAATGAGAAGCACAACCAGATCCTAACGCACCTCCTCCCTGCCCCTCCCTTTTTAGCAGACTTCACATTACTCATGATTTCACTCCCTTCTTTCCCCCCACTCACTGTGGCAAGGGGAAGGGCAGGGAATGGAGAAATGGGGGTTTTGCTCAGTTCCTCATGAGCTGTTTTCCTTCTTAGCTGGGGGAGGGGGGCATTCCTCTCACCCTTCCCCTGCTGCAGCGTGGGGTCCCACCCACGGTAGACAGTCCTTCACAAACTTCTCCAATTTGAGTCCCTTCCCTTGGGTTTCAGCTCCAGCTGCCCCAGCGTGGGTCACTTCTGTGGGGTGCAGTCACAAATCACAGAATGTCTCTCAGTCTCTCAGGCCCAGACTGCTCCAGCCTGGTCCTCCACCAGGTCACAAGTACCCCGTGCCCCTCCCCCAACAAATCTGCTCCATTTTGGATCTCTCTCTCTCACTCATCTTTGTTTCCCTCTCTCTCTCTCTCTCCAAGGGCTGCAAGTGCTGGCAGAGGCTTGCTCCAATGCAGGTCACAGCATCTCTATGTCTCCCCCTGCTCCAGTGGGCCCTCTCTGAGGGCTGCAGGTGGGTTTTCAGCCTTTTCCATGGGCTGTGGGGGACACCCACTCCACCATGGGTTTCTCCACGAGCTGCACGGGCATCTTTCTCTCCGACACCTGGGGCACCTTCTTCCCTACCTTCTTTGATCTTGGTGTCTGCACAGTTTCTTACATCTCACTTCATTCTCTGGTGGCAAAAAGTGTCCACTTACATATTTTTTTTTCTCCTGAATGTGATCCCCAGAAGTGCTGTGACCATCACTGATGGACTCGGCCTCACTCAGCAATGACTCTGGCCTTGAACCGGCTGGTGTTTGCTCCATTGGGCCTACAGAGAGCTTCTGTCTGCTTCTTGCAGAAGCCACCCCTGCAGACCCCCTGCTCCACCAGAACCCAGCCACACAAAACTATGACAAAGTCTAATACACATCTAACATGTCTGTGTGTACCCTCCAAAGATGCTCACATACCCTTAGAGGCATGCTACCCCCATATGCACCCATGCCACTACACATGTTAAAATGCGGATGCTGCTACCAACGTATAATTGCAGCTTCAGTTTTAGCATCACTAGGTCAGATGATTCCCCTGCATGTTTCTCAGGCTCAGAGATATTAATTCAAAAGCTGTTCACTTATTAGCAACAACTAAAGAATCCACTGTGGCAGAGAAGCTCAAATCCACCGTTAACGATAAAACACGTCAGCAGGCAAATTATTGATATGAGTGCTGTTCCTCTGTGAACTCTGCTTGCATGCAATCAGCTGCAAGTATTTCTGAGGCTGGATGATGTTTTTGCTTTTTTTACAGACAAGTTATCTGAAGTTTATTTGCTCAGGGATTTTTAATATTTTTCCCTCTTTGATCTGTTCCTTAAAGTCCTTAAAGTCCAAGGTATACAGAAGCTTGGAGAAGTTAATTGTTTATTAATTTTGTAAGAATTTAGGACAGGCCACTGCCTGTTTATGTGACAATACAGCAGATAACAGGTTCAGTGGTAATATATTACAGAAACTTGGTTCAATCATATTTTTGGACTTCTGACTCAAAATAGAAACCCATGAGTTTTTTCCTTGAGTTTAAGAGATGACCCGAAATCCACTTGCAATATGTGTCAAACTTTATTAAGTAAACTATCTGTATATGGAAAAAAGGATTTATGTGGGGAAATGTCTGCCTAAAAGAAATAAAATAATATGTAACAGTACAACCTGTTCCATACCAGGAAAAAAAAAAAATTCTAAACTGACTTTTGTGTATTGACCTTTTCTTATGTCTGCCATGTTAGCTTAAAAATTGACTTTATAATCAAAATCTG
Source organism: Gallinula chloropus (assembly GCF_964237585.1). Lineage (NCBI taxonomy): Eukaryota > Metazoa > Chordata > Aves > Gruiformes > Rallidae > Gallinula > Gallinula chloropus. The sequence continues at coordinate 15,464,711 of NC_140089.1, read as the reverse complement.
GGCTGAAATTCCTGCTACAGAGATTGCAAAATTTGGTGCAGATTTTCTTGTTAGTCTTTACACCACTGTTAGTTCACGGAATAAGGGCCTGATTATAAACCAGTGCTTAAATGAATTTTGGCACCAATTTCACTTAATGTTAACAAATCCTTTTTATTATGTCCCACACAAATTTTTCTTTCAAATGCTGCAGATTGAAAGCCATATTCCTCTTTTTTTTTTTTTTTAAACAGCTTGCCTTGTAATCTTGTGCAATGCCCCAGTAAATGCATTGCAGCCAAAAGTTTTAAATTGAAGAAAACTATCTCTTTTCTGGCTGTTTGTCTTCCAAGTCTGCAAATGTGTTGATAGAATAACAGCATTGCTTATAAAGATGTATTGTTTTGTAAAATGTTTTGCATGTCACTGTGACTTTTAAAAGTGGAGATTAATAGAGCTGAATTCCAAATTGCATTATTTAAGATATGGATAGATGATTTGTGGTAATTCCTTTTTCTTCTCCCCCTTTAAGAGATTTATTTCCCTTTCTGTACTTAAAAGCAGCTACAGAGAAAGAATTGTCTCCATACTTGATTAAAAACACAAATGAATGAAGTAAGTTATATGTTTATTTCACGTCAATGCCCTGATTAAGAAGTTAAACAAATAATGGTGAAACCATTAAATCTCCTTTGACCATTATGCTAATTTATTTCATTGAGTTCAGGGACAGACAAGTATAGGGTAAAGGAAAGAAAGGTGAAAATCTATGGACATATCTTACTACATACTTATTTCTATGCCCTTTCATCAGACTTTAGAAATGCCATGGACAAAAGTCTGCAGGATCCGATTTCTTGTGTTCTCTAGCTTCTTAGCAGATTTGCTGAACCCTTTTTCCAGATTGATCCATGCCTAGTTAGCACAAAGGGAGGGCTCATGAATGTTGTACAGAGTGGAAAAAATCAGTTTCTTAGAGAAATGCTGTCTCTCAGAGGAGTGTGATCTTTGTGAGTAGATGTAGGGTTGCTATTCTGCAGGGAAGTATTCTTGTTGCTGGGAAACAAATCTTGGTGAAATAATAGATGACAGATAATAGTGTATGGCTCAGAAACAGCATCATGAGGAAGAGTCTTGATTTGAAAGATGAGGAGACTTGCCTTTTTGCATTACCTGTGCCTGAGGTCAAAAGATAATCCACACTTTGGTTTCTTTGGGGTGACACTTTGTTCTTATAAAGCCACTTGACCAAAACACTCTTTCTGAAGTACCTTGCTTTCCTTTCGCAATAAACTGTCTGCAAATCATCCATTTCTGTGTTAGACTGGCGATCCAATTTCTAGTGCCTTTAGTTTTACATACCACAACAACCTAAATGCTCATATAATAATAGTATTTTAGAATGGTTTGTGTTGGAAGGGACCTCAAAGATCATCTAGTTCCACACCCTCTGCCATGGGGAGGGACACCCTCCACTAGACCAGGTTGCCCAAAGCCCCATCCAACCAGGCCTTGAATGCCTCCATGGAGGAGGCAGCCACAGCTGCTCTGGGCAGCCTGTGCCAGGGACTCACCACACTCACAGTAAAGAACTTCTTCCTCATATCTAATCTAAATCTACTGTCTTTCAGTTTAAAGCCATTACCCCTTGTTCTGTCAATACCTGACCTTTTAGACAGCTCTCTACAATAATAATTGGTTCATTCAGATTAATTTTACAAAGAAGATTTAATTTCTGGGTGGTAAACCTTGCTGCTGCCTTGCTTTCTCTTCTCCATGCTATTCAAATATGGATCACCAGATCTCAGAAGACTGCAAGTCATTGGAAATTGCAAGTCATGTCTCTCTAACTCCAGACTGTCCTTGCTTTGACTATATTTTAATTTCTCCAAAGATTAGGAAAAAGAAATCATATTCAGGTTTCATAAACCTTTTTTTCATATATGTCAATTGTTTCTGACTGTAAGTAGTAGGAAACTGCAGTGTAGGTTTCCAGTTATGGTGTGTTGACCCTGTCTGGTAGCCAGGTGACCCCCAAAGCTGCTCTATCACTGCCCTCTGCAGCTGTATGGGAAATAAGATATAACAAAAAGCTCCTAAGATAAAGACAGGGACAGATCATTCACCAGTCACAGGTGAAACAGATTGATATTGGGGAAATTAATTTGAATTATTACCAGTAAAATAGAAGTCAAGTAATAAGAAATAAAACCAAATCTTAAACACCTCCTCCCACCCCTCTCTTCATCCCAGGCTCAATTTGACTCCCCATTTCTCTCCCTCCTCTGTCCCCAGCAGCACAGAGAAAATGGGGGTTGCAGCCAGTGCATCACATATTGTCTCTGCTGCTCCTTCCTCCCCAGGGGGAGGACTCCTTGCACTTTTCCCTGGCTCCAATCTGGTGTCCTTCCCACAGGAGACAGTCTTCCACCAGATTCTCCAACATGAGTCATTCCCACGTGCTGCAGTTCTTCACCAACTGCTCCAGTGTGGGTCCCTTCCACAGAGTGCAGATCTTCTGGAACAGACTGCTCCCATGTGGATCCCCCAAAAGGTCAAAAGTCCCTCACTCAGCAAACCTGCTCCACTGTGGGCTCCTCTCTCCATGCATGGGACCACAGATTCTGCCAGAAGCCAGCTCCAACATGGGCTGCAGGTGGATATCTGCTCCACAGGGTGCCCCCTTGGGCTGCAAGGGAACAGCCTGCTCCTCTATCGTTTTCTCCAGGGGAATCACTGCTTCTGGTGCCTGGACAACCTCCTTCCCCCTCCTTCTGCACTGACCTTGGTGGCTGCAGAGCTGTTCCTGTCACATCTTCTCACTAACCTCTCTGGCTGCAAAAACTGCTCCTAAGATTTTTTCCCCTCTTGCTAAATAAGCTGCCACAGAAGTTCTACCACCATCACTGATGTCCTTGGACAGCAATGGGTCTGTCTTGGAGATGGCTGGCATTGGCTCTGTGAGGCATTGGGGAAGCTTCCAGCAGCTTTTCACAGAAACCACCCCTGTAGACCCCCCAATTGCTAAAACACTGCTATACACCAGTGGAAAAGGATGAAATAAAAGTGGAGAAGGAAAATCATAATAAAATCTCTTTTTCCCTGAAACTAAATCTTTTAACAAAGAAAGATCTTTAAAAAAGAAAAGTTTTTTTTCTGTTTTTTAAAAAACTTCTAAACCATACAAATGTCAGTCTCAAACATAGGACTTGGGTTGAACTTGCCATGGGTTTTCATCTCGAAAAATACCCATCACATAGTATTGACAGGACTAATTATGAACATCATTAAATTACATTGAAACAAGCTCTATGTTTCTGTATTACTTTTTTCAGGAAAGGTTTTAATAAGTGATTGCTAAGGACAATTACTTTGACTTTCTACATGAGTACTGTTCACAGGATAACTCATACATCTTGGTTGGGCATAATCAAAACATGTAACAACAGCAACTTAGATACAAAAACCAGTTCTGAGTTCCCTACACATTTCAAATGTAGTGTTTATGAGTTCTAAAAATAAAGTTTCAATTTTTTATCTATTTCCATTCAGCAAAAAAAGGAGAAAAGAGAGTACAACAGGGGAAGATCTACGTTTAATTTTAAAAATCTTTTCAGATTTGTTTCATAAAAGCAAGTCAAAACCAGATCACATCTGATACCTTTTCAATTGAACAGCTCCACATTTCAGCAAAGAGAACTAATATGCACACTAGGCAAATGGTCATAGTCTGGGGCCTGTTTCATTGGTATTTCTCACTACCTATGTTTAAAAGGGGGTTGAATAGAATACCTTGAGTAAACAAGTAATAACTACAGTAAGAAATTACTTAAACCAGAAAATAATAGTAGTAAAATGAAAGCCATCACAATTTACAGTGACAACATAAAATTTAAGTACGTTTTCTACTCTAGGATTCCCTGTTGATTCTAGGCACGGAACCTGTTTTACAGCTAACATAAGTGGTAGTTGATGCAGCTGGATATAGAAGCAAGAAATTAGAATAGTGTATCTTAAACACAAAAGCTGGAGAGTGACCAAGAAAGGGTGAGGGAGAGTTACAGAAAACTGGTGCTACATTTTGTCCATATTTTTGTCAGACACTTAAGTGGGCCAGATAAGCTCTAAAACTAGTCAGCTCAATAACCTACAGCTAGTTTAAAACCATGGATAATTCATTACCCACATCTCTCCAGTAGTTAAGCATGGCATAAAGATTACAAGAGAATTTGAATTGCTTACTGTCACTTTTACTTTATGACTTTCAGCCTTGGCCCTGCTTTTAGGCCTTCCCAATTGGCACGCATGATGTCTATGCATAAAACAATTTAACTCAGTCAGGATGTGTGATTACCAGTTGCCTTCCTGCTGAAGGTTTTTCTGTTGATGTGGGGCTGACAATTCCAGTCTCTTGCCTCAGTAACTCCTGTGTTGTGCAGGTAATCTCTTCTGACACACCATCTATTTTAAAGTAATGTCTCCTCATTTTTCATCTTTCTGTTTTGACTCCTGACAAAAGCAAATAGTCCTCTGAGAGATGAGAAGGTAGGAGAAGAGGGAGCATCTCAGAAACAGTGGAAACTTTGTTTAAACAGCATGAATTAATCCCATATCACACAATGTAAGTGACACTCAATATTGTGTTGTTATCAGCCATTAAATCTTGAAAGCTGTTTTATGCAAAAAGAGAAAAGCACATAAATAATAAAGAGCCCTGGATGCTTGAAAACCTTTTGTAAACTGTATTCTCACTTCCCTAGATGAGCTATATCATAGCTGTTATACTTCAACTGATGCAGCGGATGGAAACCCAGACCTGGTGCTCTGATTATGTGCTAGAAAATTCGTAACTGTAGCTAGCATTCAGTGGTCTCACAAAGACTGATGGGTTTGTCTTTGCTGTACCTTTGTGAGTTATGGAAAGATGGCCTCCAATGTGCACATAGGAAACTGGTACACAGTGACATGAGAAGACATCTCGCTGTTGCTTAGTGAATCTGCAACAGATTTAGGAAGAAAGGAAGAGTTTCCAAGTACCTGACCAGGACTTTAGTAAGTCCTTGATATTGGAGATAAAAGCATGTCTTGAAGTCACCAGCATAACACAATAACCCTCACCAAGTAATTGCCTGGGGCTTCCCAAAGTTCCACCCTGCTGCAGCTCTGTATGAAGCTACCACCACTCTTGCATTGTTTTCTAGTCTTGTTCCTGTGGTTCATTCTGTAAATGTTTTATACTGCCATAGCTGTTAGAGCAGTGGAGTCCTTCACCATCACACAGCTCAGGAATAACAACATATACCTGTGAATTTTATAAACTTTGAGAAGAATAGCCAGAAGCGATGCAATCAAAGTTTTCTCATGAATGTACATTTACAGTGATAGGTATTCCTGCATTCTGTGGGAGGACCCTGAGTGATAAATCCATCTACATCCATATGATGCATTCAAACATTTAACCAGTTTCCTTGTTGTGGTGTTTGTGGGATGAATGGGCTTTGCTCTGACATTTAATCATCAAATCATAGAAGCATAGAACATGTTAGGTTGGAAGGGACCTTTAAAGGTCATCTAGTCCAACCCCACTGCAGTAAGGAAGGACACCTTTACTAGATCAGGGTGCTCAGAGTTCTATCAAGCCTGAACTTGCAGATTCACTTATATGATGTAGTGTTCTGAAAACCAAGCTGCAAGTACCTTTTCTGAGTAACCTTAAGAGTAGAAGAAATTTCAAAAACGTACTGTGACATCCAACGTATGGGAGGAACTTCCCTGTGTGGAGCGTCTGACAGGGGGAGCTGCCCCAGAGCCAACCCAACCCACAGTAGAGCAGCAGGTATTGGAGAACAGGGGTTTTCCTGATGCAGGGAAATTCCTGAGGAGTGGGGACACTAGGAGTGGGAGATGCTGGTGCAGCCTGGGCATTGCCAGAGCTATGACAGCCACTCCACACCCACCAAAGGCAACCCAGGGAGCATGAGCCATCAGGAGCTCTGGGACATATGTACAGGGCACGGTGTGAAGGTTGGTTTGGCAGGGTCTGCAGAGAGGACATCTCTTTTAAGGAGGGCATTGCACAGGCCAAGTAGGAGACTTGAAGTAGCTGGACTCTGTTCTGTGGCAGGCCAAGGGCATCCGTTCTACCTGACCCTCAAGGAAGAATGGTTGTCACTTGTCTGAGAGCAAAGGCTGCAGCTTGGGCTGGGGACCTGTACCATCCACCCCAGCAGTGGGTAATGCCTCCAACCAAATGGGGCTACTGAAGGAGAGGCTGCAGTGCAGACCTCAGGCTGCAGGGAGTGCCCAGACATTTGTCCCAGGACAGGGACAGGTGGAGGACCTGCCTGCAGAAGTTGTGCCCAGTTGGAGCACCTACTGCAGCAGGTGGTTGAGCTGCAGGGGCAGTGAGAAGGCTGCATAACATTACGGAGGCTGAGAAGGAGTTAGGTAGCTGGTTCTAGGTGAAGTCTGCAGTGGACCCACAGCCCATGTCCAAACAGCTAAAAAATACCCCACTGGCACATACAGAAAGGGTGAGGCGGGGTGTGGGGAGGGGGAAGTGCAGTAATACAGCAGCACGGAAACTTGCAATGACAAGGACAAGCAAGAGGAAGGGATTTCACCTGAAGCCTGAAGTGCCCTTGCAGAACGTCTTCACCAGACTGCAGACTGAAAAGGAAAGATCTAGCACATCAGGAGACATGGTGGAGCTAAGTAAGGCAGACAAAGTTCTTTCTTTTGTAGCAAACAGTGCAACTAAGTAAAGGTGATGTGTGACAGTAGTACACAACTCTGTTCTAAAGGGTACAGAGGCACGCATTTCCCTGATGTACTCTCTGAAGAGGTGAGCTGCTTACAGTGATACAGGGCTCCAGTGATACAGCCAGGAGCAGTTTGAGGAGTATCAAGAAGGCTTACAGAGCCCTCAGAGCAGCAGTAAGGGATTATGGAGCACAGGTAGTTTTTCATCAGTCCTTCTGGTCAGAGGGAAGGGCTATGAAAGGACCAGTTGAATCTGGAGAGTCAACAAATGGTTATGACTTGTGCCATGGACAGTTTGACTACTTAGACCATGAGACATGTTTTGAGAAACCTATCTACTAAGGGCCACTGGGAAGACCACCTTCAGTCATAGGCTTGCCAAGCAGGTGAAGATGGCTTTAAACTTAAGTTGCTAGTGGAGAGGAACCACAATTCATCTCACTCCTACCAGCTTGATGCCAGTGCCAGCAATAGATGCCCAGAGCCTGGAGAAGGATCACAAGTCATCAGGAGAGCATCAGGAGTGATGTGTGGAAGCTGACTTTGCAACTCACAAAGAGTTACAAAGAAGGTGTGTGTATTCAGTGCTGGGTGCATAGGAGATCACTCCACCACAAAGATGCACACCAAACATGTCAATTGACCTTAATTATATACAATAGAATGTTACATATTAATGGCATTTTGCAATACACCTGTACATATTCATAACCTGTCCCGCTTCTATTAAAATGAGTTCCAGAGCACTGCTGTTTGGTGGTGGTCATTGAGGGTCGTGGGGTTAAAGTTGGATGGCTCCTCTTCATCACCACAAGTAACCTTCTGTTTTGTGCAGACTCAGTTACCCCTCGACTCTGATCCAAACTACAAGTTTGGTTTCAGCAGGTTTTGTATACCTTCAAGGACAAAGGGGAGCTCAAACTAGCTACAGTCAAATGCTTTGCCTGAATTTGTGACCAATTATGAGACAAACAAGGAATTCATGAACAGATAAAGAGTCCGTTAGAGTGATGGGGGGACTGGAACTCATCAAAGAAATAATTTTATTTTCACAGAGCACATAGTCCTTGAGTGTATAATTTACTCAAAATATGGTGTTAGACTCAAACTCATGTCTCAATTGATGTTTCTTCTTTATCAGTCCTGGGTTCACTTTAAATTATCTCAAGAACACTAATTGCTCAAGACTAACTAGGAGTAGTTCAAGTGAGGTGGAGTTGTTAAGTGAGGCATTGTTTATGCAAGGTCGTTTCTGACATAACCACTATGGCACTTCAAACCATCCTGTTAGTAAGCCCCCCCTCAGCAAGCAATTCATTAGCAAGTGCCCTTTAACCCTTTGTAAGCATCTCGTTAGAAAGCCATGCATCAGGAGAGCACCTTTGTGTGCTGTGTGTTGTGGTTGATACTGAGAGGAAAGGGACCTTGACAGATATAGAGTTAGGATTGTGCAAACCTCATAATGTTCAGAAGGCCAAGTGCAAGGTCCTGCATATGCGTCAGGGCAAACCCAAGCATAACTACAGGCTCAGCAGAGAATGCATTGAAAGCATGCCTGAGGAGGGAAATATATACATGCCTCATCTTTTAATGCTAGACATGGGTATTTTGATTCATTTTGGTTTGAGTTTAATTATAGTTATTGAAATGTAATAATTCTCTTGAATTTTTCTTCATTCTTGTCTCCACTTTTCTTCTTGTTTAGTTTTCTCTGTCTCTTTTATTTTGGCCTAGCAATCACAGTACATTGCTATTGCATATCAGATTAAGTTGAATTTTCTACAGTAAATCTTACGAAGTTTTGACTTTCTTAAATGTATTAGGCATGAAAGGAGAGACCTAAACAGCACCATGAAGACCAAATTCTCTTGCTTTCTTCACAGATCAAAGTCTGCCTGGAGTCTAACCTCAAACTGGCAAATTTCAAACTATAATTACAAATTGTACACACAAAAATCTCTGGTATACTGAAAGGTTATAATGTCAAAAGGAAGCTGTATGATATTAACCTGAAAATAAAGCAAACTAAACATGCAGGTAGCTGAAATCCTTGTTCCATTTAACCTTTCTACAAAATAAATCTTTAGTTTAGAAGTCTACCAGAGAAATTTCCCATATGTCAGAAACCAGAAACCTCCAACAAAATTCAAGCCTAAATTTTAGCACATAGTATAAGACTTTGGTTTTTGTTGTGTTCTCTATAGCTTAGATTCAGGAAAGTCCTCTGTTTAATTGCCTCTGTTTAATTGCCTTTGAAACAAAATTTTGGTCAAGTTCAGCATGAGTTTAGATGCTTTGCTGAATCATGAAGTGCTACAGCTGGAAAAATTACCCAAATAAAATTACTTGTCATTATGACAGGTGTAATCTGGTAAGAAAAGCTCTAATTTGTAGAAGGTAAGACTAATTCATCTAGTCATTAGGATCTGCATTGCCACTATTTTATACCTTTCCTCTGTCCTCTGAAACATTTTAAAAGAAATATAGGAATATTGCCAAGCATTTTTACATTGAAGTTTGTGGAAAATGGCATAAGGTTTAATACATTTTCAAGTTTTTTTCAGTATTTGAAAGCCAGGTTTTGGAATTAAAAGTATCTTTCAGTAAGAATGATCAAATATCCTTCTCCCTCCGATAACTTTAATAAAACAATACAGAATATTGTGGTCCTTCTTTATAAAAAAACCACCAAAAAGTAACTTTTACTAAAATGCTAAAATGTTTTGATAAATATTTTCCACCTGCCACTATTTATCACTGGTCTTACAGGGATCAATTTTTTACACAGAGGAGGTACCCTATTCTGATGTATTGAGCTGGTATTGTGGAGGTTTTTACATTGACTGTTTATAATGTGTAATAGACATGGTCTCACGTTTATAATGAATCCAAGATTAAACCTAACCTTTAATCTGTTTCCCAAAATTCAGTGTTACTGTGTAAAATATACTGAGAATGAAATGTTAACTTTGCTGGCAGTGAGAAAAAGGTCACTAAAGGAAAACTATATTAACTGAAATGTGACCTCTTTTAACATTAATACCTATGAATTCATGCTTTTTGCCCTTCCTTTCCACACACCACACCTTGTGCATGTTTCACACAGTGCTGGAAGATTCATATATAATTACAGGCAAAGTTTGGCTTTTAACCAAAGATTCAATAACAGCAGAGAAAATAATCTATGTGAAGAAAATTTTTTATCTAGTCATTCATGAAAATATTCACAAGGTGAAGATAAAATCACTGTCCTTCAGTGCAGGAAGGCAACTTCAGGCAAAAGAAAATAAAAACCAATTTAAAAATAAAGCACATGTTCCATAATCCTTTTAGGTCTTTTGTAACAGCATCCTCTGTGGGAAATTCGGCACAAATAAAATGTGATCAGGGCCACAAAGGGATAGTTACAGGCTGTTACTGCCATGTGTTCAGTGCAGCAAAGTACATTCTCAGCAAGCCAGGCCTTCTACTAGTGTAAATCAGCCAATCACCAGTGACAAATATAGCTACATAAACGCACTAATTAAAAATAAACTTAGTTTGAAAAACACTTTAGTTGACAAAAATAGCTTGAGCGGATGACAGCTGGGATACTTATCCCTGTAGATCAATAATTTGGATGCTTTCCTTCACTGAGCTGAGTGGAGTTACAGTGATTTACACCAGCTGAGCACCTCAACCTGCAGTTTTTGGTGGGAGGTCCAACTGTGCAACCCAGAAGCAAGACTTTAAGGAAAAACAAACACTTTTAAAAGTGATTTAAATATGTAGGCACTTTAAATATGTATTAAAATACCAGTTGTCTATCATGACACCACAGCTTCCAGGCCTAAAGAGGCACACAAACAAGGAAAATGTTTATACCTAAGTCCCATTGGCTCAGCATGAAACACACAGATTGCCACCCATTCAAGCTGCTAATCTTGCTTAAAATATCTTCCTGGCTAATTTTAATGTGCTATTCTGTGGTGCTTTTTGGGTAGTACTTATTCCCAAGATAAAATCCATAAATAGTTAATGTGTTCTGTGATTTCAATTAAATCCTATGTAAAAGGAGATTCAGCTTCTTTGAGATTTCTTGCCTTTACATTTGCCTAGCTACTAAAATTCCTATTTGTACATTTTAACTTTAATTGGTTGGGCCTTCTGTTCCCTATCATATTTACAAAGTAATTATTGCATACCCAGCTATGCATACATCACCACACATGTGCATGCATATGTGTGCCTTTGTGTAGCTACTTTTTCTAAGACAAGAAAATCCCCCAGAAAGAACTGAGAGCAGCTCTCAAGGTAAAAGCATATAACAGCAATCCACTGTCTTTGAACCACATCCAGCCTGTGGCTAGAAGTGCAGCAGATGTGCCCAGCAGGTTGTGATCATTAAGTTCCAGAAGCAGTGAAAATCTATTAACAGAGCAGCCAGGTACACAGAAGAAACCAGCAGCATCTTTCTGTCACGAACATCACACACTCTTACTCTCTTACTACTATGGCCTATCCAGATTACCCCGCAGGTGTCCTGGGAAATGTATTATACTTAATCACTGTAAGTCTAAGGTATTATTTTTTTAAATATTTATCTTCAAAATACATGCAGAATAAACAGTTCATACACAAAATACGTCAGTGTTTCAGTTTGCATTGTCTCTACAGGTGAACAGGAGTAGATTCACTTAATTTCTAACATGAATTTTGAAATAGAATCTGACAATTATCCTTCTGGCTTGTCATTTCTAGAAACTGCAAAATCTGAGTTACCTTAATAGTACAATACCAAGGAACTACAATCAGTTCAAGGTATTACCTATGATTTTTGTCATTCAAAACACACATATGATTGAATCACAGAATTACTTTTTCTGAAGAGCCAAAGAAAAAAAAAAAAAAGATTACTACCTGTCTTAACTTTTGTGGTGGTTTGACCCTGGCTGGAAGTCAGATGTCTACCAAAGCTGCTCTATCACTCCTTTCCAGCTGGACAGTGGAGAAAACATATATTGAGGGGATTAGGAGTCAAGATAAAGACAGGGAGAGATCATTCTGCAATCAGCGTCACGGGCAGAACTGACTCAACACAAATTAAAGGAAAGAAAACTCTCTAATGTATGTGTAAGGCTGAGCTATACACACAGGTTTCACTAGTGCCTAAACAGAGCAGGCGGCCTACGGGGAGTTGTAATACACAACTCAGTCTTGGGCTGCTTTCAAGCTCTTTGTCTGCGGAGACACCTCATGGGGAGCTGTGTAGTTGGCTCCGACTTGAGTTGTGTTGTAAACCGACTGAAGCGGGCACTTCACAAAACCTGAAAAACTTGTATGGAGCCTTGCTAAGCCTTGGCTTCCTTCCACAAACATATGTCCTGAGTCCCAATCAAACCACTACTCAAACTGTTTGACAAGCCCTAAGGGTCCGCATTTGGTTTCGATGGGCCAAGACAATGGGAATATGCACGAGATAGGGCCGGAGGTGTCAGGCCCAGCCCTGCATCCTGTCACACACATCAGCAAAATGAACCAAATAAAAGCCCTGGCATTCGAGCAAGTATTGGGAGCCGTTCCTCCAACCTTAGGAGGAGACCCTTCCCCCTTAGCCGGGCGGCTGGCTGTGGGGGGACACCCGCTCCACCCTGGATTTCTCCACGGGCTGCAGGTGCCTCTTTCTCTCCGGCATCTGGGGTACCTCCTGGGGCACCACCTTCATTGATCTTGGTGTCTGCACAGTTTCTTGCATGTTCTCACTCCCTTCTCTGGGGACAAAGGTGTCCACTTGCAGGTTTTTTTCTCCTAAATGTGATTCCCAGAGGTGCTGTGACCAACAGTGAAGGGCTCAGCCTTGGTCAGCAATGAATCTGGCCTTGAGGAGACAGGTGTTTGCTCTGTCAGGCCTGCAGAGAGCTTATGGCTGCTTCTTGCAGGAGTCACCCCTGCAGCCCCCCTGCTCCACCAGAACCCAGCTACACAAAACTACACCACCTTTCCATTCCCTTTTCAAAGTGACAAGAGAAAAGGGATTGTGTATCACAAGAACAGATGTGTGTAGCACTGGAGCAGGCATATGAATAGAATTTGAAAATTTTATTTGGAAAATTCAAACAGTTTCTCTGTAAACTGATAGAATGACCAAATGCCTTGCTCAAAGAGAAAGACAGTCATACAGCATGTACTCAGTGTGGGTACTTAATGCACAAATAATGTGTCTTCAGTTATCTTCTAAACATGTACAGTGCTTTTCACACTGCAGAGCCAGGCTGAATCAATAGTGTGCTACAGTACCTGTGCTGCTAATAGAGATTATCCTTTCTACTAAGTCTTGTCATTCTCCCTAAGATATTTTGAAAGGCTGTAGTGAACAGTAGGAGCTGAATTACAGAAAAAAAAAAGAAATAAAAAAAAAAGAAAGAAAATCAGCCTAGCTCAAAGCTAATAGGACGCAGAAGATTATTATCCTGAGATGTAACCTCATCTTTGTACACCTGCAAGATCTGAAAAATTTCAGTGAAGTCAAACTATCTGTATTTTATTTAATTTTTTTAGTTGCCCTTTATAATGAACTTTTAATGTTTCATTTATCTCTGGTTTAACTATGTACATGTACATAGTTAATTATGCAAATTACTGTGTAGAAGGTGTGTGGAGAAACTTACCGTGGAATTCAAGTTTTTTGAGGAAAAAAATGGGGAATTGTCATTATGCTTAAGCAAATTTATCCAAATGAATGCAGTGCTTCAATAACGTTTCAATAGTGTATAAATTAAACCATGAAAGCATTTAGTCACACAATTTTTAAAATGCTTCAATGTGATTCCATTAAACGAAGAAGGACCCTTAGAAGGTTCATATTATCTCTCGTAGGCCATACTGAGAGCCACGACTACACAATTGTTTTTACAACTCACAGACACATAAAAATACAAAAAAAATATTCTTTATGTTGATTAGAATGTCTTAAAAGTTAAAAATGGCATAGATGTTCGTTGCCTGAAACAGAGAAATTACCTGTAATGTAAATCTCAGTTTTGCTTTTCCTCTCAGTTGAGGCAGAGGTTCAAATACTGGCCTGATCATATCCTAAGAAGCAGTAGTAGTAATTGTTTACATTTTGCTGCAGCAGCAAAAGAAGAACTGGTTTTATTAATTACTTGCAGAAAAGCTTCTGTGTGGGCTCTTTTGTCTTTCTTTATAGCCATCTAGTTTAAGATGAAATTAAAAAAACCCACAAAAACCTGTAGAAAATTATTGCAAACCAAAAACATTTCACACAGGGCAAGTAATCAAAAATGCAAAAATACAGTTGTGGAAATTAAAGAGAAATTTCTTGAAGGAGCTAACCTAACATAAGACATATTACAGCAGGCCAAATAGGACCAGAATTTTTAAAGAGGACATTCTCTAGTACATCTTACTGTAAAGACTGTGCACAACTTTGAATCAAGTTAATATCTATAATAGAAACACTTAAAAAAGCTACTCCATCAAATAGATTTGTAGGTTCAGCCACAAAAGGAAACTGTTCATTTATTACTGACCTGTAGAGTCATAATGTGTGATCAAATATGGATGACAAGACACCAGCCTTGGTTATGCATTGGTAATAGTCTCTGACATCATCACTCACTCATCCCAAGGCATAAATAAGCCAAAAATGAATGCATAGTAAAAAATGTGGTCTGATTATCTTTTAAAATTGGCGTATGGCATTCACATTTAGAAATACAATTGTAGAGAGAAACGTGGGACCAAACACATGTAAGTCTCTAAAGCATTACTGTCATTTATGGTGATATAATTGTTGAAATACGTCAAAAATCAAGGTACAAGTCTTCACATTTGAAGGCAGATACTAAGGTTACAAGAGAAATTTCTTGTCTACTGAGTAGTGAAGGAATTGACCTGTATTCATTACAAACAGAGATGCAAAATTGTAAAGTAGAGGTCTCACAACATATGCAAAGCATTACAATTCTATCATAACATTTACAACAGTAATATAAATCATATTGTCCACATCTGCTTTATGAGTTTCAGAACCTATTTCATTTGATTGCTTAGCTATTACTTACATCATCTGTCATAGCAGGAATGGTTAAGAACTCCATCAACTCTCGAGGCACTGTCTGAATTGCAGCCCTACAATCAGAAAGTTTGAGTTGGACTAAAAAAATCCCATAAATGTATTTTTCATAGAATCACAGAATCACAGACTGGTTTGTGTTGAAGGGACCTTAAAGACTGCCAGGGGAAGGAGCAGGTCTGCCAGCAACCTGGTGGAAGGGATTGACCTTGACAACATTCCTGCACTTCCTTGAGACGGAGAAATCACAAGTTCATGGTGGTCGTGGTGACAGGGTGTGCAGACTGCCCAGAGCTAAGTAGAAGGCAGGAAAATGGGAAAGGTGAAAAAGAACCCTTCATCCTATAGGGCGCTTCAACTTGTGCCAGTGCCTCACCACTCTCAAAGTAAGAATGTTTTCCTAATATTTAAATCTGACTCTATCGTCCTCAGCTTAAGGCCATTATTATTTGTTGTATCACTCTTAAATGTCCATTTCAAACATTCTCTCCCCATATTTCTTGTAGACTTTCTTGAAGTACTAGAAGACTACTGCAATAAGGTCTCACTAGAGCCCTCTTTTTTCCAGGCAGAACAAACACAACTCTAAGCCTGTCTTCATAGCTGAGGTCCTCCAGCTGACTGATCACCTTTGTGGCCCCTCACACAAACAGCACCATGTCTTCCTCATTTTGGAGGCCCTTGAACTATACACAGTACTCCAGAAGGAGTCTAATGAGCAGAATAAAGCAGGGAGCATCACCTCCAAGGACCTGCTGGTCACACTTCTTTTGTTGAAGCCCAAGATATGATCAGCTCATATTGTCAGAACTAATTCAAACTTAGAACTACCAAACTACCAATACACCAAAGTCCTTCTCCTTGGGAATGCTCTCTATCCAGTCTCTGTCCAGTCTGTAGTTATGCTTGGGACTGCAATTGGCTTTCATGAATTTCATGAGGTTTGCACAATATCATGTCTACACCCTTCCCTCTCAGTATCAACCACAACACACAGCCTGGTGTCATCAGCAGACTCGCTGAGGGTGCACTCAATCCCACTGTCCATGTTGCTGACAAAGATGGTTAACAGCACTGGTCCCAGTACCAATCCCTAAGGAATGACACTTGTCACTGATCTCCACTTGGACAATGAGCTGTTGATTCTTTGAGTGTGACCAGCCAGCCAGTTCTGTATCCACTGAGCAGTCCATCCATCAAATAATCCATGCCTTTCCAGTTTAGAGACAATGATGTAATGCAAGAGAGTGTCAAATGCTTTGCACGAGCCCAGGTATCTTACGTCAGTCGCTCCTCCCTTATCCACGCATGCTGTAACCCCAACACAGAGAGTCAACAAATTTGTCAGTTTCCCAATGGATTCCACACTGTAGTACCATAAACATCCAAAAATCTGCCTTTCTGGAGTCCTTATTCTACCTTTTACTCATCTTGTACTCCTCAAAGAGAGAATTGTCCCAGGGCTTGATCACTGCAGCCCAGACTACCTCTAATAAGCTCTCTAAATTCTTCTGAATTACAGAGCGACATGTCCAGTAATGATGCATCTCTGGTCAGACTCTCCATCACCTGTACTGGCCAGTTGTCCTCAGTGCACTCCAGTAGTGTCCTGGACTGTTTGTAGGTCACTGTGTACTTTTCCAGCAGATGACTGGGTGGCTGAGGTCCCCTCTCAGGATGTGTGCCTGCAATCATGATGCTTCATGCAGTTGAAGAAATAACTCTTCATCAGCCTCCTTTTCTTGATCAGGTGGCCTGTAGTAGACACCAACAATAGAGTTTCCTTTGTTGGTTTGGCCTCTAATTTTCACCCACAAGGTCTCGGCATGTACATTGCTGCTCTTCAAAGAACTTCAAAGAGAATAACCAATTTACTTTTAAAAATTAATAGTCAAAACATCTAATATCCTGTTTTCACACCTGTAAGCGACTGAGACTCCATTGGTTTCATCTTACTATTAGAATAAAATACTTTTCAAATGCAGAACTATTATTCTCTGCTATTTAGCATTCTCACCTTTTTTGTTCTATCCATGTTTGGGAATATAGATCCAGAAAGTAAGGAACTGCGTGCTCATGAAACTTTTTGAGTGAAAACATACTGGCAAGAAGAGTTTCTCTGCTTTGTATGTCCAGACTGATACAGTAACTTTAGTGGTCTGCCAACATGTTTTCTATTCACAACAGAATGCAAATCAAAGAACAGGGTGTTTCTCTGAACTCATAAGAATGACATAACTCTTTCATAATAATGTTTCAGTATGTTTTGTAGCTCTTGCATTAGGATTTTTCGTATCCCTTAATTATGTTGGAAAGGCCACAGTTTTGTGTTTGGGTTTGGGTTTTTTTGTTTTGGGGTTTTTTGGGGGGGATTTGTTTTAGTTTTATTTGTTTCTTTTTCTTCAAGAAGATTAAAAAATAAGTACAACAATTGTACACATCTGCTTGAAAGAACTAATTTTGACAACTATAAACACACTTTCTAATGAATTTTAGACATTTAAAAATTAAATTGTAATAAGAAGATTTGGAACAGCATAAAAGATACATGGAGTGCCTTGAAGGTCATTTACAGTTCTGAAATGTCAAGAAGTGTACAGCCACAGGCAGCAGGACAAAATCATCTCCTGTGATGAAAATATTAATTTCTAATGTGTTTTATCACTAACAAAACTATGCCACATCCCATTACAGTATGTGATCTGTGTTACAGAGGAAACTTCATGCTGCAGTAATATGAAGTATGACTTCAGAATGGGGGAAGGATGTTTCTCCCTCTCTTTAAGTCTCGAAGACCATGGTGGTGTTAAGGCATCTAGAAGAGCTATCTACATTATGACTCTTAGGTAATAACCACTATTCTTGTTATTTGGTTTATTGTGTGTACCTGCATGTTTTTATACTGAATCCCAATGGTTTAGCATATATATACAGTATTTCTCATGTCATGTGCTGATACAACTCTATGGTATAGCTGCAGCAAGCTCTGTCTGGAGTCAAGCAAAAGGCCTGCCTAATGTAACAGAGCATTAAATACCATTCTTGTACTCTATTCCTTAGCACATAAAATTTTTGTCTGTTGCTCTTCCTCCTTACGATGGTACCAGTTAAATTCTTAAATCCGGATTATACTAAACTCCTCATGAACTGAAATATTAGCAGAACTAAAGAGTGACTTAATAAACTTGACTCTTACTTAAGATGTGAGCCCCAGTGGAATTCGCAGGCCTACTAGAATTATGTAGTTTATATTTGTGTATGATTATACGGTTTCAAAAGATTTTTCTCAGAAGAAAATGTTTTTTCTGTTTAACTTTATTTTTTTTTAAAGCAGAATCATTAAGGGAAGGGAGTTTACACTAGTGGTTACAGTTAATTATAAAGACGCATTTTTAGCAAAAAAATCTTTAAAGAAATTCTAAATAACAGTTTGCATCTTCCAAAAAATTGATGATCTACTTGAAGGAAAACTAAAAATGTTAATTAAAACCTTTTTTTCAAGAAATACGACATCTTTGCTTAGATGTGTTCAGAATGTATTTAATGATTTATTTTTTTTCCTCTGCCTGGTACTTTCAATACCAAAAAATCAGACATTCAGTAGTGTGATCACTTTGCTGAATATATGTATTAATTCCCCCTAAGAACAATAAATTTAGGATTATAAGTCATTAAATTGAAAATTTCACTTCAGACTGCTAATTCTGACTTGTTGATAGCAGATAAAGTGAATTGTCAATTAATACTTCAATGTGTTTCAAACCCATCTGCTTTAAACTACTTGAAAATGAACAGAAAAGAGTAAATAAGAGAGAAAGAAGGAAAGAAAGTGAGGAGAGAGGGAGAGATAAGCACATGAATTGTGATCCTTTCCATAAGAAGAAATAGACAAATGTTTTGATTAAAGGTACATAATTAAGTGTGTACGAAGATAAGCTCTCATTTAATAAAGATTTTTAGCCATTTAAGTGAATAGTTCTGAGTTAACATGTATACCCTGGTCATGTTAAGTTTCAGAATCCACAGCAGAGCTCCCTAATTAAAACAAAATATGGTCACATAATAATAATAACAACTTTACAATTCAAATAAATTTTATCATACTTTCACCCTCTCTCAAATACCACATGCACTGCTAGAAGGTGTCAGTCAAAGTCCCTTTTCTGTTTTCATCTTTGTGTTTACAGGAGCGATCAGTAAACCAAACAGGGTTTGGTGGGATAAATATACATACATATACACATCTTACTACACATACATATAAACTAATTGTGGTATGGAAATCCTTGGAAACTGAAAGCAAGTTTCACAAAGCCAACAAGATGCCTAAGCTTTCTTGGATTCAACATATCAAGGACTGTTACACCAAAACTCTCTTCCCTTGCATGCATCTACTTGTATTCCACCTAACTTTAACCGAGCTACCAAAAAGAAACAGAAGAAAAGAAGGTGGGGATGAAATATAAACACATAGTGAGATCATACCATAAATGTACATAGTTAAATGAGAAAATAAGGAAAAATCCTCTGGTTTGTCTCCCCATATTAACTGTTTTTCAAATGTAGCAGAAGACATAACCTTTAAAAGTTTGGGAGAAACTCATAGTGAAACTAAAAGAAATTAAAGGACATATTGAACCACCAGATCTTTGGACAACCTTTCATCACTGTTGGAGATGACTCATCCTAAATGACTCTTCCAAAACCTCATACTAAGTTAAGTCTTGCACAGAGCAGAAACTTGGCTTTTACTCTATTGCTCTCATTAAAGAAACACCCCAACATACCCTTTCACTTGAGGTGTAGTTACAACTGATTGAATCACAGTTGAAGAGGAAGCGCACATAGATCAACAGCCTTTTAGTCTTACATCTTTTGTGCAGAAGTGGATGATCTCTAACATTTTGAAACAATGGAGTCTTAGCTACATGAGTCCTGGGTGGCTTCATAAAAATTTGGATAAGTTAGTTAAATATGAAGATCAATTCCTGCATAATGCATTATAGCCAGAAACAGGTATCACAGAAACACAGCACCCTATGGAGGTACTCAATGACTTCCCATTCTTACAACTGCTTTATACATGTCCATATGTGACTATCAAGATTATGGAAGAGAGGAACAACACTGAGGGCTGGGTTTGATGAATCAGCCTTGGGCTGAGCGCCTCCCTTGAAGACTGATTCCTGCAGGTGCGGACACGTATATTGTTCTATCCCTTTAATTTACAAAGACCCAGCCCAACACAACAGTTGGCTGTATGTATTTTTTGGTCTTGCTTCTCCATCTTTGTAAAGTATTAAATCATAGGAAGCAAATGCTGTACTCCCTGTTACCTGAAGGCAGACACTGAACATTTCCCTTTTGTACCTGCAAGAGTAGAAGAAAAATGCCTTGCAGCTGCACCACCTGTATTCACCTCTACAAGACAAGGGGCAACTTACCAAGTGCTGAAGTAGCTGAAATTATTATTATATGGATTTAAGCCTGCACAGGTACACTAAGTCAAATTCTGCTGTGTACTAAAGCACACTCAATGCTTCTTTCAGTTACACAAACTTAGATAATTTTCATGACACTTTAGGCCACTAACTGCTATCAAAGCAATTAGTTTCCTCCCCTGCAAGGAGAGGGACTGAAACAGAAAAATGCAAAACCACTTTATTTGAGTTAAGAAATAAGTATGCCCCAGTATTAGAATTCCTTTTTGGGAATTTAGCAATACTGCCCATGTTTTGGATAACATCTTTCAAGCTACATTCCAAAATAACAACCATGTGTATTGCACGTTATACACAGGCAAAGCTTGGATTTGCATTTGCCAGCACTAAAAAGCGTGTCCATCTGCATGCACGTATCAGAATATCATTCATTGCATATTAAACCTGTAGAGTAGGAGGGAGAGTTGAGTCTGATGACAAGCTCTAAGCTGTTTCCTTGATTTCTAGGGTTCCATTTCTGTCAAAAGGGAGAAGCTCAGTTTCAAGAATATAGCCTCTATTTTGCTCAGCACAGCACTCTGAAATTTCACATGGTGGAAAGCACTTCTTGCCACATATAAGCTGTCTTGGTGTTTCAGAACATATGGTGTGTAAGATCACACTGTTCTACGTCTCCTACCATGGGTAAGAGCAGCAGGGCGGGTGGAGGAGAGGAAGACAGGATTAATTCCAGATTTGCAAGTGCTTCTATTTGGATAAGATTCCCTTACTTTAGTGAAAATGCTACTAATAGGAAAATTAACCCACTGTGGCAAACAGTGGAAGAACTAAGCTTTAGAAGGGTGCTGTTCTTAGGTAGGATAGCTGTCTCAGCTTTAGGAAGCCACCATGGTACTGGTGTGCTGATGCATGGTACCATTATTAAAAGATGAGCAAGGGGGATACCATGAGATGCTAAAGCCTCATGTTACATTTCCATGAATATATGGGACATTTGCAAATTCCCCATTTTTCCAAAGTGCAAATACATTTAAAGGTGTTGTTATTTCTGTCTTCAAAATAGTGTGACTGTATATTTGCACATACCTTCACTGTACATGGTCATCCATAAGGTATACAACAGTGTATTGCTTATGCAGGCAAAGTGGTTTATCAGCAGATTCTTCTGCCTCTATTTTGTATTTCTGCGTGCTTATCATAGGGAAATGGAGAAAGAACAACAGAAAGCCTGGCTTCTAAAAATCCAGTCCCAACTACCACACTTTTTTGGACTGCCTAAACAATATAGTATGTGCATTATTTATAGTTTAAAAAAATACCCCTTTTGCACTCTTACTTACTTTTTAAGGTATTCTAAGTGCTTACAAATAAACTCCTACAGAACTTTCTCTGTTTTATCAAACCACTCAGAAGTTAAATGTGAGGAAGCAGTGTATTTATGATCTACAGTTTATTTTTTTTTATTTTATTTAGAAAATAGAGCATGCGATACTGTACAATTTAGCTTTTCTTTATACAAATTTTTACAGAAACAAAAAAACATCATGCCAGTACTAATAAGAAAAATGATTATATTGGAAAGTGGGAAAATACAGGTATTCTGAAGAGTTGAAAGAAGAGATAATAAGGTAGGAAGACACACTAAAAATCTCATCTATAATGCAGGTACTATTAAAAAGATTTTCAAAAAAGCTCTGCAGATCACATTTGAGGGACAGAGATAAGTATGTTTTAAATGATATAGGAGGATAGATGAAAGGAGGCAGAAAGACAGTGAAGAAAAGAAAAATTTTGCTAGAACATTGTTTTGGTTTGGAAAAAAAATTCAGTGGGATTTTTAATTTAGAGGGATAAATTGATATTGAAATATTGAATAAAAATTGTTCTGGGGTCCTTTTTCCAGCAAGAGGTTGGTGGTTTAGATTAGCAAACATTGCATGCTTATCTTTAAGTTACTTTAACTTCATGATTAGTCAATTAAGAGTAGTGTTTCTAGTATAAGTAAATACTTTTAAAATGTAATTTTCACTTTTATTGTCTTTATTTTTCAGATTAATTCTACAGCAGGAAAATACAATTCAGGCCAGTAGGGAAGTCTCGAGTTTGACCTCTGCCCAGAGCAGACTCAGTTAGAGTCAGACCAAGGGTCAGGGCTTTATCCTATGGGAGCTGGAGATCCTCCAGCTGATGACACCAAACTGAGTGGTGAGATTAGCATGCCAGAAGGATAGGATGCCATCCAGAGGGACCTGGACAGGCTGGACAAGTGGGTCCATGTGAACCTCATTAGGTCCAACAAGGACAAGTGCAAGGTCCTGCACCTGGGTTGGGGTAATCCTCATCAATACAGGCTGGGAGATGATGTGGTAGACAATAGCCCAACAGAGAAGGACTTGGGGTGCTGATGGATGAGAAGCTTGACTTGAGCCAACAATGCACAATTGCAGTCCAGAAGGCCAACTGTACCCTGGGCTGCATCAAAAGGAGTGTGTCCAGCAAGTCAAGGGAGGGGATTCTACCACTCTACTCTGCTCTTGGAAAACCCCATCTGGAGTACTGTGTTCAGTTCTGGAATCCCCAGCATAAGAAGGACATGGTACCGTTGGTATGGGTCCAGAGGAGGACTACAAAGATGATTAGAGGGTGGCTGGAGCACCTCTGCTATGAAGACAGGCTGAGAGAGTTGGGGTTGTTAAGCCTGAAAAGAGAAGGCTCCAGGGAGATCTTACAGTGGCCTTTTAATACCTGAAGAGGGCATTCAAGAAAGATGGGGAGAGTAGAAGGGCATGCAGTGCCAGGATGAGAGGGAATGGTTTTAAATTGGAAGGGAGTAGATTAAGATTGGATACTGGGAAGAAGAAATTCTTCACTCTGAGGGTGGTGAGGCATTGGAACAGGTTGTCCATGTAAGTGGTGGCTGTCCCGTCCATGGAAGTGTTCAAGGGCATGTTGAATGGGGCCTTGAGTAGCCTGGTCTAGTGAGAGGTGTTCTGACATACAGCAGGGGGTTTGGAACTTGATGATTTTTAAGGTCCCTTCCAGCCCAAACCATTCCATGACTCTATGATTCTATGATTCTACAAATCGTTTGCCATGTTCTTCAATTCTAAATTCATCCCTTGTATGTTCTTTTTGTTTCCAGCCCCTATATGCTGCCTTTTTCTTTTTGCTGTGTCATGAGGTGGGAGAAGACCTCTGATTTTCTGTGTAAGAATTCATTCTTTGCACGGACTTCTCTACCTTCAAAGATTCTTTCTTGGTATTAAGCTGCTTTGTGGGTGCAGTTCCCTTGTTCTCATTTATGATCTTGGGCTGTACTGCTTTTTAATTTATTCTGTCAGTATAGGAGCCAAATACACGGAGTATAAGGATTTGTGTTTATTGGATTTGTTCTACTTTGGAGATGTTATGGTTAGGTTTGGTGGCTCCAAAGAATAAACTACTAAGACCTCTTCATTTTTTGTGCTTTGAGAGATCAAATAGATTGCTGCACTGTTATTGCAGAGTGGTAGAGTTTGTTAGTAGTTCTTATTGTTGCAAAACCCCCTTCAGAGATAGAAATCAGTTCTGTACATATTGAATGTGCACACACAATCAATTGACTGAGGATAGCATCTTTTCCTATTCCAGAAGATTTTTGTTTGTTTGTTTGTTTTTCATTACTGCTACTTCTTCTTATGATAATTACTCCCTGAATGATAGGTATAAGCCATGGGGAAAAAAAGAAAATAAGCAGCCATGTAAAGGCATTTTTTCCATTTCTTCCCCTTTTGCTCATTCATGTTGCTGAAGATAAACTTGATCTTACTGCAGAACAAGAACATTAATAAAAAGGCCCTGATCAGGGATCAGGCTGGAGAAGCACCTTTAGATAGGAACTATTAGTAAAATAGTGAAAAGAGAAGAGGGCCTCCAAAAATAATAGGCTGTTCCAGATCGTTAAGTGGCAGCTCCAAGTTTTTGCTATTTTGCTGAAACTACAGGGAATAATGGAGTTTGGGATTTCATTAGTTTTGTTTAGGGAATAAAATCAAAGGATAAGAAAGAAGGATACAAAAAAAAGAAGACAAAATTATATATAGTTTTTAAAGTATATTGTTTCTTATGCAAGTCTCTTCTACTGTTTTTCATTCTTAGGATAAATAATAATAAATATATTAAATCAAAATACTTTGCATTTACAGAGAATGCCTTTAATCTAACCACTCTGCCTTCCCCCCATGCCTTGTTCTTTTTTTCTGATCTCTTTACCTGCCAAATATATCACACAAAAAGACACTATCAATGTGTCAAGGCCATACTTGAAAAGGAAATATTCATCTGCAGAGGTTGTGGTCTCTATTCTTTTTTTGAATCACTGCTGTCTAATAGTGTACATCAAACTTCCATGGCTTGTTAAATCCCACAGGATACCACATCAACCCTCACACTGAACAAAAAGTACTGTGTGTTTTATTTTGTTTCCATAGCTGACAGCTGGAACTGCTTTAAATGCTCAAAGTGATTATTAAATAATTGGAGATTAATATGGGATAAGTGTGGCTGTCAGTGAAGGATATTTTCTCTCCCTTTTTTTTCACACAAATCCTGTGAATCACAACAGAGTTGCTAATCAGTTTCAGTCCATGATTTTAGAGTTGCTTCTGAAGTCTTCTGACAATAGCATATATACCTGTGCAACAGAATGTTGGTCAAGGAGGAGACATTCCAGCTCCTCAGTTACAGGTGTCCCTCTCTTACCTCTTGTAGCCATCCTGAAATGATAACCACGCGTGCTGCTAGTGGACCAGTGTAATTGTTTCATATTTTTACTTGTAAATATTAAGAGTGAGTGAAACTATGAGCTAAACTCATCAAACGATTTAGATGTTTTAACTCAAACTAAGAGTACAAACCTGATGTGGGTTTGGTAATCTGTCAATTTATGGGCACACTGGTTGGAGTTTGGTGGAGAACTAGAAAGTGATGGTGCTTCCGGTTCTGTACAGATTGCTGCGCCACAACTGTCCTCTTTTGTAGCAAAGAGACAAAATATTTCTCTTGACTTTTCATTAGAAATTTTTAGATGTCTAACAAAATACAACTCATCAATGTTTTGCACTTTCACATTTCTTTTTTTCTATCATTTATGGCAGGCTACTACCTCCTTCATCTGTTCTTCCACCTGTTTGACCTCTAGCTTGTAACAGCCTGCTGAGAGAATGTTGGTAAATCAGTATTTGTAAAGGAACAATGCATAGTGCTCATAGGTAAAAAGTAAAAAGGGGGCATTTGGGTAATTAAATATATTAACCAGGCTGAGATCAATGGTTCCTGATACCCACTGCATCTGAAATTTGGTGGTATATTAATAAAAATACTAATACAACCTACTCTGTACCTAAGTGACTTCTAAGCACATTGACTTTTTTCTTTCTATTTGTTGAGTATTTTAAGTCATGAATTCTTTCTGAGAAGTGGTTACCATGTTCAACACAACACAATAGGGCCAACTTGGAATTATGCAAATATATGTATGTATGTATCTATATAAATATAAAGATATACATATGCAATAGGAATAATCTATCTGAACTGTTAAATTCATATAAAATTCTCTAGATTTTCATGGAAATAGCAACTCCAAATTTTATAAATAGTGTTTCACTACAGCACTGCATGTCCTGAAGTATGTCCACATTGCTTGATAGTAGTATAGAAGAGAGATGATGGCTATCTTCTTGTCCACCCTCATAATTTTGTGCTGGTTCTTCCAAGCAGCTATGTCCTTCATGAGGTTGTGGTTCAGGGTCAGGTCCAGGCCAGGGGAACTAGTGTCAGACCCAGATCCTAAACAAATTTAGTGAAAGGAAAAAGAGTTTTATAATTACATTTGCCTTTGCCTTTCTACACCATCTTGGTTCTAGGATGTCTGTGATATCCTCATCTTTTCCTGAAAAAAGGTACATCAAACATTTGCTTACTACATAGTATATTTTTCAGTCATATGTTTTCTCTTAAATGGAATTCAAATCATCTATCAAAAAAAAATCTAATACCTGAGGCCCAGCAGTGATTTGGCATTCTTTCCTTTTTCTGTGATACAGGATCTATGTTTTGTGTATATTGGCCTTTTTTTTTCTTCTTTTCTTATCTGCATCATCTTTGACTCTCTAGCTGAAGTCATTCCTATTAAATGGTGATGAAGCTTGAGTGCATAGTGTTTATCCATCTAGGGATGTATCACTTCTCACCATGGTTGCACTTAGTATTAGCTGATCAATTGAGACATCAAAGCATTTGCGCCCTTTTTGCAAGTGAGATACCATGTAGTGTCATTTGTATTCACCTCGGGCAGACGCTGAGCCTCTGTTCATTTCATCAAAGAACTATTTATGAGGCTGTAAAAAAGATGAGTTTCTCCGAATAGTCTCCAAATTAAACTTTTAAAAGTTTAATGTTGGCACACAAGAATAATTACAGTTATAAACCATTAAACATTTAGAGGAAATTTATAGTATTGGAGGAGGAAATTTACAGCTGTGGTCAAATGTAATAAATTTCCTCTGAAAAGCATTTCCACAGAAACATTTCTTTCTGAGAATTAAAAAATGTAAGTCTTTATTATGCCAAAATGCACAGGTGATGACTTTAGCCACTATTTAGAAAGGAAGATTCATATTTTTATAAGATACTGTTAATTAACCCTGCAGAAGACTATACATATATTTGCTACATTATGTTTGGGGTTTTTTACATCAGCAAGTATGGGGCTCTGAGTTCACTTGTTATGTCAGGCTGCATGCACCATGTGATCCTAGAAAGCAGTGCAATAGCTTGCAGTTTTCTTCAAAGAATCACAATGTTGTAATTATTGCATGCCTGCAGGGCAGTTAGTGTCTATGAACCTCAGTCTGTCCGTTAGCCAGTCTCTATTTTTCTCTGCTACAATGTCTGTTATTTACCATTATACAAAATAATCTCACTTTGATCCTCCAAATCTTTCTGCTCGTATAGCAAAACTCATGGGATCTGTCTCTGCTCAGCCTTCATGCTACCTAATAAACGTCTTTTCTAGAAATATCCTCAAATTAAGTTAGTTTATTTGAGGAAAAATTGAGAGTCTATGGAACTAAAAAATTTGCATTAATTTATTTGGACTTTGATGCATGCTAATTTTCACTTTAATTATTTCATGCAACACCTAGCTATCTTGGAAATGTTTGGATTTTGTCTTTTCAAACAAAATAGGAATGAAACTTTTCACTTTTCAATACTTTACACATAAACTGGAATGTTTCAGGTTTCTTTAGCTTCCTTTCAATTACACTGAGTTGTTATAAATCAGCATGCATAGCAATCATACATTCCTGTTTACAATTATTTAGTATACAGGATACAGCAAAGCATACTACTGAATAGAATTAATCAGAAATATTTAACTGAGGCTGTAAATTAGACTGTAGTGTTCACGATTGTAGGTTTACACAGTACAATAGGACATGGACATGACCTTCAGATATTACAGTATAAACAACAAAGTGATGGTATTTTACAGTAAATAGTCACAGAAATATAAATAGTTATTTAATTTAGTGTGAAAACTTAGTGTCAAACACTGTTGAATGCTTACATTGTGAACAGGCAACACCATCCCTTTTAAAATCCTCAAATTTACTGAGTGGAGTGCTGCCTTTTGCACTTCTCTCTTACTGGAGTGCCTGGGAGTATTAAAATGTTGTTGATAAAAGCTTCTGTTTTGTACAGTAGTTGGTGGTTTCTGAATGTGTGAGTGAGAAATAAGGAAATACATTAGAATGGATATTCAGACTCTTAGTTGTCTTCCCTAGTTTCAGAATTTTTTTATTTTATCTTTCCCAAGAGAACTAATCTCTTTTCCACATCATGCCAGCTAAGACACTTCTGATATCACAGGTCTTGGCCCAAGGTCTCAAAAGAACTTAAACACAGATAACAAAATGTTTTCCTGTAAACTCCAGGACACTGTGGCAGCTGGCAGCCAAATTGAGTGAATGAAAAGACCTACAACGGTCTGCAGATATCAGACCACAATTCACAGGTGAGCGTAGGATCAAACAGACCTTAGTATCTTCTCTTTTCTTTTTTTTACTTTTGCCCTGCTTGTCCTTATCATTTTCATGCATTTCATATCCCTGCAAATTTGTATGACTGTTTCTTAATTAAAATTAAAATGTCCTCATTAAAATTAAAGTTAATAATTAAAATTAATCCCTTCAATTAAAACAATTAATATTGAAAACATGATTTAACAGTGAAAAATGGTGTGATTCTGCCTGAGGAATGATATAGTAGAAGGTGTCACACTATTTATTCATCTCCCTCTGCTGACAGAGCAAATGAATCAGAAATTGCTGCCTGGCAGCATTTGTAAGTGTCCAGATTGATCAAAAGGTCTGGACAGGTGAAATCAAGTCATTCTAGCAACCTATTAATAGTTATTGACTCTAGCCAGGACTGCAGGCTTCCTTTGTACTAGATGTACATAATTCTGGCTATACTTTACACACAGTTCAAACCATATAAACCAGACAAAAATTGTTCAGACATTGATATTTTATACATACAATAGGAATTTGTATGTTATTATCTTTCTTTCTCCCACCCAGAGAAGCAAGAATTAAGTAACAGTGATTGCTTCTATGGAACATCAGTAAGGTTCAATTGTATGCTTTCAGACCTAAAGGCACACCACTGATGTACCATCCATAGAGGATGGAAAGAAGAAAAAACCAACCAAACGAAAACCACCCCCAAGAAAGAGAGGAAAAGGACCAGTGGAAAACACTAGGGAAAGAACTTCAACAACAGTTTGGGCTTAGGTTATGCGAAAAAGGGGAGAAGCTGACTGAAAAAGAGAATGCAATTGGTTTTAACACTTCTAATGGTTACTTCTGTAAAGTCTGTATGCACAGGATTTGTTCAGTGATGCAATCAGCTAAAGGAAATATGGTGGCGGATGGCGTATGATTGCGATTTCTGTGTAGCAAAGCCACTGGAGGGCTAAAATGCTTTCAGGGGTGCCACAGCTGCAACTGATGCCCTGATCTCTGGCAATGATGACAGCAACTTGCAAATATATACTGATGAGTATATTACTAATACACAGCTTTGAAATCAAGAAGTAGGGCAGGCATTTCTCTGTAGCTTGTGAATGTCCGGTCTTAGAACTGTGCCTGTTCCAATGTGTGAGGGCAGCATGATGAAGAATAACATGAATGCCTCTTCCTCCTTCCTTCAATGAACATCAAACTGTGCAAGAGTGAAAACTGAAGTTTCAGTTTCTGTTTACAGTAAACATGTGAAACTGCTGACTGATTGATCTAAGCTAAAGTATGTAAGTATGTAAGTATGGCTCTTACCTTTAGGTAACAGAAAAGCTCCCAGGAAATCTATGTCTGATAAAGATGGGTCCTTTACTTTCATTGCTTTGGAACATAATCACAGCAAAGTGTAATAAAAATAATTTCTTTCTTCTTGCTTATTTATCCTAATGATGATTATAGAATTTACCATATGAGAAGAAATGTGTTCTTTGTTAATTTATTTCTGCATAACCATAGTTCATCCTTCTCTTAAAAAAAAAAAAAAGATCATGTATGGTGAAAGCCCCATGATGTATATCAGCTTCTCTAATAATCGGGCAGGGGTGTGTATGTGGGGAATATAGGTCTAATTGAAGTACTTTTTATTAAGTTCCTGTTCAGCTTCTAAATTATTTAAAAAAATAAACTGAAACAAAACAAAAACCAAAACAAACCCCAACAATAACCCTCAAACATGGATATTACTCCTGGAATTATTCTTACATCTTATTCCTTTGGATAAATTTGTGGGACTTTTTTTTCTCTTCCCTGTAGGTTAGATGCTAGGTTAAAGATATCTGCCAAAGGAAAACAAGCCTTTAAGATTTTTAGCCTGTTACTCTTAATTTTTCAGTAATGACTGTTATTGCACATTACATAATTCATTACATTCTCCAATGTCAAAAGCTCTTTCAACTTTCAGAAGGCACTGGGACAGAGGACATTGCTAGGACAGTGGCAGTATGGCATCTAAGCATATAAGTAAGGAGATGCTGGGTATTTATTTCAGGGCCTCACTCTAAGCTTAGGTTGGTTCTTACCAGAATTTTATTACC
The DNA here is from genome assembly GCF_964237585.1 of Gallinula chloropus. Classification (NCBI taxonomy): domain Eukaryota; kingdom Metazoa; phylum Chordata; class Aves; order Gruiformes; family Rallidae; genus Gallinula; species Gallinula chloropus. The sequence continues at coordinate 15,434,296 of NC_140089.1, read as the reverse complement.
TAAGAAATATTGAGCTACTAATGCAATATGGTTTGATTTATAATGACATAGATGTCAAGCATTTATAAATTCATGGTTTAATATTCTTAACAGATACAGGAAAACAGGAATGAGAGTAGATTACGATCAGAGATAAGGACAGATCAGGTAACGTAAAGAACTCTTCCTTGATACTACATCAGGAAACATACTGGACCTGACTTAGGCTGAAACACTGCAGTATCTCAGCATTACTTGTTTCAGCTTTTTTGTTTATGTGTATGTTAACATGACAGCTACTATCCCGTAGCCAAATCTAAAGAACTGTGGCAAACCATGTTGGGATAATAGCTTTATTCCCAAGAGCTCGACACTTCAAAAATGCAGGTCCTGTGCTCTTGCTTTCCCATCTCATTAAAAGTGAATTGTAGAATGTGTCTGGTGGAAAAAGAGTATCTGTAAGCAATCCTCATGCACGCTATGAAGTATAGAAATTCCTGCAATAAAACTCAGGAGGTGCACCAGTAGTCATGCACCATGGCACAGAAGGATAGAAATGGAAGAGGAATACATCAGCTTTTTGTCCCACTTGTCTCCACCAGATGAAAAGCTTGACTGGATTTTAAAAGGAAAGAAAGAAGCTACCTTAAAATCATTAGCTTTTCCACTTCTTGCTGTATGTTTGAATATAGTACATCTTGTAAGGCAAATAAACGCAAATGTCACCATGTCATCAAGTTTCTCACATCAGAATAAACAGCTTTTGTGATTTCTTCATAAGGATCATGTAGACAGTAAATAATGGAACAAAGTAGCTCCCTGGCCATATCTTGCTCTGAAGTCGCCGTGTTGAAGGACCGGGTTGCTTCCCAGTATCAGTAGACAGCCATCTTATGCATTTTTTGTGTCTGCATGTTGTGAAAGGCAGACACACATCTAAAACCTATCAAAGGACCCTCAAGAAGCTGGGATGGGGCACACCCAGGACAGCTGACACAAACAGACCAAGGGGGCAGTCATATGACATTGTTTTTTATATATAATTGGGGATGGGCCAGGAGGAGGGACTGCTCAGCATCTTGTGGAGCATCAGCTTCAGGTGGTGAGAAATAGTGCTGTTCATCACTATTTTTTTATATTATTATCAACATACTCATCACCATTTCAGGCTTTTTTTATCCTCTAAATTTTATCACAAGCCATGATATTTTTTTCCTTTTCCATTTTAAATTCTCTACCCCATCACAATGGTAGGAAGAGGAGTGAGTGAATGGCTGTGTGGTTTGGTTTTTTTAGCTGCCATACAGAGTTAAACCACATCAGGAGGCCAGAGGGCTTTACTGTTTCTAGGTAAAGTCAGCTTCTTCCAGAGGAACTTCCATGTCAATCAGAAATTGAAGCATGTGGAAGAAACCACCCAAGCACAGAGATCTCTTCCGATAATCTGTAGATCCATGCTGTGACTTAAATTATTTAAAATGCCTAGTTGGATTTCCACAGGGTGGAGCACCCAGATTGCCTGTGTCTTTAACCTTATGGTCCTTCTTCTTGTGTAAATACTAATTTTAAGAAATGTATTCTCTTGTTTTGTGTTTTGTAGCCACAAATGCTTGATATTCTCTTGGAATTTAAGGAAAGAGCCAACTAAGAATTATTAGATTTTTCAAATTCCATATTTCAATTCAATATTTGATTTAGAATTTTGCTGTATATTTTAAAAATTTTCCTCAATCACCATCTTTTTTCAAAGACTATACCATTGGAGTTGAACTCAATGATCCTTATGGGTCTCTCCCAACTCTATATATGTTTTTATGGTATTTTGTTTCAACAAACTTGATCAGCTGAGGCTAGTGGCAAACAAGGTGATTTGGGCAGTAGTAACCAAAGCAGAGTGATCTGAATAATCATGGAGATGATTAGCAAATTTTCTATAATTTTATAAGAGGGTTATGTTTCAGTCCTCTCTGAAAAGAAATGCTGGGCCAGACTTCCTGCAGATATTTATGAAATGTAGAACTGGCATCAGTTCTAGCACATAGTTATTCTTTAGGTCACTGGTCTTCACTCGCATTCAATTATTTGGGTCCTTCAAACCATTTAGGAATTAGGTTCATAAGAAGATCTTAGCAAAGAGGAGACCTCAAATAGAAAACAGTGAGCAAGCTCTGGTGTTCATCCACGGTGAATGAATGAAGAAAACAATGCATCCAATGGCTCCCTTATTCATGAAGAGAAAGAATTGTCTGTGCTTTTATGACAGTGATGTCAATTAAGCTTCAATTGACAGTTAAAAGAGCATTTTTTGAGACTTAATAGGAAAGATGATGGGTAATCTTTATCAGAAAAGATGATGTGTAATCTAGTTAAAATTATAGGACACAAATATAATTAGATTTTCCACACATAAAAATTGTAACGAATATTTAGGCTCTTAATTGGATTTTAAAAAGCCAGCAATATCAAGTTAATAATTGTGACAACTAATAGAGTATCTAACTAAATGTCAGTATTTTTATTAATTGATATTTAATTTTCTGTAGACTGTCTTGGCAAATGTTAATTAAATGCCAGAAAATTCCTTACAAATTTTAACATATTAATAACCTTAAATTATGCTTTTATTGCTTACATAATTGTAAGTTAATTACACAGCTACATACTCACTCTCTACCCTTTACACAGAGCTCAGGAGGATGAGGTTTCTTATGGGTCAATAAATTCACCTGCTTTTTAGTTACACAAATGGAAAATGAAGGCTAATCCTATGTAATCATGTTCTTTCTGTGTTGTAGCACATATTAATGTCTGGGCAACAAGCGGTTCCAGCCAGCGGACTTCTAGCTGGGTACAGCATAGATTTTTCCCTCTTTCCAGGATATGTGTGGTAAACTCTCGTTAATTAGTTCTGTAATGGACTGGGATTCAGAAATACAGTGAGAAGTTAGAATATTTATATTCTTGGTAATCTAAACCTTACAGCTCCTTTTGATGACTAACATGGTCAACAACTAGCTTTACGGTTGGTAATTTAAGTCATTCAGAACAAAAGAAGAGAACTCAAGTCAGCATGACCAAATGCTTTGTCTTTTATCAAAATACTGCGTGTATTTATGATTCAGAAAGTAGTATTTCTGAGCAATTCTGTAGCTCAATTGACAAGCTACTTCCAATCTCCTGACAAAAAGACTTTTTCATGAGCAAGACTCACTATTAGCCAAAAATACATGCAAGTCCAAGATTCTTCTTTTTCTTTTTAAGGCCATATATTTACAGGACATCTTTTAGATACCTAGTGTTCCACATCTAAGAGGTATGTTTGTACATGACCCTTGGTCCCTTTGTGTTGTTTATATGTAGATTGTTATGGCTTCCTGTTCATTCAAAGTTGTCTTGCCTGCAGAGAAGAGAGGTTTACAAATACTGACCTGCATTTGAATCTGTTATCTCCTCACATGATTTTTTCTTCCATTAAAAGGTAGCATGCTGAATAAGGATCCATCAAAGACATAAATATAGTGGTGTGGTTTTGCATGGCTGGGTTCTGGTGTAGAGGGGAGCTTCAGGGGTGGCTTCTGCAAGAAGCAGCTAGAAGCTTTCCCTAAGCTCGACAGAGTAAACACCAACTGGGCTCAAGCATGGACCCACCACTGACCAAGGCTGAGCCCATCAACAGCAGTCATATCATGTCTGTGAATCATATTTAAGAGAAAAAAACACAAGCAGACACTTTTTTCCACCAGAGAACAGAGTGAGAAGATGTAAGAAATGGTGCAGACACCAAGGTCAGTGAACAAGTGTCAGGAGGAGGCACTCTAGGTGCTGGAGAGATTCACCCGCAGACCCTAGAGAAGACCATGGTGGAGTGGGTTGTCTCCCCGCAGCCCGTGGATGATGATGGGGAGCAGAGATCCCATCTAGAACCTATGGAGAACCCCATGCCAGAGCAGGTGGAGATACCTGAAGGACATTATGACCCCATGGAAAGCCCACATTGGAGCAACCTCCTGGCAGGACCTGCACCCCATGGAGAGAGTGGCCCATGATGGAGTAGGTTTGGTTTGCTGTGGACCCTGTGACTTCATCAGGGATCAGGCTACAGCAGTCTGGGCCTGAAGGACTGCACGCTATAGAAGTGACCAGTGCTGGGGCAGTTGGTGAAGAACTCACTCACTCTGTTTTCTGTAGGTTCAAGTTGTAGGTTCAAGTAGCTCTTCTGAAGGTGTATTAATGGCAAAAGACTTTAAGAGTTTGTAGGGGATATTTTAATAAGCACAAATGAGTGCCACAAGGGGTATAGTTTTTCACAGTGCCTCTTATCTAAGTAGTCCTTTTATAAATCAGTTGGTGAAATCTCTTCTGTTGTGTTCTACTTATATCCTGTTTTTACATTGATTTAATTGATGAGAGCATTTTCATATTTGTGATATTATTTAATGTATGATAATGTTTATTATTTAATTTTATTTAACCTTCTAGCCTGACATCTGTATACTTATAGAATTCCTGTGTTTTATGCTTTTGTGTGAATTTGTACATTTCTGGTTAATCAGCTTTCTTATATTCCAGATTAATAATAACTGACACTGTTTCTTTACTTGTGTAATATATTTTACTTCTTAATGAATTATATTTTTCTAAATGTCAACCTCTATTCCAGAAATGATACACCTCAAACTCATTTTACATCAAGATTAAAAGGTAGGGTTCTAGATAAGTTTGGGGTTTTTTATTTGTTTGTTTTAGAATTTAGATGAAAATATATAATTAATTTATCTTGAGGGATTTCTTGATTTTGCGCTATGTATTGAACATGTTGACATGGATCTTATCTTGTTTTCTTGCCTTGTTTTGTTAAATAAAAATGAATGAGAAAATCAGAGAGCTATTAGTCATGATACACAGTGTTTGAATTAAAACATGCTCAAGTGCAGTTTTTCTAAGCCTAAGAGATGTTTTGCACTTCCTGTTAGAAATACTTTGAAGCACTTTCATAGCCATTGAGATCTTTACACTAATATAATTACACTGGCAGACAGTGGAAATAAATCTGTACGCACACATGCCCAGAGACAAACACTCACATGAAGAAACACACTTTTACTTCCTATAAATCCTGGGATTTATATGATTAGTGCAGGTATATCAACTCCAAACAAACTAAGATTGAAATACTTAAAGTTTCTATACTCATACTTTTGGGTTTCTGCCCCCAGCTGGGAGCTGAGCTCTTGGGTTGGGGAAAGAGAAAAGGAAAAAAGGAAGAAAATGAAGGCAAACCTTATGGGTTGGGATAATGTCCTGGTTTTGGTCAGGATGGAGTTAACTTCATTTGTAGCAGCGGATGGAATGCTGTGTTTGAGAGTTAAAATGAAAGCAGTGCTGATAACACCCTGATGTTGTTAATTGCTGTCAGACAGTCAAGGGCTTTCTCAGCTCTTCATGAGAAAGGAGGGGCGAAGCCAGGACAGGTGACCCAACTGACCAAAGAGAGTATTCCATGCCAATTATGTCCTGCCCAGGATATCGGGGGCTGATGGGAGGAAGAACAGGGGCGGCTCCAGGACGCGCGGTTCTTGGGGGACGGTCGGGTTCTGGGACGGCTCTGGGCGGCATGGCCTGAGCTGTGGGTTCGGTGAGAAACTGCATTGTGTATCAACAGCTTCATATTTTTTTGCTCTAAAGTCCTGTCAGCATTGTTATATTGTATCTTTCTGTTATCTTAGTAAACTATCCTTATCCCAACCCACGGGCCTCTTATCTCTTGTTTTGGGGCTATTTGCCCCTTCCTTTTTCCTTCCCTTACCTCTCACCTCCCCCCACCCCCCCCCCCCCCACCCCTTCCCTTTTCCCTGCTCTTTTCCTTTAAGGAGCAGGCAGCTGTGTGGATCTCGGCTCTCAGCCGGGGTGAAACCACAACAGATAAGAACGGTTTATTAGAACAGCAGAAAGAGAAATAACAATAGGACTTTTATACCAAAAATATATGAAACTGATGTTACACAAAGCACTTTCTCACCAAACCGCACAACTCAGGCCATACAGCTGAGAGCTGTCCCAGAGCTGAACCATCCCCAAAAACTGTAAACTGTGCATCCTGGAGCCGCCCTGCTCCTCCCCCCACCAGCCCCCTTTATGCTGAGCATGACATAATTGGCATGGAATACCCTCTTTAGCCAGTTTGGTTCACTTGTCCTGGCTGTGTTCCCTCCAAGCAACCTGGGTGCCACCCCCCCACTCCCTCCTCCCCCCCCCCCAGGGGGAATTATGCATGAAAGGAGAATTATTCATGAAAGAATTGCTTTGTTACCTATTTAGGAGTCTTCTGAAGCTCATCAGTTTTGGATTGACATTCTTTCTTCCTGAATTCTATATGCGGGTATTTAAGAGACTGAAATCCATGTCCCCTTAAAACAAATACTTCTCTTCAGTACTCATCTTGTGAAGTCCAGAATTGGAAAGACTATCAAAATAAGTCATTGACAGGTTGCACCAGGGAAGGTTTAGATTTCTTCACTGAAAGGGTTTTCAATCATTGGAACAGGCTTCCCTGGGAAGTGGTTGAATTACCATCCCTGGAGGGATTTAAAAAGCACATATATGTGGTACTTAGGGACATGCTTTAGTGCAGTGCTAGGTTAATGGTTGGACTTGTGATCTTAAAGGTCTTTTCCATCCAAAACAATCCTACTGTATAATTCAATTGTGTTTTGCATCACTTTGTGTTGCCAGTGATTTGGTTTTGCTTTCATATATATGTCATATATATATTTCAGTAAAAAAAAAGACTCTGTGTATATGCCCTTAGATTTTATTAATTAAAGTGTTATGTCAGGCATATTGCTTTTCCCTAGAAAGACCAGTCTAGCCTTATTCATGATACTGTTCATGTTCTGACATTTGAAAAAAACATTTTTTTTTATGGTGGCAACATCAATGTATTTGTTAAAAGAACTGTTTCCCTCCCAGATGCTTATGAGCTGTTAATTTTACCTATATGCAATATGGTTTTTGATTTTTAAGGAAACAAGTTATTCCAGTGAGTCTAATGGTTTGCTATGCAATGGATTAAAGTACAAATCACCATGCTCAGTAGCAGAGGTGTAGGTTTTCTCTGCTGTGGCATTACAAAAGTATCTAACTGCAGACATTAAGGAATATGTGCTGCAATACTGAAGTAGTACAAATGTTCTTGGGATCAGCACTGATGTAAGACAGTTTTCAGACAGTGAAGTGGTTTGTCCTCCACTAATCTTGAGTGACTGATACAACGGGAACATCACTGGCATCAGATGAACATTTTTGTTGTATATGGATTTTTTTAAATGCTGGGTAAATAAGTTCAGGGCCTCAGTATTACATTCTTAGCTTCAGTAAGGATTCTTACTTACAGTTGTATATCAGATTTGCAATTTAAATGAGATAGAGTTTTGCAGTTTTGCTATTACTCCATTAAAAAAAGAGGAAAATTCTTGGAGATAAGCCATGAAAGTAAAAGAGCAGTTCAGTGACAATTCACAGTTGCAAGGATATAAGGCAGGAAGACAAAGGAAGAAATTGAGAATGGCAGTTACAATCAGAGATTTTTAAGTAACATGAAAACAAACACATTTAAAAAGTTGTGCTGAATAGCTTTATTTAATGTGTAAAATGGAAAAATATATATATAAAGTAGATGATTATCAAGTAAAAGGAGATCTAGGTAAAAGAAGGCAAAAAAGTTTTAACAAAACTATTAATTAAAAAAAAACCCTTTTGTTTCTCTCCGAGCAATAGAGACCAGAGGCCAACAATTAAAAACGGGGAAAGAAAAGTTGTTGCTGAGAAGATGATTATAAAATGATAGGTCTTTTGGAACTCATTTCTTGACAATAGACCAAGTAGGGAAAAATTCAAGCACAAAGATGTCTAATAAGAAATTCTAAACATTTTATGAAGAGTGGAGGACGAAATGCATTTTTTCTCCTTGCAGACTTACCCAAGCTCATCAGCTACCCACTGAGATCAATAGCAAAACATCACTTTATATTTGTGGACTCTGGATCACAACCTGAGTGAAATAAAATATTAAACTTAGTAAAATAGTACTATGCTGCTTATATAACTGTCCAAACTTGTTTTGTAATGATTCATTTAGACTGCAGGAACAAATGGGTTACAAAATATGAAATATGTGTTGATCTTGCAGAATATATGCAAGTAAATTACCTTATTCACCTTGGCTTTTTCTCAGCCTGAATGAGGATGATCCTCACAGCTGTTTATGTAAACAGAGATTTACTGAAGCATTGGCAATATCAGCATCTGCTCCTACCTTTGCAGTGAAAATCATTTCACACTCATTGCCCTCTTTGATAGGGGAGAGCTGAACTTGTTCTCTAAAACATTATGATACCACCTGAATTATAACAACCCACTGGTCAGACGTTATTGTATGTCTGCATGCTTTAAACAAGACTCCACAGGGTGTTCTTTCTCCTCTCGGCTTCCTCTCCGTCATTACTGTGCTAGAACTTTCTACCCATCTCCCCCCTCCTTTTTTTTTTTTTTTTTTTTTGATTGGGTCCTCTTTAGTGTTCATTTAATCTTCCTCAACACATAGTTAAACTACTCTTTAGCTCTTGGCATGCTTTGGGTGTTACAGCCCCTTAGCTCTCAGAAACTGGGATCTGCATTTATGAGGAGCAGAAAGAGTTATGGGTGTTTGACCAGCCTAATTGAGACACAGAAGAGGAATCAAAGCTAAGTGCACGACCAATGTTAATCTGTGTGAATGACTGAAAGTCGTTGTCACGATAAATTGCATGGAAAGGAAATCAGCTAGAAGAAATGTGAAAGCCACAGTTCCCTGATTTCCCCATGAACCTTCACAAGGTTCCAGATACAACCTGGCTTTATGGTAGTTTTAATAAAATGCTGATTTAGAAGCTCTAATAACCTACCAGACTAGTAATGATGTCAAAGTTAGGTAGCTGTCTAATATCTGAATTTCTAGGGTTAGGGATTTTTTTCAAGCCTTGCATAAATCCAAAAGTTCAGAAAAAACAGTAAAAAAAGCAATAAAAACTCATACTTAAAGAATTTCTGATCCTTCTGAAATCAAACCAAACAAATAAACAGGGAAAATCACCAGCACCACCCCCACAAATCTGAATCAGAAGTTAGTAGCAAAATTAATACATTTGTTATTTTTCATGGAGCAGGTTATTTATTCTTTATCTGGGTTGGAGTTACACGACTTTTCTCTCTAAGGTTGGAAAAATGAAAAAGAGAAAGTCAGTAGCACGTAGTACAAGAGTGTTGTGAAAACGCCAGACAGATGACAGCAAGGCTTGCCATCAGCCATGGATATATTCACACCCTATGAACCTGCAACCAAGACAAGCCAAGTACAATTCACCATACGCTTGGGCAGCCACAGAGACCCCTGAGAGCTTGTGAAACATGAAAGGAAGCTACTGCCAGCCTTGACAGGAAGCAAAAAGTTTACATTATTTTTTTAAGTAAAATGCATACAATATCAAAGTCAAATAAGTGTATTTAAATGTAAACAGCTCAGGCATCATTGGTACCTTTTCCGCCTGTCTGGGAAACTGTGTTCCTTTTTACTCCCATTGGCCATACTTAGTGCATCAAATTCCAATAGTACATGTGGACAGCACTTTGTGGCCTGGATAAGTCCTCTGTTACATCAGAGATAGCTTAAACAATTGTTTGAATTGTTAACATTAGATGTAAATTAGGTTGCTCTTTGAACTGTTGCTCCAGAGGATTATTCTTTTAATTTTCATTGCTGCCAGATGTACTGACATATAGCTGGTATCGCAAAGGACTGTTGACTTGAGCTAGTATCTATCATGTTTTTCTGTATTTTTTTCTCCCCTCACAACTGGGATCAGCCCCTGACTGGAGTATTGTTAGACATCTCACTTTAGCAAACCAAGATTACTGGACACCAGTTCAGAATTGCACTTGCCTTCCCTCTTTTAACAAAACAGTACAATCTGGCACTCCAGTCAAATTCTTTGAGAGACTAGAAAAGGGTGGGGAACTTTGGAGAGGAGAGACAAATGATAATTAACTAAAAGGGAATCTGGAACTATGAAGTTACCTGTTTGTCCAAAACAAAACTATTATAGTAGTTACACTGTATCATTCAAGTAGTGTCTTTCCCTCTCTTGTTTGTTAAAGATAGAAGAAATCTAGAAAGTTTTCTATTATTGGTTCTGCTGCACAAAGAGATTGCACAATAAACAACAGGGCTCAAAACAAAATGCTTTATTGAATAATAGAAGAAGAATGATATCAATATGTTTTCATCAGTTCAAGAAATTTCTTTGTAACAGCTTTTTAGTGCCCAGTGCTCTAATACTCTATATGGCTACTAATGGCTTTCTAATCTCATCATCTGCAATGCTAGAGTTTTAAATCTATTTACTGCAATTTCATGACATGTATCAGGGACAAAAGGATGTATTTACTGGCTTTGTGTTGCATATTTTGATTAGATTAGAAGGTGCCCAGACATCTTCATCAGGAACTCAAATTGCAATTTCTCAGGGGGGAAGGAAAGAGGTCAATTTATTAATAATTTTAATAGTCAATTTTTTTAAAAAAGAAGACAGATTCTTGATGTAGTTTTGAATTGCAATATATCTAGAATAAATTTAATTCTGAATTTTCCATTTTAGTAGGCTGTGTCTTGCCTCTGAGGTATTGCACTTTACTATCAGAATCTCTTTTTCTTTTATGGATTATAGCCAATTTTTTTTTCTTCTTCTTAAGAGTAACAGCTTTGACTAAACAATTTGAGCATGTGTGGGTATTTAGGGAGGGGAGAAAACCTGTCAATAAATTTCCTTTAATACTCCTGATTTTTTTCCTTGAAAGAAAGCTTAACATAAAGCAGCTGGGATATGTGTAGGGAATATCAATAGTGTTTTCGTCTCTAGATAGCTGACTTTCTTTGCAATAGATTACTACCATTTCTGTGCAGAGTAAATGACTTCTCTTTCTGAGAGGAGGAATTTTGAACAGGAATAGGGAGGAAATAATGTGAAATGCACTGGCTGACCTGTCCAAAAGGTAGGCAACTATTACAATCCTTGTATGTAAGAATGGATCTTTAACTCAAAGGTAGATGTGTTTTTTAGGTCCAGAAGTTTTCAACTTAGTCTGTCAAGGTGTCTGATGTAACAGCTGTTACAAACATACAGCCCACAAAAGGGGGAAAGGATGAGATTAAAACCATAAGTGCAACTTGATTCTTCTACAGTGCATAGAGACTTGCAGAGATGACGGTGACCTTTGTTTATTCTTCATTGGAAAAATGCAACAGAGCATCTTACCTTGTGGGAGGACTGGGACAGGAGGGATGACATTGTGATGTATTTTTCAGAGAACATTCTTGAGCTTTCCAGTCAAGATTTGTCCCTGCAATCCGTGATGACTCTCTCTTCCTGGCTTCCTTATGCAGAATGCTCTGCCTGAATGCAAAAAGGTGTTTCTGCAGCAGCAAGAGCAGAACTGGGTATTCCTTCCTCCCACATTCAACCTGCTAGGTTGGTACAGGTATTTAGTAGGCACAGTAATATGTCAGTTCTGATGAAGTTCCCTGCTTTGGGAAATACTGTCAGAAGAGAGAAAAGCAAAAGTCATACTAAAGAGCCACTTCTGAATTTAGGAAACATATGACATGAATCTTGAAAAGTACTGATACTGAGTTTTCCTGTGTCTGAACTGCTGCCATAAGGGAGGAAGTGTTTACAGTAATTTTAGATTGTATTCAGAAACTTTCAATTTATCTGACTGTCTAGCTGAACATCTGAAGGTTGTTATTGCACTCTCCAAGAGAAAGCAAGGTGAAATAACACTTTTCTGCTACAGCTGCCAGAACCAGTTCAGGTTCTAGCATTCCAGTAAATCAGTTCTACCACTCTAGTAAATCCCTGTGCAAGAGGACACAAATCTGTCAGATCGAAACCTTGGCTGCTTTTTGGCCTTTGTTGAAACTAGATTCATGCTATTCTGATGCACTCCATGAACCTTCAGAGGTTAAGAAGTTCAAAGGTTTCTTTGAACCTACTTACGTTCCAGTTTAAACTTTCATATACCATTTGTTTGTACAACTTTATATCCTGATACCAAGAACCACGTAATAAATCATGCATGTGCACTGTAGTAGCGTTTCTTCTACTGCTGAGAATCATTAAAATACCTGATAGTTTTGCTTAAAGGCCTCTTGTCCTAAAATCATTTGGGAGAATGAACCACAAATACAAATTATAAAATATACTTCATTTCTTCTAATTTCTTAAAAGATGAGTGCTTGCATCCCAAACACATTGTGAGGTAACAGTAGTGTCAATAATCCATAATTTTACGGGATTCCCTGTGTATTTTAGGTTGAATTATTTTTTTACCAGAAACAGCATTTAGTGGAAAATTAGAAATTAGTACATACTATAATTACAGTAAAGAAGAGATTAACTTAAAAATAGCTTCAATTTATTTTTGCTTTGAATATGCTGAACAATTGCAACTGAAAGCTGGAAGAAACACTGGAGCAAATTTTTATAGTATTCCGTACTGGGACTGGTGCTATTTAATATCTTTATTAATGATATTGATAGTGGGATTGAGTGCACCCTCAGTAGTTTGCTGATGTCATCAAGCTGAGTGGTGAGGTCAATATCTCAGAGACACTGGATGCCATCCAGAGGGACATGGACAGGCTGGAGAAGTAGGCCCAGGTGAACATCATGAGGTTCAACAAAGCCAAGTGCAGGGTCCTGCATCTGGGTTGGGACAATCCCTGTTATCCATGCAGTTTAGGAGATGAGCAGCCCTGAGGAAAAGGACCTGGGAGTACTTGTGGATGAGCAGATGGACATGAGCCACCAATATGCATCTGCAGCCCAGAAGGTTGACTGCATCCTGGGCTTCATCAAAAGGTGTGTGGCCAGCAGATTGAAAGAGGTGTTTCTGCCCCTCTACTCAGCTCTGGTGAGTCCTCACCCGAGGTACTGCATCCAGCTTTGGAGTCCTCAGCACAATAAGGACATGGACTTCTTGTGTCCAGAGGAGAGCCACAAAAATGATTAAAGACCTGGAGTTAGGTTGAAAGCATTGGGCTTGTTCAGCCTGGAGAAGAGAAGGCTCCTGGAGAGAGCTTATAGCAGCCTTCCAATACCTGAAAGGTGCCTGCAGGAAAGCTGGGGAAGAACTGTTCACAAAGGCATGGAGCACTAGGATGAGAGGTAATGGTTTTAAACTAGAAAAGGGGAGATTTAGGTTGGATATTGGGAAAAAGATCTTCAATATGACAGTGGTGGATCACTGGAACAGGTTGCCCAGAGAGGTGGTGGAGGCCCCATCCCTGAAGATATTCAAGGCCAGGCTTGATAGGGCTCTGAGTAACCTGATCTAGTGAATCTGTTCCTGCTCACTGCAGGGGGGCTGGACTAGATGATCTTTAAAGGTCCCTTCCAACCTTACACATTCTATGCTTCTATGATTCTGTTCTTTGCTGCACCTTCACTAAAACAATGCATTAAACTTTCCTAGGTTTACTGTTTCTTATTCCTATGCTGACTTAATGGGCTTAGTTAATACATTTACTTGTATGTGTGTGTGAAATCCCATATTTAATCAAAAGGACATAAAAGGGAAAATAACACCATAGATCTCCTAACGAGTGTTTATGACTGCTTGTCCTCTAATTTGGGTTTTTGCATTTATGTAACATCAGGTTTTACGTAATACAAATAGGTATAGTTGCATTGAAATTTATGGACCTATGTCAGGAAAAATATCTCTGAATACAGCCTACATGGTTTGGATTTTTTAGTTTTTCTAACATGGAATGTAGCTAGCCCAGGACAGTGACTTCTGGATCCTTCCTTATCTCTCTCAGAGAATGATTTTCTTCTAGGAACTTCCTACCTGCATACTCTTGGGCTTCTCTCTTGAATTTAGCAGTCAGGCACTTGAATTCAGAGTCAGAGTTCTTTTGAGAATATCTACTGTCAACTGTATCACCCTCTTTCTTTTAGCAGTTAAGAGAACCTTTGTTGCTCTTAGTGTATTTTTCTCTTATTTCTCTTTTGCATTTTTAAAAAATTATATCTGTTATCTGTTGTAGATAATTGTAGAGGTTAATTGTGTATTTAAGATCTCACTGTAAATTACAAATGAATAAGAAGATTGGGGATTTTGAACAGAAATTTAGAAACCACTACCCTCAAGTGAAATAAAATATGTGGTTAATGCGTAAGATAAGGCTTGAGACATAGCCTGCATGGTTTGTCATTTGCCAGAACCTATATATGTGGACATGGCTTACACAATACGTGATGAACAGCCTTAATAGGGAGCATTAGTAAAATAAAGAAGAGCAATGCTTCTCCTATGCTTTGGCACTAGTCTGCTGTGGTAACTGGAAAGCTGGCAGATCACAGACACTGATACTAACAAGTTGGTCTTTTTCTTTAATGTCAAAGTGACTGTAATACTGTTCCGACTTAAAGGCATTACTGTGGAAAGAGAGAGCACTTTCTGAACTCTTAGTTTAAAAAGCCACTCACAATTCAGATGTTTACCCAGTTTCAATGTAATTATCTGTAACATCTGATTCTGCTTTCCTTCTGGTCTAACCTTTTCCTGGAAAGAAAACACTCAACTGATTTCTAGTGCATTTTTATGGTTTAAACAGATGAGACCTGGAATTAAAAGCTGACTCGCGGCTTTTCTTTTCTTGGAACTTTGATTTGATTTGGGTTGGAATATTTTTGCCATTTGTTGCTAACCCTGCCATTAAAACCTCTGCCAAGCAGTCACTATAGTGAAATAAAATTTCTGGTATCTTTCCAACTTCATATTTTAGGCATAGAAAGACTAACCAGGTTAGCTGGGATAGAACTGGTATGGGGCTGCATTTTGGATTTGTGCTGAAAAGAGTGTTAGTAACACAGGGATGTTTTCATTCCTGTTGAGCAGGTCTTACACAGAGCCAAGGGCTTTTCTGCTTCTCACCCCACCCCATCAGCGAGTGGGGGACACAAGGAGTTGGGAGGGGACACAGCCAGGACAGCTGATCCCAAACTGACCACAGGGATATACCAGATCATAAGATATCATGTTCAGCACATAAATCCGGGGAAAGAAGAAAAAGAAGGGGGAGATAATTAGAGTGTTGGTGTTTGTCTTCCCAAGTCAACAGTATGCATGTTGGAGCCCTGCTTTCCCGGGGATGACTGAACACCTGTCAGCCCATGGAAAGTAGGGAATGAATTCCTTGGTTTGGTTTTCTGTGTGGATTTTGCTTTGCCTATGAAACTCTCTTCATCTCAACACATGAGTTCTCTCACTTTTCAAATTCTTTTCCTCATACCACTGTGTGGAGTGAGTAAGCAATGGTGGTGGTATGGTGTTAAGCAGCCAGCAGGGGTTAAACCCTGACACCAGGTAAGGAAAGCATATATATACTGGTTTAACTTCTACTCTGAAGGTCACTGGCTGTTGTGAGAGACTCTTTTAACACATAGATCAGTGTGACAAGGAATGCTTGTGCATGTGCATGGACTATTATGTTATTTTCTCCTTTTGATTGCTTGAAATACTTACGTTCAAAACCTTCAGGCTTAGACTTGCAGACTTCTTCCTAAAGGCATGGCAGAGTCTTCTTAAAGAAAGGGCAAGTGCCTATTCTGTGTTCACCTTTTATAGCCCCATACATGAATGGCTGTGTGCCATGCTGCACTACAGAGATTTACTGCATGAGGTAATTAAAAGGGAACTACCAGAGAGAAATGTGGTGTTTGCTCTTGCCTGTCATGCTTGTCTTTTTTTGCTTCCCTTTCACTAGTGAAAGCAGTATTACATTTTTATTTATATTTGTTGTTATTATGAGGTATCTCCCCAAAGGATATTTTGACTGCAAAAGTCTGGTAACTTTTAAATCATCTAGTTCTCTTTTTTCTTTCTTAATATAATTTCTTTTAGATCCATTTGGCATATTTCTATAAGTGCTGCAGGTCAACTGATGTTGCTTTCCAGCTCCCTACCTCAATCACAAGGTAACTCTTAGATATTCCTGTGAGTTGTTCAATAAATTCTCCATTGAAAACTAAGGGCAACTGGGTTAAATCACTCTTGATATGATTTACCATTCTTCAATGCCCTTTCCTATATATTGAAGAATATGGAGCAAATACATTTGCTGCCTCACAATGAAACAATGATTAATACATGAAGACAAATAGTCAAGAGAAATGGATGTAGGTTTAGCACAATAAAGGCAAAAATAGTAACTTATGAGTGATGATGATTCCACTCTTTTTCCCCAAAGAACTAGATAGAGTTTTAAATGGTTCAACAGGCTGCGGTAGGAGGAACACATTAAATGTAAACTGCCTGGCCATAAAATCATGAATATTGCATTTCCTTGCATTACCTGTGAAATTGACTATCACTCTAAAAGGGGTCAACGTATGAGTGGAAAGACGGCTCAGTCTAGCAACAAATAAACAACAAAGAGGCAATAGTGGGATGAATTCAGAGACTTTGTTTTGGAGGTTAAATTCACCTTTTATCACAGAGGGATTACCCCTTTATTACACCACAGTGAGTTAAGTAGCTCTGCCCTGAACATTCCTTTCACTTATTCATTCCAAGATCCTCTTCACACTTTACTAGGGAACAGTAGATGTTGAAAAACAATGCAACCAATTAACCACTTCTTTTCAAGTACTCAAATTCCCTAGATAACTCTCTTTTGGCCTTTTTTCTGTATAGTTTTATTTACCAAATAGCCTTTCTTAGAGGTTCCTATTAGCTTATTCAGCTTTTGTATGGTATTACTATAAAAAGTAAAAGCTCTTTAATTGTGGAACTGCTAAAAATTAATTTTAAACACAAATGCAGTTCAGCATCAGACTCATATAAAAATGTGCGTTATAGTGATTTTATGCCATTGAGCATTTGTCTTACTTATGATAAATAGAACTAGTCGAAACTTGTTATTCTGTTATTAATTGCCAAGAATATATTGTGAAATTCTTCGGTGAGTTAATGCACGATCTGTGGGATTTTTCAGAAGATATTTTTTACTTGCTGTTCATGATGGGACTTCATTGTTAATATCTAAAAGAAAGTTAATATCGGATTAAATTACAATTTTAGTATATTTGGGTATAATGATTTTTGTTATAGTAGATCATTAACAAAAAGAAGAAAAATACATAGTCATGTAATATAGTTACTGTTCTTGGAATGGAAGTACAAATTCTAAACTAAAATATATGATTCAACACAAGAGTATTTCTTCATGAATATTTGCAGTAAACAAGTGTAAACATGCTCTGGAAAGCTCTGATCTGATCTGTATTTTAAAATAAATTACTTTTAAAACAATATGTTTTTAAAAGTCAAGACTATTCTACATTTTCCATCTTGTTCTGAGAGATTTCCTGTACCATAATTTTATGGCCATCTGTCAGCAATAGGCCACCCTTTTAATGTTTTGGGGTGGGGCAAGGAGAGAAAAACCATGACTGATTTAACTTTAATCAGGTTAAACCTGAATCACTGACCAGTTCAAATCTGATGTGCCCTGTTGATACCCAGAGCTGGTTTTATCAATATCAGTTTTCCAGTTCATTAACTGTATTTAACCGGGCCAGGGCAGGGGGACCAGATAGCACTTTCATGCATCATTTCACCCAGACTGTTCTGTTGTCAAGCTTTGTGGAAAATGACAAGGAATTGTCATAAAATGCAAGATATTTCAGATATAATGGATGCTTTACTTGCCTTTTACTTGCAGGTTCATCTGATGCTCAGCACCACTGAAGCAAAAGCAAATGTTTTCAAAGCTGACAAAATCTATTTCTCATTATTTTTTTGCCACACATTGAAGAGCTGGACAAACTCCTTTATTTAGTCTCATGTGAGTTTCAGCAAAAGAAGGATACTATCTAATTTGAATCAGTGAAGTATCCTTGTGAAAAAAACTACTTTAAATGAAAAGTTTTAACCAAATTCATGTTGTCTGTCCTCTCATTCTGAGTGGAATTTCTATCACTTGTGGCAATTCACTGGTCCTTAGAAACTGCTGCTATTGAAAGTTAATTATCCTAGGTAAGTTCACTGTCTTCAAATTTATCTGGTTCAGTAAACTAGCAGTATCATTTCCAGCAGTGCTGATAAGACCTCGGTACCAATTTTGGGACAATCACTGCTGACATGCTCCTTAGAAAAATATATGCTACAGAATGTACTCTTTCCAAGGATCTAGCAAAGATATCCACTTAGAATTCACTAAGATATCACCAGTGTTTAAAGGTCCATAACCTGCTATATTAACAGCAATCAACCGTTGCCAAATGTTTTGTGCACAGACTGAGAGCCAATAAGGTCATTGTCTGTCTAATCCTGAATTTTACTTGGTTCATTCATTGAAATGTGTAACACTGACTGGTTTATTAGGTCTTAATTTCTGTTGAGAGAGCAGTCTGATATATGCTTTTCTTTCCTCTTTTAGAAAAACAAAAAAAAAGGAATAGAACCCTAGAATGACAGAATGGTTTGGGTTGGAAGGGATCTTAAAGCCCATCCAGTCCCAACCTCCCTGCCATTGGCAGGGACACCCTCCATGGGAACAGGTATCCCAAAGCCCCATCCTACTCGGCCTTTATTGCTGCCAAGGAGGGGGCAGCCACAGCTTTTCTGGGAAAACTGTACCAGGGCCTCACCCCCCTCAAAGTAAAGAATGTTTTCCTAATATCTAATAAAAATTTACCCTCTTCCAGTTTAAACCCATTGCCCCTCAATCTATCACTACCCTTCCTGACAAGAAGCCCTTCACAGAATCACAGAGTCACAGAATTGTAGGGGTTGGAAGAGACCTCAAGAGATCAGCGGGTCCAACCCCCCTGCCAAAGCAGGTTCCCTAGGACAGATGGCACAGATAGGTGTACAGATGGGTCTTGAATATCTCCAGAGATGGAGACTCCACCACCCCCCTGGGAAGCCTGTTTCAGTGCTCTGTCACCCTCACTGTGAAAAAGTTCTTCCGCATGTTGGTGTGGAACTTCCGATGTTCCAACTCGAAGTCATTGCCCCCTGTTCTGTCTCATCAAACAACTGAAAAGAGGCTGGCTGATTCCATCTGTCTCCCAAACTTTGGCTATTTATAAACATTAATCAGATCCCCTCTCAGTCTTCTTTTCTCAAGGATGAACTTCCCCAGTTCATTCAGCCTTTCCTCGTCGGGGAGATGCTCCAGGCCTTTAATCATCTTCACAGCTCTCCGATGGACTCTTTCCAGGAGATTCCTGTCTTTTCTATACCAGGAAGCCCACAACTGGACACAATACTCCAGCCCTTCCCAGCTTTCAAGAAGAAATATAGCCAAATAAAGCATTCAGGTAAAAAATCGCTGAAAAGTCTGGGCAGCTGTGAAACTACTTTTGAAAAAAAGATATATTGGAAGTGATAACTACTCACACCTTATCATATTTACATCTCCAAAACACCTCTACATGCACAGGACAGGCTAAAGTGGAGTTGTGGAGAAGGGATAATTACAATATTATTCTTTGAAGTTTGGTCATTCAAGATCAACAGTACTTATAAAAGCTTATAAAGCTCAATAGAAAAAGGCTGTATTTGTGCTCTAGCCTGATTTTCTGTTTCAGAGAATATATACTATCTTTCATCTAAAATGGAAGGAAATTATAATAAAATCTAAATACTGACTGAATAAATCTATGAGTTTATATTTCAAAACCAAGTACTAAGATTCTGGATCTGTTTTGGATTCTTAAAAACACATCTACACCAAAACCAGAGCAGCTAGTGAAGAATCAATGCACAAGCACATGCCGAAGGGACCTTTATGTGCAGACTTAGCTCTCAGCCAAATGCAATCAGTTGTGCTTCTTCAGAGATTCCTGAATTGGATCATAGCAGAAAGAAGCTATCTTGTAGGTACAAGAATACTTTTAATTTTTATGTATTGAGCTGGAAAACTTGCCAGTGTAATGAGTGAACTGAACTGAAAAAGGGAGAACAGGTGGCAGAGGTCTAACAAAAAAACCTGTGTGTTAGAAAAAGGAAACAAATTTAATGATCAATTTAGTGAACTCAAGAGGACAGAAATATGTAGAGATACTATTAGTATTGGAATAAAGACAGGCTGATAACCCCTTGAAACTTAGTGCACGTAGGCATAATATAATGATTTATGGCTTCAGTGCCTCATTTCCTTAAAACACTACTTTTTTTCATATCCTTGGCAGTTTTTACTTGTTCCCATTCTTGTAAATGTGTATTAACTTTGAATGCTATGTAAGTGGAGATTGTAGTGTGATGAGTCATTAAGGAGAAGGTAGGAAAGAAAAAAAAAGTAAAAAAGAGCTATCAAGTTAAGGGTATAAACACTGAATTTTCATAGAGTCATTTCAAACCAGTGCTTAATGATGAAAATTCCGATAACTAGTTCAAAAACCCCAAAATGTAATATCAGAGAAAAGGAGGATTTTGTATTTTCTGTAACCTCCACTCAACCAGGGAAAAATGGTATGCACCAGGCAGAAGGCCATGGACTCTGCACTGCACACCCCACAGCTAACACAGCTTCCCAGACAATGCTCGCTCATGGGAGCATGTAACCACCCAGGTGTGAGGCTGCAAGGTGTGCCCTGATCTGATGTCATTATCAGATGTCAGCAGTAAGCAGAGCTGTGGGAGGTGTGCCCAGCTGGAGGAACTCTGCTTAGTGGCTGATCTCAAGGAGGTAAGAGGTTGAGGACTACCAGGGAGTGAAACAGAGAGACTACTGGAATTGCACCCTGACTTCTTTGGGACAAGCGTAACAGGCAGGCAGGAGGCATGATATGAAGCATGTCCTTTCCTCTCTCTGACTGGATGAACACAGTGGCATAAGGGACAGAAGAACAGGAGGCAATGACTACATGTTCCCACTTGATACAGCAGACACTTGTCTGCCACTTGCCCACTTTAGAATCATAGAATCACAGAATGCATTAGGTTGGAAGTGACATTTAAAGGTTGTCTAGTCCAGCCCCCTGCAGTTAGCAGGGACACCTTTACTGGATCAGGTTTCTCAGAGCTTCATCAAGCCTGACTTTTACTATCTCCAGGGATGGTGCCTCCAGTACCTTTCTGCTGCAACCTGTTCCAGTGATCCACCACTCTCACATGGAAGAACTTTTTCCTAATACACAACCTAAATTTCCCCTTTTCTAGTTTAAAATTATTATCCCTCATCCTAGTGCTACATGCCCTCGTGAACAGCTCTTCCTCAGCTTTCTTTCAGGTATCGGAAGGCTGCTACAAGCTCCCTCCCGAAGCCTTCTCTTCTCCAGGCTGAACAAGGCCAAATCTCTCAGCCTTCCCAGGTGCTCTTACCTAATAGGTACAAGGCTCTGCAAGTGAAAGAAAGTATAATGAGGATGATGGTTCATCCAGCTTGGAGGCATCATTGAGGTTAAGATGGCCTACAGAATGCATCAAAAGTGCCCCAATAAGGAAAAAAGATTAGTCATTATCATAGGAGAGGCCATTCTGAAGGGAATAGAAGGTCCAATATGTGCATGGGACCCACCTTCGAGGGACGTCTGCTCTTTCCATGGGGTCGAGGTTAAAGATGTGAAGGAAAACCTGCCTACTCTTGGCATGGCTTCAGATTGTTATCCATTATTGAGTTGTCCGGTAGGCAACAAGGAAATTGCAAAAAGAAGTCTTAGGGAAATCAAGAGACACATCAGGACCTTGGGTTAACTGGTTAAGTGATCAGAGGCACAAGTGTTTTTTTTCCTTTATGCTGCCAGTTGTAAGAAATTATGTTGAAACAGCAGGAGTGAGCAGATCAATACCTGGTTCTAAGCCTGGTGTCACCAGCAAAATTTTGGGTTTTTTAATCATGGGCAGGTCTACACAACACCAGGCCTGCTGTTGACAGATGGGGTACACCCCTTTCAAAGAGTGAAAAGGAACTTTGCACAGGATTTAGCAAGGCTCATTGGTAAAACTAGATTTGAAAGGGAAAAGGAATAAAAAAGGCTTTCTGGAGATAAGCTTGGAGGCCGTACACCAATAGCTGAGAGACAGTGTGATTGTGAAGTCCTTCAGTGTGCCTTCTCTGGGGAGATGGGGATGGAGATCCATGTAGCAGCAATGACACAAGGGTTATTTATGTGTTAGAAACCACAGAAATGCCTGAAAACAGTCACATATTTAATGCTTCTGCCCTCAAAAAGGGTAGCAGGACCAGTAGCCCAACTGAAGTGAATCTACACCAATGCATGCAGAATGGGCAACAAACAAGGAGCTGCAAGCTATGGTGCAGCTGGGAAACTATTATGTAGTTGCAATAACAGAAACACGGAGAGATGACTTGCACAACTGACGTGCTGCAATGGTCGGCCAGAAGCTCTTCAGAAGGGACAGGCAAGGAGAGGTGGTGGAGAAGCCCTGTGTGCTAGAGAGTGATTTTACTGTCCGGGGCTTGATGATAGGGATGAAAGAAAGGGTCAATTTTCTATGGACCTGAATAAGTGGGGAGTCTAAGGAGGTAGATATCACAGTGGGATGGTGTTACAAACCACTTAAAAAGGATGAAAATACTATAAGCAACTGAGCGAAGTTTCATGATCACTGTCCCTCATTCTCCTGGGGAACTTCAACTTGCCAGATATCTGTTGGAAATAAAATACAGCAGAGAGGACACAATTTAGAATGGCCCTGGGGTGTGCGGTAAGCCAACTAACAGTATCCGGCTCCTCCACCAGTTTCTACACAGACATACTCCTACTTTTATGGTGAACCTGACTTCTTAGGCAACTGCCGATTGCATTTGCTCTGCAACATACAATTCACTGGCAATAAGACCTTTCTTCCTCTATTCACCTGAGTTTTACTGCTTTTATCTGCAAGCAAGCACCTTTGGCTGTAACTGGTCTTAATGTCTCCCAGGCTCTCAAAGCACTTTGTAAACACTAAGAGGAGATTGTTAGTGTGTAATCTATCACTTTTATGTTTTACAGTATATGGCTCTATTTGGTTTATTTGACAGTTGAATATAGGTGCTCTCAAAATATGTGTTAAAAAATAATGTTATATCTAAATTCACCATTGATAAATAGAGATGCTTAGAGCTAGAGACTAGCCCCTAATCACACAGTTATCAATTGGTCCTGGGAAAAGAAAAGGTATTTAAAACTTTGGAAAAATCTGATTACAAGAGAGCAAACTATGCCTCCACTTGCTATTATTCAGCTTGGCAGTTTTCTGGGTCTTTGACTATATTGATTCATCATTCATACTTACTGGTCATTTGGTTTTTACGTAATTCTAGCACATTTTATATCAGAAGGATTCTATTTTTTTATATGCATTTTTAAATGAGACTGATAATTTAACTATAGGAATACAAGAAGGACAGAATGCTTCATTACTATTCATAGAGCTTCTCTGTTGGGTTTTTTTTAGGTTTTTTTGAGGGGCAAAACAAATCTCTAAACACTGTCATTTGTAAATTTTCACTTTACATGATATCATAATTTTAGTGTACTTTTGCTAGGAAAAAAAATATAAAATTATTCAAGTTAATGCAGCTGCCTTACTCTCTCTGAAATAGATTGTTTTCCCTACTTTTGTTAGTAGAAGATCTCATTTTGTATCTGAAATCTAGGACTTCACACTAAAACTACATTTATTTTCATAGAATAATAGAAGTTATATGGTTGGAAAAGAACTTTTAAGGTCATCAAGTCCAACTCTACTGCAGGATTTCTTCCCTTGTACAGGATGTCAGATACCTCAGTTAAGATCTCTGTAGTTTCCTGCTCTGTAAGGGAAACCAAAAATTCAGTGGGGTAACTTGGGAGTATACAAGTTGTCATTACTGACATACATCAACAGAAAGAACTTTTATTCCTATTGTTTTTATCATGCACTTCATTTACAGATTCTTAGGGAGCAGTTCCCTATTTTCTAAATCTTGTAACAGTTTCTCCCACCATGTTTTCCTTTGTCTCTTGTTGGTTTTGGTTTATTTTGGTTGTTTTTTGTTTGTTTTGTTTTATAATTTCCACTGCTTATGTGTTCTTTAAAAAAGCGGAAACCACACGTGATTCTACATGTTCAGATATTTATGAGTGAAGTGGTATTTTCCCACATTCTAGATCTGAGTATTACATAGCTCTGATGTTCCTGGCACTTTGGAATAAAACACTTAGCTCCGATCAATTGAAAATTGCTCCGTTAGGTCCCAGAACACATTTCTCTCAGGAAAATGTGATTTAAGAAAAAAAGAAAAAGACGGATGTTGAAAAACCGTTTGGCTGAGCCTGATATTTTTTAAATATTAATTATACTTTGAGCTTCTTCCTATTTACATACTTAAGTGCTTGCTTGGGACATAAATGGTACTATGTTGTCTTGAGGAGGCCACAGAGCAGCTTTGTTAGATAAAAATCCTTGCAGCTAGTAATTTTTGGCAATTAAGATTATGAATTCTTGTCACAAGGGGCCTGGGGAAAGCACTTCCAGGTTGCTACTTACTGCTATAAAATGAAGAAAAATGTCAGAAGTGCTGGGCTGAATGAGAGTATCGTTTCTGGAAGAAACAGAGGTGGCAAATGTTAAAATTACCATATTTACAGACACTGTAGAACATGAAAATCTGAATGAGCTACTCAGTTTACACTGAGTGGTTTAGATTTTTTTTAAAACTTAGTGGAAAGCCTAATACAAAAGAAACTGTAACTAGTCCTCTCAGATATACTGAATTGGTAATAATCTTGAGTTTTCCTTGCTACTACTACTACCATCGATGGCTAGTGATCATAGAGGGAGGAGTCAATTTCCAGGAAAAGCTTTTCTCTATCATTTGTAAATACCTGTTGTTGACTTTTGGATTTGGGGAGGATACCATTCTCACTTTCCTTCTTAAGTTCTCCTCTAAAGCTAAATCAAAAAGTTGAAAAATTTTGTGCAAAAAATAATTTTAACTTTCCTATTCCAGAGTAAGCAATCTGTACACATCATGCGTGGTGAGTTGACCCCAGCCAACATATAAGCATCACACAGATGATTGTTCCCTCCTCATATTTAGACAACAGAGACACTATAAAGAGGAAAAGATAGAAAACTCATGGGTCAAGAGAAAGACATAATATGCAAAGGAAAGAGGAAGAAGAAAGGAAAACATTTTTAAAAAAACCAACAATACAAAACAAAACCCAAGTGATAAAAATGTAATCACTCATCACCTTCCACAAGATGACTGATGCACAAGCAATCTCCAAGCAATACGTACCTAAAATACACACAGACACTCCCTCCCTCGCTGACCATGATGTCATATGAGTATCTCTTCAATTTGTTTGGGTCAGCTGTACCACCTGTGCCCCCTTCCAGTCCCTAGCCCAGCCACAGCCTGCTTATTGGAGAGTCAGAGCAAGTACCTATGCATTGTGCAAGCAATAGCTAAAACACTGTGGTGTTACTGTCATTGATTTGGTTATAAATTCAAAGCACGGCACCACATGAGTTGTTATAAAGAAAATTAAGTCTATCCCAGCCAGAACTTCATGAACATCAAGGCATCCTGAAATTCCAGTAACATATAAAAATTTGAAGCTTTTGGGGTTTTTTAGGGTCATGGTTTTTTGGTGGGTTTTTTGTTCATTTTTTGGTTTGGGGTTTGTTGGGGTTTTTTTTTTTCCATTTCAGTGCTGCTTAGCCTAGAAGAAGGATGATAATTAACTTTGGCAACACTATGGTGCAGAGGGAGAAGAGGGAGAGAGACAGTACTTAAGCAGTCATGCACACTCATCTATTTTTCACATTGCAAGTACAATTACAAAGTCTTACTATTCTGAGCTGGTGGTGTATAATACTAGTGAGCGTTTTTCAGGTGAAGTAGCGACTACAACATAATACTGCTACGGCTATATGGTTTTAGGGCTGGTGCTACCCTATGATAATCTTCCATATGGCCACACAAACACCAGCTTCTCTAAGTGGTCAGACTGGGACAGAAGTGTTTCTGTATTTCTGGTTTTACTTTTGTGATTAGGAATTAGACTAAATCATCCTACAGCATATGGGTTTACTTATTGAAGTCTCAAGCTTTGATATTTGTAAGAAGCCAAAAATGAGGACAGCTGTTGCTAAGTGAAAAGACACAGCAGTAACCTGGTGTAAATGGTCTGGATGGACACATGGTAGTAAAATGCATTGGCTTCATTGACATTTTATAAACAACATAATCAAGTTCATGTTTCTATAAACTGGCATGACACACCTTTCTACTTCGTTGTTGATTCTTTTGTTGATTTTGGAAAAGGAATGGTGGGGGACATGCTAATAACTCAGCAAGTTTGGACTTTGCTCCATCAGTCAGAGTATGATAGATACCTACAAGCCTAGGGCTGCTGGCAGTCAATGAACTGTAGAAAAAGATTGGGAGATTCTGTGATCATTGTCATCTTGACTAACACATTGAGAACTGACCCAAAGACTGAGAGTGCTAAGTCTGTGCCGGAAAGACATATGGCTCAGTCTGCCATTTTTCCACTGAAGCTCAGACCTTAATGAAGATCAAGAAGAGAATCAGAAGAAAAAGATAAAGCTCATTTTAGGAGAGTTTATTAGGACAGAAGAAGAAGGAGGAAAATAACAACAGTACTTAGAATATACAAAAACAGGTAATATGCAACACAATTTGCAGGGTAGGGCTGTGTGTTGGAGGAGCCTTACAGGATGCCTGGAAGATGGCACATAGAAGTTAGATTATAAAAGGTACAGCAGAAGCTCTCTTGGTTACTTCAATGCAGTAATCCTTTTTTTTAAAAAAAAATTCTGTACAAAACTTGTAGATTAGATGTAGATGATTAAAGGTTTTCAGATTTAGTCAGAAATTCAGTTTTAAAGCTTTGAAAAATAACTAAACAGAATCTTGATGGAGTTTGTTCTGAGTCTGAATGACTGCATCAAAGCACTACATGGTAAAGAATTTCAATTGCTCATGAAAGGGCTGAAGTGTGCTTTATTCTTGATGTTTTTGCTGATTGAGGTTTGGGCTGCTTTACAACAATGAGCTAAAGAGCTACTTTTCCAGATGTGTTATCTTGTTTGCTTACTTTGGTGTTACCTGTTTATATAATTTTGATGTGGTGTATTTCCAAACCACACAGAACAAAGCAAGTTTCTTATTTGCAGGCAGACTTTGTGCTTGTGTAGTTTAGCTGCCAGCATGTTAATAATGCTACAATATCCAGACTTTGTCAAATAATCCTGCACTACCTCTAGATAGTATATGCAATAGTCACTGACTGTTTCCTAATTCCAAATAGGAATTAGGCAGAAGCCTAACAGCAATTACTGTTACTGTGTGGTTAGTTTTTATTGCCATGCTAAATTGGATTGGGGTGAATATATGCCACGAGGCATCAAATGCATGTGTATCTCTGCCTGGACCAAATGAAGGTTTCTTTTCATGTTAGCATTCATTTCCTTACGGCAAATAGCCTTAGAAATATATATAACTAAACCCCCTCAACTTGTTACTACTTTTTATTTTTGGTGGGTTTTTTGCCTGAACAAAGCAGTGAGTCAGATATGTAACACCATTTTTTTCCCATGGGAGGACACTTCAATTTCCATTTGAAATCTTCAAATTCCCTCTGCTTTCATGGTATTTCTACCATCTGGAACATTGGGATGTTTTCTGAAATGAGATGTCCTTGAAGATAAAAGTTCTCAGCCATAGGAATGAAAATGCTAACGTTTATACATGCACCTGACTCTGAACATTTCAATACTGGACTTCTGAGAGCTTACATTGAAGGTCTGAATAATCAAAATCTGCCTCTTTTCTAGCTTGCACTGTTTCCCACATTGTCAGCCAGATACGGGAAGCCTCTTGCACTACATAGATGTTTGATTATTTTGGGGTTTTTTTACTTAACATTTCAAGTGGTTAATTCAAACTGTAAAATTGACTAAGAAGCAACATTTTTTTAGTAAAATGCCCATGCAAATCTTTTACAGATTAAGCAGACACCAGACAGGTCAAAAGGAGCTGTCTTTCCTTAAAAACTTCAACAGCAGGTCACGCGCAACTTCAGAAAATGCCAGAGACAAAAATCCTACAATAAGAAATGGTGATAGGATCACTGCTTTAATAGACGATTTATAAGGAATCCTAGCAGAGAGTGGACAAGAATTAACAGCTGTGGAAGCAAAACCAGTGTTTTGCTCTCAGTGGCCTGTGTGTCACCTAGAAAGTAGCTATTGCCAGTTAATTTGGACTCAGTTATGTAAGCTATGTAATATCATAGAAATACATATTCAGAGAATGTGTTGGGTTGGAAGGGACATTTAAAGGTCATCTAGTCTAACCCCCCTGCAGTAAGCAGGGACAGCTTCACTAGATCAGATTGCTCAGAGCTTCATCAAGACTGACCTTGAATGCCTCCACCACCTTCCCTGGGCAACCTGCTCCAGTGTTTCACCAGCCTCATAGTGAATAACTTCTTCCTACTGCCTAATCTAAATGTACCCCACTCCAATTTAAAACCATTGCTCCTTATTCTGTGCCTACATGCCCTTAAAAATAGTCCCTCACCAGCTTTCCTGTAGGCCCCTTCAGGTATTGGAAGGCTGCTATAAAGGCCCCCTGAAGCCTTCTCTTCTCCATCCTGAACAAGCCCAACTCTATCAGCCTGAGGTACGTATGTATCTAGTGTATAGATAGTTTGTAGATATTTATCTAGAGTTTAATACAAAAGGTAATACTCCTTATTCCATGATGACTACAAGGCCCCAGATAAAAGGTTTATAGGATGGTCTTGTATGAAAAAGTTCCTGCCCTAAACTTCTACCTTCAGCCTTGACAGCAAACATCAAACACTTTCCATGGCCATAAGTTAATAATGATGGGCGAACCTCTCCCATCTCCACTCTAATAACAGTGTCCTGTGGTCTGAGACATAAATGGAGTTTCTATTTTACAGAAAGATGAAGAAGTTAATACTGTACAGATGCACCCTTTTCATAACTAAATTTACATCTGATAGGTAAGTCTTCAAGCCATGCACCTTGCTCACTG
The DNA here is from genome assembly GCF_964237585.1 of Gallinula chloropus. Classification (NCBI taxonomy): domain Eukaryota; kingdom Metazoa; phylum Chordata; class Aves; order Gruiformes; family Rallidae; genus Gallinula; species Gallinula chloropus. The sequence goes on along the minus strand of NC_140089.1, from coordinate 15,405,174 downwards.
CCATCCGTGTAACTTGGCCAGCTATAAACAAAAGGTATATAAAGAAAAAAAAATCAGTTAAACAACCCCAGCACATACCTTCCAACTATCTGATTCATACAGTGAGCTACTGATGAAGTAGGAAGCCCTGGAAACAGACACACTGGCAACTGCAACAAAACCATGAAAAAACACTTATTTTTTTTCCTTTCATCAAGCATTGATTTAACAGAACATAATTTAGGGATGTGCATGGTGGTTTGACTCTGGCTGGGTTTTGACTGTGGCTGCAGGCCAGATGCCCACCAAAGCCACTCTATCACTCCCCTTTTCAGCTGCGCAGGTGAAAAAATATACATTGAGAGGCTTAGGAGTCGAGATAAGGACAGGGAAAGATCATTCTGCAATCAGCGTCATGGGAAAAATGTCAGGCCTGCAGAGAGCTTCTAACTGCTTCTTGCAGAATCCACCCCTGCAGCCCCTCTACACCAGAACCCCGCCACAAAAACCACAACACTGCGACAGAAATCTAGGTTAAGCCTGGTAAGACTTGGGTAAATATGAATTTAAGCATCAAATTTCAGAGCTTGCATCTTTCTAATTCTGACAGAAACAGGCTTGTGAATGAAAAACATAAATTCAAATCCTGTTTGTAACTGTTTTTCCTGCTGATGACAACATGCCAAAAGTAACGTTTTAATGGATAGGTGCCATACATAAATGATAGTCCTGGGAGCTGAGAACAAAGCACCAAACATGACAGAGATGTACTGTGCACAGATGTACGAAAATCCACTTTGCTCAGCCATGGCAAATTTATGTCACAAATCTATACGTTCGTGAAGATAACTGCTGTATGTGGCATAGTGAAGTAATGAGGTTTCTTTGGATATGGGAAGTGCAGGTTTTTTCCACTCCATTTTTTCTGCCATTAAGCAGAAGAAAAATCATCATCTTTTAGTGGAGCAACAGTTCATTTTTCAGCTCAGGATCAAAGTTTCATTCCAAACAGGCTTTTCTTTACCACTTTCTCCTTTTTGTTTTTTTCCCCCGAGGGTTTCATTTAATTATTTAAAATTTTATGTTCTTTATTCATGAATGCATTGGGTATTTTTTGTGGCTGAAATTACTGAACAGAATATTTACCTTGGAAAAAATCTTTGGATTTGTGTACTAAACTAGTGGTTACCCAGAGTTTCTAGAAGTGTAGTTAAATATATCCCCAGTTGAGTACAAGATTGCTTAATTGTTCTTTTTCAAATTACTGACAGTTCAAGAAAAGCCAATTAGAAGAACAATTTACAGTGATAGCTGAAGGGGGATGGGGAGCCTTCAAGGAAAGGAAACATACTCAATTATGATGTCTCCGACTCTTCCTGACTCTTCAAGACTGTTTAGTGATGGAAGTGTGACTTAAATAAATATACTTTAGCAAGAAGGTTTTGTCCTGTTTTCATGTAGTCAGTAACAAAATGCTATTGTCTGCATTTTTTTGTCTGATAGTTACACAAACTCTGTTCTCTATATCCAGCTCTAAAAGGTTCCCTCTCTTAATCACACTCCAGTCAAGTCTAACCAAACTTATTTTTACAGTCTGTAGTCCAGTGGCTGTCATTGGCATGAATGTTTTTACAATTAATTTTTTGTTATAGTTCTTTCTTTTGTTCTGTAGTTTTCAGCAAATTAAAATGGGAAGGGGGGAAATCTGTGAAGACACAGGTTTGTTTGAGTTTTTTTTTCCAGATGAATCAGTTCATACATAGTTATCTAGTAATTGTATATGCGTAGGAAATATTCAGATGTTTGGAGTCTTACTTTTTGAGGGCTAGAGAGATTTCATTTGGCAGTCGTCAACACTGGTTAGAAATCAGAACACGTGAAACAATGTTTACAGAAAAAGACTGAGGAGTCCTAGCTTTGGTGAGTGAGCATTGTCAAAACAAAGTTAGAAGGTATGTGAATTCCCTGTCTAAATGGCTGTGTACTCAACTATCAAGTAACAAAAGCAAGTGCAAGGTGGTGGCTGATGTCAATATGCAGGTCAACATCTTCTACCTTCCTCTAAACTAAGTGCTCTTCAGATGCTACCTTATATTAAATCTGACAGGGAGGAAGTGCCTGGTGTTATTATTCTCAACATTATTATTGAATTCACAATACCGTGAAAAGGTCCTTGTTTAGTCATACCAACACTTCACTCTGCAGCCTTGGAGCTTTCATTTATGACTCCAGTATACTGAAGATGGGAGTGGGGAAATGCTGTGTACATCTACCTGCAGTTACAAGGTGAGGAGTCAGCACAGAGCTGGTTTTGATCCAGCTTTCATAGGCAATGGAGTTAGGCACCCAGTACCCATTCAGCTAAGTGCACAGTGTTCACTATGTGGACCTACCTGTATAGTATAAAATTACGGAAGAGAATATTTTAGGCTGCATGTATTGTACCCTGGAAATCTGATTCTGAGAACATGCACATGGCTAAGAGCAGAACACTTGTAGAGTTTGGAACTACAAATATTTTTCTCCTCCCTTTAATGACTGGTCAGTCTTGTGCAATGCACTCAGAATGGACCACCAGGATATCCTTTAATCCTTGATCCCTGTGGGGTACTGAGTTCTTTAAATTAATATTCTGTCTCTTAACCTTCTTGTTATTTTAGTGTCAGTGTGACAACCACTACTTCTTAGACTTCTTCCTGGCCATTTATAGTCTGGCTTTAGGAAATCTGGGTAAGTAATTAAATAGGAGAGTGGAAAGAGCAACTAAAAACTGAGTGTAGTAAGGCACAGAAGGTGATCAAAATATTTTAACTATTTTTATAAAATTATTCAATTATTTTAAAAAGTTACAGCTAGAGACTGTCATTGATCATACCACAGGAAACTTGCCACAACACTCCACAGGAAAGTGCTCCCAAAGGCTTCTTCTAGTTTTAATAGAAAGCGCAGTCAGAGAAAAGGTATTTTCTCTCCTTTTCTGACAGGTTATCTGTCAGGCATTTATAATGAATGCCAAATAAAAAAACCTCTCTTTTTTGACACTGTTGCTGTGTTCTGCTTGAGCTCTTGTGCTGTGTGTGTTGTGTGGCATTCCTCTTTCATCCCACGTGAAAGAAATGCTGATGTCATAAGATGACTGGTGGGATAGCTGCCATTGCTGTTTGTCCTCCTCTTCCAAGAGACTAATATGTGGCAGACTCAGTGCCATAGACTAATTAGGTACAAAACTGAAGTCACATCATAAACACCATTTCCCCTTGGATTCTGAAGGCTTCATTTTGCTGCCTGTCGCCAGATAGGGGGGATGTGTACCTGGAGATCAACAGGTGTTATTGTTAAAGACTGAGGAAAAAAGGACATTAAGTGCCTCAGACTTCTCTTCATTGTCACTGTGTTTCCCCTACAAAGGGGAAAAGGATGGAGATTCTCCTCAGCCCTCCTCTTGTTCATAATGTACTTCTAGAAACCCTTTCTTTTTTTGTTTTCTCCTATGGCAGTAGACAAATTAAGTTATCACTGGGTTTGGTCCTTCTAATTTTCTGCCTGCATAGTTTAATGACACCGATGCAGTTTTCCTGAGTTGCCAGCCACTTGTCCCAAAGGCCATATCTAGAATGTCCAGCCTTCCTGGACCCCTTTACCTTCTCCAGGGACTCTGTCAGCCAGACTTCTAAACAGGACAGCATCTGCTCTCTGGAAGTCCAGGGTAGCAGTCCTGCTCACCATACTCCTTACTTCAATGACAATTGAAAATTCTATCATTTCATGATTGCTGTGCCTAAGACAGCCTCCAACCATCAGACCACCCACATGTCCTCTGTTGCCAAACAACAGGTACAGCGGGACACCCTTCCTAGCTGGCTTATGCACCAGCTGTGGCAGGAAGTTATCTTCCACACACCCCAGGACTATTCTAAATTGTGTCCTCTCTGCTGTATTTTATTTCCAACAGACATCTGGCAAGTTGAAGTTCCCCAGGAGAACGAGGGACAGTGATCATGAAACTTCACTCAGTTGCTTATAGTCTTTTCATCCTTTTTAAGTGGTTTGTAACACCATCCCACTGTGATATCTACCTCCTTAGACTCCCCCCTTATTCAGGTCCATAGAAAACTGACCCTTTCTTTCCTTCTTGTCATCAAGCCCCAGACAGTCAAAACACTCTCTAGCACACAGGGCTTCTCCACCACCTCTCCTTGCCTGTCCCTTCTGAAGAGCTTCTGGCCGACCATTGCAGCACGTCAGTTGTGCAAGTCATCCCTGCATGTTTCTGTGATTGCAACCACATAATAGTTTCCCAGCTGCACAATAGCTTGCAGCTCCCTGTTTGTTGCCCATGCTGCATGCATTGGTGTAGATTCACTTCAGTTGGGCTACTGGTCCTGCCACCCTTTTTGAGGGCAGAAGCATTAATTCTTATGTGACTCTTTTCAAGCATTTCTGTGGTTTCTAACATATAAATAACCCTTGTGTCATTGCTGCTACATGGATCTCCATGCCCTACCTGCACTGAGATGGCTAAGGTGCTGTGCACATTGGTAGAGGGACATTGCAAACATGCAGTCAGCACATGGAGTGGCCTGAAGGACATCACTAGCACATAGTCCATCAAACACTGCTGGGCCACCTGAAGGCTTATCCCTAGAAAATCTGTTTATATCCCTTGTCCCCTTCAAATCTAGCTCAAAGCTCTTTTAGACCTGCTAGCTCTTGCACAAAAATAATCTTTCCTTTCTCATGAAGGTGTATCTCTTCTGTTGACAGCAGGCTTAGTGTCATGTAGACTGACCCATGACCAAAACCCCAAATTTTGCTAGTGAGAACAGTATTGGAGGGAGGTGTTTATCAGCTGGCTCTCTTGTTTCTTCAAATATTGTTCCTGAAACTGGCAATGAACACTTCCCCTAATCAGTCAACATACAGACAATAACAACTTTGCAAAATGGCAGATCTAGTTTGCAATGAATATACACTATCTTTCTCTCTTTTAAAGACAAATATTATTAATAATGAATTATTTTTTATTAGTTATGAAATTCCTTCAGATAAAATTGTATTATTTTTGGGTTTGGTTTCCTTTTTGAAAGCAGAAGCACGAAGCTACTCATTTTGTGGTATTCTTGAAAAGCAGAGAAAGCATCCTATAATGTGATAGAATAATGCAGGTTGCCCAGGAGGTAGAAATAAAGAATACAAAGCCGAAACAACCACCAGATAATTTCTCTCCAGAAAGTGGACTAGTTTTTACTGAATTGTTTCTAAAATGTTCACCTTTAGGCAGAGATAGACTATGGAAAGTGTCACTAAAAAAGTGAATGTTTTGATTGACTTGGAAATAAGTGGTTGCAATGCAAATTGTTTTGCATAGCAGACACTTTATGTATCATTTCTAACCTTGAAAATATTTTCACACTTTAAAAGTAAAAAGACCTAAAATGACTTGAGGCTTTCAAACTGTGGATCTGCGAGATGAGAGATATGCCATACACTACCTTACATATGTTTTAATATCACACCCATAGAAAAAGGTCATTTTATTGAGACACTTATTTCATTTTCAAAATATGATTTATAGTAGTAACAATGCAATAGAATTACAAAATGTCATGATAGAAATGTCAGTGATTTATCACTGCAGAGTTACCACTATTGCCCATTCAAAGCACTTGGGTAAGTGGTAGTGTGCTCTTGTGGTTAAGTACTGGATTAGGAAAGGAGAAACACGGGGTGAGTCATGTTTGATCTTGGACAAAGCCTAACAGCTTCTCACTTAGTTGCTCTTCTGTACATCACATGAATTGATTGAACGCATATCTGTGCAGATGTTGTGGCCAGATGCTACAGTGGTAAAGTCAGTTAATACAGTGATTTCTACCTGAGACTTTATGTATAAATTATTGGACCTCTACAAGCTGAGACTGTTAAGAGAAAAGGAAATTGGGCAGACCTTCTGCTTCTTTCCTTGCATAAATTTACCCAAAAGTTTCAGTAGCAATTTTTACCCTTTAGAGTATTTATTATTACAGTGACACAGGTACTGTAACAGATGTCCAGTTTGTCTTTGCAGTATTCTCCTAAGGTAAGAAAATAATATTAAATGCAGCAGTTTCAGTTCTATTGGTCATACTCAGAATGACTGTTGGACAACTTGGGAACATTCCTTTGATGTGATGGAGGCAGTTAGTGCTGATAAATGCTTTTTTCAGAAGGGTTTACTGCCTTCTTTTATTAGATAAGACTATTTTTTTTCCTGGGTGTTTACAAACAGTAAACCATTAGCAGAGTACAGGACACGTTATCCATATGATATTCTATGAGTCAAATCCTTAGCTCATATTAATGGGCTGATTCATTCTTCTGGAGGGTCTGCCCCACCTCTTGAGTGATAAAATTATTTTTTTAAAGGTTACTGTGAATGTGTTCAGTAGACGTTTTACATCAATCACTGTAGCAAAACAGGAGCTATAGCTGGTAAGACAGTATAAAACACGTGTGAAGAGGTCTGTCAGAAATATTTAGATTTTTCTTGACATCTTACAAGTTACTATGTGAAGCCTTTGCAATACAAATAAATATCTAAACCACTGTACCAAACACTCTTTTTTGGAGGGTTTGTATGACATAATTGTATTCAAGAAAAAAGATCTGTTAGAAGAAGTGTTTCAAAGAAACAAGTAGAAGCAGATCAAGCATATCATAACCAGGTTCAATGACTGTGCTTACTCCTTCCTCAATGAGTTTTGAAAATATAAACCTTGTTTCAAGGACAATGGATTTTTGTAAATTGTGGGAGCTATTACACTGCTGTTCAGAGTTCACATGAAAGTTAACTGAACGTTCAGTTCCTGTACTGCAAGTTCAGTTGCATTCATACACATGCAGACATGTACATGTCTGAAACGAAGAAAGAAAACATCAAAGCCATTTTTAAAAAGGGTTGGAAGAAGTACCCTGGGAACTACCGCCTTGTCAGCGTCACCTCTGTGCCTGGGAAGATCATGGAACAGAAGCTATCCTAAGGTACATAGAGAACAGGGTGCTGATTCAAGACAGCCAGCATGGCTTTACCAGGGGCAAGCCCTTCCTGACCAGTCCTGTGGCTTTTTACAATGGAATGATTGCATCAGTGGACACGGGAAGAGCTACAGATGTTATCTGTCTGGATTTCTGCAAGGCCTCTGACATGGTCCCCCACAACATCCTTCTCTTTAAGTTAGAGAGATATGAATGTGATGGGTGGACTGTTCAGTGGATAAGGAATTGTCTGAATGATCACATCCAGAGGGTGGTGGTCAATGGCTCCAAGTCCAGATGGAAGATGATGACAGGCAATGTTCCTCAAGGGTCTGTACTGCAAGCAGTGCTGTTTAATATATTTATTAATGATATTGACAGTGGGATTGAGTGCATCCTCAGCTAGTTTGCTGATGACACTAAGCTGAGTGGTAACGTTAATATGCCAGAGGCACCGGATGCCATCCAGAGGAACCTGGACAGGCTGGAGAAGTGGGCCCAGGTGAACATCATGGGGTTCAATAAAGCCAGGTGCAGGGTCCAGCACCTGGATTTGGACAAGTCCCATTATCCATACAGGTTAGGAGATGTTGTGCTTGAAAGCAGCCCTGAGGAAAAGGACTTGGAAGTACCCGTGGATGAGAAGCTGGACATGAGCCACCAATGTAAATCTGCAGCCCAGAAGCCAACCACATCATGGGCTTCATCAAAAGAAGTGTGGTCAGCACATTGAAAGAGGTGTTTCTGCCCCTCTACTCTGTCTTGATGAGACCTCACTTGGAGTACTGTGTCCAGCTTTGGAGCCCTCAACAGAAGTGCATGGACCCAGTGGAGCATGTCCAGAGGAGGGCCACAAAAATGATCAAAGGGCTGGACCACCTCTCCTGAGAAGACAGGCTGAGAGAGTTGCTCTTGTTCAGCTTGGAGAAGAGTCTGGGGGGGACCTTATAGCAGCCTTCCAGTATCTTAAAGGGATTGGAATAAGCAAGCTGGGGAAGAACTGTTCATGAGGGCATGTAGCAGGAGGACAAGTTGTAATGGTTTTTAGCTCAAAAAGGGGAGATCTAGGTTGGATATTAGGAAAAAGTTCTTCAATATGAGGGTGGTGGATCACTGGAACAGGTTGCCCAGATTGGTGGTGGACACCCCATCCCTGGACATATTCAAAGTCAGTCTTGATGAAGCTCTGAGCAACCTGATCTAGTGAAGTTGTCCCTGCTAACTGCAGGAGGGGTGGACTAGATGACTTTTAAAGGGCACTTTGAACCTAACACATTCTATGGTTCTATGATTTTATGCATATATACAATGTATATGTATACTCTGGTACTTGAAAAAGTCTGTTACCTCCCCTTTTTGTTAACTTAAATGATGCATTTAGAAGTGCATTTTGAGTTCAAGGACTTTTCTGTCTTAAGCCATATTGGAGTGTAGGATCTGGGTGTGACTTTGCATTGTACGCTGATGCAGACTTGCTGAATTAGGCATAAAGAAAATGCAGCACTAAGAAACTTGCCTGAAGCTTCACAGAAAACCTGGCATGCAGCGCAGTGTGTTCCTCCCAGTGCATCCAGAGAGCGATAACACACTGGGATGTTCCTCTGAGGGAGTGACCACATGTGCCTGACTCATCAGGTTTGGGGTAGCCCTCATGCTGTGGGTGAGGGAAGGAATCCAAAAGACAGAAGGTGCAGCTGGCATTGGAAGTAATGTGGCAGGAGCATGCTGCAGACAGGTCCAGGAGTAGCTTGGTCGAATGACAGAGCTGCACAGATGGGAGGAGACACCTGTACCAAAGGACATGCTTCCTCCTGTATAGCTGCTTCTAACAAGCCCTCAGACATGTCATTCTAGTCTGCTGTTGGAAAATCTGTGTTTATTCCCTCTATCAGCCTTTGGGGGTGACTGCTGGAAGTGCAGGCACATATAGCTTGGGGTTCTGCTAGCAACCAGTACCTGTGAAAGGAGGGAGCTATGTTCACCCCACTGAAGTTGCTCACAGTTCCTGCTTCAGCAGACACCAGTGAGAAAATGCTGTAGGAGATTGGTATTTTCTGGCTGTGGGATGGTAGCGATAGTCTGTATCTTTCATTCAGTCAAACATGGCATGACTCTTTCCCATCTTGCTCACTGCAGAGAAATGCTTTTCTTCCTTCCCTCAATAGCAGAAATCAATGCAGGTGGTTAGTGGCAGGTGGTACCTCTGATACCATCCCAGAGGCAGCTTTGCTTCTGCCTCAGAGCCCCATAAAGCAACTCCTGTCAAAAACCCCAAAGTGGTGGAGAGGTATTGTTGTGTGGTGGCATATGCCAACTGAAATCAGTGGTCATTTGTTTCTGAATTTGTCACCCTTAAAGCAGATGCAGCTGCACAGGTTATCAGTTTTTTTGACTAAAACAGCATTTCCTTTTTTTTCCACTAAGGAGTCTGATATAATACTACAATAATGATAAAGGCAATATCAAGCTGAAGCAAAGTCACATGATGGTCTCCATTGGTAGCCGGAGTTTACTTTAGTAGTAGTCACCGCACACAGGGTGCCCAGATGTAGGGAACCTCTCTGAACAGCCCGATCTGCCTCACGGCCCCTGAGCTTACCTGAGTGATCGCTGTCACCGCTGATCATTGCTCACCAATTGGAGTTTTAACATTAAAACTCTAAAATGAAGCATTGTCTCCAACTGTAACTTGATTTTCAAAACTATACGAAAAAAATAACCTTCTCAGTAATAATGAGTATCTGTAGATTGCAATTCATTTAAAGCTGGGACTCTGTTACTTTGGACATTTTTTATAATGACTGAGATTTCTTGTTTTACATCTGAGAAGGTGGGAAATTAAACATAGGTTTAGATGTGTAATTATGCATGTCTGGCCATAGCCCTTGGTCTCAATATAAAGCTCCTACTTAGAAACACTTCATGACATAATAGCTAATAACTTTACATACAAAAAATAGTTTTATGCATGTTGAATACTTGCTTCTCATTAACTCTATTGTTTGTATGGGATATTCTAATGCATAAATAATTTTGCTTTATGGTAGTAATAGGAAAAACATCTATTCACATGAATTTTATTTGGTATGCATTGCTATCATGAGCTATAGAAACATCCATCAGTGTTTTTTGTATGAATAGAGTGGTACAGAAACTACCAGGGCTTCAACATCTAGGAATACTTACTGGCTATTAACAATTAGGTTTGGTTTGATGTATCTGTTGACTAAAATACAATCTTTAAAAGTATTATTCGAGAATCCCAAGCTTTATGTTATTCCAGGAGTCCAAAATTGTCAGAGTTTTATGACTTCAGGCCTCACCCTTACTTTTATGACTTTAATTTGAGCTTTAAGACTGTAAAATTGGTTATGCTTTTGTTTGCCAAATCTGTTTAGGTGATGCCTTCAATGAATTTTCTGTAAAAGTGACATTCTCCTGATTATAACTCTTTGTAGTATCATTATTAATCTAAAGTAAAGGCAAATATCACCAAGGTATTAGTATTTATGAAAATAGCAAACGCCATCAGAAGTTGATTTTCTCTTGCCTGTGTTGCAGTTGCCTGTTAAGGAAGGTATCTAACTGGCATTGCATATAACCCATTTTTGTATGCTTTCTATTATGGACTATGTTCATTCATATAGCAGACCTTTTCCCTGCCTAACTTAGTAAAATTCTACGAATTTTGAGCTACTGCTCACAGATTCAGAGGGATTGAAGCAAGGAACATATTGGATATGTTAGATATATTGGAGCATATTTGTTAAACTGAATTCAATAAACAAATGTTCAAAATGAGCTTGCCTTGCTGTTTAAATTTAAAAAAAAAAAAACCCACATCAACAAAACAAAGCAACAAAACTGCAAAACAACAAAACCACCAACAAAAAGACAATTTAGAAAACAGCTGAAACTGCTGACATATTTTCCATGCTTTAACTTTCATTATGATATTGAAGAAAAGTCCATCATCTGATATAATTAGCCAGAAATAGCCACACATATGAATAAATATGAAGCTTCAGCCTGCATTGTGATGTCCCTATGTCCACATCCTACCGTTCCCTGACAGTTGAGGAGGCAGAGGGCAGTGGAGCATCAGCACAAGGTGAAGAATATAAAAGCCATTAAAGTGTCACAGAAGCCTAGCGTGGGCATATTGAAATTGGCTGGCCCACATTAACCTCCAAAATCTGTGGCACGTAAGAGAAAACTCCCAGTTCACTTGATGCAGTTTTGTTTTATCCAGTTTACTTGAAACACATATTTTGCGTCAAAGAGAAATATAAACAAGAAAATCAGAGGGAAAAAGGAAGCATTTCATCTAGATTTTTCTATCTCCAAGCCAAGATCTTAGACTCATTAAACGATTTGAACTTTAAAAAATATGACAGTACTAGTACTGATGAATCACAGGCATAGAAGGACATTTTATAACCCCAGTGATACAATTTTACAAAATCTTTCCCTTTCAGAGAAGGCTGCTGTGCATACTTATGCATACTTTTATGACACTTTATTTATTTTTCTTTTACACTTCCACAATTTTGCTTATTAAAATGCCCTGCAACCCCTCGTATGGAGTGTCGAAACAGTGACAGAGGTAACACCTATTTGTCACAGTGCCCCAAAACTTCCAGGTCTTGCTTTATAACCCATAATACAAAACAGTGTCATTTCATATATGACATTTCAAAGCTGTAATATGATTAAAAATAGATTCTATTCGCTAACTATTCTGTGGTTTGCAATTAGTGGCAAAATATCCTTTAGGAAGTATTTTAATATTTTTTGGGTGTTCATAGTAATCTTCATGAATCTTCAAGGTGTCACTATTGGCACAAGTCTTGAAAAATACTCATAACTGTTCTGTTTGGTATTTATTGTGCATCATCATAAACTATTTAGTTATTTTTTTTTTCCAATCAGAAAAAATAAAAAAATCTTATTGACTAACTTGAGAGCCCACACAATCAAAACCAAAACCAAACCATAGGCAATATTCAGAAACATAAGGACAACTTTGTGAACTATTCAGCAGTCACTAAATAAATTAGATATCCAATGACATTTGTGGTATAGAAAAATCATTACAAGGCTTATGTTACTTAGCAACTTGCAGACTGTCCTAAGTTTTTGGGAATTTTCATTACCCAAAATAGTTTTGCCCTTGTAAAACACTTTATTTTTGTAATTCAACACTACACAAAGAAAAAATTTGAACTGTAATTTTAGAATGAGAAGAGCAAACAAAAATAATTCTCATTATCTCATTATCACCATCATTAAAGCTGATAATGTTGACCGTTTGTATCAGAAAAAAAGAAAACAGGTTATATTTTAGTTTTGCTTCACTATTCACTCTGCCATTTACAGTTGTCTACATTTCAAATTTTTATCCCCAAATCTCAACAGATGCAAATTGGAGTAGCTGAATTATCTTCCAAGACTTTTGTCACTTCTGGAGAAATCCCTCAGTCGAACCTGCAACTGACTGCTACAGCAGACTTCAGTTCCTTTTCCTCCTACTCTTGAAATGATGTGCTTTAGTACATATGATGCTGCATGTATGTGCACTTATGATCTGGGGAGAAGTGAAGACATGCTTATGTACTACCCTGACTAGTATGGCACAAGCACACTAGTGGGTTAAAAAAATGACAGGACACACGAAAAAAGGAAATGAACTGTAGTGAAAATCCAGTGTCAAATCTGGAAAAATAACCCCAAAACAAAACAACCAACCACACCAAAAACTCTTAGAGAGTTGAAGCACTTTCCCTTTGCTGAATTATCTAAAGGGGCAGTTGGTGTATAACCTGATGGGCTCATAAAGAGACTAACACCAGGGCAGTGGGATGACAAAGTTAGTTTCAATTCACATCCCACTGAAAGAAAGTGAATGTTCAGAACTTTTTCTGACAGACACCCACACTGGGAGCAACACATTTCTGTGATGTTGTTGACACAGCAACCCCATTTCTTCTTGGCTGTTTTGTTAGGCAGTGTTATAAAGACCAATTTACAAAAACTTCATTCTTCATATTGTTGTCATACGCAGTCATAAAAGACAACAAGACTCTAGTACAAGTGCAGTGATTTCAGATCAACTGTCCACAACAAAGATTTTTCAGAAGGGTTATTTTCTATGCCTGAAAGACTTTTCACCTTCTCTGTCCCAGTTCTCATTTGTACATTAAACTACGCATTATGTATAAATTATCTTCCTTCCTTTTCCACATATTTTATCACATTTGTGATTCTGCTGTTGTATACTATATGTAGGACAAATAAACAGCTATACTCAAACATAGCTACCTATGTAATTGAAAAAGTAGAGATGTTTAAATTCATATGAAGTTACTTCCATAAATGGTATGTGTGCAACTGTAATGAAAGTAGTCTTGATTAGGACACACCATAAGCTAAAAACTGATTGATTTCAACAGGACTTGTAATATTGTGGAAGTGCCCTCTTTGTCTTTTGTGTTAATAAGACAGCTCGACGTTTGTGAAAATTTTACCTTGGCTGATTAAAAGACAGCAATTGGTAATCTATGTCTTTTGCTGCACTATGGTGGGGAACAGTTACCCAGCGCTGCATCTCACTTCTAATTAACCCATTCCTAAAATAAGGCAAATTCTAATTCTGCCTTCTCTTCCAGCCATTTACATTTAGTGGGTATGTACAGCTTTGTATGTGATCAGAATACAGAACAAGATGTGAAGGTTTTCATGGCCAGTTCTTTGTAATCTTCAAAAGAGTTATGCCTTTTTACTTCTGTGCATACTAAAGGACCTAAAGTCAGGTCTTTTCAAACAATGAAAATACTTTACTCTTTATAAGTAGGAGAGCTCGATCACTTATTCTGCTCCAGTTTGACTTATTTTGTAGAACCATTTGAACCTTTCCACTGAAATAACAGAGAAAGTCAAAAGGGAAACACCTTATTTGGACTGTACTCTCCATTCTGCCACCCCGCTGATGTAAACACAAATGAGACAAACTTGTATCGGTCAGAGGGAGGATGTTGGTGGAGTAAAGCTTGATTTAGCACTAGGCATTCATACAGAATTTCAGCCAAACTACTGAATTGTTGATGGCAGCAGGAGGAGACCCCACCAGACTGCTGGCAGCTCTGACCCAGGTGACAGGTGATGACTCAGTGCTTTGGAAAAGGTCCTTCAGTGCATGTGCTGATATGAAGTCATTTTTTTAAAAAAAACTTGTTAGGTCTTCCTGCTGTACAAGAAGAGATGTAACAACCACATATAGCAGACACGTAGAAAGGAACATGCCTCAAGTAATGGCATCACAGCTTTCATCAACAATCTTTTTGTCATGCCAAGAGTCAGAGAAGTAAGAATCTCTAGTTTAAGGAGACTGCATTGACACCTACAGATGAAGACATGAACTGTTATTTCATTCATATGTGACATTATAAAAAATGCTAACAGGGCACAAGCACAATATAACTATGCAAGAGAGAATAGAGGTAAAGGAAGGATTTTAGAAAGGGAATGATGCTATTTTTTAATACAGGAACTATTTTTGTTTCAGTGAGTGAAAATAAGTAAATAAATAACATCCACTCTATGAAAAATTACATGTAATTCAAACTCTAAAACTGAAGGAAACCAAGGTGATGACTGAAAAGTGTATGTTTCTTTCCTCCCTTAACTGAAGGATGATTTTATTTTTTTGGGAATGCATAAATTTGCAAATACAAAAAAAAAAAGAATCAGTACAGAATATTTAATTTTTCAGGAAAGAAAATTGAAAATAAACATAAAATAAATGCTAATTTAAAACTACAGGGATCATATCAAACAGGAACCATAGAAAGCCGGAAAAATTGTTATTTGTTGAAAATCTTGACTAGCTGAGTTGAACACGTTAATGTCCAGTCTCAAAGAATATTTGAAACAGTCAGTTGTTACCTTGTTTTAATATGGTTTGTGGCTGGCATGTATATATGCTAAATATACATAGTGCTAAAATGCCTCAGAAAAGTTAAAATTAAGTCTATCATTTATCAATGCAGTAAAAATAGGGGTGCAGGAGGGCAAGTTAAATGAAAGAAGTCTAAGAGCAGGAAAAAGAAAATTGAAGAAAAAATCCTACCTGAGAAGTCGAAAATGAATAAGCAGAAAGGATCCTGAAAGTTAAGGAAAACCAGACCTTTAATTTTCCTTGCACATGATTGAGGATTCTCTATGCAGAATTCACAAATATATCATAGTTATTTGTCTGTGCCCAGATCCTCCAAGGCATTCAAGAACCTAAATTCTGTTTAGGATTTCAAGGGAAATCGGACTGCTATACACAGTCCAGAACACCTCAGAAAACATTAGATCAGAGGGGGAAATTTTTATTAAAGTCCTTTATTTTTCAGTTACATTAAAATTTTCAAAATAAAGGCTTGGTTTTGCAACATATGTATTTTTCAGTTAAGGCAGTTTGCAGCATCCATGACAGATAACTGGTTTCTTGAAAAACAGATTTCTCTTGTTCCAAACATTTAAAAATTTCAGATGTATGTACCCAAAGTGGAGGGTTTTTTTTCTTGAACTATTTCCCTCAAGATGACATTATTCTTTTTCTAGTAAACAACATATTTACCTTTCAGGAATTCCAAGATTCCATCTGAAAATATGACTGTCTAAGCTGGCCTTTACTGAGTGAAACTAGAAAAGCCATATGTAAGTGAAAGTCACTTTAAGCAGTAACTCTTTCTGATTTCCACAGCATTATTTAGTCTGGATGAGTTGATGATGGAATACAGAAGGTCATCTGAGCATTGCAAGTTCAATTTTAATTCATATTGCCATTTTCAATAAGGGATGCATTTGACTGAGATTCAGATTTAGATGACGTAGTTACTTGACTTAGAAGCAATCAAAAAAATGTACAACACCTGACCAAAGATCACCTAATCTATTTGGGATAAACCCGTGTAGCCAAGAACTTATAAGTAATGTCACCTTACATGGAGATGAGGCTTTCCTTACCTTTTGCTATTATCTAGTAGACAATATCCGAGCTATTGTATGATGTACATGACTGTTGGTGGGGATAAACAGCTCAAACATGACCTTAAAATTACTGTCACAAAATCCCTGTTTGCTGGTTGCATGAGAGTCTTTTTCCTCTGTGAGACTAGCAGTAGTTTTAGTTTCCCCATAAACGGTCACAGAGCTTTTAGTGACACAGTTGACAAACTGTTTATAATGTGCAAAAAAATTCTGTAGATCCCTTCTGTGAATTAGTCCTCAGTGTAACTGATCGTCTGGTAACTGAGACACCCGGGCAGCTGGGTTTTATTTGGCTCTTTGAACTCCTTGAAAAGTGCAGAAGCTCCTTTTGTCTCACCCTAGACCATCTTACTCTTTCCACCTGGGTGTTCCCTCAACATGGGTGTAAATGGGTTTGACTGCCTCACACTGATGCCAGAGTGGATTTAGACAGTGACACTGCCAGGAATTGCCATGTTGAAAGTCATTCAGAGCAAATGTATTATCTTCAAGTGATTTGGAAATAGCCAGAAGAAATAATTCATAAGCATACAAAAGTGGAGGTGATTTCCTTGAATGTTTCAGCATGCATAGTGCTGTGATCCTGTCAAGCGACTGAAGAATGCATACACTTTATCTTTACCAGCATTCCTTCTGAAACAAACAAGATTTATAGAAAGGTGACTTCTATTAGCTTTTGCATAGTGTTCATGACAGTCTATGCCAGTAGAGCCTACCTGAGTGCTATCAAGAAAGAAATGAATCTGAAACGCAATGGCTCAAATGACCTTAAAACACTTCCAGTAAGCATAAGTTTTTCTTGATATTTACAAACCAAGGACATTCTTAGTAAGTGCATTCATCTTTTAAAAGTAAATGTTTGCCATCATATCACTGCAAACAAGCTAATAAAACATGAAAATGTCCAGGCAGAGAAAGAAATTAATAAAAATGTGGGGGAAATACAGGTAGAAAAATATATCAGAAGCTATTTTTCTGCATATTCGAAGTTCATAAATCAATGTGATTTTTTTTACTGTGAGACAATGTAGATGTCTATAATTATATATCTTGATTTATACCAATGTCTTTGTTATCAAATTAGTCCAATGTAATACATGTTGCATGTTCTCATTTTCCTTGAAGAATCTGAGCATCAGTAAGGATAAGAATATGATATTTATGAAGTGTCTGAGTTTCCCAAAAAATAATATATAAAAGCTTCTGAGAATTTACAAAATGTCTGCAGTAAAGCAGCATTAATCTAACTAATCAAACTAAAAGTACTTTACAATATCCTTCTTCTTTACATGGAATCATTACCAAATAATGAGAGCTGTGTAAGCTGAGAGATGCTGAGAATTCATTCCTTCTATCTCGACAAAGACTATTCACATCAGCATAAATATCTGTATTGACCCCGCTCCAAAATCTGCTATGAGTATTGCAAGAGAGAATGAAGGAAAGAAGAAAAGGGTAAAACTACCATAAAACTATGACCATAAATAAAAACTTTTAAAGTAATTAAAAAAAATTAACAAAGCTTTAAATAGTTTGTTTGATATCTACTATCTTAATTCTGAGTCTCAGGCTTAAATAAACTCACAATTCAACTAACAAATGCATCTCTCTCATCTGAATTTTTAAACCATGTAATCCAGAAATTCAACACATTTCAGATTCAAGATCAGCGGTTGATTTCCCTTAAGAAGGTTTTTGACAATAAAACTTTTGTTTGGACATTTCCTGAAGCTGCCATGACTGCAGCTCTCCATTGCAAAGGCAAAACATCTGGGGACACCATTCAGGTTAAGACTGAAGGGTATGCAGGTTCAAACAAGTAATAAGAGAAGAGTGAAGGTGAGTACATGGCGGCAAAGGGAGTCAATAAACTCATTACTGCTTTGCTGTTCCACTTCTGAAGAGAAGCTACACTAAATTACAGTTAACTTAAGATCTTGTGAATGAATGCATTTATTTTAGGTAGTCAAAGTAAGACTAATATATTTGAATTCTCTTTTGAAGACAGAAACAACTGTGTCTGAGCTTGTCTAATATTCTGGTTGAATGACTGGTGTTTTATACTGGTGCAATATAAAAAGTGAAAACCATTAAAATAGATGTATATCAGAAAAAGATCTGAGAAAAACAGAATCACCGAATATCTGGTCTAGGCATAATTTTTATATATATTCTGTGAAAGAATATATAACTAGATTAACTCTTTTAAAAGGTAGCAGCAGTGGGTATATTCAAACCAAAGCCTCAAAAAATTACCTTATGGACTTTGCAGAAAGTAATGCAACAACAATGAAGGAACAGCTGCTGGATTTCTTTAGAAAACCTTTCACCTTTTCAATGAGAAACAATATAACTTGAGCATTGTCATTAACTTCAGAGAGGTTCTTTGATGACATTTGAGAGGAACGAGAGGCTTTGAAGCTGAATGGTCAAAAAGATATGTATGAATTGGGCTCTGAGTATGCTGTCATTGCACCAGTATTGCCAGCATTTATTATAAGAGGTGACCTTAGAAGGAAAGTAGCCAGATTTGCTGCCACAAGAAATCTTTGTAGCAACTTATGGAAGTGCAATGGATTCTACAAATCCACAACAGCTGGTTAGTCAGAAGCTTTAGAGTTTATCATGAACCCATCGGTCCATGTGATCATCTAGGTCTGCTAATGGCAAAACTTGGGTGAACAGCAATTGGTTAATAAAATACAAAATGAAGAACATTATGGATCCATTATGGAGCTAGTAAAACATGTGAGAAGACCAAAATTACAAAACCTGTACTTTTATTAAGAGGAACAGTATTAATAATTATGGTTTATAAAACCAGTAAGCTATTAACAAATAAACTAATCCACTAAACATCTCCCTCCCAAAAAAAGTTTTTGGTATGTGACAAGCAGAAGTTCTGTTTATGTTTTTGTTACTTTCTGTATGATTTAGGCTGCAATTTCTCCCATAATAAGACTGAGATAACAATTGCTTCCTGTGTGTGTTGATTTAGTCCATGTGAGTTACTGCATGCACTAAAATGCATAAGGATGACATTTCTATATTCTTGGGAGCATATTCAAACTAAGAAATCATTTTGCAAACAATTGTAATTAAAAATATATACATATACATTGCAGTTGTATTGGCATTGAATAGTGTCCAAGCAGAAATTTTCATTAAGTTGTGTCTTAAAGGCAGTATCAGACAAGAGGAAAGGTTGAATTAAAAGCAGCGGTAGAAATGGATGTTGACCTGAGCTTCACTGAGAAACAGAAGAAAAGAAATGGTGATGTCTCATCATGAATAATGCTTTCACCACACATGAGGAACGATACTAAGGGCTTAAACCAGGCAAAATAATTACAGAGAAAAAAGAGGGAGAAAAAAAGCAGTTTATTTTTATTGAGATGATTTTCCTAATGCACTAGGATGCTGTGGCAGCAGTGCTGTTGATTCATGAGGTGATTGCTCATTCCTTGTCACACATTGCCTCCCAGAATGAAGCACAGAGTGAAAAAGTAGATCTGGGACAGGTTCAGGTGTTGGTTAGGAGGAGGACAGGATCAGAATCATGATCACATATCTGGATCAAAACAGCTGAAGCTGAGGCACTGGATAAGGAGGATATCACTGATGTTTTGTACACTTAACTGCTCCTCTCCCCATAAAAGCACCACTCACTGCTTTACATTTCATCTCTGTTCATTGCTTTTTAGTAGCTTGTAAGTGGCTGTGGTCAACGACCAATGTAATCTCAAAAGAATTGTCAGAGATAACAGCTAAGTTTGAAAGCTAAAGGAAAACATATTCCAACTACTGCCCTATTGAAAAGCCTTGAAAGGTTCTCCAGCTCAGAAACTCTTTTTAGTTCTTCATGCAGGTTTCAGTAGTGAACCTTTTTAAGGAGACAGGTTAAAGGAACTCCTTTCCACTGGGTTTTCACTTATTTCTTGTGCCAAATCATTGTAAATCATCATAACCTCATATATAACTGTGACTAGTTTTCTTTAGACAGTTGATATATTAGGTGAAACCTGAATATACTTTTTTACTTTTAGCCATTGAGCAGGTGTCTTTTTAAATCGCTGAAGGTAAGGTAAGCCTGAACAAAAACCTCATTACTAGGATTTGTGTATCTCTCCCCCACATAGAGTTTTGCAAACTTTCCTTAGGAAGAAAATTCAACTCTTCTTCACAGGGGCAAAGATTTTTTACACACCTTGTTTCTTGGACTTTGAATTAGTGGGAATTAGTTGTAATTGCAAAGTTGTTTGTGGGAAGCTTAACTTAGTACTCTCCATAGTTCATATATATATAATTTAAAACTGCTCTGTCAGATTTCATTTGTGATGTTCCTCTAAGAATTTAGCTGGTTTTGGCTCTTAAAATACCTGATTTTACTTACAGAAGGAAAGAACAGAATCTACCCACAGAATGATTTAAAAATGTGATTGTATGGAATGGGTCAGCGTCCTGACTTTTTTAAGTAGAATTCTTATGTGTCAGATCAAGTTGGTTCACTAGAAGCCTACATGCACAGAAATTGAAATAGCACATACACATCTTTGTTACAAATTTTTATTGACAACACCACCTGAAGCCAGATCTTTATGATGATTTGGTGTTTTGATGTTTCTAGTATATTATGCTGCAAAATGTTTTGTATTCACAGTAAAAATTAAATGGAAGCTTAACTGAATGGCTTCTAGATTCGTTGTTGACTTGAACTTTGAAGTGCTAGTGCGTATAAATAATATTTTCCTTGCCAGATTGTAAATTTAATTTTTACCTTTCAACCTAGTGCTTTACTTCTTGCCTGAACTTAAATTGAATGAGTACCCATGACAATTCAGTTCTCCCTGTGGATGTTCCACCTCCACAGCAACTGTAATACCAGAAGGTTTGATGTCTGCAGAAGAGAGCAAATATCTTCGGCCCAAATTAGAATATGTTTCAGCAGATAAGGAATGGACTTATGTAAGATACTGCTTTATTACTAGTAGTAACAGTACAGTAGGCTCATTTAGAGCTCCAAATCTAATAAATCTTTCCTGAGACCCCTTATTTTTCCTTAGTTTGAGATGCACTTGCATAAGAAAGACTTTGCAGGTTTCCTGCGTGGTTAAAGGAGAGCAGACGTCTCTGGACACTGTGCCTTACCTTGCTATCCAGTGACTCCTTAATGAACTAAAGGTTGGGAGTGGGCTACTGGCCCTTGGCTTGCTCTTTTGCACCCACACCAGGCTAATCCCTGCAGAAGGAAAGCAATCCTTTAGTTGGCATCTCCTTGAAGGAAAAGAGAGAAGCATGGGCATCTCTCTCTGTTCCAAGAATGTAAGCAGTGGGAAAAGTTTCAGCTGTGGACAGAATACCTTGTAAGCATTAAGACTCAACTTAGATGTACATTTTCATTTCACAATTAAATGCATCCATCTTTTTATCAATATTCTTTTATCTGAGAATTAGAAGTCTATTGATCTACAGAAAGTATGCAGTTCTGAAAAAAAGAATTGGTTGAAAAAGATATTGGATTCAGAGCCAATAGAATGTTTCTTATAGCATGACAAATTCAAGGTAGTGCAGGAATTAAAAAGTAAAATAAATAATTAACAATTTATTTAGAATTTTAACAATATTCTTTTTTTCCTTTCTCCGTTCTCATAGAAATAATTCAGTTCTAGTTTTTCTTTCTGTTGATTTGTTTGGGGTTTTTTTCGGGTTTTTTAAAATTTATTTTACATTTGTGTTGTGTTCCTTTTAATGCCTGGGGAGGGAAAAAAAAACAGTATTTATTAAGTATATTTTTAATTTATTTTAAGTATTTTGAAAAAAGTTGATGATATGTCCTGCCTACTTAAGAAACAGATACTGAGAACTGGCTTCTCAGTTAAGTGGGACAAATAGCATTTCAAATCAGTGAACTGTACAAGCTTACACTAATTGAAACTCTTACTGTGTATGATTAAGTTCCTGCCAAGTAGTTAAGCATCTGAGAAATGTAAAGTGAGAAAAAGAACTGTGACAATAGCAGAGGGCCTGCAAGCTTCTTTCTTCATCATACAAGCAGTGATGTGGCAAGAAAAAAACAAGATAATACTTGTTTCACTAATAGAAAAAAATCTGTGTCATCATCTTCACAGCAGCCTGTGTCACAATAGCTTCCCTATGTAGTGAATTTGGGTAAGCATCAAGTTGTGACATGAAATAAACAGGTATGAGATAGGAAAAATAAAAGAATTCTCGTGCAATGTCTTCTCAAACAGGAATGTGATACCACAACTGCCTTTCTATCATCATGTGAAGATTATGACAACATTTGTAATAATAAATTTTCAATATATCAGAAACTTAATAAATGAGTAACTATTTTTTCATCCAGCCCTAAACAGCATATTTTCCAGGAAACTGAAAATTAAAATTTGTTATATACTTTCCTTCAGAATCAATGACTTAAGAACACAGAATGAGAATGTTTAGATCATTTTCCCCATTTTGAACAAGCCATGTGCACCCACGTTTTACACTTCCTTTCCATATTTGTGTATAATTTCTTTTGAAGTTTAACATGAAAATTCAGTTTAAAACAGCTTAAGAAAGGCGTTGAGAGGATACAGATAGGTTCAAATAAATAAAAATCACAGAACAAATGCAAAGGTCAGTGTTCCTTCTTTCATTCAAGCCTTGGTGATACTGTTTGCTAGGTATTGCCATTTTTGATGAACTAAATCTAACCTTTCTCTGATGATACTACTGCTACAAGTGAAAACAAAATGCTTAATCCACATTACCATAGTAGGGCTGGGACCCTGGATCCTTCACAAGTAGGCTTAGAAACACAGTAAGTACATAGTATTCCCACATTTCCTCACGTGTTCAGACACCTCATATAAAAAAATAAAATTATTGCTGCTGTGCATTTGATATATTCAGAATATATTATCCTTCCACAGGTCCTTTTTTAGTGCCTAATCAGCCCAGGAAAAGTCCTCTTGTGACAGATTGAAGAACATTTATCTGCTATTTTAAGGGGTCATCGGTAGAGTTGCACAAAACAAATAATGATATTAAGCTTATTTTTATTTGCAGAGTACTATTGATATGATAAAATGTGTATATACAGCAAGTTTTTAAGTACTGTGTCCCTCAACGAATGCCTGTACCAATGGACCAATGTGTCAACATTGCTGAAAGATTGCATGAAGACGCTTGTAAAGGGTTAAGGAAGACTTGCTAACAGGATGGCTTGAAGTGCCATAGTGGTGATCTCCCGTAATCAATGCGTCGCTTGAACAACTTTGCCTCACTGATAAATTGGGATGTAAGTCTGAGTCTAACACCATATTTTGAGTAAATTATGCACTCAAGGACTGTGTGCTCTGAAACTGACCTCTTTGATGAGTTCCAGCCCCTCCCCCACCCCCCCTTATCTGTTCATGAATTCCTTGTTTGTCTCATAATTGGTCACAAATTCACGCAAAGCATTTGATTGTAGCTAGTTGAAGCTTCCCTTTGTCCTGGAAGGTATACAAAACCTGGGTAACTGAGTCTGCGGAAAACAGGTTACTTGCAGTGATGAAGAGGAGCCATCCGACTTCATCCCCATGACCCTCAAGAACCACCACCAAACAGCAGTGCGCAGGCGCAGTTGGGAGGAGTTTATGGAAATCACTTCTTGGAACTCATTTTAATACGAAGCGGGACAGGTTATGAATATGTACAGGTGTATGAGGTAACCTAATGAATAAGTATCATTGAACTGTATATAACCAAGAAGAACTGCCACCTTAGTGTGCACGTCCACAGTGGAGCAACCCCCCATGCACCCAGCGCTGCAACCCCTCACCTGACGTGAAGTCAGTTCGGACTGTCGGGATGCCTCAGCTCTGTGGTGGTAGATATTGCAATCTTTCTCTCCCACTCTTTCTCACTCTTCTCTCTTTCTCCCCCCACCTTCTCCTGCACACTTCTTGTAGGCTAAATAAAGTGACTTCAGCCTTGACTCCGTTTTGAGTCTTAATTCTGTTCCCGAGAATTGTGAAGACCTCCTCACGATACAGCACCTAGTTGGATGTCACTAGGGGTTGTTAAGCCCAGCTGCGCCCAGCCACCCAGCGCAATCTGAGGTCAGATGGAACGCAAGGGGGTTTAACCTCTACCAAAGCAGTCTATCTGGGTGTGGATCATGACACAGACTATTATTGAAATGATAAAATGTGTATATGCAGCAAGTTTTTAAGTAGTAAATTCTTTCAGGATATCATAAGCATCAAATATCACAAGCTGAGCAAACCACACACAGTCAGCTCCTAAATACTGATACAGACTAACAAAACTGCTTGAATCTACTTTGGAATATAATGAACTGTGATCAATTATTCGTTGCCGGACATCTTGGCTTGTTATTCAGACCAGTGCTAGTGCAATGTTCTTATTGTAATGATATGTGTAGCAGTGCACAGAGATAAGCAGGTTAATGTCTCTCTCAAAGATAATCACATTCTGTTTGTACATTAGCAAAAATGAAAGAAGCTCAGTTTTCATTAGAGACAGACCCAGACTCTGAGAAGAGAGGAAGGAGATGATGCACTGATGCCCAAGTTGCCTCTTCGTCTGTCTTTCAGCACATGTCAGATTCAAACTTTAGTCTTGTGGAAGACCCCTCTTCTCTTCTCATCCAAAAATCAATTATGCGTAACATTCTGGAAACAGATTTAAACACAAACCCATCAACCTGAGGAAAAATCCATAAAACCTGGTGATAACAAGATAAGCACAATGCTATTAGTGCATTGGAAACACATCTTTAGGACAGGGACATGCAGTTATTTATTCAAAAACAAATGCTTCTGTCTAAAATAACCCCATCATGAGATTTTTCTCCAGCGAATTGTACCCATTCTCTTGAGCTGAAAAAATATGCAGCTAACTCAATAAAATCTTCTGCGGAGCTCAGCTGAACATAACCCACTCTAATGCAATTATCCATGTTTCATTTAGAAGAGTGATCCTCCTGATGGCTCAGAGTATTTCTCCTTTAATAAGTGAGACCATTTACATTTCATTAACATGCAAAGAGTTTCCTCAGAGTATTTTGTGAGAATAAAAAAAGAAACAACCAACCCAAAGAATCCAAACTAAATCCTTTCTTTGTGCTATCTCAGCAACAGTAATAATACAGTAAGTTAAAATGTTACACTGGAGGCATTTAAAAAAAATACAATAGGTATATTCAATCTGTTCTTTGCTTATGGATACAAAAAATGAGAAAGATGTTGTAATTTAGGTTAAAGATTCTAAGAATTTTTACTGACAAGCCAGTAGGGACTATTATTAGGTATCAATAAAGTACTATCATGATGCTACCATATTATACAGAATTCAGTTATGTGTTCAGTGCTGCAGTATGAGAAAGGTCCCTGAGTGCCCGTGTGAGAAATTTCCTTTATTTCTGTGCATGATGTTAACAGCGTGGATGTGCAGTAGGTATCCTCAACATTTCCAGCAAAGCTGCGAGCAGTTTCAGTCTGGAAAATTAAGACATCTATTTTGTTCTTTTTCTTTTCTTTTCTTTTCTTTTCTTTTCTTTTCTTTTCTTTTCTTTTCTTTTCTTTTCTTTTCTTTTCTTTTCTTTTCTTTTCTTTTCTTTTCTTTTCTTTTCTTTTCTTTTCTTTTCTTTTCTTTTCTTTTCTTTTCTTTTCTTTTCTTTTCTTTTCTTTTCTTTTCTTTTCTTTTCTTTTCTTTTCTTTTCTTTTCTTTTCTTTTCTTTTCTTTTCTTTTCTTTTCTTTTCTTTTCTTTTCTTTTCTTTTCTTTTCTATTTTTTCTCCTGAAAAGTACATACTTTAAAGATGTGCAGGGAGCCAGAGATGCCTGCAGGTACTAGTAGTAACAATATTCAGGTTCCTATGTGCAGTGTGGGTACTTGGATAAATACAAGCTGGGTTCCCAGCACTGTGTAAACTGAAAGGCGTCCTTACAAGGTGTCCTTACAACATGAGGGAGGATGAGGTGCTGGTGGTGGTATGAACCAGCAGTTCTCAGTGTTATTGCTGAATGGATTTGTGGTATGAATGACCTGCATAGCACCATGGTGGAGCTAATTTCAAAGGTGCTGAGGGCGGTGTAAATTAGATTGCTTTATTGTCAGACTGAAGTGAAGTACTGATCGCAAGTGTTATTCTGTTGAGGGTGCACCAGTTAGAAAGAGCAGAGGGAGTGCAACACTGCATTTATGGAAGAGCAGCATAGACATTTTTCTCCAATGGAAATAAAAGAAATATATGTGTCATGTACCTCACTGGGTTTTGAGTGCTAGGAAATGCTTGGAATCTATGGAAAATTAAGGATGGGAAATAAGACCTAATACACGCCTTTATAGTTTCTTCTGGCTTCTTTATTGAGGTGATAGTCACTTTACAATCTGCAATTACTGTTTCACTTGTCCTTCCTGGAACGGGATTTTCACAGTGCTCAAAATGCTCATCTCTGAGAAGAAATCAATTTTTAATGAACGTCTGAATGCCTTGATTCACTGCCTTCTAACAGTAACACAGCAATAAGGAAAACAAGGTGGCGTTCATCAAGATAAACAGTGACATTTACTGTCATGGTTATCTAATATGCAATGTCATTCATACTTCTGCTCTTGCTATCCTTTGGCTTTCTCTACTGAAAGTGGCATTTGGACTTGGATTTGGAGATAATGTTTCATCAGGGCATTAAAAAAAAGATTACAGAACAAAAGTACTTTGCCCCTTTTACTCAATCATGACAAGACTTGAACCCACTGTGAAACAGAGGAAACTAATTTTATTCCTAAATACCTATCTGATGAAACATTATTTTTAGTGTTCTTCTAGACTTTTAGTAGCCACCAAAATACTTAGAGAACTGTATCTTTGTGGTAAACTTCCTTGGGAGAAGAAGTTTTCCGTCATACTTTTCTCTGTTTCACTCCTGGTTAAAGAGATTTTCTTGGGTGGGAGGGGTAATTCTGTTCAGCTAATTTCTTTCAAGTGAACATATTAATATATATTAATGCTAATCTAAAGCAAAACATTGTTTTTATGTTTGCCTAATATGATCCTTTTGTGACCATTTGTAGCTAGTGCAAACTAGGCTATTTGTGGAAGTTGTTCTAGTTTTCTGAACTCAGCATTTCAGATTTGAGAGAAGCAGTCAAAAAAGACCATTCATTTTTACTAATTGCTTCCTTTTTCTGCAACAATGTAGAACCTCTAGTTTAAAGTCTGATTTGTGCGGATTTAATCTTTAAAAGATACATTTACATGAACTGTACAAACTGACAGAAGTTATTTAAGAGACAAGAAGGAATGAGAGAAAAGAAAGACAGATCTAAAGCTCGGTGATTCCTGCTTGCTGCAGAAAACTTTGATATGAAGTCTTGCTTATCAATCAGCTCAAAGGTGAAGCAGAACAGAGAAAGAAGAAAGCATTTGACAACTGATCAACAATTCTTTTCTGAATTTCCTCTTTGCTTTGCAAGAAACTACATATGAACAACAACCAAATTACACTGGCTGGAGATGATGCTGTCTTTGACTCCAGCTCAGTGGAACACCAAACCCTGTGGCTATGTCAGTCATGAATTATCAGGCCTGACAGATTCCAGACTGACTGTACTGCTGTGCCAATGAGAACAAATTCTGGATCGTTAGGTAGAGTTAAATGTGCACCTTGCATGTCTTACCATGAATACAGACACGTCTCTGAACTTCACTGTTTTCAGATACTGTAAATTTTTATGTATGGCTTTCAGGAGAAAATGTTTTATGTACAAATGCATAAACCTTACACTAATTATTGTAGTCCTTGAGAACAACAGGCAGGCACATAACACTTAATGTGTTTACTAAATGTATCCCAACAGCTACCCTTAAATAACAATAGAGGTGGAATAGAAATCAAAAAATCATGCTATTTCAACAACATGCAAGCCAGGGGTGACAATATGTTCTACTTTTATACTGAGGAGTCAATACAAACTACTTGATTGTAAGGACGTTTTTAACTTTGGTGTATGAGTTTTTATTATATTCCTCCCTATATCTTTATTGTTATTCAGTCATTATCCTCTATATTGCTCTTGAAAACCGAAATGCTACTGTGTAGATTTAATAGTTGCACTTATTCGGTAATTCTCTCTTCAGAAAGTGTCAGTGTTGGCTTCTTGCAAAGTCTTAACCTGCATAATAAACTCACCCAACATTAATTGCAATTTAATAACAATGTATTTTTACTGAGTTGCATTCTTGAAAGTTATGCTGAGCTCTAAACCTTTTATTGTTTTCAGGTGGTTGTTGTGTAAGTAAAGGCAAACCAAAAACATTCTGGTTAGATTTAGTGCAGGTGCAGACATGAAGAGAAATTCTTGCTTGCAAATACAAAAATGACTTTTTTTTTTTTTTTTTATGTGGTTTTATGTGATGGATGTTTTTCCAAACTACTCACTTCAATACTCACAATAACTTCTTATTTCACCATTCCATCTATGGTCACACAGTCTGAGTTATGTCACAGGGCTGTACAATATGTTCTGCAAAGAAAGTGTCTTGCATATCATTAGAGTTCATCACAGTCTAGTCCAAATTGAACTACATCTGCTATACTATAATAATCTGAAGATAGTCCAAGTGCTATGCTATTCTGACTTCTCTTATAGTTTCCTTAATGGATCCAAAGTAAAGAAAATCTAGGTAAATATCTCCAGTATATCACCTGAAATAAGGACTAAATGTGCCATTTTCAAATTGTTTTATTAAAAAAAGAAAAAAGCTTTTAAAAAAGTGTGCATATTAATTTTATTTTAGGCAGAATCCAGTGATATTTCACTGGAAATAATCACTGAGGTATAACATTAAGATGATGACATTTACATGATTTGGAAAGGCTGACCATCACAATTTTTTTATGTAAGTACTAATAAATCTATGAGGAAACAATATCTCACTTCCTATAAAATCTCCACTACTACCAGGTTTGTCACCATTTTATTGGTCACCTACATGGTACTGTAACAGCATAACTGAAGTAGGGTCACTTCTCAAGTCACTTCCAAGCCCCTCCTTTCTCTGTTGCCTTATGATGGGTTAATGGTGTATGAACCAGCTCATTAAAAAACACTCTCTAATGCTGCTGCTAAATCCAATATCAGTTTTCTTCTTCAGCCTCAGGGCTTTTTTCTCTTTTTTTCCTTTTCTTTTTTTTGTGATCTCTTCTTTTCCACTTGAAAACGCATGTTTAGAGTCCAGCACTGTATAGTGAATAGCATAAGCAGCAGCAGGATTATTATACATTCATTGCAATAATGGTAATAATAATAATAGTTTCCTGAAGGTTTCAGGAATTTATTTTAGTCTTAGACTAGTCAAACTACCTCAGTCAATATTTAATCTGTATTGACTCATAGCTTGATTACAATGCATAATGCTGACCACATCAATCTTCCCATAAAGCCTGGCTTCTGCTTCTGACAAAACTGTATTGATACATTTGATTCATCCTGACATTGCAAAGTTGAAAAACTGCTGAGACTTTCACTCTCTATAAATTTGTGTAAATTATTATCCTGAAAGGACACACAGGAACATCCTGCCAGATTAACTGCTGCCTCTCTGGTTGTCCTTCATAGTTTCAAATGAAAAAATGAAACAAAGCAATCAGAAAAAAAACCCCATGCAAACCATTTTAGGGTCTAGAAGTAGGCTTTAAATTGTATAGTCTCCTTTGAAAAAATTCTCTTTCCTCAAAGAAACCCAAAGTAAACAGGTAAAACCTTGAAGTCTTTTATTATTTGTTCTGGCATTAAGCAATTCTTTCCAGTACCTTGGCACATGCTTAGTACTTTGGTGAAGAAACATATGTTTAGGTGTTAAAAGCTTATGTTGAGCTATGCCCAAGACTACTTGCTGGTTTATAATCTAAAGTATTCTAAATTGATATATTAACATGCTGTCTTGTTTTTAAAAGGAAAATATAAATTCCAGTAATAGAAAGGCATTTGTGGATTTTATCCTCATGTTATTTTCCCTTTAGGGGTTTGACCTCTAAACCCAGATAGTTTGCATTTAAAATAACACACACATTCACATGAATACTGAATCACTCAGTTTTTCAGAATATTTCTGTTCTAGGGTTTGGATCAGATTGAAAATGGGAGAGTGATTGGGGATAGCCTGAAAAATACTAAAATATATTGCATGCAAGTGTTAATAAATGCAGACCTGGTTTGTTGGGAGACAAATAATCCCAAGAAGCGACAGATTAAAACAAATAGGAGACAATTAATTTACCAAGACAAGACATATTTGAAACAAATACCTCAGACTTTAAAAAGAAAATTTAGATGTATCTCATTTATTTAATCTTACAGAACCAATATTCAAATCTGTTGCAATTTCTGGTTAAGAAAGTAGTAGATTAAACAAGATGTGTATGCAAACTCTTGCTCATAGTAGAAGCATTTAGAAATTCCAGGAAAAAAAAAGAGAGCTGGTACATCTGTCACTGTTGAGGACACATTAGAGGATATGTATCTGCTTTGCTACATCTCTGCTTACAGAGTGTAAGAGAAGGTTATAGTTACAAACATGCTTTCTATTCATTACAACATAGTTTTGTGTTAGATTCTAAAAACTTACTGCACTATACAAAGTCAAATAATTAGAAATAAGTCTTAAGGAAGGACCAAATATGATGTCTTTCAAAATTAATCTGGCATACAATTCTTGTTTCTTGTTGAATGTGCACTGCTTGACATTAATTTTTGTATTGTCTTTTTGTAGGAGTCAGTTCTCTTTTGGCTGATATCCCATATAGCTTCATCAACTCAAATGTGGTTGCATACATGTAAACTCAAAATTGACATCTGTACGTGACCAAAAATGTCTGTGAGGCAGATCACAAACTAGTGTATTTTAACTTAGACTGACCAGTTTTGACCTATGCTAGATCAGAGACAATCTTTTACTTTTGAATTTAATTTAATTCTTTATTCACCTGAAAGTAGTGATTACACATGCCTCAGCAGATTTCAAGTCATCACTGCATATATAACAATGACTATGATTGTTACATCATATGCAGTATTTATTTTTCTCCAGGAAACAGAGACAATATCAAAAAATCATGCTTGTATAGTCACTCTTATGATTATAATAATACTTTTCTGTCTACTGTTTTGATTTCTAGTTTAAGCATCAATAGATAACACTTTGTAATGTTGCAGAAAATAGTAACCATGAGGGTGCTTTGACACAAAAATTTTTTTTTACAGTCACTGTTTACCATGGGAATGGTCAGAGACTCTGTCAGTACAGAAATTCAAGGTACAGACTGCTAGTAACAATCTGACTAATTTGCTGGCTTGTTAAGAAATTTGTTTCTTTACATTCTCTGTACTTACCTGCTTTTAGACTTGTGGCCTGTTGTCCCTGAGCCCACACATCCCTGAAGATACAGGAATCCTTAGAGCAAGCACAATAGTACAGAAAGAAGCATTGGGACATACATAAAATATATGGCTATAACAGTAAAAGGTTCAGATGTAAAGACAATAGAAAACTGTTTCCAGCTGTTAATGCAAAGAAATAATTATTTGCATATTCTAACATTATTTCAGAATACTGGGTAACAGTTTATTTCCAAGGAGTCCCACCATTATTCAAGGCTCCCCTGAGCAGTTCAGAACATCTGATTCATGACTGTTCCTAGATGTTCTAGTCTAGCTTCCTGGTGTTGTGGTTTGCATGGCTGGGTTCTGTTGTAGAGCAGGGCTGCAGGGGTGGCTTCTGCAAGAAGATGCTAGAAACTTCCCCTGGGCCCAACAGTGAAAGTACCATCTGGGCTCAAGGCCAGACCTGCTGCTGACCAAGGCTATGCCCATCAGGGATGATAATAGAGCTTCTGTGAATCATATTTAGGAGAGAAAAACCCATACATGGATGATATCTCCCACCAGAGGAGGGAGTGAGAAGATGTAAGAAATTGTGCAGCCACCAATGTCAGTGAAGAAAGGGGGGATGAGGCACTCCAGGCACTGGAGAGAAAGATGCCCTTGCAACCTGTGAAGAAACCCATGGTGGAGCGGGTGCCCCTCTGCAGTCCTATGGAAGAGAAGAGGGGGCAGAAACCCCACTTGCAGCTTGTAAAGAGACCCCATACTGGAGCCCATGGAGACATAGAAGACGCCATGACCCCTGTTGGAGCAAGCCTCCTGCAGAACCTGCAGCCTCTGGAGAGAGAGAGAGACACAGAGATGAGTGAGAGAGAGAGATCCACATCAGAGCAGGTTTGCAGGAGAGGGGCTTGTGAGTCCATGAAGGACCAGGATGGAGCAGTCTGGGCCTGAGACACTGAGAGACATTCTGTGATTTATGACTGCACCCCATAGAAGTGACCCATACTGGGGCAGCTCGTGGGAAAGAACTCACGTTGGAGGAGTTAGTGAAGGACTGTTTCCTGTGGGTGGTACCCTACACTGGAGCAGAGGAAGGGTGTGAAGAATGTTCCTTACACACACCTTCCCTGCTAAGAAGGACAACAACCAACACGGAACTAATGGAAACCCCGATTCTCCCTCATACCTCCCCACTG
The DNA here is from genome assembly GCF_964237585.1 of Gallinula chloropus. Classification (NCBI taxonomy): domain Eukaryota; kingdom Metazoa; phylum Chordata; class Aves; order Gruiformes; family Rallidae; genus Gallinula; species Gallinula chloropus. The sequence continues at coordinate 15,372,542 of NC_140089.1, read as the reverse complement.
CCCCACCAAGTCCCCCAGGGAAGGGGAGAGGGGAGACAAATCTGTTAAGAAGGGAGGGGTGGAGGGAGGTGTTTTAAGATCTGTTTTTACTTCTCATTTTCCAACTCTGGTGTCACTGGGTGTGCAGTGCAGTGTAATAAATTAATTTTCTTTCCTTTATTCTGTGTTGAGTCTGTTTTGCCCATGATGCTGATTGCAGAATGATCTCTCCCTGTCCTTATCTCGACTCTTAGGCCTCTCGATATATATTTTCTCCCCTGTCCAACTGAAAATGGGAGTGATAGAGTGACTCTGGTGGGCATCTGGCCTCCAGCCAGGGTCAAACCACCACACCTGGTTACATTCACATGTGTTTTTTTTTTCCAGCTGCACTTTGTTATCCAGTCCCTTGTTAAGGTTGGGAAGAAAGCCCTATATAGAAAGAAAAATGTCCCTGTAGAAGTTGAGTTGAAAGTGATTTATAGTTTGTCATAGAAGTTGCCCTGAAAGCATATTTTGGGATCTCAAGTGCAAAACAATGTTCTTGTCCATCAGAAGTGTGACTTATGGGTCCCCTTTTCCATTTCTGTAAATCTCCCCTTTTCTGATCATGATGACTAATGATCCTGGGCTGTGCTTGAAGCTGGCAGCTGAGAACGCTGTAGCAAAATGTCATGCTGAAATACACAAGCACCAGAATATGATGAGATCCTCACCTGTCTTCTTTTGGCATCTAAGAAAGAGTGGCAACCCAACATCTCAGACTGCAAGATTTCACTCTACATAGAGGCATCCTCTGATTCATGCTGAAGCTACCTTAACAAATATGTAGTAGTATTGGAGAAATACTATGTGCAGGAGAAAGACTCAGGCTTAAATGCTTCTCTTACAGGACAGTCAGGTTATCCTCATGCAGCAGCAAGCAAAAAATTCAATTGCAGATTTACCTTCTTTTGAAAATAACCTACAGTAAAACCATGAAGAAATAACAATGCTTATCAAAGTGACAGACTTCATATGTAGCAGCTATTACAGTGAGCAGATATTTATTTTCACGGTATGACATGAAACATGTAGATGAATATAAATAGTTTATGCAGCGAATGTGCTATTATATTACCAGCTCTCGATAAAGAATAAACCAGTGTAAAAATTGTCTCCTCGTAGCAAGGGACTTCCAAAAAGACTAGCTCACAGTAGAGTACACCAGGGGCAAATGTATGGTTCATCATTATGAAAACTTTTATCAGGACTTATTTCTCTGATTGAAAAGACCTTTGTTATTAGAATATATTAATACTGGTCTAGAGTAGCTGAAGTCTCCATGGGAAACATTGTTTAAAACACAGTAAAGGAAGGCAGGAATTTTTAAGTAGAATTTCCATATCATTTGAACTTGAAAAATGTGATTTGACTGTAATCAAGGCTTAATATGGCATGTAAACCACACTGAAATCCTATTTCTTCTCAAGTTAATGGCAAAGTTACTTGTCATCCACAGAGTTTACATTTTCTTTCAAAATTTTTTGTTCTCTGAAATGTGCTGTGAACATGTTTTTAGAAAGGGTGGTATTTTTTCTCCTGGTAAAAATAATTAGTTATGCTTATAATAAAAAAAAATTCCACCTAGGAAGCCAAGTAACTACTTGGTTTAAAGTGTCTTTATGAGGTTAATTCATGGCATTTACAGATTTTTTTCTGGAGGTTGATCTTATGCTTGAGAAACACTGTCAGTCTCAGTGAAAATGGGAGAGGCTCTTTTTGGACATTGTAATTGTGAAATTACAGAATCTCCTGAGTTGGAATGGACCTATAGGGATCATTGAGTCCAACTCCTGGATCCACACAGGGTCAGATAGGTCAAGGCATGTGATTGAGTGCCTTGTCTAGATGCTTCTTGAACTCAGTCAAACTCGTTGCTGTGACCCCTTCCCTGAAGAGCCTGTTCCAGTGCCTGAACATCTTCCTGAGATCCAGCCGAAACCTCCCCTGTCTGCACTTCATGCCATTCCCTTGGGTTCTATCCCTGGTCACCAAAGAGAGGAGACTGGCACCGGCCCTTTCACTCCCCCTCATTAGGAACCCATAGACCATGATGAAGACCATGAAGACCCTGAGTCTCCTCTTCTACAAGCTGTACATACCCAGGGACTTCAGTCTCTCCTCATAAGGCTTCCCCTCCAGACCCTTCACTGTCCTTGTTGCCCTCCTCTGTACAGTCTCCAATAGTACTTTGGCACCCAAAACTGCACCCAGAACTTGAGGTGAGGCTGCAGCAGCACAGTGTAGAGCAGGACAATTCCCTCCCTGGGCCAGCTGGCCACGTCGTGCTTGATGCACCCCAGGATACAGTTGGCCCTCATGGCTGCTTGGGCCTACTTCTGTCTCATGTTTAACTTTGTGTTGACCAAGACCCCCCAGATCCCTCTCAGCATGGCTGGGTTCCAGCATCTGATCCCCCAATCTGGATGAGCAGCCAGGGTTGCCCCTTCCCAGGTGCAGAATCCAGCACTTGCACTTGTTGAACTTCATGCTGTTGGTGACTGCCCAGCTCTCTGACCTGTCCAGGTCTCTCTGCAAGGTTTCTCCACTCTCAACAGAGTCAACACTTCCTCCCAATTTTAAAAATAAAGCATGATCTTTAAATGAAGGGTTTCTGTTTGTCAGTATACTGCTGTGTCCTGTTTGTATATAAGGAGCCGTTTATGCCAAAATACATAGGTTCACAGTAATGTTCCTATGTTTCAATGTCATAAATGCAGTTGGGAAACAGTTCTCTGAGTAATGCATACTTATTTTCAGCCAGAAAGAATGGCTGCATACACAGAGTGGGCTCATGAGCTACTAGGAGTCAAAGGAGAGCATGATTCTCTCATAGAAGAGCAAGGCATACATACAGGGAGCCAGCCAAGGTGGTAATAAAGAGCAGAGGATCAGAGTGCTGAAACTGAAGGAATGGAGCCTCCTTTCAGGAATTAAAGATCAGGCTGAAACAGGTGCCTGACCTCCGAGACCTGACAATACCAGATTTCCCACCTTTGGCTGAAATAAGGAAGAGTGATCACTCTCAAAGAATAAACATTTGACTAAAAGAACCCGATCCCCTGACAATTCCTGCCTTCATACTGTCAGGATCTCTGATTGCAAGGATTTACTCTGTTGAGTTCTGAGACTCAGTACTATTTTGTTGTTTGCTCGTTTGTTTGTTTTTAATTTACTGTTAGGAGTTTTTTTTCTTAAATTTCTCAGAGCAGTCATTTTCTTTCCAAAGTCACCGTGTCATAAAATTACTCATGGTTAGAGTTACAATGAATTGTATTGATCCTTTTCCCAACCAGCAAAAAATACACTGGTGTCTATGCCTGCAGTCCACTCCTGTTTGTAGCCTCTTCTCAATCCATAATCATATGTGAAACCGGCTATTGCAGTCCTTGCAGTGCCTATTTGTCACTCTCCAGTTGTTTCCTATATCATTGTTGCTTAGTTCCAGATTTAGAACCTCATCAGTTTTAAAACTTCCCAATTGTTGCATTCTCCGAGAAAGTATAAGCATAAAGAAAACCATTTGAAACAGATGTGCTCCAATCAGTGGAAAACCACCCACAAGTTGCAATCGGGCCTTCTTGAAATAAATGGCATGATGAGAAAAGGATACTTGAGGTTCTTGGGTAGCTTGCGTGACAGTATGATTTTTTAAATGAATTTTTTAAAAAGGAAGGCAAAAAAGAAAAAGTAACGTCAGATTCAGTCACCCATCCTCAAGCACCATTCCAGAGCACGTTAGTCACATAATGTCCCCCAGGTGGGTATGACAGTAAAAGAAAATTAACTCTTCCCATTTAGTATCCTCGCCTTACCTCACATTTGAGGCTAGATTGAACAACTAGAGCAGCAGATGCTGTTTCTGCTCCTATTGAAAAATAAAAGCTCTGTGCTGAAATTAAAGTGAGAGGAACACTATAAGGTAATGAGATTATGCTTCCAATTTCCCATGTGCATAAAAAATACATGGAATTAGTCTAGTTCTGGGTATTTATATCTTCTTGTTAGAAGCTAGCATACAGTATTAATGCAGAAGACTCAGGTCAATTCAGGCTTCACAAAGTATAGCAAGGAGAGGCATCCTAGGGGATGTAGAAAACATTTCCAAGGGATTCATATTCTTATATTTCATATTTCTGTGGGGAAAAAAAAAAAAAAAAAGAAAAAACAAGAAAAAGCTGCAGAGACAGTCAGAAATCTTGCCTTTTCTTCTAATTATAGCGGAGGCAGTAAGTGAACAGGAACAAGGGAGAAGAAATATGAAGTAAGCTCCTCTAGTCATACAATATTCAGAGTTAAAAAAAAACCCAAAAAACCCCGCCCAGAATTCTGCACACTGAAATCTGCTCCTATAGATAACCCAGACATTCCAAAATACCTATCAAATTTGGACACTGGCTCATGAAGAGAAAGTTAATTGCTCATGCACGGAGAAGTCTAATTAGTTAATAATAGTGTGGAATTATCTCTCAAGAGGAAGCAAAACTCATTTAACAAGATAGTTTGATACTGTGAGCTTGTCCTCATTTTTGGTTGGGATAGAACTAATTTTCACAACAAATGGTTCCATCAAATCTGCTTTATGGTTGTGTCTCAGAATATACAGGGGAAAAAAAGATCACAACATATCTAAGGAAGTAAAAATTACTTCTGAAATGATTAACATATAACTAGTTTTGAATAGTTTACCAGTTTGTAGACAGTGCATCTGTTGATATCTACCAAAAAGATGTTGAGGCGTGCTTTGCTGTGGATGTTAGACTCAAACACACTGCAGGCACAATGTACACCACCGAACAGAAACGCTGGCTGTAAAATCACTGATAAGACCTAACGGAAAACATTTTGCTCAACAGATTGATAACATATTTGTATATCTAAAAAAACATATATTATCTATCAAAAACCTATCAAAAAGTTACAAATTTAAAGATATATTGAGTGATAGATTGCAATTCACTGAAATGTTTCATTTTCTGAAAGATTCAGTTTTCTGAAAGATTACTGTTCTTACTAAGAACAGTATTTACTCAAGAACAGTTATGTCTCCTTAGAATACATTAAAAATACCCTGATTTTGAGAATGGCCTTATCCATCTCTCTTTCTTTTTCTTTTTCTTTTCTTTTTTTTTTTTTTTTCTTTTTCTTCAGAAAGGGAATGCTATCAACAAGCTGATACTATGTATTTTCATTCCCCCAGTGGAACTGAGAATTTACATTGAAACTAATAGAATTATTTCACTATTGGATAACGATAATTCCAGTCTCTAGACATTATTAAACCTCTTAATCTGTGGTTGATATGTGGTTATTGAGTCAGTAGAAAGACTCAAATTCCAGGGCAATGCTGTACTTAAAAAAAAAAAAAAAAAGTGTATGTATGCAAACAAGTACAACAAAATCTATTTTCTCTTTGCAAAGTAGGCATTCTATTTCTTACAGACTTACCTGCACTGTTTCTGCATTTTGCAAGCATTAAAGAGATCAGATTTCCTTTGCACAACTGGACAAAAAAGGTCTATTAAAGAATGTTTGCTCAAAAAGTGTTTAAATTCACCATGTTTAATGCCCTCAATATACATGATATCCCAGGCTTCTGTATTTGTCAGGGAAAATTCGACCTATAGTATGACTGCATATCTTTACAGCTTAACAAGGTCATGTGGAGTGCAATTACTGTGGAATTACTGTAAAATTCAAAACAGTAATTATGTATGTATCCTAATATTTGTTACAATCCAACCCAAGGAATGGTCTATGCAGGCTTGAAAGATATATAAACTGAACTAGGAGGAAGTGTTCATCTTCCTGAGGCTCTTCAGAGGGATCTGAACAGACTGGACGGATGGGCTGAGACCAATGGGATGAAGTTTAACATGGCCAAGTGTAGAGTGCTGCACATGGGACATAACAACCCCATGCAGCGCTACAGGCTTGGGAGAGACTGGCTGGAGAGCTGTCAGGAAAAGGACCTGGTGGTGTCCTTTGACTGCAGGCTGAATATGAGCCAGCAGTGTGTCCAGGTGGCCAAGAAGGCAAATGGCATCTTGGCTTGTATGAAAAACATTGTGGCTAGTAGGTCTGGGGAAGTAATTGTGCCCCTGTACTTGGCATTGGTGAAGTCACACCTCGAGTACTGTGTCCAGTTCTGGGCTCCTCACCATAAGAAGGACATTGAGGTCCTCGAGTGAGTGCAGAGAAGGGCAACCAGGCTGGTGAAGGGGTTGGAGGGCAAATCCTATGAGGAATGGCTGAGGGAAATGGGGATGTTTATCCTGGAGAAGAGGAGGCTGAGGGGAGACCTTATCAACACCTACAACTACCTGAAGGGAGGTTGTAGAGAGGTGGGCGATGGTCTCTTCAGCCAGGTGACAGGAGACAGGACAAGGGGAAATGGCATGAAGCTGTGCCAGGGCAGGTTTAGATTCGATATTAGAAAAACATTTTTTACTGAAAGAGTTGTCAGGGCCTGGAACAGGCTGCCCAAGGAGGGGGTTGAGTCACCATCCCTGGATGTGTTCAAAAAAAGGGTAGATGAGGTACTTAGGGATATGGTTTAGCATAGGATGGGAATGGTTCGACTCGATGATCTTCAAATGTCTCTTCCAACCTTGTGATTCTGTGATTCTGTGATACTGAAAATTATCTAATATTATTTAATTATGCTTATTTGTTTCCTATAGAATTCTTATATTGTCCCCTCTTCCCCATGTCCCAAGAATCAGATTACATTCCAGAATGTTTTTTGTCTAAATTTTAACTAAGGAAAACAATCAATGAACCATCCAACCAAACAAAAAAAGCCCAACAAAAACACAATGGGAAAGGAGCCCATATGTGGAAAAAAACCCTTATATTGACTAATAAACTTTATTGAAATGTACATAGATTTGCCACATAGATTTGCCATTAAATATATATATATATTATTCATAGAAAGAAAAATTGTTTGTGGAATTTCAGTCTCAAAAGACATTATGAAAACAGAAAGGGAAGCTAAGTATTACATTACTGGGATTTATCCGTTCTAAAAGTTTAAAACATTATAACATTTCAATAATATTTAATTGTAATTATATTATATATGTGATATTTTTTGAGCAGAATTTTGGAAAGGTTTTTAAAAGGAATGACAACTCATGTAGTCTCTTGCTGAAGGTGGAAATTCTGCTTACACTAACATTTTCAGTCCCACCAAACAAATTCTTCATAATCATTGTGACAGTACGATAAATAGTAAGCTGTCATTTTAAGTATGCACTAAATTCCTATTTGATCGTCAAATGAAAATGTGACTTAATGGAGACATGTTGACAAAGGAAACACTAAATCTTCATGGTGTCTCATTTAGCTCAGGTTTTTCAGTAGATATGATGCATTGGGACACTTCAGTCTTTAGTGACCCCTGGACTAAGAGTTAACTCGTGTATAAAAATAGTGCAATGTCAGTATTCTACACTGAGCTGCCACATAAAACACATCTACTTAATTTTTCAAAGTCAAAATTGGTCTTGCAACAAATAGAATATTGTGTGAGAAGAAAGTGTATTTGAGAAATCATAATTTTTCTCCTTGTATGATGCTTTTCTTTGCTAATTGGCTTGTTTTTCTTCAGCGTACATAACAACACAAAGAATATGCAGATACTAGTTCATAGATTAAATAAATTTGTTATTTTCATGTAGATCCATTCCTGCAAATACAAATATTCACATTCAACATACATGCCTTCTCTCCCTTTAATGTCTGTCCATGAGTATTTCATGGTTAGTTGATATTTTCACTTCAGTTATTCTACATTAGAAAAGCTTTATCGTTTACAAGATGCATGAGAAACAGAGAATTCAAAAGTGAATTTGTGGGCAGTTTTTTCAGAACTACATCCATAGCCATGCAACTCCACTGAATTGCATTGTATTTGCAAAATTTTGTCCAAGACTTGGTTCCAAGATTTTCTGAACACAATCCAGCTATCTAGGTAAATTTCCCAGAAAAAAAAAAAAAAAAATTCTGGGACAAGATGCTGTGAATATTGTTTTGTAAAAAAACCCCCAGTTTTTATATTGCAACATATTTTATCCTTGCATGACTGTGATGCACTCTGGATACACTTAGAAGAAGTTGGTTGTATGAAATACTATTTAAACAGCTCAGAACTGTGGTATAGAGGAACTTTCACAAGATATTTTTTCACTTGGCCAACTTAAAAGACTGGTTTCCTTTTTTTGCCTAAAGTTGTTACAAAAATTTTTGCTCACTTTTTCAGTCAGCACGTGCTTTACTGGCTTGTCAGTGGTGGCTAGGAACAAATAATAATCTATTTGCATTCCTATTACTATCTTGTGTAAAAGGCTTCAGTTGCTTGACAGTTTATAGGATAACAAATTTTAGATCTGTTTGTCACGGGTTTTGTCTCACTCTGTAATAGGAAAATAATTTGAGTAGTAATACTGACTCTTTAGGGAGTACTATATGATATATATCAAGAATTGGTGATCTTTGGTGTTGATATCTGAAGGTACTTCAGCTGAGTAACTTAACTTCCGTTCTCCACTCTCCTCTCATCCTCTATCTCATGTGTCTCGGCTTGAGAATACCACAGCATCCCATTGCACATCTGAAAACTTTGATATTTGGTGTCACTGCCCATATCAGGTGGGGGGGATGGAACTAGATGATCTTTAAGGTCCCTTCCAATAAAAACCGTTCTGTGATTCTGTAGTTCTATGAATTTAGTGTGTGCCTCATATACTAACGTGTGCCCACGGGCGGATATCAGTATGTCACATCTGACAGTTATTGCTTTTCTGTGATTCGCTAGCAAATTGGGCTTTTTCCAAAAAAAGGTCTCAGTGGCAAAAGGATGTGGACTGAAGCCATCTTGCAGTGGAAAAGATTTAGTTTAAAGAAGTTGGATTTAGTTTACTATAAACACTGCTATTTGGCTTAGTATATTTTGCCATGTGACATCCTAAAGGAATAGTTTACATAAGGAATATTCCCTATCCAACCTACCTGTAGATTTAAGTGTGATGCAATTGGAAGAGTGTCACCTGTTAGTCCATAAGAAATATTTTCTATCTATCTAACTATTTATCTATCCATCTATCTCATAGAATTACAGAATCTCAGGATGTTATAGGTTAGAAGGTACCTTGAAAGACCATCTAGTGCAGCCCCCTGCTAGAGAAGGTTCAATCTATCTACCTGCCCACCTACCTACCTACCTACCTACCTACCTACCTACCTACCTACCTACCTATCTCAACACTTCAGTGGTTTTATCAAACATTTCCAATTCAGAGAGGTGAATGCTGTAATTCTGAGAAATATTCAGGTACGGACAAGTAACTCTTATTAAAAAAAAAGAAATTAGGATGTAAAATGATTTTACAGCAGGAGGCCCTGTTTATGGACTTTAGGATCACATTTAAACATTACTGGACTTTCTATCAGTTTCCTTTTGTTTTGGAGAGAATATAGATTTCTTTCTCTTTTCAATAGACATAAGAAACAGTTGTATTTTTCCTCTAATACAACAGAAGCATAACATTTTATATTTCTTTCTGCTAATTTTATACTGATTAGACCTTAGAAATCATTAGGAAGTAAAACCATGTAAGAACGCCTATCTATCTTTATTCGACAAGAATGTCAGATATACATAAAAAGTTAAATTGCTTTACTGGTTTCAAGGACTTCTAAATATTGCTAAAGATATTGTAATTATTGGTTTCCATACTATTCTCTCTTGGAAATAGTAAAATTTTGATTAAATGAATTTTAGAGTTTCTCTTATTTCTGCATGGAGGTGCACATATGAAACTATCCTTACCACTCTTCACACACATAATTTTTCTTTTATATTTACTATTGGATATTATACTCACCAAATACTTGTGTCCCTTACTAATGGGGTAATTTTTCTGTGGAAGAACTCAGTGAAGAACCTTCCACTAACATGCAATCTGAACTACCCTTGATGCAACTCCATTCCATTTCCTCACGTCCTGTTTGCTGGTCACCAGAGAGAGATCAACACTTTCTTCTCTGCTGCCCCCTTGATGGAGGTATAGACTGCCATGAATGAGGTCACCCCTCAGCCTCCTCTTCTCCAGGATGAACAAACCATATGACCTCAGCTGCTACTCATAAATTTTGCCCTTGAGGCCTTTCACCATCTTGGTCCTCCTTCTCTGCCCACACTAATGGTCTGATGTCCTTCTTATACTAACGTGCCCAAAACTGCACACAGGATTTGTGGTGGGGCTGCACCAGTGGAGTGCAGAATGGGGCAATCATCACTCCTGGCCAGCTAGTTATGCTGTGCTGTATGCACCCCAGAATGCAGTCAGCCCTTTTGGCTCAGATACAGTCCCTTTCTCTCCTTTGCAATAGAGGGTTGCTCTACCTAAACAGGATGGTATTTAATAACAACTATTCTTTTCTTGTTAAAGACAATCAATTTAAGTTATTACTGGCAAATGCAGCAGTGTTTTCATCATGGACTTCATGCTCATTAGCTTCCTCCTTTTACCTCCCCTCTGACCTGACTGATAGGAATGAAAAGTGGTTATTATGCATCCCAAAGCTATTATTAGAGCAAACACAGGAAGTATAAGAGATATTTAATAGCTTTCTAAAGAGTTTCATATTAGCGTCTACAGGAGGAATACTTGGTCATTGTACCAAAACCCTTTGTAATCTCAAATTACCTGTCAGCTATCCCCAAATGCTCTGAGTATTTAACAATGTCCCTTTGCCTTTATCATGGAATGTTTTTTGATAAGATTTCAATTGACCTATTTATGCAGGCCGAGTAAATAGCAATGGCTTCTGATGACTATATTTACAAGTAAAATACCACACAGATTGAAGTGTCCTATTTTTCCAAGACACCTAATTGCAGAAAAACTCCATTTCTTACTGTCTGCCAAACTATGGAAAAGCTGACAAAACTTCTTCATATAGTTATCATTATGAGAGAAAATTTGCTGTGGCAGCTATCTAAAAAGTGCTTCCAGCCAACAAACCTTTAAAAGTCACATTTTCCTTTGGAGAAATTCACTGAGTCATCATAATCTGACAATTGTATAATTTCTTGTTAAAACCTAGTAGCTATTGTAAAAACCCTAAAATTATGGAATTAATTTCAATGAGATTGAGTGAGACTGGGATCTATGAAAGCAGAAGAAGTTTAGATGTCAATTACAGACAAAAAATTAGACAGAATAAAGTGTGTGTCTCTGTGTGTGTGCAAATCCAGAAATAAGAAGAGCGGAAGAAAGCAAAAAAACCCAAAAACCCAAGTACACAAAACCAAAAGAACCTGACACAACTTGACAGTAAATTCTGAAGTGAGACTAAACTGATAGATTTACAATACTTTGGAGTGGAAAGAAGAAACATTTTAGTGTAATTTAGAAATAATTCTGCATGTCTCCTGAAAATAAAGATTTAGAACTTGAAAATGGCAAGCACTATGTTAGGAGAGAAAGATCTAGATGTTGTCAGGTTAAAACCATATCTCAGTAAAATATAACAAGTATGTTATAGCATTTTTTTTTACCCAACATAACCAAAAAAATTTGTCAGAATTTTCAGACTTACACAACACAACACCTTAAATGAAGTACTTCTTTTAATTAGATTTTGCATTGCTATTTTAGTTGTTTTATTGAAGAAATCAAGTAGTAGTTCCTATGTTGAGCACGTGAGAGCAATCCTCTATTGTCTTAAACTTTTTCTTCTGATCAACTTTTCTTAACTAAGAAACTATTGATCTGTAACATCCGGACCTCTGTTTCATGCCTACGCAGCATTGCATTTCTCTCTTTTATTGAAATGGCTGGGAAAGAAAAGTTGCTTTAATAAGGTCACAAAAAACTTACTTCAAGGACTGGAGGTTTCCTTAAGAATATGAAATAAGAAGTGGTACTTTCCCCATTTTATTTAGCTATGCAAAGGCTATCTTTCCCAGGTGACCTGACACAGACCCAGTCAACACCATCCATAATGAAAATCAATGGCACCAAGTCACTAAACAATTACTCCATCTTCTTTAAAAATGCACAAGTCTTCAAAAAAACAAGGATTCAGAGACTGATTAATTTACCATTTGCCTGAGAGATTGCACAAGTTGCATTATTTAAAAAGTCGCCTTGTCTTCATGTCCTCAAAGGATGGACCAAGATCAAAGTCTCAAAGATTGCTGTGTCCCCTGCAAAAAAATTTCAACTATATTGTGGAAAATAGAGAACTGAGCCACAGTTGTGGAAGTTTTGTAAATACCTGTTCATTTAGACTCCTAATGAACATTTGTCTTCTGCATACAAAATATTGATCTGGTTTTGCAAACCTCCAAGTTTCAGTTGGTATCAAAGAAGTTATTTTATTTACAGTAATTTAAGTGTAAACCCAGAAAAGCACTAATTAAAAATAAAAATTATAACTAGTTTGGACCAAGATCAAGATCTACAGGAACATTTAAAGATGAGATTTTCAAGTTGTTTTAAATACTGAGCAACCGTGGGGCTTATATTTTTCATAGATTTCCAAAAAAAAAAAAAAAAAAAACCCTTAAAATTCAAACCAATTCATGACTTCACATTTTCATCACTGTCTTCCAAAAGGAGGTAGTGTGTACTTTTCCCTTTTACAAAAGATCATCTGAAGTCTCAGATGATATTTGAATAAACTGTATACATAAAGTAATCAGAATAATGAACACAAATTTTTGTGGCAGTTTCTTCTGCCTAGATACAAAATTAATTCCTAAGCCTCTTGTTCAGAATTCATGCACTATTTCAGAAAAAGCCCTACCTTGCTTTCAGCAAAATTACTTCACTAGATAAAGAAGTTTCATGACAATGAAATTGTCTCAAGATGCAGGGAGACTTTTTATGAGTTCTTGTGTCAGGAAATGCAACACCATTTTTAAACTGAAAGAAGACATATTTGGATTGTATATAAGGAAAGAAAAATTTTATGGTGAGGCTGGTGAAAGACTGCAACAGGTTACCCCAAGAATGTGTGTATATTCCTTCACTGGAAGTGTTCGAAGTCAGATTCAATGGGGCTTTGATCAAACAAAAAATATCCTTGCCCATGGATACATTTAAGTATCATTTTCCACCAAAACTATTTCTTCTGTCTATGACTTTTCAGAATTCTGTGAAGAATATGATGAGCCTAGGTAGAAGGACATCAAAGAATTGTAACAAATAGTTTCCTTGACAGAAAATGTGCTGATGACTTCTTCAAGCAACAATGTAAGATGTCCATTAGAGAGTTAATGGTCAAGCTTCTCCCAGCTGCAAGAGATGGTCCCTGCAGGGAACAGAGGAGGCTCTCAGTCTCATCCAAAGTCTTGGATGTTTATTTCCTCTGCCCCTAACTTCTTTCTTTCTCCTCTAAAAATCATCTAAACTTCTTCAGACCTAATTTTCAGACTGAACTTTTCATTTCAACAGAGGGCTATGTGTTTAAACACAGCTTTCTTGCCAGCCTGCTTGACTTCTGTATCACTATTCACTACATATATTTGTATCTTAAAAGACAGGTACTGGCATAAGTTATATATCACAGAATCACAGAATCACTAGGTTGGAAAAGACCTTTGAGATGATTGAGTCCAACCACACCTGTCCTCTACTAAAGCTTATCCCTGAGCACCTCATCTACTCACCTTCTAAATACATCCAGGGTTGGTGACTCAACCACCTCCCTGGACAGCCTGTTCCAATGCCCAATAACCCTTCCAGTGAAGAATTTTTTTCCTAATGTCTAATCTGAACCTCAGCTGGTACAGCTGGAGTCCATTTCCCCTTGTCGTATCATCTCTTGCTTCAGCAAAAAGACCAACACCCACCTCTCTACAACCTTCTTTCAGTTAATTGTAGGCAGTGATAGGGTCCCCCTCAGCTTTCTCTTCTCCAGGCTAAACAACCCCAGCTCCTTCAACCACTCCTCCTAAGGTCTGCTCTCCAGCCCTTTCATCAGTCTGATTACCTGTCTCTGGACATGCTCCATGTTTATGTATGTATGTATATTTATATTTTTATATAATTACGTATATTGTGAATAAGTGTGCATGTGTGTATATATATATATATATAAATATTTTCCTATATGTATTTACTCTTTTTTATTCAATCCTTCCTAAAACCTTACTATGTCTTAAACCAGTCATGTCATTTATAAAAGATTAGAAAATCTCTTCTACTATTCTCTCTCTCACACCAAAGCTCATTCCTGTGTTTGTTTTTTCATTTATGGCCTGGATACTAGTCCCTGCCAGCACAGAAATGTGTATTCAAGTGAACCTCTGCTTTTGTTTCTGAGGTGACAATTTCTGTCTTTCAACAGGTACGTGGTTCAGTTGCCACGGACCTTGTCTACTGGAGAGTTTTTGTAACTGTTACAAAGTATCACTTATGTAGCCTAAATAATTGACTTCATATTCAGTGTTGTGGAAATAGGGGTAACAGAAACAGTGTTGCGATACTGTTGGCTGTAGCTGAAAACACAGGATCAGGCCCCACACTGGTGTACAATAACAATGAAATCTCACACATATTGTGTAGTGACAAGTCAAAATAACTGGTCACTGTGATACAGCACTACCAGAGCCACTAGAGACCGGCAGCTTGAAGGTATTTAGGCACCTAACAATATTGATCTTGCACCATCCAACTCCATTATAAAATCAATAGGAACTGCTTGATGCTTGAGGCTTTTGTAAAATCAAGCTGTCAATTCAGGGACATAAATATAGATTTAGAAATCAAACCGTAGACACCTTTTTTTTTTAAAAAAAAACTTGACCCTGAGAGACCAGCACAGCAATACTAAAGGTCATGTGCAAATCAAAGAACATTTACAAGAATGCTGTTTTGGGCATAGATTTTAAAGATTGACTCTAGAGTCATAGGAAATTACAAGTGGTAATGTAATTTCTCTCCTAAATCAATGTGTTTGTGGTTCATATTATTAGTACAACGATTTGATATGACACTGAATGCAACTTTGAAAATATTTTTTTTTCTTTCAGGAAGTAATAGCTGATTTTTTTTTTAATTTCTTTTTAAATTTTATTTTCCTGCTTTGAGCTTGCATGAGTTTTCTTGATATATTCTTCAGTTAAAATGAACTCTGGCAAAAATCAAGGACCTTTGTTTCTTTGAAACCCTATTAAATAATTAATGGAGCAAAAGAAATGTTAAGTCTTTACTTGGAATAATAAAGAAATATCCTTAGATAGTTGTATTTTGTCTAGTCAGTGCTTCCAGGCTGCTGGCTAAACCAGGCAAGAGCTGTCCAGGAGCTGTGGTGACATATCACTCTGTGGTGGTAGTGTAAAAACCTAAAATACAATGATACACCTTTTAAAAGTGATGGATCCCAAAACTAAAAGCACAAGTATTATCAGGAGCTACTGTGGAAACTGGGGTTGATTAGACTGGAGAAGGGGCTGATGGGAGACCTTATTACCCTCTACAACTACCTGAAAGGAGACTATAGCCAGGTGGGTGCTGGTCTCTTTTCCTAGGTAGCCAGTGCTAAGACAAAAGGAAATAGCCTCAAGTTGTGCCAGAGGAGGTTTAGATTGGACATTAGGAACAATTACTTCACTGACATTGGACCAGACTGCCCAGGGAAGTGACTGAGTCACCATCCCTAGACATATTTAAAAGACATGCAGATGTGATGCTTAGGGACATGGTTTTGTGGTGGGCTTGGCAGTTCTAGGTTAGTGATCATAAGGGTCTTTTCCAATCTAAATGATTACATGATTCTCTTTACTGCAAAAAAAGATGAGTGGGATTTTTTTTCCCTTGATGCTGTTATGTATGCATTTATTCCAGAGGAGTGCCTGTGACTGAATTTTTTTACAGCAAATATGCTTTCTAGTTAATTTTGCTTATATAGAAAATAATCTCTGGGTGAGTGAGAAAGAAAACAGGATTGATGTTAATGTTTTTTAGGGTTGTGTAATTATGACAAATTTCTGTATAGATTCTTCTGGATTTCTGTGAATTCTCATCTGAGGAAAAAAAATACTGCACTTAGTCTCAGCTAGATAAGCTGAAGAGAAAGAAAACAGTCTTGCCTTTAAGACACACAGCAGAGGTTCATGTAGTGGGGAGTTGGTTGCTGGCTTTACCATTTTGCTCCCTTGCCACGGATCTCTCTTCTGTGCCTGAGCTCCCACTTGCACCGACCCTCTCCAGTATTTTGTTTTTTCCATACAGGGTCCAAGGCTGAAAGGAAAAAAAAAAAGGTGCATATTCAACTTAAACCTGACCTGTCCCACGTGGTTGCTCTCTGATGTTGACACAGAAATTACCTAAAAATGTGCACAGCTTTCTGAAAAACAGCAGTGTTCTTCCAGGCAGGTAGGCACTGTAGTAGATGGAGCATTGGCACTTACTCTGGACAGTCTGTGGAAGAGTAAATTCAACCCAGCACACCTCCTGCTCCATCAGTCCTTCCCACTGCACCATTCCTGCCACACATCCCCACAGGCTGTGCAGAGGGATGGGGCATGGTCTGGCTCCTGCTAATGGCTGGGGTGCTGGCAAAGCATGCATGCTGGGAAACACACGCTGCACACTGCAGGTTTCCTATTGTCATGCAGTGCACAACACAATCCTAGTTGAATTATTTAAACAGTATACTCCACTATTCATTCTGGTTTATACCTGTCAGTTTGTAGCATTTTAACTTTTTTATTTTTTTTTTTCATTCTGGAGTACTGACACAAACAAATACTACTGAGGTCATTTGCAGAAATTGCAATCTGTATTTATATTGTGGCTTTTTTATGTAACTGAGTCAAATAATTTACAGTAAGTTTAAAACGTTATTATGTAGTAAAACCCAACTTGTTTTACCCTATGTTACAAAACAATATTACTGTAAAATTATACACTCCCCACAGTTGCAAATACTTTTGCTACCTCAGAGACAGAACTAATTAAAAGTAATAAATAAATGTTCTAAACCTATCAATAAAAATACAGAGTCAATGTGGTTTGAAACATTAGTAAAACAGTTTAAGTGTCATAGATCCTTCAGTTCTACTTTAATCACAGATTGATTGAAAACTAGAAAGCACTAAAATTAATTGCTATCTCTAAGGAATCTGTAAATTTTGATGTAGATATACTTTTATATGAAGAATTTTTTATCTATTCTTTCTCTTTACATAATTCCACTAGAAGCAAATAATTTTCATTATAATACAAAGGACCCATCAAAAAACCACAGTAACTTCCCAGCTGTGTGTTTCAGAAATTCAGGATACTGCCTTTATTTATTTTCCCTTAGCAGGTGGTGATATTTATATTACTTTTCTACAGTAAAAAGATCTGAAAAATAAGTTTCTCATTCCTTTCTTATCTGCTTATATTATGTGTTTTTCAAAATTTTGAGGGCACTATAGTTTGATAAGAAAAAAGACTGAGCTTCATATGGACATACACATTTTTTGGGACATTTATCTGAAACCTGACCAATTGAGAATACTAACAGTACAGGTAGGCTTGTGAAACAAAGGTGCTATAAAACTGCTCTACAGCTCTTGACGTTTTTTCCTGTGTGATCAGACACACACAGACAGAGATCTTTTTGTGTAATTGACATGATGAGGACGTATAGCTGATATTATTCAATGAAGACATGCAAATGTAACTTAGACTTGGAAAAAATTGCCGCGATCTTTCTGGGTGCCATGTAAATTTGCTCATCTGTAACAAAGAAGACTACTGCTGTATATCTAACTTGAACTGAACCCAAACAATTACAGATTCCAAGGTGTAGATCTTAGCCCTACTTGTTAATGAACCCTGAATTGATTATATTATTTCTCAGAATTAAAATCCGGAGCTCTGTATCCCAAGACAGCAGTGTCTGTGCTTGCTCATTTCATGTAACTGATGGCTTTAACATTGACCACAAACTCTTTGCTTAAGAAGGGTTTTTCTTGCAGCTGCAGTGCTTATAACCACAAATACACTGTCAATCTGGAAGGAGTAACTGGCTACAGAGACAGCAGCATTAGTCATTTTTCAGCAACAAACCCTTCACAAATACAGTCAGATATGCTTTTAAGAAACTTTTATATTGCATTTTCCTTTTGTAAAACATGTCAACATGCTTCTTAATGTTAAACCTCAATGGTTCCCTAAAATAAAAATAATATTGTGACAGAAATGGCAATTAACATGGATTTTAAACTTCTGTAGCAAGTCATTACATTGCAAAATTTCTTTCTGCTATTTAAGATAGAAAGGCTGTCAAGGGCTAACAGGTGTTACAATACATGTGTGAAGGAGACTTTACAGCCTAGACTGTATCTAATAGGTGGATCCTATTCACACAGGACTCCAAATCTGTTATTTCATAGTATTTCCTGCCAGTGCCATCAATTGTGTATATGATCCAGCAATCTAGAATTAGCAAAAGCATTGGTGTTATTCCCTTCTTTTCCTTTCCTCCTTCCCTTAAAACTACTCCCCAGGAGACATGGTGAAGGCTGACCTAGGCATCCTCTGAGGGTGGAAAGGGAGCCAATGCCCTGATGACTGCTTTGCTTTTGCTGAGTGGTCCAGAAAAGAAAAGGACTGGCTCTGCCACAGCCCTTTTACCTTTCCCTGAAGTACTGCAAGGAAATAAGAAAAAACATCCCTCTAATGACCCCTTACTGCTCAGAAAGAAGTGGGATAGAGGCAGCAGCAGTGTACACTGTATATCCAAGCTGTATTTCACAAACCCACTGAGAAAGAAAACTGTGGCAGTAGAATTGTTATCTATCTTCAGGAAACAATGACTCCCTGGGCTACTCAAGAGTTCATTCACATTTTGTTCAGCCCTTTGTCCTGGGCTGTGCCTGAAGTGTCAAACTGACCCACAAAGGAATTCCCTAACAGCTATTGTGACATGTGATCTTAGTTAAATCTCAGGGTAATTCTGAAAACAAATTAGATGTTTCAAAGGTGTGCTCTGTATCAAAGAGACTGATCCTAACACAGTAATGATACATGTCTGATTCATTGTGTGCAAGGTTTTCTAAAAGTGTTTTTAGTTTGTTGTCCAGCTTTTCATCTCCATCATATAAATCTCTAGGCGTGAAAAAAAAACCCAAACAAATCCAAAATGTCTTCTAAAATGACAGCCTGCCTGCCCCTGACCGTGTAGCTTCTGAAATCATGCTGAGCATCTCATTAAAGGACTCTCAATTATGGTTGGCTTTCTGCCTGAGATTTGCATCTGAAGGGTGATTACTAGCCTCAAGGAACTATTTTATTTTTTTCTTACCCTGAAAAATGACAGATTTTAAAGAAAGGACTTTACAAACTGTCCATGCTTATAGTAGTTCTTCTCTGTAGTGTTCAAGTCTAATAACTAGAGGGATACTTAGGGTGAGGGAATGGAGAAAAATGGAAGAGAAAGTAATTGAAGCACTCTTGGGACTGAAAATGGATCATTGTAGTCATTGTTACTAACTTGTCCCCAGGCTCCTCTTACAGCAAAGGAAAGAGCAAAATTCACTAGAACCCTTCCAAAAGGAAATTTTAAAAAGCCCAAACCAACAAACAAACATGAGCCACCTCACAGCAAGACGCTTTCAATTCTCCCACCTAGGAGTCCCAAGCTGTACTCAGCCTTCTCACAGAAAGCAGCAGGCTTCTGCTCAGCGGCTTTCTCTACAGGGGTGGGGTACAGGGAGAGCGCAGTACTCACGTCAGGATGCCCACTGATTTCACTAGTGCCTCTTTCAGGAAGAACGTAAACTATGACTTGTTCTAATTCTCCCTGTAGTTTTCACATTCCTCTTTTGCATAAGGACAAATTATCTTCTACTGAAGTTTTTCTTCAACTTTTTTCCTCCATTATGTTGCAGCGATGCATCCTGATATCAGCACAATCTCCTACATCGGGGCAAAACGTTATAGACTATAGTTACTATTCCTTTCAGTAAAAAGAAATTGCTATAGTGTCAGTTGCTACAGTAAAATAATTGCACTGGTGCATCTGTCAGGAGAATATGGAGAGAACTTTAACAGGTGCATTTACTTCTTTTGCACAGAAATATTAATTCACTGCAAAGTGGATAATAGATATAGTCTTGAAATTAGCAATGATTTAATGGAAAAGAAAATAGAGTTAATATTATTTACTATTACTAGTACATTTATGTTCCATCCGTGCTAAACAGTGTAAATCTATATAATATTAAAGTAGAAGTAGAGAATTGTCTTCTTTTATTTGTTTTTACAACACCTTTTCCACTGTAAATACTAAAATTTAAATCGCAGGCATGAATGGCAATGAGAATGTAAAACTAGATATGCAGATATGACAGCTGCATTAAGCATTAAAATAAAACTGGTTTATTGTCAGTAAAAGTATTTTTAACATTGAAAATAATTTAAATTTCAAAATTTCTTGTATTTTAAAGTTCAGTGAACTAAAGCTGAGATATTTAAATGAAAACCGAATTCTCTTTCTCATAGTTTTGACTTAACATACACTATATTTATTGTATAAATTTCTATAACAAGACATTTGAACACTCTAAATATTTATAAAATGTATTTAACTTTTTTCCAGTATAAACTGTGCCCATTTTCTCTCCAGTAATGTACATGGGTTTTATTCTTTCCCTTCAGCAAATAAAAATACCTCTTTTCAAGGAAAGTGAACTAAGCTGGTGTGATTGCAACTGAACATCTAAAAGGAAATATTTAGCAGTTTTCACACAGTACTAACTAAAAATTGGATTAACGAAAAAACAGTTCATTTAATGCATTTGGTAAGTATCCATCTTTCCAGTAATTTTAAAATAAATTTATCAGGGAGATTTGGTTTTTTTATTTGATTTTGTCTTTACTCTGAAGTACTGTAAAACACAGTATATTTTTATATTTAAAAAGTTTTAAGGAAGATTAATACTGCGGGGAAGATGCTTCTTCCTTTGATTTGCAGGGAAATTTATGCCATAAAAACTGATTGCTTTCCTTTTGGAATACCCATGATTTTTTGGGGGGGTTTAATAGCTTCTGATAATAATCTGTAAGACATTGTTAGGAAAAACAATTCACCTCATTAGTTATTCTGTCCAGAATGCAAAACCTTCCTTCTGATAAATCAGCTCTATTCTCAAAGTGACAATTCTTCCTTTGAGTTCCAGGCTGTACTGCAACTCAATAAATTTGGGGAACAGAAGAAAAAGCAGAGACACTCCAGCAAGCAAACTAGTGAAAGAGAAAAAAAGTTATACACATTCTCTATGTTGTTTAAGGATGAAGAGTTTTGTTCCAATATTTAGTTTCTTCTACTTCATTTTTTGTGCCTATGTTCCTATTTCTTCAAGTCCCTAGTAACTATTGTCATTGATTTTAATGAAACTGGTCAGAAAGAAATAAAAATTACAGAAACCTCTCCTGCTGAGCTCAACCCAGACAGCAAGGATCCTGTGTGCTTAGAATATGTTTCTGCTTTAAACTTAAGAGAGCTGAAACATTGGGTACTTGTATTTGCTATCTGATGCCCACAACAAATTGCTGACCTTCATGGCAATACGAAAACAGGAATTTGGGCTTGCAAACCTCTGAACAGGTTTAAAAGGGCATGATGGTAACATCTGACCATTGCACAAAATGTAGTTTTCATCAGGCCAGCCCTGAGAGCAGTCACACGCCTTTGGTTCATGCACACCCCTGAGATCACAGGTGCACTCCCAATGCATATTGCTTTGAGCACTTTGGGTCAGGGCATCTTCAGCAGTTAATTTTGTTCCACATACTGAGTGAGTGTCATTAGGTGCCTGGGATCAGCAGTTACCAGGTGCAGTTGTGTGGTTAAATGTCACCAAGGATCTGGGGCTTCATCTCCTGGTCTCTGTGTTATTCTACCTGTAAAAAGGGAAAAATGCTTTTTTGGTAATATTCTTTTTTTGAGGAAAATCACTTGCTGTTGACTTATACATAAGATAGGAACAATGAACTACCATTCCATGACCAAGCTCAAACAGCTGATTTTCCCCTCTTATGAATTACAGAAGCTCTTTCTTCTCAAGAAGCACACCCACCCCTACCCACCCCTCCCCCACTCCCCCCCTCCCCCCCCACCCCCCCCCACCCCTTTATTTTGGTTCTTTTGGCTTCACAATTAAGATGAGTAAGTATATCTCCTTTGCCCTGTTCAGTTCAGTAACATGGCAAGACAACCCTTTCACCATTTTTTACTGGAAAGAAATAATTGACCTACTTGATCCATATCTTACTATTTGAGGTTATAGAGGATTTTTTTCTTTGGTTTTTCACATAAAAAGCAGAGTTTTCTCTTAATGATTTTTATGTGGAATGACAGAAGCAAGCAGTAAAGTTTCTGTTTGACAGAGAGCTTATGTACCTGTTTAATTTCAGCAGGATTTCTTTAAAAATCAAAAATATTCAAGATGACTTTTCTAGATTGGGTCTATATTTTAGTTTTTAGGAAGTGAAAGAAAACAGGATCTAATGGGCCAAGAACCCAATATGAAAGTTACTGGGTTAAATACTCAGATGACTTTTCAGTCACCTAGTTTTAAAACTTTCAGTCTTGAATTATCACCAATGGGTATGTTGTAGGAAAGGTCCTTCAATCTTTTCCTCTTCTCATTTGGCCTTCCACAGATGAAAAATCCTTCTGGATAACAGGATGTTTGTAGATCTCATTTAAAAACTGTAGGATTCTTCTTATGAAACCTACCAGCACCTGAATGAGACACAAAATGCAGAAACTATGCAGTAGATAGTTTGGATATTTCTTTAGTGAACAGAAAGGATAGCAAATCTTCCAACACATGATAATAGCAGATCAGATAATTATGACAAGTAAATTTTCACATCTGTTATTTGGCTTTACATTTTGTGCCATGCTTTCATTTCCTGGTTTTCAAACAGGTACATTTCTTTCCTCCATTCTCCTCCCACTGTCTTGTAATTCAATTAAAACTTTCATTAAATTGTATTAAAAACACAGAAATAAACTTTACAGAGTCATGAAATAGCATTAATATTGCCTCAACAGAAAAAGAAGGGTGAGTTTGAGAAAGGGGCCAACCTGAATGCATGTCCTACAGTCTATTTTCATTCTGTATCACAGCATGATTTTATAACAACATAGTCATTTTATCTGTCATAAAAGAGCACCATATGTTAATTCTGGGCTAATTATTTCTCAGTAATGCTTTTTTTAAAAAAAAAAAAATGTTATAAACAAGGGAAGTGGATTTTCCTGTCTTCTGTTTCTCAGAGGATTGTTCAGTAGACAGGACCTGACTGAGAAAGGCACTAATTAAGTGATATTATTAGGCACAACCATAACCCAGTTCCTGTTGAGCAAAGGAATGGGTATGCATCCAAATTCAGCTAAAAATGAATGTGATTTTAAGTGAGTTTAGGGATATGATTACTCATATCCTTAGAGTTAGACACATACACACTGCTTTCCTGAGTTAAGACATACGAGTCACAACAATCTGCTATCAGTGTTTTTCAATGCACTAATACATTTTGCTGTTTTATTCTGTTGTTAGAGCTTGCTGTGAATAATCCAAGACGCAGCACACAAACAAAGCAGCACCTTGGTAATGCTCTCTGTTCTTAATTGCTGATGGGGAAAGGCAGCAAGAAGAAGTAGCTACAGACTTTTCTATCTGACTCACACAGAGCAAATATTTCTTGCCAGACTAGTCGCCCAAAGGCTGAATGGGTAATGAAACACTTAGAACACTATATTTTTACTGAATATTTTAATACAGTGTTAGTTTGAAGGTTTATAGCATAGCAACACATAAAACACAATATTCTCTTATTTAGAGCTTTGACAGCACAATGTAACCACATCACTTGCATACCAAATCCCAAGCAGTTGAAAGTATCTACAGCTTTGTAAGGGACAGGGACAGACTATGTGATATAAGGCAATATTTATATTTAAAGAATTTAAAGAATTCAAAGGGATGGTGAAATTTCTAGATTAACTACCAAATCAGTTGCATGAAAGACCAAGGCTAACCTCATATCTTGTATTCAGATCTCAAATTCATCAAGCTACCATGGGCATGTCATAGGCAAAATTTTGCACCAGCACTATCATAAATTACAAAAAAAGAAAAAAAATCTTCTCTGTTTTCCCAATACTGAGATTATATAGTATTTATGTGGATACTTGCAACAGTTTTTAAAGAATTTTTCAGATCTTGTCAGCTTATTATTTTAGTACCTCTGTTGGATACTTCTGTTCCACCCCCCACTCCCTGCTGCCCACTATGAAGAACTGGAAAGAGAATTTCAGTTATTCCTTTAAATTGTCTGAACACAAAGTATTTCTTACATAACAAAGAAGTTACACAGAAGTGGAAATTACTCAAAAAGTATATGGGAATTGGAGCAAATATATTACCATAAAAGAATATAACAGCTTTCATGCAAATTTGAATCTTTTTTTTTTCAGTTGTTTCAGGATTTAGTAACAGAAAACATTTTTTGCCATATGAACTTCGTCACACTTTAAATCTTGAAAACATTTCTTTTATATTGAACTCATTTTAAGGCGCTGCTGAAGGCTTCATTCTGGATGTAAATAGTACTGTCTTTCTCATGGCTTTCTAATAATTCTAACAGTTTTAATATGAATACTGAAAATAAAAAGAATCTAAAAATTTGTGGAAAAGGCATTCAGTGGGTGGATATACTCTAGAATGAAAATCATATAGAATCATTTAGAATCATAGCATGGTTTGGATTGGAAGGGACTTCAAAGACCACCTAGTTCCACCCCTGCCCCCACCCCTCTCTCCCCCCCATACACTATGGGCAGGGACATCCTCTACTAGATGAGGTTGCTCAAAGTCCCATCCAGCCTGGCCTTGAACACTGACAGGGATGGGGCAGCCACAACTGCTATGAGCAACCTGTGTCAGGGCCTCACTGCCCTCACGACAAAGAATTTCTTCTTTATATCTAAATCTCCCCTCCTTCAGTATAAGGCCATTAACACTTGATCTATCATTATATGCTCTTCTAAAAAGTTCCTCTCTGTCTTAAAACAAGTCCCTCTGCAGCTTTCTATGGTATTGAAATGATAACATAGTATGGAGTAGTACACAAAGTATGGAATGATATTTTGTAGTATTAAAAATAAAAAAATCCAAACCATCTTTCAAATAAACATTAGGTGTCTGTTAGTAGTTTAGTTTAATCAAAATTAAAAAAAAAAACCTAAAAACTTTTTTTTTTCATGTTCATTAATTGCAGTAGTAGTATCACAGCATTTTGCTTTCACTATGACTGCCTCCACAATCTTCCCATAGATTAGAAGTGAATTAAATTATATTTTAGAAGTAGCAACAGTTACACTTCAGAAGTGTTTCTCTGAATGTTGAACAGTCCCACTTGCAAGGCTGGTCTAAATCTTCTTTCCCCAAAGTGAGGCAGACATCTATTATACCCTCTTTTTTGTAAAAGCAGACTCTTATTTTCAGTCAGACTTTAACATTTATTTTCTTCTAATACACCAAAAAGAGAATAGAAAAAAATCCAACCCACAAACCAAAATCTAGAGTAACAAAATTTAACATTGGTTTCATAACTAATAAACATCTGAAATCTTTAGAGAGCTTGATAGTTTTGAGGTGGTAGTACCAAAAATTTCTGTTTTCATCGTAGTTGCCTCAGCCTGGAGCCTTTACAGAATTTTAGAGGGATGCAAAAAAGCTTAAAATCAGGCAAGAATTATGCTTATCCCTGCTTCTAAATGCACACAACTTTTCTCTAAGTTAAATAACTGCAACCTTTGGCTTTCTGTCTTGCTTCAATGCCATGGCATGTTTATACATCTAACCCCCTGAGAACGTCCCCAAACGAGTATCACAATAAATTTTTCACTCCCTACCAATAGTATAGATGTGAAGATAGGGGTTGAAAGACTGTAGTAGACATCTTAGATCTGCTAAAAAGTAAATACTGCAGGTACTGCAAAATAGTTCCTTTGATCAAGAGAGGAAATTTCAGTTCAAAGAATAAAGGTTTCATATCTAGTTTAAGCATCTGTGAACAGCTAGCTGGCACTGTTAGAATAAATGGATCTCCCTTTCTTTTTCTTTTTACCTATAAAGTGCAACCAGTTTTCTTTGATGGTTCCATCTTTCAGATGAGGAAAAAAGATATATTTTTTCTATATTTTTTGAAACTAGTAACAATCTTCTACTCTGTTCTGTGCTTTTATTTTCCAGAAATCGACTTAGATTATTCTGCATATAATTATCAGTGTAATCAGATTTATTCTAAACACAGCCTGTGCTACCCCTCAGACCTGTCATGAGATCAGACGTTCCTACAGAAATGTTTCTAGAATATTAAATCTACCTTTTTAACACTTTGTCATGGCAGGAGTCATAAATCAGGCAGTCTTCTGGTTGTCTTTCTGAATAGAAAAGAAAAAAATATCTAGTTACATCCCAACAGGTGAGTCATAGCACTGGAAAGACGTTGGTTTTTCTGTCTACTGCACCAAGTTAATTACTTCTAATGGCATTCTATTTAATTTTGTTTTATTTTGTTTTGTTTACTCTTGTGTGGCATATGTAACTTGTCTAAATTGCTGTTCTGTACTTCCAGTGTTTATAGTCATGTGTGAGTATTAGGTTAATAATGTCAGCTTTATACCTAACAAACAGGCATGAAAAAAGCCAACCACAGGAATGAAACAAAAATAAATTACATGAACCTATTATTTCTGACACTATTCTTTTGTATTAGAAATAAAAATAGTAAAATACTAAGAAAAGTAAGAATACCTCTTGTATTACTTTTAGTCACAGGGGTAGGAATGCCTTTTTACCCTATTCTTTAGCCCTTATGTTCTCTTTTTTTATTGCATGAACACTTTTTCTTAGCTATCTTTATCTAAGTACATTTATGAAAGAAGACAAAACGGGTCTTCAGTCTTGTTCTGTAAGTTGAGGCTGTACATTTTAATCATAAGCTTTTTAACCTAAAGAGAAACTTAAAACCCCAGTTATACTTAGCTATTAATGTAAATATTTTGCTGTTCTCTGAAACATAAATGCCTTCCATGGGTCACAGACATTTTTTCTGATGTACTTGGGAAGGTGGGACTCTTAGAAACCCAAACCACTTTTCCTAAGGGTTGTCTTATGTGATTGCAGTAAAATACAGAACTTTTATCAGCTTTTCTGGACTTCAGGGACGGAGTGGAGAATCTCAGTAATCTAGATACTAAATGAAGTTTGTAAAATGGTTGACAATCATTGATGACATAATCTCTTCCCCTCTGTGGGTTATTTTTTTCCCTCAGATCTAATGTTTGAGCCTGTCTCTGTTTCAGGCCTTCGGTGTTTCCAGATGTCCTTCTTAAAGTGCATGCATGCTGCTAAGGCTGTCTTGCTTTCAGAAATGTCTGAAGAGGCAAAACCTTTTCACTGTTCTCAATCATCAGTTCTAGCCTGTCTTCAAAAGCTAATTTTCTCCTTCTTCTTTTATCACGTTACTCTTTTTGTTCTCATTTTCCAAATCCCAGAGAAGGTTTCCTTTAGAGGAACATCCATCTGAAATTCATTCTTTTATCTGCCAGTCCCATCAGCTGTCTTTGTTATCTCAATCCAAGGCATATTGCTCCTGTACTCACGCAACCTAGTATTTCTTTCCTTTTGTTACTGGTTTTGACCTCTCATTCAGCATGTGCTAACTTGTTGCTCTGTTCTTTGAAAGGTGCCATTGATTTTGTTTTGCAGAAAAGTGTTTAATATGCACTGTGAAAACTGGAATAGTGAATGAAACTATCTCTAAATCCAGAAATATTTTACAATATATTATTTTGCATAACATAGAGTGTTAGAATGCTTTATTGGAATATTAAAGGGGAATTATTTTATCTTTCAGTTTTTATGTAGCTTTCTTACACATGAAGATTTAGTATGTCTGTAGCACAGAGACAGTAACTAGAAAAATTTAAACTTGTTAAATGTGGATGAGAGAAATGGACTGAGGTAGCATAGAAGTACCCTGCACTGCCAGTGGTGCTCCGGCTCAGTGGGAGATCAATCATTAGCTGGTGTAAATCAGCACAGCTCCAGAAACCACTTGAGCTGAACCAATTTATGCAAGCTACACTTGCAGTCCTGTTAAACAATAGTCTAGTAAAGACTGAAATAATGGAAAGCAAATTTACCATATTTTTCAAATAATAAAAAAAAGACTGTCTTTTGCTATTTGTTACACCAATGGCACTGAAGGGAAACAGTAATAACAGGCAGCCAGTCTGAAAAGGTAATTCTGACCGCTGGGAAAAAGGGTCCTGCATCATGGACCCCAACTCAGTATGCAACCTTATGGTGCTGCTGGAGGAGGGTTTTATTTTTCTCCATTCATGACAACGTATAATGAGTAGTCATAACAGCCATGATAACAGAAACAGATATGCTGGATCAAGCTATAACTGCAGTAGCTGTAACTACATGTGTCTTTGGACCACTGCGCTGCCATCCAGAGAGACCTGGACAGGCTGGAGAGCTGGGCAGGGAGAAATCAGATGAAGTTCAACAAAAGCAAGTGTAAAGTCTTGCACCTGGGAAGAAATAACCACTTGTATCAGTACAGGCTAAGGATGCCCTGCTGGAGAAGAGCTCTGTGGAGAAGGACCTAGGGATCCTGGTAGATGACAGGTTGGCCATGAGCCAGCGGTGTGACCTGGTGACTAAAAGAGCCAATGGAATCTTGGGGTGCAATAGGAGAAGTGTGGCCAGCAGGTCTAAGGAGGTGACCCTCCCCCTCTACTCTGCGTTGGTCAGGCCCCACCTGGAGTATTGTGTCCAGTTCTGGGCTCCCTGGTCTAAAAAAGACTGGAATCTCCTGGAGACAGTCCAGGGAAGGGCTACAAAGATGATTAAGGGCTTGGAGCATCTCCCCTATGAGGAAAGGCTGAGTGAGCTGGGGCTGTTCAGCCTTGAGAAGAGAAGACTAAGGGGGCACCTTGTTAATATTTATAAATATCTTAAATATGGGATGCAGGGGGAATTAGCCAGCCCATTTTCAGTGGTCTGTGGGGACAGGACAAGGGGCAATGGCGGCAAGTTGGAGCACAGGAAGTTCCGCACCAACATGAGGAAGAACTTATATATGGGGTGTCAGAGCCCTGGGACAGGCTGCCCAGGGAGGTGGTGGAGTCTCCTTCTCTGGAGATATTCAAGACCCGTATGGACGCCTATCTGTGCAATATGAGCTGGGGAGCTGCTTTGGCAGGGGGGTTGGACCCCATGATTCTATGATTCTATGATCTCTTATACTCTATTTCATAATGGTACTGTATATTATGAAAAAGAATATAAGATGATCAGGTAATGCTTCCTCTGCTTTTTAGGACTCCTTAGCACAAGAGTTGTACTTACATCTTCAGAAGCCCTGTTAGACATTTCTTCCATTATTTCTTCTGATTTGTTTTTGACACTGTACTAGGCATAACTTCAATAACTTCTGTGGCTGTATCAGTCACACAGTTTTAAATCTTCTGCTCTGTGCCTGATTCTATAATTAGATATTTTTGACTTAATTCTATCCCATAAAAGATGCTAAAAAAAGCATGCATAGTCAATATTTTAAAGAAAATATTAATCTCTCAAACTGGGAAGTTAATCCAATCTCCACCTGCTCCAGTCAGGAAAATCAGTCTTGGCAAATTAGCAGCATTGAGGAGTAGGTACAGAATCACAGAATATCTGATATATACATGTTTATAAACTGCTGTTCCTATGCTCTGGCTATTTTTCTACTTCTGTACATTTACAGAGATGTAGCAAACCAAATTCACTGGTAACAGACTTGTTCATGAACAACTGTTCTTATTGCAGCTCTATACAAACATGTCATGATGTCTCATTCTTGGTACATATTTTTTCCCCACAAAACAAACAAACAAACCAAGAAACAACAACAATTTCCAAGGCAAAACACAGCCACAGATTTTTGCCACAAATTCTGCAAGAACATTACAAATTGCAAACAAAATGCAGAAGTCAGGATAATCTCCTAAACCACTCAGTTAAATACAGTTACTGCTGTTATTGACCACTGATTTCAACTTCTTATTATTCCCGATTCTAACAATAGTTATTCTCTCCACAGCAGAAATCTTTGGCAGAAACTCTAGCTTAGTAATGGCATAGCAATTCTGAATTGGTTTTTTTGCATCTCAATCAAGGTCATCTTCACATAATCTAAAGCAATATACTGCATTGTACTGTCAATCCCTGCCCTTATTAATTTCATATGTTTTCATACTGTTTCAAAGTGAATGTATCAGATAATATCATACTGAACAGATCTGAGTTGTGCGGAGCCTTATTTTTCAGAACTGCTTCTAAAGAAAGTGTACTTGGAGATCCCCAGTTCTAGCATCAGAATTATTGGTTCCACACTCAAAAGTCACTTTCACAGAGGATGAAAACTACCTACAAGAAAAAGTAAAATTATTTAAAACAGATTTATACTTTCTTTCTTACTTTGCTTATCACAAATAGGCAATTCCATATGTGCTATTGAGAAAAAAATATATATTAAAAATTATTAAAGTTGATGAGTACTATGTAAGTCAGAAGATACAATTGATTTCAGATCACCAGATTCAGCTATGAGTAATACATAACATTCATTTCTGTTACATAAATCAATCATGATTTTGTGAACAAGAATTATTCAAATACAGACCAAGAAGTGTATACATAATGTACAAATCTGCCTCCTCATATGTCTCCTAAAATCTTCTCTGTCCAGCATATTTGCACATGACATTCTGGCTTCACATTTTATCGGCGTTAAGCTTGTTCTCAAAGCTAAACATTGTTCAAGTCTGGGCTTTACATGGAGCTTAGTCTCTGCTTTTATTTTGAAACTACTATGAATGTTGACCTATATTCTATGTCAAATCTGAAGTTTACCAGGTCAAAAGTATTAAAAACCTAAAATATTTGTTTTTCCCGAGACACACTGGAATGGACAAAGAATATGACTTTCTGTTTCACTGCACTTCTGGATCCAGGCTATTAGCTCAGGTTTGCAGAAGGAGTTTATTCTACACTACTAACTGCAATAGCTCTGTTATGTTATCACTCTATAGTGGAAAAATACCTGAAATTTCTGCTGGAAAATATCACATCACTCATCTTTCTAGTGCTTAGAAATTGAATTATTTGCTGTAAAATTATCACACTGCTATTTCATTTAGAATGCCTATTTTTTGTTCTTCCCTAATCTTTCATGGACATTCTGCAAAGTCTCGTTCATATGTATTTGATGAATTGTTGAAAACCATTCTGGTAAATATCGTTTCATCCCAATGAGTCTTGCATTGCTCAGTAAAACTTTTTATTTTAAGTTTCAGAGTCTGGTCTTATAGGTAACTTGTTACCTTTACCACGCCATTGCCAGACTTCTGCCCTAACTTTTTTCTTCAGAAGGATTTTCTTTATGGTAGATTTCAGCTCTTACTCTCTATATTTTGGACTGGTTTTAATAAATAAAACTAATTACCACCAAGCCCTCTTTCAACCAGACTGTCACAATCAAACTGGTTAGGAATCAGAGATACTTGCCTGCTTCTGTTTCAAAACTCCACTGGGTCGTATGCATATATGTTGGAATACTGCTCTTGGTTTTCTCTCTTGGGAGTCTCTCTCCAACCCTGACTACCAGGACTTCCCATGGAGAAGATCCTGGTGTTCTGTATTAATGACATAAGAAGAAAAATATTTATAAAATATTATAAATACATGGTATACTATATAAAAAATATCACATAGACATTATAAATTATATATAGTGATCCTTGCCTCCTGTCACGATCCACAACCTAGACAAGACTTAGTTTGGCAGAGATTAAATGCCCTTGCATTCCAACTGAACCTCAGATCGCTCTGGGTGGCGTTCAATTTCCCACAGACCCCGCCCTCTTTGGTTAGTAGGTAGTCGAGAACGATATTATGTTGATAAATTGCATTTTACATTTGAGTTGCTTGATCTGCTCTTGTATGGGCCTCCACATTTGATTAGTGGTGATATCTAGTATGGTTTGAAATTGGATAATGTGATTGAGGTTGTAGATAGGTTCTCGAGCACCACTAACCCGCTCATTAGGATTCCAAGTTGCAGATCCATAATGTTGTATGATACGTTGAGTACCTTACACTTCCCTCTCCTTCTTCTCCTTCTTCTTCTGCTTCTGCCTCCCTTTCCCCTTCCCCTTTACCTTCCTCTCACCCCCCCCCAATATTGCAATTTGTCCTTCTGCTCCCAAGACTTTCTCTTTTTACCTGTCCTCTGCTTAGACCTGAATTTGATAAGAGATGGTACCATCTTGCTATTAAAATATTGCTCAAACTACATGAAATCATGACATATGTGACCCCATAAAACCAGTGGAGAACATGTACAAACCCTGCTGCCCCTGGGAGAGGCCAGTGACTTGACTTCCCTCTCCTCAGTGAAGGGATAGACAGCATTCCACCTCCAGCCCCAGGTGAAGGTATTGAATGCCCTTTGAAATTAATCAGGAATTGCTGAATGTCCAATTAACAAGACACTTGCTAAAAGGGCAAGACGGATAGAATTAAGGTTGTGGGTAGATCTGTCTTTATTTTTCTAGGTTTATTTTAGCTTACTGGGAATGAAGCAGCAGCAGACAGTGCAGAAGAGAGTTTGTGCATCTGCAAAGATTGTTTAGTATCTGTCCAGAACACAAGAAAGAGCATACATAGGAAACAAAAGGAAGGTGGAGTTGGAGTTGGAGTAGGCTCCACAAACAGCTTAAACACACTGCCTGTGGCCAGGGTTAACATATAAATTTATCTCATTTTAATGAGTCAATACATGAAATACTGAAAAAGTCCCAGTGCCCTAGCAGTTCTCCATTTTTTGCTTTACCCAACACTTGAAAACTCCATGAGCATCTCTATTAGCAGTTTTAGCATGTTTTTTCTTTTTTTTTTTTTTTACAAGCAGTGTCATAATTCAGTTTACTTTCTAAATCTCAGAGCAATTAGCATCCATCAAGTGAAACCTAAGGCTTTGCCACTCCTTTGTTTTTGCAGATACAGCTACAACCAAGGTGTATGGAAGATTTGCTAGGCTAGACCATGACTTGCATTAGCTGAAGTCAGTTCGCCTAATATTACTTAAGAAATAAGGAGAGCTGTAGTTGTCAATAACTGTTCAACAGACAGTTTTTATTTAGACAATAGAGACACTTTTTATTTGGAAAAACAGAAATGATGTCAGTACAGGGGTATAAGTGGTAATGTTTGTGGCAGAAGGAACTCTTCTCTTTTTTGAAAGCTGGAATAGCATTTTGAATGTGCAAAAGTGTTACAAAAGGAAAAGCCTGGACGTTAAGTCCTAAGAAGGTTAAAAAAGTGAAGAGCAAATTCTGAGAATTAGAACAAATCTCTTTATGAAACTGTGAGAGAAGAGCACACAGTGACTAATTTCTCAACTGAGTCACATTTGATGAAAGGTCTAGTGCTGTTGTGTAATAGAAAGTACACAGCAGACCTTCCTTAAGTTCTTGCTAATGGGCTAGCACATCTTGTGCTGTGCAGGCCTAATTGGAGTCCGAAAGTTCAACTGTTAGGTACAATCCATGCTGCAGCACAGATGACTTGCTAGATCACTGTGAAGGGTATTTACTGGTGGCATCAATGCTTTCAGAAATCCTGGATCTCAGATTTCTGTAGTTTGAATGTCCCACTGGATCTAATATAAGAACATGTACTTCCACTGAATTATAGCAGAGATGGAAGCATTGTAATTTTAGCAAATTAGAGAAGAAAAGCATTTTCTAGAGTAGATAGAATGTTATCTTGAGCTGCTTTGTCACTTTCACTTTACGTACAGGACTAAGTGGTCCAATATTGTGATGTTCTATGAGAACACATACAGCACAAGACCTAGGGAACACTCCCTCAGCCTCAGACAGTATTTCAAGTGGGCTTTGAAAAGTTATAAAATTACATGGAATTGACTTCACATTTTATTAAGATTAGCATATCAAATTTCGTTTTTCAGACCAAAAAGAACAGGGACATGCTCGCATTTACATATAGAGACTGCTTTGAATCAGCACACTGATTCATCACAACTCCAAACACTCAAGTAAAAGAGATGGGAAACAGACCTGCTATCATAAAAGCCCTGGTAAACAGATATTTACTGATTTGCACTGGGCTGTGTGCTCTGTTTTAGTGGAAAATATTACTACTTTTCCTTTCTTGTGTGTGTGTGAATAGATATTCTGAGTAAGAATACATGGTAAATGATTTTCAAAAGAGTGTAATCTGTCTGAAACAATATTTCCCATTCAGCTAGCCTCACAACTGGTTTCTTACATTAACAGCTGTTACTTTAAAAGTCTTTCCGCCCCACCGCCCCCCCCCCCACCCCCAGCGTTAGATATGTCTTTTAAAAGAGCTGGAGAGAGTCTGTTGTCAAATGCTGACTCCAAAAATGCAACACAGAGTGCCTGAGCAAGGGACACAATATTTGTCTTCTTAATAATGCAGCAGTATGGTATAAGGAAATTGGGGTGCCTGTTTTTATTTCCCAAATAATAAAACTCTAGAATACAGCAGAAGAGCTTGGCACACCTTGAAATACAATCATGTGGTATAATTTCCTTCAATATGTACCTTCAACTAACTTTCTGTGTTTGATGACCCTTTCATTCACTTTTATCTACATCCTTGTTCTCTCTTTTTGTTAAAAGGTGAAATGTTCTTTTGAAAATCGGTCTTCTGTAGTGAGTGCGAAGTAATTGGTTTCTTTTATGTCAACCTTTTAACCAAAAAAAAAAAAAGGTATAGGGCACACAAAATTATCAAGGCAATTGAACCTGCATGTTTCACACAGAGAATTAACATTGTTAGGTGAAACTGTGAAGATAAAATCTCTAGCCCTGAGAATTTTTTATTGTGAAATGGTTTTCTTATCAGTGAGGTTAATGAAGATGTCAGCAAATGGGATGAGGTTTTGCCAAATGGAATTGCTTTTACCTTCAATCCAACTTGGAAAAGGTGTTAATCAGTACATTAATCTTATCAGCAGCTGAGAAGATGGTTTCGAAACTGGCCATTTCTCTTTTTCATTAGGAAAAACTGAAAAGATAATTATTCTCAAAATCCATATTACCAATATTATTCTTCCTTCTCACTCTACTTCAAGTGCATACTTCTGCAAGGATATGACAAGGATTGATGTGTGGGCAGTGTAAAGGGAAGCTAAAAGGATTACTTGCAAATGGATCTGAACTTTTCTCTAGAGTTTTCAAGACATGCTTGAACAGCCTTTTTCATGAACAGTTATGAAAATACTTGTAAGATCTCTGCATGTATAGCCATTCCTAAAATAGCAGTATCACTTATAGTAAAATATTATACAGTATGACCTCTTAAATTTGTAATGATAGGATTATATGAAATGAGATTTACAGAATCACACATGCTAACCAGTGTTTTTGTTGATTGGCAAGGAAAATGGGATTATTTTAACTGATACCGTGATTGTGTGATTTTCTTATCCTTGTGAAAAACCTTCGTCATTTGAAGTGCTTATTTCTAAGTATACTTAGGAAAATATTTACAAAGAACAGTGCAGTATATTGGGCTTTGATTATGTGATGCTTTCATATAACCTTGTTACAGAAATAAGATATTGCCATTTACATTTGTGCATCTCTTTCTTACATCTCCTGCTCTGTGCTGTAAACATTGTTTGGAAGTGAGATGATAGGAATTCACCAGTGCTAATCAAATCCTGCTGCAGCTAAAGGAGGTATTAAAATTGAGTCATAGAACACAAGAAATATGATGTTGTATTTATTTCTTTTATTGCTGTAAACATGGGTTCTTTGTTTTAAAATTAACCCATGTGAATAAAATATAACTTTAAAATATTTGTTTGTTTTGTTTTAAATAAAAACCTGAAAGAAAAAAAAAAGTGTAACTGAAGGTCTAAGTGTAAGGAATAGATCAGGGTCAAAAATCTTAGCTCTGTTATTAGTTTTCTGGCCCTGTACAAGAGAAAATGTTTTTTAAATCTTCAAAATGACTAGGAGTGGAATGAGAAAAGGGTGTTCTAAGACTTGTGCTCCAATGATACTTTGGTATGTAAAGAGATACTCACTTAAGAACAAATTCCCAAATAAAGCAGCTTAAAACTCTGACCTTAAACTCTACCTCAGTTCCTTGACTTAGTAATAAAGATAACAACATATCTCATCCAGACAGGAATCCTTCACAGTCACATTCATTCATGACTGCAAGATACATAGATATATTGATCTAAGTGAAAAAAGTGCATTCTCCAGCTCAGAGGAAAGATGAAATTCAAATTGTTTAGCAGTATTTATGATTTCCAGAATTACTTATACTCCCTTTACTCAAAGGTCAAAAATAGAACAAATACACATGAAGGTACCTTTCTATGCTTCCAAAATTAAACCCCAACAAACAAAACAAAACAATCAAAACCTAAAATAAACAATAACAAAAACACACAATAGCAACAACACACCAAAAAAACCCCTCATGAGATTGACAGTCCTAGGAATGAAGTAATTTTTTGTCCCATTTGATCTACCAAAACTCCCAATTACTAACATTGTTCTGCAGATGGAAAAAAGAAACAGACAGAGAAAAGTGCATTAGTCATTACTAATGGCACCTCAGTGCAAAAGACATTTTAATCTCCTTTCTTGTATGGCACAGGCAATGCTGTTAGTAGAGTACCTGCTTTTCCATCTTGTACCAAGGTGATCATGATACACACAGTAAGAGACTCCAAATCATTAAAATAACTTTTACCTCTCATTGGCGATTTCAGAGTTCTGAGTCTTTAATCACAGTCTACAACATCAGTGGGGTGGGTTGACTCTGGAACCCAGGTGCCCACCAAAGTCACTCTATCACTGCCCTCCTCAGCTGGGCAAGGAGTAGAAATATAACTAAATGCTCCTGGGTGAAAAAAAGGACAGGAAGAGATCACTCACAATTTACCCTCACAAAAAACCCAGGCTCAACTTGGAGAAAGCAATTTAATTTATTACTAATCAAATCAGACTAGGGTTATGAGAAATAAAAACAAATGGGATGCATCTATGTGTGTTGAGGGAGCTGGTGGAGGTGATTGCTGAGCCACTCTCTATAATCTTTGACAGGTCTTGGAGAACAGAAGTGCCTGAAGACTGGAGGATAGCCAATGTCACTCCAGTCTTTAAAAAGGGCAAGAAGGAGGATACAAGCAACTATAGGCCATTCAGCCTCACCTCTGTCCCTGGAAAGGTAATGGGACAGCTTGTTCTGGATGCCATCTCCAAGCAGTTGGAAGAGAAGAAGGTCATGAGGAGCAGTCAGCATGAATTCACCAAGGGGAGATCGTGCTCAACCAATCTCATAGCCTTCTATGATCTCATCACCAGCTGGGTAGATGGAGGGAGAGCAGTGGATGTCATCTACCATGACTTCAGGAAGGCCTTTGATACTGTCTCCCATGACATCCTGATAGCAAAGCTGAGAGAGCATGGGATAGGTGAGTTGACAGTGAAGTGGGTTGAGAATTGGCTGTCAGATCAAGCTCATGATTTCCCTCCTTAAATACATTATCCCAGAGGTGTTACGACTGTTGCTGATTGGCTGGGCGTGGCAAACGTTTAATCCATCTTGGAGCCAGCTTGTATAGGGTCTGTTAGACATGGGGGAAGCTTATAGCAGCTTCTCATAGAAGCTGTCCCTGTAGCCACTTGCTACCAAAACCTTGCCACATAAATGCAGTACAATCAGTTGCTGCATGGTCTTTTTCACTTTGCGGATGACTGACATCAACTTCTAAACAAAACTAATTATTAAATTTTGCACATACATGTCAATGCTTCCTCCAGAGTCAAGTGATTCTTAAGTATAAGTTCATGTTCATGGCTTTTAAATTTAGAGGTCCTATGCAATCTGTGCATGGGCTTGTTGGTGAAATATAATGTGAAATTTTGTGGACTGTTATGCTTCTTAGATTATTTATTTTCCTCTTATACTGCTCCTGTTATGCTTAGAAACTCTATGCTCACCCTGAATGTCACTCAGAAGTTTGGATCTATTTTCTGAAATATTTTTAGATTAAAAAGAAGTACCCATAAAATATTTACATCAAAATTATCAAACTAGAATATATCCCTGTTACTTTTCATTCTCACCTATCTTCTGATACTTCATTAAAAATGTACCATCTTTTTTTTTTCCCCAAAGTAAAAGGCTCCTTCGTTATACTGAGAAGTAGCAAATGTGGTTGTCTTCTGATGCAGTTCTTTTAGTGCCTAGAAGTATGTAAGACACTTCTAAATAAAAGTGTAGGACAGATAAGTTCTGTCACTAGTCACAGGCAAAAAATGCAAGTCTTTGCATGACAAGGGCCTTAGTACAATAGAACACAGTAAGATAAAAGCAATTAAGATAGAATTTAGGCAGAGGGCCGAAATAGTAAGATCAGTAGTAACATCATGAGTCTAAATAATGATATTCTTGTCCCATTACTGATTCAGGTATGCAGTCTCTTGTATGTACCTTAATCAATGTATTCCAGAATAATTTGTAGATATTGCAAGTGGTGATACTTGCCTTTTAAATATTATATTTTGGTTTCAGTTTTTGCTCTCCTCTCTTGTCTCCAGAGTATTACAGGGTATGTGAAAGTGGCAGAATGGAGGAAATCTGTAGGTACAGAAGTTCACCAAAGCCTTTGTGAAAAATTTCATTGACTGTTACAGCTCAGTTACAGCTGGAAATCCTGAAAGTGCTGCATACCCAAGGTTTTTGTAGCCATGCTAACATGCCAGCAGGCAGGATTTTTGTGATGTCTGCCGTGAAAAATCTGCGCTATGTACTACAACTTCTATTTCCTTGTACGGCTCAGTTATGATTTCACTGTCTGCTCACTGTATTTCTCATGGAAACAATGAAATAGCACCATAGTAAGAAACAGCAATTTAATATAATGCTGTTCGTCTGGCTTTGGCCAGTCTCATGTTGGTTACTAATTTGTGCTGAATATTGCGTGTTCCCAAGCTTATCCCTTAACTCTAAAGTTGTTATGGTTGTTTATTACTTTAAAAGTACAATACTATTTCTATATTTTGAGCTTTATGAAATAAGGCCAATTCGCAGTGTCTCTTTCTGATCTTCTTCCACCTCTGTCACTTCCTGTTCTCTTTGGAAATAAAGGTGGGCTGAAAATTCAGTTAGTGCATACTGTCCTTTATGGCCTTTGATTCAAATCTATGCTGACACTTTTATATAAATCAAAGGATCTAGAGACAAAGAACGTAAAGCATACCAAAAGTGAAATAAATATTGTCCTTCTACCTTCAAATAAAAACACTGATACTCAGTTAAACTAAGTCCAATGTTCTGTTTCTGACAGTAGCCATAGCCTAACTACCTATATACAAGCTTAACCATAAAGTTTTATATGGCTTGCCTCAGTGATTTGGAACTTCAGTCAGAGGTGTTTGTTTGGATTTAATAGCCCCTGAAGTATTTTTCTTCCTTGAGTTTGCTGAAAACTTCCAGCAACCATCAAATCTCTGAGAGAAGCATTTTGCAGATTATGTACTCAGAATGCAAAGAAATATAACCATTTGTGGATTAAACCTTCTGTCTGATGATTATGTTTTTTATGCAATAATTTTTATTTTTGAGGAGAAGTTAGATAATACATCTCTATTTATTCTTCATGGTTTTCATGATTTTAAGGACCTCTACCCTTCTTCCTGCACACACATGCACAACTGGAATCCCGAGATTTCATTATTCTACCACTGGAATTCATTCCATAGAGTTAGCCATCCTTTGACTTTCAGTTTCTTTATATGCTTTTGAAACGGATACCAGAATTGACCTATTTGTAGAGATAAGTGTACTGTGTATTTTGGTATGATTATTTTACTAAAAATACTTCCTGTTTTATTTTCTTTAACTGCTAGTAAATATTTTCATAAAACTATATGTCATCACTAAAACATTTTAACCACGCATATAACAGACAGTTTTGAACTCATGCCCATCCAAGAAAGGTTGGGCTGTGTTTTTGCTTGGATTTGAGTGATAGTGCTCTTTCCATTGAATGTCATAACCTATTTTTTCACCTAGAATCTCAATAACAATCTTCTGCAACTCTTTCAGTTAGCTCATATAGTTTCCCCCTCAAAGAGTTCAGCAGACTTTTGTCTGCTTATAGTTGATTCCTGTCTCGTTCTTGATCTGAAGATCTTAAACATATTTTAATTCTGAAAAATATCTCTTTAATTCCTTTCAGTTTCCAGCACCCACCTCTTACTACTTGTAACAAACTACTTTAAAGTAGAACAGCTCAACAGAAGTGAACTGCCTAGGAACCCAAGCAATACTCTTTCTTTGCCAAAGATTTGTTTTGGCAGCTGAGTTAATTTACCTTAATCTTGGAAGGAATAGATTCTTGATCTCTTTGAAAATCAGACCTTAACTAATTTCAATTTCAACACTTAAAACTGAAAAGTAAAGCATGCAGAATTAAATTAATTTAGAAAAGTTTGCATAATTATGTGCCTGAGATATCAAAGCAAATCAGTAATAAAGTCAAGAACAAAGTATGGACCTCCTGAAGTTAGAAGCATTGACATCACGTGGCAATTGCCAAAAGTCCTGACTACAGCTTCCGCTCAGCAGGACAAAACTTATCCAATAAAGCAAGTTTCCTTTCCAATAGGCAGGAAAATTCCTCTTTGTCATGGTTTAACCCCAGCTGGTAACAAAGCCTCACATAGCCAGTCACTCACTTACGCTCAAGGGGATGAGAAGGAGAATAGAAAAATCTTGAGGGCTGATATAAAGACCATTTAATAGTATAACAATGGAAAAGAATAATAAAAATAGTAATAACAATAATTAAAATAACAACAGCAATAATAATAATAACAATAATAACAATAATACAAATGATGCACAAATGCAATTTCTTATTACATTTGGAATGAAAATAAATCAATCCAATGTCCAGTCTCTTTCCAAGCAGCAATCCCACCTCCTGGCTCACTTGCCCAGTTATATCTGGAACATGACATTATACAGTGGGGACATTATTCATCCCTTTGGCCAGCCTAAGTCAGCTGTCCTGGCTACGATCGCCCAGTGTCTTGTAGGCCTGGAAGGGCCTGGAAAGCTGAAAAATCCTGGACTTGATGTAGACACCACGACCACTGAGAAACAATTGAAAACATCTGTGTTTTATCAACATGATTCTCATCCTAAATTCAAAAGACAACACTATACCAACTACTAGAAATAAATACTAACCCTATTTCAGATGAAACCAGGCCACTCTTTGTTAAAAGCATGTACCTATGACACCACCTCACACATACTTAAGGGTTATCATCCATGTAGGCAACTACATACCATGGAAAGAAATGTAAAGGTGGCATTTTGCTGCTTGCCTGACACAGGACTGAAAGAAGATAGATGTCATCTTTGGACCCAGACTGTGTTCCAGGACTGAAGAACAGAAAAAAGGCATTATGGGCCCCATATGTTGTGAGAACCTCGATGTTCTGCTTACAATCTTACTGACATTCAGAGAAAAGTGAATCTTTGCTGGCTTTGTTCGACCATGAGGTGGTTTGCAAGAGTACAGACATGTAAGAAAATTCTGGTTCTGTAAATGCATTATGAAAAAGTACTGAAAAATAGTGTAAAATTTATTGAAAAAATTATTGAATTAAAACATTTTTTACAGAAATTAGGACAGTTTTTCTTTCATTGTATCAATTACAATTGAAATTGAGCAGTATGGAAGAACAAAAATTGTCTAAATCAATTACACAATGATTTAATGGGCACTTTGCAGAAACATTAGAAAGTTGGGAATATTCTAGCAGTGCAATGATTTGATTCCTTAACATCATTAGAGTCCTCTGATATCAGATATTGGATACTCTCACCTAAATTCTATTCTCACTTTTTGTACCACCAGTGTCAAACAAGTCATCCTGGCTTAATACAGGGTGTAATCAGACCCTGGGCCTGTCTATTTTATTTTCATTAAAGCGATGCTTTGACCTTCCAAATTATTCTGTGTTCAGTGAGTAATAATGGTGAAGAGCATAAAAATATTTTTCCTAAATTAAAGCCTCCTTTATCATATATACAACTCAGAAAAATGTTTCTGGAGATTTTCTTTCTTGGTATCAACAAGGAATGCAAAATTTGCAAACATTTAACACTTCCTCATGATTTTCAAAGAAACGTAGAATTTTTGCATTAATGATCTACAAATACAATTGGCGTGAAAGAGCAAAACCATCACTTTTATATTTCTATGTTTCGGTGAACTATACAGAATAATGACATGAGAAGGCCTTCTCAATTTCTGATTCCTATCATCAACTCAGGAACTGGGGTGTTCAGTTCTGAAGGAGTTCTATCAGCTTCCCTGAATCAAGATATATAGCTGGAGGAAACCTAGAAGTATCTGCAGTGTCATACAGTAGAGGCTTTCTGAAGGCTTTTCTAGTGGACTAGAAGAGGCCAAGAAAAAATGTTTGAAGAACTCATATGATTTTCATTGTCTAAAGCATGGGGAGCATTTTCAATCTAAGTAAGCAGTAACAATAATAATAATAATAATAACATATATATTTTTAATTAAAGCATCAAGTGCTGATGACTTTTTTCTTTGATAATGAAAAAATATCACCCTAAAAAACAAATTGGGAAAAGATTAATCTGTAATGTTCACAATACAGGCGAATCATTTTGGTCATTACATTGTTTTCTGAACAATTGAGTTATTTAATTTAATAATAGTCTTTCAAGCGTGTTCAATACTTTTTTTCTGCTGCATTGGAGAGGCTGTGATCTATTGAGGCAACAATCTCCCAACTAAAAATCTCAATAGCTCAGTTTTGGTATGATAGCCCATAATATGCACTAGAAGAACCATTATAGTACATCATGTCAATGGTACCAACGTTAATCTGAAAGTTTATGATGCTTCACAATATGCTGACAAATATGAGTAATATAAATTTTTAATTTTAATTTTTTTTTTTAGAAATGGAAAAAGGCAACATATTAAATATTTTTATGGTGGGCAAAAGATCATCAGCAATATATGTCAGAAATCCTCAGTTCTACACACAGGAAAAAGAAAACCAAACCAAACTACACAAAAGAGAAAGAGAAAATATAACTACAAATCATACTTCCAGAGAGACAGAACAACCCATGTTAGAAAGGATCTCTGCAGAGCTCCTGTGCAGCC
The DNA here is from genome assembly GCF_964237585.1 of Gallinula chloropus. NCBI lineage: Eukaryota > Metazoa > Chordata > Aves > Gruiformes > Rallidae > Gallinula > Gallinula chloropus. The sequence goes on along the minus strand of NC_140089.1, from coordinate 15,329,124 downwards.
TCCTGTTCAAGGAAGGCTGAGTACTACATGCAGACTAGGGTGCTCAGGTCTTCTTCCAGCAAAGTTTTGAAGACATACAAAGATGGAGACACAACAAGCTGTCTAGGCAATGTGCTCCATTGTTTAATTATCTTAAATTCTGCTCCCTCCCTTGCCCCCTGCCTTCTATCTAGAGGAACCTCTCTCACTTCAGATTGACCAATACTTATTTTGATTCAACAGAGTACCTCAGTAAAGACCCTGACTTTCTCCTCTTGACAGCATCCTCACAGGAATGGGTAGGCTGCTGATAAGTTTCCTCCAAACCCTCACTCTCCAAAGCCCTCTCTGCTCCAAGTTGATTCAGCCCCAGCCTCTAATTTTTTCCTCAGAGGACCTGTAATCCAACCTCCCCCTGCCCCCCCCATCTTAGTGACTACCACTGGGTTTGTCAATATCATTCTGTTTTATCAATACTTTTCTTAGATGTCAGAATTTTAGAAGTCAGTTGTTTGAGAAACAGAATAATCCTTTCCAACATCTTGTGGGTTATACCCTGTTTGCTTCACCTTGGCTGTTTCTGGCTTTCATTATTGCATATGTGTTAAGCTGGCCACTAATTATCTCACTGCCCACAAGAGCCCAAGTTCTTCATCCAAGAGCTGCTCCTAGCCCTCCAGCAAGCATTACTGATAGGGTTTACCTGCTATGGGCAGAGCTGCCCTTTGCTCCTTCCCTAATCTATGGAGGTCCTGTCAGTCTCATTCTCTCAGCAGATGCAAACCTTGTAGATGGAGACGTTCTCCTTCACACATTCACTGGTTCACCAGCACCCAGTGTCTTCTGCTAATTTTTTTTTTAATTATTATTTCTTTTTAATGGCCTGGAATAGAAGGGACCTGAAAGATAATCTAGTTCCAACCCCCTGCCATGGGCAGGGACACCGTCCACTATACCATGTTGGCCAAAGCCCTATCCAACCTGGCCTTGAACACTGCCACGGAGGGGGCATCTACAGCTCCTCTGGCCAAACTGTGCTAGTGCCTCCAGACACTCACAGGAAATAATTTCTTTCTACTATCTAATCTATATCTAACCTTCTTCATTTTAGGCCATAATCCCTTGTCCTCTCATTCTATGACCTTGTAAATAGATTTGAAGTACTCCCCCTTCAGGTACTGAGAGGTGGCAACTATAAGGTTTCAGAGGAACTTTCTCTTCTCCAAGGAAGAATAAGTCTCTCAGCTTGTCATCACAGGAGATGTGTTCCAGGCTTTTGATCATCTCCATGGCCCTCTGAACTTTCAAAGAGATCATTACCTTTCTTTTAACGGGTACCCCAGTGCAGGACAAAATACTTCAGATGGAGTCTCACCGGAGCAAAGCGGAGGAGAATGACCTACATTGACCTGCTGGTCACATTGTTTTTGGTGCAGCCCTGAACACAGTTGGCTGACTTATGTGAACCTTCTCATTCACAAAGAGCCCCAACTCCTCCGCAGGACTGCACTCAAACCATTTTCTGCTCAGCCTGTAGTTACGCTTGAGATTGTCCTGACCCACAAGCAGGACCCTGCCCTTGGGTTTTTTGAAAACCTCTCAAACCTTTCAAGATCTCTCTGGATGTCATCCCTGCATGCCACACTAGTGCACCAAACAGCTTTGTGTCAGTGACAGACTTGCTGAGTGTATACTCTCTCCCACTGTCCATGTTGCTGATAAAGAAATTAGACAGTGCCGGTCCCAATACTAACCCCTGAGGAATCAAATCACTTAATTTCTTGCTAGAATAATTTTCCTTCACTGAATGAGAATTAATAATAAATTGATTCCTGTATGATTTTTCTGGCATCTCTACCATAGTAATTACACTACTACTAATGAGGCATGAAATCTCACTGTCCATGTTGTTGGCAAAGATATTGAAAAGTGCTGGTCCCAATACCAACCCATGACTTACATCATTCATCATTGTTTCCACTTGGACATCCAGACATTGACCACAGGTCTTTAAGTGCAACTATCCAGTGAATTCCTTATCCACTGAGTGTTCCATCTACCAAATCCACGTCTTTCTAATTTAGAGAAAAAGGTGGTGTGTGGGGCAGTGCCAAATGCTCTGCACAAGTTCATGCAGATGACATCAGTTACTCCTCCCTTATCCACTAATGCTGTAGCCCCATGACAGCAGGCTACCAAATTCATGAAGCAAGAGTTATCCTTAGTGAAGCCATGCTGACTATCACCAATCACCTCCTCCTTTCCTATGTGCTTGAGCGTAGTTTCCAAGAGGATCTGCTCCATGACCTTGCAAAGCACAGAAGTAAGACTGACTGGCCTGTAGTTCCCCAACTCTTCTCTTTATTTCGCTTTTCAAAAATGGGGGTTAGGTTTTCCCTTTTTCAGTCTTTGGGAACTTTGGCGGATGACAGGTTGGCCATGAGCCAGCAGCATGCCCTGGTGGCTCATAGAGCCAATGGGATCCTGGGGTGCAACAGGAAGAGTGTGGCCAGGAGGTCAAAGGAGGTGTTCCCCCCTTCTACTCTGCGTTGGTCAGGCCCCACCTGGAGTATTGTGTCCAGTTCTGGACTCCCTGTTCTAAAAAAGACAGGGATCTCCTGGAGAGAGTCCAGCGGAGGGCTATGAAGATGATTAAGGGCCTGGAGCATGTCCCCTGTGAGGAAAGACTGAGCGAACTGGGACTTTTCAGCCTTGACAAAAGAAGGCTAAGAGGGGGTCTTATTAATGTTTACAAATTTCTGAAGTGTGGGACACAGGGAGAAATGGCCAACCTCTTTTCAGTTGTCTGTGGAGACAGGACAAGGGGCAATGGCTGCAAGTTGGAGCACAGGAAGTTCTGCACCAACACGCAGAAGAACTTTTTCACAGTGAGGGTGACAGAGCCCTGGGACAGGCTGCCCAGGGGGATTGTGGAGTCTCCATCTCTGGAGAAATTTCTAAGGAACCTGCTTTGGCAGGGGGGTTGGACTGAATGAACTCTTGAGGTCCCTTCCAACCCGTAGAATTCTGTGATCCTGTGATTCTGTGGTTCACCAGACTGCCATTACTTCACATAAGAGGTGTAGTGACTTAGCTACTTCATCTGCCAGTTTTGTCAGGACCCACAGATACGTCTCTTCAGGTCCCATGGACTTGTGCACCTTCAGGTTCCTTCCATGGTCTCAAACTTCATCTTCTCCTACAGTGGGCAATTCTTCATTCTCCCAGTCCCTGACTTTGCCTTCTTGTCCTGGGCAGTGTGGCTAGAACCCTTGATGGTGAAGACTGTGTCAAAAAAGTAGTGGAGGACCTCAGCCTTCTCCATATCCCAGGTACCCTGGTCTCCTATTCCATTCTGTAGGGGACCCACATTTCCCTACATTTTGTCACTGATGTATCTTGGGAGACTATTCTTTATAGCCCTGGACAGATTTGTTTTTATCAGGGCTTTAGGTTTCCTAACCTGATCCCTAGCTGCTCAAATAATTTCTCCATGCTCCTCTTAGGCTACCTGACCATGCTTCCAGCCTCAGTAGGTTTTATTTTTGTGTTTGGGTTTGCCCAGGAGCATGCAGGTCTCCTGCTCTTTTTGACTTGACTTCCTCTCTGTTGGGATGCATTGCTCCTGAGCTTGGAGGAGGTGATCCTTGAATACTAACCTGCTGTATTGGGTGCCTCTTCACTCCAGGGCTTTTTCTCATGGTACTCTACCAAGCAATTCTCTGATGAGGCCAAATTCTACTCTCCTCGTGTTCTGTGTACTCAGCTTGCTGTGCTTCTCATAGCCCTGATGATCACCAAGAAAAGGTCTGGGGATTCCCTGAAGTATGTGGTCTGCATTGCAGCCTCTGCTTCAGCAGCTCCACTGGGGTGGAGGCATTGGCCATTGCTGGGGTGGATGGTGCAGATCCCCAGCTACAGCCTTTGCTCACAGACAAGTGACAACCGTTCTGCCTTGAGGGTCAGGTAGAATGGATGCCCTTGGCCTGTCACAGAACAGAGCCCAGCTGATTCACATCTCTCATACAACCAGTGCAATTGTGCTCCGTAGAAGAGGTGCCCTCCCTGCACACACTGCCAAGATACCTTCCATGCCCTGTCCTGGTCAATGAGCCATGCTGTAAAGGACTAGAGATATGCCTTTAACAATTGCCAACAGAACCATTACCCACATACACACACACCCCACACCCCCTTTAACCATACTCCTATCAAACACCATAAACATAGCACCCTCTTCCCTCAAACTAAATCACAATAAAATCTCTTCCCCCGCAACACCCATGCAACAAAGTGAATTCCACCCATTAAGAAAGGATATAAATCTCATTTATCTCAAAATGGCTTATCTTGAAGCCCAGGTCCTCTGTGCATGCCCTCAGGCCCAGGATCAACTGAAGCATGAAGTGTGAGAGAGCACAGATGCCCTTGAGGGGGCTAAGACTCAAATTTTCAGGGACTCTTTGGAGACAGCAATAGGCATGCATCCCATCATCAGGTGGAAGGTGTGGCTATGTCAGGGACTTATTGACTGTGCAATGAGATAACAAGGCAAGACGAACTAAGACGGAGAGGAACATTCCCCCACAAGACCTGAAGACATTGGACTAATGGACTGCCGTGGCTCTGTGGTGGTAACTATTGCACTCTCACTCTCTCTCTTTTCTACTCTTTTCTCTTAGATGCTTGTTGTGGGCCAGATAAAGTGACTTGACACTTGATTCTGTTTCGAGTCTTAATTCTGTTCCCAATAATTGCAAAGACCTGGTCACAATAAAACACCTAATTGAACCTCACATAGTAGTTAAGCACAGGTGCTCCCAACAACCCAGAGCAACCTGAGGTCATTTGGAACACAAGGGTTTTAACCTCTGCCATATTAGTCTATCTGGCTGTGGATCATGACACATGCTCTGTTTGCTTTGGTCCCAGTGCTCTGGCTCATGCTCCTGGTGCCTCATGTTCCCTGGGCTGTCTTTGGTAGGTGTGGGGTACCTGGAAATGCCCGGGTAGCATCAGTATCTCTCATGAGAGCTGCTGGCTTCTGACAGGTGTATCCAACCCCCTCATGATGCTCTACAGATCATTGATAAAGATATTAAACATGAAAAATCACATGGCGAATGCTGAGAATCTCTGTCTGTAACCAGCCTTCAAGCAAAGTATAAACAATCACTATCCCTATGCCTGACGATCCAGATTTTTTTTTCAGCCATCCAATAGTGAACGTAAGGATGCTTTGGGAGTTCATATTGAAATTCTTGTGAATCACAGAATTACAGAATCACAGAATCTTAGGGGTTGGAAGGGACCTCAAGAGATCATCGGGTCCAACCCCCCTGACAAAGCAGGCTCTCTATCTCACATTACACAGATAGGCATCCAGACGAGACCTGAATATCTCCAGAGAAGGAGACTCAACCACCACCCTGGGCAGCCTATTCCACTGCTCCGTCATCCTTACTTGTGAAAAAGTTCTTCCACATGTTGGTGCGGAACTTCCTGTGCTCCAGCTTACAGCCATTGCCCCTAGTCCTGTCCCCACAGATCACTGAAAACGGGCTGGCCAATTCCCCCTGCATCCCAAGTCTAAGATATTTATAAACACTAATTAAGTCCCCCCTAATCCTTCTTTTCTCCAGGCTGAACAGACCCAGCTCACTCAGCCTTTCCTCATAGGGGAGATGTTCCAGGCCCCTAATCATCTTCGTTGCCCTTCTCTGGACTCTCTCCAGAAGGTCCCTGTCTTTTTTATACCAGGGAGCCCAGAACTGGACACAGTACTCCAGGTGGGGCCTGACCAACGCAGAGTAGAGGGGGAGGATCACTTCCTTCGACCTGCTGGACACACTCTTCCTGATGCATCCCAGGATCCCACTGGCTCTCTTAGCCACCAGGGCACACTGCTGGCTCATAGCCAACCTGTCATCAACCGGTACCCCCAGGTCCTTCTCCACAGAGCTCTTCTCAGGCAGGTCATCCCCCAGCCTGTACTGATACAGTCGGTTGTTCCTCCCCAGGTGCAAGACTTTACACTTGCTCTTGTTGAACTTCATTAGATTTCTCCCAGCCCAGCTCTCCAGCCTGTCCAGGTCTCTCTGGATGGCAGCGCAGGGTTCCTGCGTGTCAGCCACTCCTCCCAGCTTTGTATCATCAGTGTACTTGCTGAGGGTGGATGCAATACCCTCATCAAGATCATCAATGAAGATATTAAACAGGACTGGACCCAACACTGAGCCCTGGGGAACACCGCTAGTCACAGGCCTCCATTCAGATTCTACTCCACTGATTACGACCCTCTGAGCCTGGTCCGACAGCCAGTTCTCAACCCACCTCACTGTCCACTCATCTATCCCTTGTTCCCTCAGCTTCTCTATCAGGATGTCGTGGGAGACAGTATCAAAAGCTTTGCTAAAGTCAAGGTAGATGATATCCACTGCTCTCCCTCCATCCACCCAGTTGGTGATGACATCATAGAAGGCTATGAGATTGGTCAAGCACGATCTCCCCTTGGTGAATCCATGCTGACTACTCCTCATGACCTTCTTCTCTTCCAGTGAAAGGTAGGTGACTTTCATTGATTTCCCCACACTCATGGATTGAGTAATTTCATCATGGACATAAAGCACATTGGTCAGATTGCCACTCACAGACACATTTTTAGTGTGCTAAGAAATTACTTGAAAGAGGGTCTTGCACCATGTTTTTTCCAGGGATGGTACTAATGTTTGTTGACTACCATACCCAACTGGTATGACCCCAACTGGTCATCTTGACATTGTTGAAGATTATGCAATATTTGTCTTTCTCCAGTGATTGAAGATGTCCAGCCTCTTTTAACTCTTGAAGAGATTTTTCATAAGCTCTTTCAGCACCCTGAATGCATCTCATCTGATCTCATGGACCTGTAAGTGTTTAGATTTGTCAGGACATCGATGATTCAAACCTTTCTACTCCCAACAATTTCTTTCCTCCTTCAAGTCTCATTAGGCACATAGGCCTGTGAGACTGTCATAAAGATTCAAAGAAGCAAAACATTGGTGTCATGGCTCAGCCCCAGCCAGGAGCTGAGCACCACATCCCACTTACTCACACTTCCCCAGCAGGGCAGGGACGAGAAATGAACAAAAACAAACCACAGAGTTGGGATAAGGACAGTTTACTGACACAGCACATGGAGAGGGAAGCAACAGAACTTGTGACAGAATACACAAATGGTGACAACTCAAAGCACTTTAATGACCCAACAACTGACCAGAAACTCAGACTGTCCCAGAGCTGCATGGACCACCACCTCCCTCTTTTATAGGAGCATGACATCCCATGGTATGGAAGACACTCTTGGCCAGCTCAGCTTACATTTGCCATCTCCTTGTGAATATTAACTATCTTAGCTGAGACAGTTGTTTATCTCACCCTCATCTGCATTCACTATCATTACATCTCCTACCAATCTAGCAATGTGCACACACTTCTCCAGTTTATTCTTTTACTGTTAAGTTACTGGCAGAAGTCCTTCTGTGTTGCTCTTGATATCTGTTGTCAGTTTGGTCTCTTGCTGAGCTTTAGAACCCTTAACAGCATCCTTGCATGCCCAGGCAATGTTTTTATATTCTTTCTTTGTAGATTTGCTTCATGTTCCTGTTTATTGTTTTTCACACTGCAGCTCTTCATGAGTTCTGTTCTTAGACAAAATCGTCTCCTGTCACCCATTTTCAGGAGGATCAAGATAGGCTGCTCTTGTGCTTGCAACAAGTTGTCCTTCAAGGTCTGACAGCTCACTTGAGCAATTTTGCATGAAACAAAGTGTGCTTTCTTCAAGTCCAGAGTCTGTACTCTGCTACTCCCTTTTCTCATTCCCTTCACGATTTTAAACTTCTCCCTTTAATAGATACAGTATCTCAGAGTGCCCATCATTGACTATTTTGGGTGGTTTATTCCTAAGTATCAAATCCAAGGCCACATTATTGTTAAAAAGCTGTTTATAACACCTTCCACAAACTCTGACTATTTGTGACCCACCCTTCCAGGAGGAGTCAGAAACATTAAATTTTCCTAGAAGAGCAAATCCTCATAAAAGATCATGAAGAAGACCTAGTCCATTTCCTCACTTTTATTGCTCTGTCACCCTTACCACCGTCTTATCCCGACTCATACAGCTACAGCTTCACACATCTGAGATGTTCTTCCAGAAGAACAGACACCTTCTTCCTTCTATTTCTAAGATGATCAATATTGCTCCATCACAAGGGAGCAGCCTCACAAATAGTCCCATCTCATCTCAGTTACTCCAGTGGTGTTACATCTCTGCCTCTACACAAAGACCTCTGTCTGCTATTGCTTGTCACCTGGGTTGCAAATACTTGTGTATGGGCATTGAAGAGGCTCTCTTTTGACCTGTTTCATACCACCTGAAGGCTCTCTCACTTCCATCAACTTGCCCATGTACTTAATACCCTGACCTCTGATTCTTCACTACTCCTTTGATTAGTCAACTTCACCCAGCCTGACAAAGTTACTGAAAAAGATTAAAAAATCAAAAGAGAAAATCCCACAATAGTTCTATGGATGTGCACTGCTATATATTGCTCAAAAAAATCCTTCCTACTTTTATTCACTGCAGGATATAAAGTTACACTTGGGAAGAAAGTGATCTGAGAGGTTTTGTGGTACTCTTCTAGCAGGGGTGAGCTGCATGTCTTTTTTTGTTCATAAACATAAGTGATATTAAAGGAAGAACATGGAAGAAAACCTGCAATGCATTTTGGAAGACCTCTAACTGAACAGACAAACATACCTGTGAAATAATAAACCAGACTTCAGATAGCTCTTTGGAAAGCCTTTGATCAGGATACAGGGATTGATACAAAGTAGCAAGATTTTAAATGTTTATCAGGAAATAATATGTTACTCCATTTCTTAGATTGTTGAAGAGAATTAGTATATATTCTGACAGCAAATAAATCAAATCACCAACACTAGGCCATCCCATGACTATTGCTTTGCTGGTGATGTAGTCCAATGAAGGTTTATTTCCCTCTATATTCTGCAAGTTTCTTACTCTTTCACTTACAATGCTTATTTTGTTTTCTGAACAACCTATTAATTATTCAGCAAAACCAAGCAAGACATGATTAAGTGGTTGTATCTTGAAAGAGGACTTTAGGAATGCTGAAGAGTGGCCATATCTCACCTGTATTTATAGCTTGAATCATGCCACTGTGTCAGTCCAAGAGGATGCACTTGCTACTCCATTACAGATTTTCCTATGTGTTAAATTAAGGCCTAAGAAAAATATTGAACTTGGACCTTTCCTTTGTAATTTATTTTATTGGCTTTAACTGACAGTGCCATAAATTCCATGTTTTGATGTGCAACAAAACACACGTCTACACCAAATATCTGGAAAGTATTATGTAGTGTTTACAGAATCATTAAAGTTGGAAATGACCCCCAAGACCATCTAGTCAAACACTCCCTGTACTACCCATATTACTACCTAAACTATGTCACTAAGTACATCATCCAATCTTTCCTTGAACACCCCAAGGGACAGTGATTCCACCACCTCCCTGGGCAACCCGTTCCAAGGCCTAACCACTCTTTCTGAAAAGAAATTTCTTCTAATTTCTAACCTGAACCTCCTCTGGTGCAACTTGCAGCCATTCCCTCTTGTCCTATTGCTACTGATCTGCAAGAAGAGGCTGACCCCCAGCTCACTACAACCTCCTTCCAAGTTGTTGTACAGAGCAATGAGGTCATCCCTGAGCCTCCTCTTCTGCAGGTTGAACAGCCCCAGTGCTCTCCACTGCTCCTTATAAGACTTGTGTATCAGACCCTTTAACAGCTTTGTTGCACTTCTCTGGACATGCTCCAGGGCCTTAATGTTTTTCTTGTACTGAGGAGCCCAAAACTGGACACAGTATTAGGCTTAGGTGCAGAAGACACTGAAAGTAACAGAATTTAATAAAATCTGAATTATACAACTCTTTTTTTTTTCCTCTCAATAATTTAGTCATTAAGGTGTGATGGGTTGACCCTGGCTGGAGCATAACTGTGAAGTCAAATTAATTCAGAACTGCACACTTAGGAGAAGTTCAAAACCTGCAGCAAGGAGCTTGACAACACATGTATGTGCTTTTAGCTCCACAGAGCGGCAACAGCGAGCTCCAGTGCAGACTGCAACAGTTAGTGCCAAAGATACATTATTACAGAACATAAACATGCACTAACTCATCAAGAAGAACTTTTACTGTAGACATTATTAGCAAAGGTTGTCTTAAAGTTACTTAGTCGTCATCTCTAAATAGTTAAGTTTATCCTGGAATAATCTAAGGTTTCGAAGGGAATAAGCCATCCCCTCAAACACAGGCTAAAAGTACATTTGCAAATTAAGCAGTAGTCTCAGACTGATTCTTTCAAGACAGGTGCAGCGTGTTGACTGGGGTGAGTGCAGTTAATTCCAATTTGGAAAAAAAGGTAGAAAGAATGAGAAACATGAGCAAGAATTTATCATCCTGAAAATTTTTCTTTTGTCAGAAAATGCTGTAATACCCCGAAAGCTGGACAGGCAGCCTCTTACTCCTCTTGCTGCTACAGACAGTGAAGGGTAAGAGGCAAGTGCAGAACACTCTTCTCAGCCTCCCAAATGCAGACCTTTCAGAGTAAGTTAGTTAAGTGCTTACATGAATAGCTGATGATACTTCACATATACAGGCTAATTTTCTACTTAGCCACTGTGGTAGTATTCTCCAGTAGCATGAGTTTCACAGAGCTCTTTATTCTCCTTTTTCAGTGACATTATGCATATTATTCTGTATAAAGCTGTATGGTCCTCTGTAGAAAGTTTGGATGGTTTTTTCTTTCAATTCCATAGTAAAACGGAGAGCTATACAGCTTGACTATACTACTAATTATCATAAAATGGTATAAAAATGTCTTCCCATATACTAATTCCCATTTCTGTCTTTCAAGTATCCTTCAGTTCTGTTTCTGCATAACTTTTAAGTAACTACTTAGTTGTATTGATATAGAGATTTTTGTAAGATTGAATTTGCACATAGTTTCCAGAATTTTTCCATAAAAATCAGCAAGTTCAAGACTAATTTTTCTTCATGGGCTGGATTAGCAAATGGAGAAATTATGTACTATGATACCCTTGCTGACACATGCATGAAGCAACTGAAGTATATACTTGCTACAAATAGACAAAATGAGCAAAGAATAATGTCCCAGTTCCTATTGTAGAGATATCTGATATCACCATAGATGCAGAATTCAACATGACAAAGTGTCATAAATGTGTCAAGTGGAAATACTGATTTACATACACTGGCCATGTATCTTCAGGGACCCTTCTGCCACACTAAGGAATACTGGGCAGAACAGTCACATGGTCTTGCTAGTTTCCATGTTGTTTTTTAGGACAGTTGATAAGGTACTGCACTGTACTCACTGCAAAAATTGGCTCTCTCCCACAGTCCTGCTTTATTCATATGAGTAGTATGAATTCTTCTATTGTTCTAATGAAATGTCTTGGTATGTTACTTCTCAAAATATGCTTCGATCAAGACCTTAACAAAGCCAACTCCTATTTGGTGTTTTCAAAAATAGAGTAATTTTTGTCTTGCAGTAGTAAGAAAGAAATTATTAAAGCAATTCAAGAATATTATAGTGTTGGACTGAAACCTGTTGGAACAATTGGAACTAGCTGCCACTTATCATGTAAAATGGTTGTGAAAAGTCATTAGAGAAGCAGGCAGCTAAAATAATCATGTCTAACATATTTCATCATAAATATCTAAGCAGATGTGTGTGTGTGTTTTCAACACAAAAGCTGTGTGAGAGATTTCAGTAATTCTGGTTTGCTATTATTTTAGAACATTAATATTTGTCTGGTCAGGAGAAAACCAAATATAAATAAGTGATAGATAATTGTATTAATGGCTAAGACCTGTGTCAAGCATGTCATTAGTTACCTGACAACTAAGACGCTGTGTGACCCGATCTAAACACACCTCATAAATTGAATATTAAGTGTCCTAAGCACCAAAATCCTAGCAAGGGAAATGAGAACACAGTACAATTATGTTGCATTTTTCACTTTTTTCATGAAGAAATGTTACATTCAAACAAACAAGTTCAGGTAAAGGCAATTTGAAATTGTATTTCAGACTTTTTGCTACTCACCCTGTTTGTGTTCTTAATTGTTCTTTTCTTTCATGTGTGATCTAAGAGTAATTATTATTTACAATATTAACTAAAGATCAGTGAAAGTACTTATTTGAAGCTCCTCAGACTATTTGATTTCTAGTAATTAGCTTCAGAGTATCATAAGAATTATTATTAGTATTACATTTCTATGAGTTACATCTTAAACGGTGTTCTTACGGATTTTTATGCTGAAAACAGTGGTGTGTGGTTCAGCCATTGACTTTCTTACAAAACTCCAGTTCAGATCAATAGAGAAATTATGTCTATGCAGATGGAACTGATGACAGCAGTGCTTCTGAAGTATCAGGGAAATTAGAGAAAAGTTTATCAAATGGTCTGCCAACAAAGAACCATGACAGAAAATAGTCAATGTGAAGCTGAAGTGCTTCAGACAATCAGCTAAACTAACATGGCTCTCATGCCAAATTCTCTTACATGTGTCATATAAGTACATGTTTCCCATGTAAACAAATTAAGGAAGAGACACCTTTCTTCGATCAGGTCCAGTTAGACATTTCTCATTGTCAGGATATTCCTATCTCCAAAGCCCTCTCCTCTCCTCTCCTCTCCTCTCCTCTCCTCTCCTCTCCTCTCCTCTCCTCTCCTCTCCTCTCCTCTCCTCTCCTCTCCTCTCCTCTCCTCTCCTCTCCTCTCCTCTCCTCTCCTCTCCTCTCCTCTCCTCTCCTCTCCTCTCCTCTCCTCTCCTCTCCTCTCCTCTCCTCTCCTCTCCTCTCCTCTCCTCTCCTCTCCTCTCCTCTCCTCTCCTCTCCTCTCCTCTCCTCTCCTCTCCTCTCCTCTCCTCTCCTCTCCTCTCCTCTCCTCTCCTCTCCTCTCCTCTCCTCTCCTCTCCTCTCCTCTCCTCTCCTCTCCTCTCCTCTCCTCTCCTCTCCTCTCCTCTCCTCTCCTCTCCTCTCCTCTCCTCTCCTCTCCTCTCCTCTCCTCTCCTCTCCTCTCCTCTCCTCTCCTCTCCTCTCCTCTCCTCTCCTCTCCTCTCCTCTCCTCTCCTCTCCTCTCCTCTCCTCTCCTCTCCTCTCCTCTCCTCTCCTCTCCTCTCCTCTCCTCTCCTCTCCTCTCCTCTCCTCTCCTCTCCTCTCCTCTCCTCTCCTCTCCTCTCCTCTCCTCTCCTCTCCTCTCCTCTCCTCTCCTCTCCTCTCCTCTCCTCTCCTCTCCTCTCCTCTCCTCTCCTCTCCTCTCCTCTCCTCTCCTCTCCTCTCCTCATTAGCCTCTTTCATCCAGAAGCAATAGACTGTTGCTATGGGGGGAAACTACTGTCTTGTTGTAAAGCTGTTTTATTATTACTGGTTGACAATCTCCCATCCTTCCTACAGTGAAAGTGAAGAAGATCTTACTGCCATGGATGATTTCTTTTATGTATCTTTGTATGGTAAAACCATATTTCCCCACAGATAGAAACAACAAGCAGCAAATCTATGAATAATGAGGTATTTGTGAGCCTAACTTAAACCACACAGTGCAGAGAAAGGCCTTGTATGACAGCTGAAGTGGAGACACAAGACGGGGTACAGGCATGCTGTGATAAGAGATGGGTCATAGACTTGCCACTCGTGACCTCACAGCTATAAACCACTCACCCAGTTAAAGAATACATATCTAAAGCAGGACAAAATTAGTGTTAAAGACAATAAAGAGAAAAAAAAATGTTCTATATGTATATCTAGTATAGGGAAAAGCCATTTTATACAAAAAATTCACCTGGACCTTTGACAGCAAAAAAAAAAAAAAAGAAATTTGTGTAAAAGCATGTCAGTAAATATACAAAAATAGCTTCATGTGGATCCTAGACTCAGAAAGAAGAAACCATCAAAATGGTCATCATATTATTCCAGCAAAGGAATCCACATGCTGAAACCTACTACCACTGTCAGCATAAAAGCATCAAGCTTAGGACCCACAGGAGCCGCAGGAGGGTTAGAAGAAAACAACATGAAGAGAAAGAAATAAGGAGTATATACAGTAATTTTAACTGCCCTATTGTTCCTTAAAAAAAAAAAAAAAAGTGGACTAACATTGATTGTTGAACTGGACTGCTAAAATTTCGATTGTACTACCAGTAACTTCATAGCTACATACATAAATATATAGAGATACATATGGCATGTTTCTACTCTGTTCTTGAACTTAAAACACAGTATTTGAAGAAAACACAAAGACGTGGACAAGATGTACTATATTATTTGAAGAAAATGTTTGTTATTATTTAGAAAAAGGGGTCTTAATTCAGATAATAAAAACCATTCCACTTAAAGCACCTGGAAAAAGTGATAGGAAAAATACTTATTATAAAACACTGTAAAAGACATAATATTTTATTCTGCCATAGTTCAAAGGTCAACTGCTATGCAATGGCTTTACATTACATCTTTGGCTGAGCCCTTTTATCAGATAATCAAAATAAATAGTTACATCTCAAAGCCTGAGCCACATCTGGAAGACAAATTAGGCTGAAGGACAGCTTGCCAGTGTCTCAAGTTGTATATTATTCCCAGTTTATTACTAAAATTACCTTTTTAATTTTAATCCATATAGTATTTTCTACCATTTAGGAAGCAAATTATTATTCATTGGTGTGACATACCTACCTGTAAGCAATATACTAAGAGCTTGTTTTATTTCTTCTCTTAGCAATAAACCTACAATTTTGAACAGAACAGGAAAAAACCTACCTCCTCGCTAAATACTTTGAAATCTTCCTCAGGTTGCCAAAGCAAGACCTGGTCCACCCAGCACAGAATAAATATTTAATAATAAATATCCCTAACCTTACACTAGTATGAAATTTCCCAAAACTGCCATCATAGAAAGATTTTTCTCTATTTTTAGAAATCTGTCAACAAAATCACACTTTAATTATTCAAAGAATCCTCCTGCCTTATAAGCAGAAAAAGGCGTCAAATGAATACTAAAGGACTACGGATTTTTCACTTCATGGTCAAAGAAATTAATCTGACAATATTTGTAACAAGCTTTCCCTTTCACTAAAATCTAGTGGAGAGAACTTAAACATCTTTTAATTTTTTCTCTTCTGCTCTTTCCTGTTTACTCTGAAAAGTTAACTTTGAAACCAGTAACTGCAAAAGAAGCCCTATATCCTAAAGAAAACAGCAGGGAAACTCTTTGATTATTTATTGAAGATACTTTTAAAGAGGGTGGTACTTTGATCATGAGTGCCCATTTTCAAGGACTCTCCTACCCTGCACAAGAAAAAAGGAGGACTGTATTGTGATATTAAGCAACAGGTTTTCTTACCTAGCAGTAGTGGGATCTTCAGTGTTTGCGATGTGGAAAAAGGTGGATGTTGTGATTCCAGCAATTGCTAGGTGTCTGACAGTCGCCTGACAGTTTTGATGTGAAACCTTTTACATTTACAGCCCCGTAGAGAAAACACTTGTCTTGTTTATGCATAATATGCATTAGGATTTTCAGGAAAGTCCCACACAAGTACTGATGATCTTCAGGATTTATGTGGTATCACAACATAGATATCTATGCTTATGAGCATTCTTTTTCTTTACCAGAATGAATTAGATTTTAAGCAAAATATTTTGTGAGTGGAAAAACTGCTAAATGTAGAGCTTCAGAGTAAAGACTTAAGACCTAAGACTCATCATAAGTTGGATCTCCTACATAGCTGAGGAAGGTCAATGAAAATAAATAGTTACAATATTTATGAAATTGCCTGTTCCCTAAATCATCTCACTGGTTCTTGTCTATTATTGTCTCTGAGAAATGTTTCTCCCTAGATACAGAAGCTGTTTCTGCACCTTATGCAATATCTGATAATTGAAATGCAACTACGTAGGTTGCAGCTAACTTGAGTAGCAGTTTCCAGCTGAGACTTCTCTAACTCACCTGAAACAGTGTGCATATTTGTGTCTGGGGGTATGGATATCTTTAATGCCGTGAGTTTTAACATTTTCCTGATGCTAAGAGAGGGGCAGAACCTACATACAGAATATCCTCATCTTTGTCTGTGGACACCATAAGTAGTGTAAGGAGCTTCAACACCCTCTACATAATCTGTTTAAAAATCCACATGAATTAAACCAAAGGAAATCAAGGAAGCACTGTAGAAAACTGATTATATACAAACAGACTTCTAATAGTGCAAAATTTCACAGGGTTGTGAAAGTATTTGTTAGGCAAGTTTGTTCAAAAAATGCAGAATATTTTTAGTTGGACCTCCAGCCTCATAGTCTATCAACAATGAGCCTGCCTTTAAATTTTTAGTTAAAATGAAATCTCATACAGACATATTTTAGATGTTTATGGTTCTAGAAATTAAAGAAATATTCTCTACTGACATTAACTCTACGTCAAAAACCAAATATTTTTATTAAGAATGGTAGTTGAACTGTGCCCATCAGATATTTGAGTGAACAGAAAGTTTGGGATTTTTTAAAATCAGAGTGAAGTGTAAGCCATCTGGCACAAAATATTCACCACATATCTCATCTACCATTTCATACTCTCCTTGAGCTTTCTCTTCTTAGCTCGCTTCAGCCTGTTTTCATGGTTCTTCTAAAACATTTATAAATGTGAGCCATGATTTTTTTTTTTTTTTTAAATGCAGTTGAAAAACCTGGTCTCTACTGTTGTGTCATGTCTCCCTGTAACAAACAAAGTCATAGTTCACAAATTTCAGAAAACAGAGTGCAGAGCATGCCAGCAAGGATAGAATTTTTTTCTCAAACTGTAGAATGCATGTTTGTTTGTTTATAAAACCAAAAAAAGCAGAAAAGAATTAAAAAATAAGAAGTTTGTTAAAAATTTTGAAAATCAGAGGATTTATCATATTCAATAACAAGATTTTTCCTTTCTTGCCTTCCAAATAGCTGTACAATTAAACCAAAGACCTAAAAAGAAACAGATTAAGAGCATTAAATTAATGAGAACATCTGATACCGTCTTTACCTAATTCTAGTTCTGCCCTGCCAGTTATTAAGCAAGGTCTTACAAGCTACTCAACTGCTTCTCCTGACATTTTTTTCTGGAGTGAAGATTTCTTATTTTCATGACTAAATATGTTCAATAAATTGGAAAAAATGTGGAGATTATATAACAATTTAATCTCTTTTACATGTCTGTGATAAAATAAAAAAATGTTATGCAACTTTTGTTCAGCCTGCTAAAGAAGTATAATTTTTACTTTGCTTTAGAATATGAACGACACAAGATATGAAATACGTTTAACAAAATATAGCATAATCAAAATATTTTGCATATTGCCCTATTGAAAAATAGCTAGTACTGCTGGATTTAAAGTCAGGTCATTAAAGTATGGCTTAAGTGTAGCATTACAGGACTCCAGTTTCTAATCCGGACTTATGCATGATAAAATTAACAACAGGAACTAGAAACTAATACCCTCACTGCAGTGCAGCTTCCATAAACGTCATGTTTGTGATTGATGAAGCCAAAGTTGCTAACTCTTAACTACTTGTGCTTCAGTGATTTAGCTGCTTGACTGCTCAGATATCAAAATAAATCTCAAATATGTTTTAATAGCTAATGAAGAAGAGGGAAAGTATCTCAATATGTTGATTTAATAAATATGTTCAAAGAAATTTAATGAATACATGATAAAAAGACCAGATTTTATGGGCAAAGTTTTGTCTTCCTTGGAAAACCTATGTCTGTACTGAAATGTTATAGCTTGGTGGAAAAAAATCATACCATCTTGGTAGTTTCATGGTTTAGCCCAGGCCAGCAGCCAAGCACTACACAGGCACTTGCTCACTCCACCACTGGTGGGATGAGAAGGAGAATCAGAAGAAAAAAGTAAAAATTCTAGGTAGGGATAAGGAGATTTTACTGGGACAGCAAAGTAAGAGGAAAATAACAACAGGACTTTATAAAAGAATATACAAAGCAGGAGATACGCAATGTAATTTGCTGGGCACACAGCCCACAGTCAGTCCTTCCCAGGGCCACTGCTTCTCTCCACTAGACCCTTCATATGGTGAGCACGTCATATGGTATGGAAGATCTTTTTGGATCTCCTCTCCATGTTCCTTTACAGCTTTTGTGAAAATTTACTCTACCCTAAATCAAAACCAGGAGAAGTGCAGTAAATCAGTAAATAATATATGCCAGGTTAAAACCGGTGAGGTAGTAGTGGGAGCTTCTGATACCGTCTTGTAGGAATTAGTGTGATTATATCACTAGAATGCCTTATGAGTCCTTCCCAATCCTACAGGAGCATGTCTGAATAAACTGAACTTCTTAGATAAGATGACCAAAACAAAACAAAAAAAAACCCCAAAAAACAAACAAAAAAAGGCAGAGACCGTGGGGTAAGGTTTATGCAGCTCACATGAAGTTTGGTACAGAAACAACTGGATAGGCTTTGGAACAGGTGGCCAGGGAGGTGGCGGAGTCACCATCCCTCAAAGTGTTCAAGGAAAGATTGGTTAAGGTACTCAGGGACATGGTTTAGGTAGTAATATAATTAGTAGGGGGACTTTTGGACTGGAGGTCTTTTCCAACCTTGATGATTTTGTGATTCTTTAACTGTGTATATTCTTTTCTATATGCCATATTTCTTAAACAAAATTACACATTTGGAACAGAGGCAAGTACTGAAGAAGATCAGACTCTGTCCCCACTAGATAAATGTTACTAATGAAACACTGGTCCACCTTATGAATCTCCCACAATTTTTTTTCAGTTCTGCTTACATTACCATTCTGATCTGTTGATATAAATGAGAACAGAAATATTCAGGAGAAAAAGTTAAAGTGTAGACTTTTGTCATTTTGCGGGGCATCAGACTCTTGAGAGAAAGAAGTTGTGGAATAGTCATTAAAAATGTCTGATCCTAAATGAGGGGATCCTGAATGTTTATTTGGATGAAGAGTGGTAGCAGTTCATCAGTGAAATCAAAAAGTTAAAGGTGATAGTGAGGTGTGGTGGTGGTCTCGTAGTTATCCAATGTCAGTTCAAATTAAACTAAATGGAATACTATGAACTTTTAAGAGCAAGTATTATCTGGCTGGGTTTTTATTTTTTTCCTACAAAAATCCTTTCCCTTTGAAATGGTACAAAAAACATAGATGAAGGTAAGCACTCCAACTTCATGAATAAGAGTAAATAAATTCATTATGACACAGATCCTTGTGTTAGTCAGTTACACTGAAATGCATACTATAAATACATCTAGCACAGCAAAATATTATATATTATATTTATAACTAAATATATATTTAGTTCTACTAAATGTCTAGATTACCAAGCTTCCCTTTTACAACACAGTCCTTTTGGTTTTAACTTTTTAATTTCTTTTAAATGTCTTTCTGAAAGAACTTTTGCAGTTCTGTTGATTTCAGTGTTGTGTAAACATTTAATTAAACTGTTAAAAATGGAAGAATATATTCTCAGATCTTGGAATGATCATTAGTCTGTTATCAAAAATTCTCATCCTTCCTTTACAATCCATGCATTTTCTGTTTTCAAAAATGTGATTCCTCCAGTCTATGCCCTTGGCACTGCATGACCTTCTTCTCAAGCTTCTGTTTATCTAACAATAGCTACCTATTGTTTATATTTGAACATAAACTGGGTTTCTAGATGTGATAGAAAAATCTGTGCTATGAAACTAGATCTGTGATTTTGGTCTGCTAGACATTTTATAGGTTATGGTTCTGCAACAAACATCTATTTTTTTTCAAATTTCTATAAAAAATCCCATCTTCTGCCATAGATATTTAAGGTCAGAGGGGAATTATTACACTTTTGAACAACAGAATAAAGAAATATTGTTTCATCCCAGCTGTTCTTACAGTCCTGTCAGAGCTAAGCAAAACAGGACATGGTTGTATGAATTTGCACATCAAGTGATTACTCTTGAATATGTTGCCATGTTCTGCCAGAAACAATCTGTTCAAAGTGACATTGACTGGCATATACTTCCTTATCCTATGTAAACAGTGTTACTGTGAGAGGTGAGGCACTTTTTTTCATTGCTGCTAGTAGAAACAAGTATGTTTGTTAGGAGAAAGTGGACTGGTGTGAACCAAAGTGTGGTAGGTACTCTGTGTGCATACTTAAATCATATGTAACCAAACTAAATCAATTGCTTACTTCATGGCCATTCTTTGAATAAGGTATGTCTTGGGGTAGTACTGAAACCATAGTGGTTTGTTTTGCATTCCAAGAACAGCTGAAAAAGCAGCCCTTCTGAACATCCATTTCCTTGATGCTTTCTAAGTCATACTGGAAGCATTTAGGAATTTTTGAAAAATAACATTTAAATTGAAAACACTTAAGGTTCTTAAAAAAACAGAACTGAAAACATGGCATGTATGGAAAGATCAAGAAAGAATTGGTTGACTTTTGTTCTGTGCACTTCGCTATGTATACTTGTGCTAAATTTACCAACTTATATCAGTCATTATGACCATACATAGTCTTTAGGGTTTTTTTTCCATGCAGCGGTTTTCTTGATGCTGTGAATAATAGGAATTTGTCTGTAAAGCTGGTTTCTGTATTTTTTTTAAATGGAGACAGAGAGCTGTCTATTATGTTATTGACATATATAATAACTCTCTGAGAATTTTTCCTCTGTGAAAAGATGTATGCATACAGCTCATATGTTTTTCTCAGTTCCACATCCCAGTATCAGCAATTCAACCACTTGGTGATCAATAATGGCATGTCCAAATATATATTTGCATATCAATCCATATCTATGTTTCACCACAGCTATTATGATGTTTTTTTTTCTATCTGCAAGGTGGCTTCTATACAAATAGGAGGAGATACGTATTGTTTGCAGAGAGAAAGCATGGGTACAAATTAGAAGAACAATACACCATTCTATTGTTGCTGTTTATTTCATGTTTCTTCCACTTCATGTTTCTTCTTTTTTCTATTCTAAATGTAGAGAGAATTTGAGATTAACTTTGCATGTGATATATTTACTACATTGCAAATAGGGTACATGAAAGACTAGCACGTACACAAGCAAAGTCGCATAGTTGGTTACTAATTACTCAGTCAGCAAGTATAATGAATGTCCATTATGTCTGTTAGCTTCTGGTTGCCTTCTGAGCCCTAGTTCAATGACATGTCATGAAAAATTATTGTAGTAATCTAGCAAAACTATTTAGACAGAGATAACCACATTGGTGGACAGCTACAGTTGAAGTCAGATTGCTAGAACATGTTTGAGTTTTTCAAAAGAGAGAACAAAGTGAAAATTTTCTTACACTTCCAAAATCTTAAAGCGCTTATATTTTATTTAAAAGGACATGTGCATAATTTGTATACTTATCAAACAGTCAGTTCCTGACCAGGCAAAACTGGAATGCAGTTTTGTCACATAATGATTTTGTCAAATGAAATAAATGTGCTCATGTCCAAATTCTGTTTTGACTTTTATAGTCTTATATTTTTCATAGGAATATAACAAAATAATAATGATATAATTTTGTTTCATATAAATATGGATAAGTGAAGAATTAATGAAGAGTAAAGCCACTCCACAAGTCAAGTTTACTGAATTTTGTATAGTTTATGTTTGTATTACATACTCCCCCTTTCACCCCCCAATCCATTGCAAAAGAAAATCAAATCATTTTGGATATAAGCTTTTAAATATGTATTGAACTAATTATACAATAAAATTTGTTCCAAATCTACTGGAAAGCTGAATTTAGTACTCAACATATGTACCTCCCTCCTGTGACATAGTGGAGTTCTGCCCATGACTTAGGTTTCTATCTATTTCATTACACAGCCTCAGAAAGTTCCTGGTATAGTCTCCTGTGGGAAGCTGAGAGAACAGTTCCTTTATATAGGCAAAGAGAAACAAATTTGGCTAGACAGCTATCAGGCAGAGAACCTGGGGGTGTTGGGTTCTTCAGGCTAAATATGAGTCAGGAATGTGCCCAGGTGGCCAGAAAGGCCAATGGCATCTTGGCTTGTATCAAAAATAGTGTGACCAGTAGGTCTGGGGAGGTGATTGTGCCCCTGTACTCGGCATTGGTGAGGCCACACCTTGAGTACTGTGTTCAGTTCTGGGCTCCCCACCATAAGAAGGATATTGAGGTCCTCAAGCGAGTCCAGAGAAGGGCAAACAGGCTGGTGAAGGGGCTGGAGGGCAAATTATATGAGGAGCGGCTGACGGAGCTGGGGATGTTTAGCCTGGAGAATAGGAGTCTGAGGGGAGACTTTATCACCACCTACAACTACCTGAAAGGAGGTGGTAGAGAGCTGGGAGATGGCCTCTTCAGGCAGGTGATGGGTGGAAATGGCACAAAGCTGAACAAGGACACGTTCAGATTAGATGTTAGGAAAAAAAGAAAGAGTTGTCAGAGCCTGGAACAGGCTGCCCAGGGAGGTGATTGAGTCACAATCCGTGGATGTGTTTAAAAAAAGGGTAGATGAGATACCTAGGGATATGGTTTATCATAGGACAGGAACATTTGGACTCGATGATCTTAAAGGTCTTTTCCAACCTGGTGATTCTGTGATTCTGTGAAAACAGCTGGAATCTCTCATTTTGCAGGTTGCTGTTTTCTCCACAAGTTCCTACAAGAAAGTTATTGATCAGAAGCTGACACATTGTAGCCCAGGAGATGGGCAACAGTCAGGGTAATGTTACATCCCATGTCGACTTTGCTAATCAGACGCCACACAGAAAAGAGAAAAAATGTGTACAAGGAACAAATGATCTGGGCATCAGCCAACCCATGGGAGGTGGTGAGCTATTGACTTTGTATCACTTGTTTTGTTTTCTTTCTTCTTCACTTATTAAACAATTTTTCATCTTTCCTCATTTTGTTTTTTTTTTTTTTCCTTTGCATTTTCCTTATCACCTTGTGGGGAAAAAAAGAGGGAGAAAAAGAGAGCAGCTATGTGGTTCTTACACACATTGTGAGACTAACCTACCACAGTGTAAGAGAAGTCTGTGACTTTGAAAACTTCCTAACACAGACTATTTAAAAATATCCAAAATAACAAAAAATAATTATGTCAAATTCCAGTGTCTATGTATAATTTACAGTATTGTTATATATCCATGCAGCATTCAGAGATATCAAAGATTCAGAGATGGCTCCAGAAGTCTTTGGAAACCTTATTTCTACACTGCAAGTTTATGGCTTCCCATCTGCAATGGAGCTGAAAATTGAAGTTTTAAACTCTCAGACCTCTCTTGCCTATTTAGCCAAATGCATTTAGATGATAGAAGGAAGTAATAAGGAGAAAATTCACCTTCATTGCATGTAGTGTGTACAGATATTATGCAGTGCTTTATTCTGTAATATGGTATTTGTTTTCATCCATTGTCCTTCACTCCAGAGGGTTGATATTCTATTCCTTATCTTTAGAAGAAGCATCATAACAGATGAAGAGATTAAATTAAAATTTAAGTTTCTGGAGGAACTTATAATAATGTTATTAACACTTCTTTTTTCTTTTAGAAATAATAGCAAATGTTGTAATTATAGTTATTTAATTTTCAGTAGAAGTTATAAAATTCAAGTTTGGAAGAGCTACTGTTTCAGACAGCAGCTGAATAGCAGCTCTACTGATAAATGAAAGTCCTATTTTTATGCATGAAAGCAATTAGCACATTATAGATTATTGGGGAAGAATTAGTGACTCCATTAGAGAAAAATGAAAAAAAAAATTAAATTTTGAATTGGAAAACTTTACCTGAATAAGTTTGAAACACAGCAGATTTGATTATCTCCTCACTACCACCTGGATGTAATAAAAAGGGAGATGAACCCCCTGTCTTTAAAAAAAACATAACCGAATAAAAATCCATGCTAAAAAATTCTGCTAGAAACAATTCTTTTTGTATCAGCTGTCTTTCTACTTCTTCTCATCAATGGATCTGAATATGAACCATATTCTTTGAGAGGGGCTGGACACACTGATGTAGAAAACACAAGGCAAAGCTGAGGAAAAATTTCAGACGACAGCATAGATGAGCTGCAGAGCAAAAGGTAGGACCATGTAGTGGAGAGAGAGAAAAATGCTCAGTTATGACAGCAGAAAAGAAATCAGTTATTGAATGCAGCTGGAAATTTTACAAGAATTTTGTTTGACTTTGAACTGATAGCATATGCTTGAAACATTGAAAGGACATTATCGTAAAACCAAAATAGATATATTCCTCTGGGACGTCAAGTCGTATTTGTATGACCATAGTCATGTGACATGTTTGAAGTGCAATTGAAGATATAATTTTTTTGCACATTTTCGTTCCCTAGACTTGTTGCCATAATCTTGAAAAACTTTTACTCCAACTGTAATGACCACCATTTAAATGTTACTTCTAATGTTTATATGGGGATTATTTTAGATACAGTTCCCTCACCATCTGCATTCCCATTTCTGCTTTTCTTGACTGAAAAAATCCACCTAACGTGAAATCAGAACCAAAATTTTAAAAATAGGCAAAAGAGTCCAAAGCACAACTAAAAGTCATTGAAAGACAACAATAGAAATTTTCCTCTGCAGTTAAAAAACTCCACCAAGTTTCAAAGTAAGCAATATAGATCATTTCAGATAACCCTAGGTAACTTGAAATGAATTCCTGTTGATTCTCACAAACAGGAAATAACTTCAAATATTTTCTGAAATTGCAAAGAGACTTTCTGTACTTTTCATTTTGCTATTGACTGTAACAACATACTCTCTGTAAAACTGGTAGGAGTTTTAGACAAAAATTAAATTCTAAATTAAACTTTATTTACTTTAAGTATTTGGAAGTTTTGGCAAGAAATCTTAACACTTTTTAATCTCCATTTTGTTCTAACACTAGCATCTTATACCATAGTATGAGATAAATTGTCCATAAAAATGTTATCTTTTTGCTCAGAGTTTAAATTAGTAGCTATATCAAAAGAAAATCCTTTAGCTGCATTTGAGTAGGGTAGTGAAAAGGTGAAATCAATGGAACATTAAAGTTGCAATCTCTTTATATCACATTTTATGACCTCATCACACAGATCCCCAGGCTCATCATTCTCTGCATTTCTTTGTTAATGGAATGGGCTTGATCAGCCTCTTTTCTGCATTATCATTTGAACTGGTGTATTTTACAGTATCGCTTTGTAATGATCTCTAGTTGTTGCTATGGTTATAGTAGTAATGAAATCTATGATATGACGCCATTAGCAATCTATATAAAATCTATACATACAAGGTCAGTTCTGAGTCCTCAAAACAATGGTAATTCAATTCATCTGTGGCAATTTTGATTTTTTTTGCAGCCAAAAGTCACAGAAGAATGCTTCACATTGTCAACAGCCCACAGAGGAACGGGTTGGTCATTCTACAGTTTCATTTATCAGGCAAATACCTAGAAGACGTTCTGACATGCCTGAATATTGAATACAAGAACTGAAAGTTGTTTTTGAGCACAGATAAGCATTCTTGGCAGAAGAAGACGTTATCAGTTTTCCTTGCTTTGAATCAAAATTATGTTTACTGAGGTATTCCTTTTCATTGATCTGTCATAACACTAAAGATTATATTTAGGCTTTTTCATCAATAAAGATAATCTGCTGATGGCTTGGTAATGCAATTTAGTAGTACTACACTCTTTCACATGGAAAAAAGGACTTTTGACATGGAGTCGACTGTCTCATATTGTCATTAAATAGGCTCATGTTGATAATGTTAGGATAACCCAGAATTGATAGCAATTTCTCTAATGGCAGCGGAACTATGAAGCTATGTATAGCTGTAGTTAAAATTTTCAAGGATGTCTAGTCTGCTATCATACTATCATATCATTGTTCAATAGACTGGCAGCCAAAGTGGACTTTTTTCCTCTTGTATTGCTCAAAATATCAACTTGTGGGAACTGGAATGAGTAGTTTGTCTCAATCTGTCTTGCAAAATTATATAACCAACAGAGGCAGAATGATGTTTTGTGAACTAGGGCCTCCATCCTCCAAAGGCTGCAAGCTTCTGTAGAGTCCTGGTCTTCAGGCAGCCACTCTGACAAACTGGACATTGTTCTCAGATGGGGTTCTCATTGTCATCTGGACAGTGTCCCTGCAAGGGTAGCCCTTCATTCAGTGGCCACTATGATAAACAGGATACTTCCCTTATCTGATAAGGAACAGTGACAAGCAAACAGGCGCACCGAAGAAGCAGAGTGTTTTCTTGCAAAAGGTCCTAACAAAGTCCCTGAATGGGGTCATTGCTTAATCAGATGGCTTGAAGCATTCAAATGAAGACCTGGGACACCCCTTCTCCAACAATTCATTTCCAGAACACTCTACAACTTAACACTGAGTCTGTGCAAGATAAACTAGGCCTCCCAAGAAGAATAGGGTCAGGTGGCGTAAAAGATGCTAATTTGGAACTTCTGACATGTCAGGAGACATTGAGGTCCTCCAGTAAGTGCAGAGAAGGGCAACCAGGCCAGGGAAAGGGCTGGAGGGCAAATCCTATGAGGAGTGGCTGAGGGAGCTGGGGATGTTTAGCTTGGAGAAGGGAAGGCTGAGGGGAGACCTTATCACCACCTACAACTACCTGAAGGGAGGTTGTAGAGAGGTGGGCAATGGTCTCTTCAGCCAGGTGACAGGAGATAGGACAAGGGGAAATGGCATGAAGCTGTGCCAGGGCAGGTTTAGATTGAACATTAGAAAAAAAATTTTACTGAAAGAGTTATCAGGGCCTGGAACAGGCTGCGCAGGGATGCAGTTGAGTCATGTGTTCAAAGAAAGGGCTGATGAAGTACTTAATGATATGGTTTTTCTTAGGATGGGAATGGTTAGACTTGATGATCTTAAAGGTCTTTTCCAACCTTGTGATTCTGTGATTCTGTGTGACGTATTTATGTATGAAAACTATCTGTATGTACTTATTGTTAAAACTAACAAGACTATCTATTCACTTAATATTGAGAATCAGCATTATACTTCGAAGCATGTAGGCAGAAATAATTTAGAAGTTTGAAGACTATCATTTTGAATGTCCTTCAAAATTAACATACTTACTACAATTACCTATAATATTCTAGGTGGTGAGACTAGAGACATATGAAAATGAACATCTGACTTAATATCTCTGTTCTTCTCTATGGAATTTCTTCTTGTATTTTCATATCTGAATGTTTTTAATAAAAGCTTTTTTAGGGTATTGAATTATATAGCAATTACAGTGAAACATATTACTGTAATATTCAACAAAAAGACACCAAGTCTGTGAAATGATGGAAAAAAAGATGCACCTTGCCTACTTCCACTAGATATGAAATAAAATCTTCCAT
This sequence comes from Gallinula chloropus, assembly GCF_964237585.1. Taxonomy (NCBI): domain Eukaryota; kingdom Metazoa; phylum Chordata; class Aves; order Gruiformes; family Rallidae; genus Gallinula; species Gallinula chloropus. The sequence goes on along the minus strand of NC_140089.1, from coordinate 15,301,673 downwards.
CTCTCGTTGTACAGGTACAAACAGACAGAAAAGATGTCTTAGAACAAAATTAAAAAATGAAAAGAACAATTATAAGTATCTTGAAGTTGAGTTTCTCGACTTTCTTTCTTCATTTCTTTGTGTTTGTCATATGTACAGTTGTTTTCTTACCTTCACCTACATCTCAAGGGCTTCTAATACCGAATAAAAACAATTCTCTAAGTCTTCATGAAAGCCTTCTTGGAAAGAAAAATGCATCATTCTTTTCAGCTTTAGGGTGTAGCAATTTTTCTATCTAGAAATTTTTCTATTGGACTGTGGCAAGTGGAGGTACAGAAGGGACAGGAGAGCTCTTCTCCGATGCCTGCACTGCTCTTTTACATTATTACCCATTCCTGTTACCTTTTAGTTTATATAACCATCACAAACTTACCAAAAGTCACTTCTGAATTGTGATACAACACAGAAAGCTCTTGGGGCAACATCTCCACTTACAAGCCTGCTGTGTAGTGATGAGGCAACATCCTAAGCAATTTTCACAGTGTTTCTCCTTCCTGTTTCTCATCACTGCATCAATTCAAGGAGTGCCTCCCAGTACCTGGCTATCCATTATATCTTCTCTACAAATAAAAGAACCCTTTTTCTTCTTTTGTTTCTCAACTTTGCCTTGACTCAACGAAAAAAAGAACCCTGAACCCCAAATAGCAGAACATACTTTTCCTCATTTAAATTTTACACAGCATTTTTCTATGAGTCTTTAATATAACGACTTCATGCTGAGTGAAGTGTTAGTATTAACACAAATGATGCTGCACTCAAATAATAATGGAAAATCATAACAGACTGTATTTCAAATAGTTATGAGAATGGAAATCCAAGAAAGGTTTTAAAGAACACAGGAAAAAAAAAGTCCATTCTCCAATACATATTTTAATAGGATAAATCTCAGAGACAATTTAATATGGAGATGCAGAGTTCCATTTCAGGGCAATCAGAAGTAACTGTATATACTTCGAGTCATTATTTTGACCTGTTATGAGATATTTATTTCAACTAGACATATGAAAAACAATCAGTAGCATGTTATGAATTAAACATACATTATATTGTTCTTAGAGGGAGTCCCAAGTTGGCCAATCACAACGTCTCTGTATTGAGAAAGCCTGAGAAGAAACAAGATCCTGCTGTAACTAAACAAGGACAAGAAGAAGAGAAAAAAAAAAGCAATTAGCAATCCTGGTAAAGATTAAAGTCTCAGTAGAATTTAAGATGCAAAATAATGCTTAGGGAACAAGGATCACTGTTCGTATTGTGCCTGGCTGAGCTGGAGTTTACTTTCACCATAGTACCATGCTGTGGATCAGTAGTGAGCAAAGTGTTGGTAGCACACCGATGTTTTGGCTACTGCTGAGCAGGGCTGGCACAGCATCAATGATGTCTCTCTAACATCTGCCTCTCCAGTAAACTAGGGATGAGCAAGATCTTCGGAGGGGATACAGTTGGGACATCTGGCCCAAACTGACCAAAGGGATATTCCATTCCATAAGGCACCTGCTCTGCAATATAAGGTAGGAGAAAGAAGGAGGAGGAACCAGGGCATTTGTTATTTGTGACATTTGTCATTTGTGACATTTGTCTTTCAGAGAAACTTCTATTTCTACTGAAGCAATGCTTCCTGGGAAGTGGCCAGGCATTGCCTGCTAGTTGGAAGCAGAGAATAAATCTTCTTGGTTTCCTCCGCTTCTGCACACAGCCTTATGCTTTTGCTCTATTAAACTGTCTTTATCTTAACCCATGAGATATTTTTCTATCTTAATTTTCTCCCCAGCCTGTCTTGCTGAGGAGACGAGTGATAAAGTGACTTGGTGGGCACCTGATGTCCAGCCAAGATCAACCCACCATACCATCCAAATACTAGCAATGCATACACTTAAAGAAGCCTACAGATATTCAGCTTTCAGTACTAATGATATTACAAGTTCCCATGGGGATCTAAAGGTCAGTCATTATTCTATTTCTAGGTATTGTTAAAGCAGGCTTTAAACTGAAGGAATTGAGGTGTGGAGTCCAAAGTGGCAAAGCTCATGCTATTGCATCCCTCTGGAGAATAAGCCAGGCTGATCAGAGCAGTGATGTATGTTCTTCAGTTGCCTCCCAAGAGGTGAACCAGAAAACCAACCATGTCAAATGTCTGTGTGGATATGGTCAACCCTCTTGCACCCCTCCAGACAACCCTCCATGCTTGATTAACTCTCTGAACTTACACATAATGGGGAATAAGAAGAAGAATTAGAGGTCATGGGGCTCATTGCAGTTACAGAGACATGATGGGATCACTCTCATGACTAGGAAACTGTCATGGGTAGCTACGTGATTTTAGAAAGGACAGGCCAGCAAGATGAGGTGGTGGAGTTGCTCTTGATGTGGGAGAACTGCTGGGAGGTATCAAGCACCACATAGGGGTGGATGAAGAATGAGAATGAGATCTTATGGGTCCTATATACAAGAAGGGTTGGAGAGAAGAGCCAGGAAACTACAGGACTGTCAGTCTGACCTCAGTGACAGGCAAGATGATGGAATGCATCATCTCGAGTGCTATCACACAGCATACGCGTGACAACTGGGTAATCAGGCCCAGTCAACGTGGGTTTGTGAAAAGCTGGTACTGCCAAACTAACTTGATCACCTTCTGTGATAAGGTGACCCATTTGGTGGATGAAGGAAAGGGTGTAGTGTACTTAGACTTCAGCAAAGCCTTTCATACCATTTCTTACAGCATTCTGCTTGAGAAACTGGCTAACACTGGCCTGGACAGGCGCACCGTCTGCTAGGTGAAACACTAGATGGTCAGGCTCAAAGAGTTGTGGTGAATGGAGCTAGATCCAGCTGGAGACCGGTCACAAGTGGTGTTCCCCCGGGCTCAGTCCCAGGTCCAGTCCTATTTAACAACTTTATCAATGACCTCGATGAAGGGATTGAATGTTCACTCAGTAAGTTTGCGGGTAACACTAAAATGGGAGGAAGTGTTGATCTGCCTGAGGGTAAGGTGGGTCTTCAGAGGGATCTGGACATGCTGGATCGATAGGATAAGATCAACAGGATGAGGTTCAACAAGGCCAAGTGCAGAGTCCTGCATTTGGGACATAACAACCCTGTGCAGTGCTGCAGGTTTGGGGAAGAGTGGCTAGAAAGTTGCCTGGCAGAGAAGGACCTTGGGGGTGTTGGTTGACTGTAGACTGAATATGAGCCCACAGTGTGCCCAGGTGGCCAAGAAGGCTAATGGCATCTTGGCATGTACGTGAGGCTGCACCTTGAGAACTGTGTTTATTTTTGGGCCCCTCACTACAAGAAAGACATTGAGGTCCTCGAGCATGTCCAGAGAAGGGAAACCAGGCTGGTGAAGGAGCTGGAGACCAAACTTTAGGAGGTGCAGCTCAAGGAACTGGGATTGTTTAGACTGGAGGAGAGGAGGCTGAGTGGGACCTTATCCCCACCTACAATTACCTGAAAGGATGTTGTAGAGATGGGTGTTAATCTCTTCACCCAAGTGACAAGTGATACAACAAAGAGGAATGGCCACAACCTGAACCAGGGCAGGTTCAGATTAGACATTAGGAAAAAAATTCTTTACTGAAAGGGTTATTGGGCATTGGAACAGGCTGCCCAGGGAGGTAGTTGAGTCACCAACCATGCATGTATTTAAAAGACATGTAGACAGGGTGCTCAGGGATATTGTTTAGCTTAGGATGGGAATGGTCGGACTTGATAAACTCAAAGGTCTTTTCCAACCTATTGATGCTTTGGTTCTGAGTTTGAGACTGGAGTTTTACCTCTTAAGACTCTATACAGACACTTCCAAATTATTTCTCTCTTGTTCTGAAATCTTCAATACTAGCAAAGTCTCGGATTTCTCCTCAACTTTTTCACTGATATTTAATAATCGTATAATCATAGCTTTTAGTCTTTTACCATGCTTTTGAGAAGGTTGTGGTGTGTTATTTCAAGGTGGCAGGATCAACTCTTTTTGCATCTACACGTCTATTATTTTATCACATTGAACTGCAGAGAACAGTACTTACTAAACCATGTAGTCACTCATAAGCCTCCCTGCTAGTGTGGATGGTTCAATTTTTTTTAGCTGGTAGTAGTACTGGGCTAAAAATTGGATGGACTGCAAGATGTTCTAAAGTCAGGGATATCAGCACTTCAAAATGTTTCTAAAGTGAAGTACACTTCAGTAGTCACAAAGATATTCTGTCCCAAGACTATGGCAGCCATCAAAAATATCTCCCAATTGTAACCAAGAAGAAAAAAATATTTCCAAAGGCATATAAAGATATTATTTGGGTATGTGGTCAGGTGAATCTAGGGACCTGTCAAGACGTCATTTACTCTCAGCCTGAACAGCCTCCATCCTCTGATGATACACAATATGCCCAACACAGTGCAGTAAAAAAGAGGAGTCTCTAAACTCGTGTCCTGATTATGGTTGTCCTCTCTATAAACGACTTGCAGTGTCAACAATGGGTGGTCTAAAATGTCTAGGAAAACTCACAATAAATACAATGTCTTTATTACTTCGGGGAAAACCCCAAATATACAAATCTGTGTGTGTGTGTGTAACACACATAATATTAAGTGTAATGTTCTATTACATGGCAATAAAATTATATAGATACAGTCAACGTTATAATCTATATTTGCACATGACTGCATATATATTTATGAAGACTTGTAAGGACAGAACTTTCTGTAAGATTTTTCTTAGTGCTGTTTTGTTGTTAAGGAAAATTAAAGAAAATGTACAAACCAAACATAATTATTAGTTCCCTGGTACTACAGTTGCTCCAGTATTACTCATCATTTCCTCTTCTGCATCTGTCTCCCATTAAAGATATATAAATTTTGGAGGAAAACAATTTTTAAAAAGTCTAATTTTACTGTGTAGATTGTATTTTTTAAATATATGTATATTCATGAACAGAACAAAAATCTTAGCAATAATATCGTCTTTTCAGAAAATATCCACAAAAATCCACCACAGCATTTCTAATTTGCAAACATATACATTTGTGCATATGGTATTATACAAAGAGTTAATTTATGCAACTGAGGTGTACTCCACTGACATGGTTATTTATATACCAAATCAAAAAGGTCAATGTTCAAAATGCATAAATAACAACTACTGCAAAAACTTATCAATCTTTAGATTATTTAGATCTTTTGTTTCCAGCAGAAAAATATGCTAGAAATACATTGACAACCATCTGTTTGACGCTAAGAAAGAAAAAAACAATTATGGTGAAAGGACTTTGAAATAGGTATTTTCCTTTTTCAGTTTCTTGCATAATTTATATAAAAATAAGTTGAGCCTGAAAAAAGACTGCAGTTACCCGGTATTTTTGTAGGATTTTTCATAGCATCATAGAATGGTTTGGGTTGGAAGAGATCTTAAAGATCTTCTAGTTCCTATTGCCCTGCCACGGGTGGGAACACTGCCCATTACACCAGGCTGCCCACAGCTCCATCCAACCTGGTCTTTAATGCTGGCAGGGAGGGGAGACACAGTTTCTCTGGGCAATCTGTTCCAATGCCTCACCACCCCCACAGGGAAGAATTTCTTCCTGATACCTAATCTAAAACTGCCTTCCTTCAGCTGAAGGTCATTACCCCTTGTCCTATCATTACCATACCCAGATTTCCTATAGGGCCATTCAGGTACATGAAGGCTACTATAAGGTCTCCTTAGAGCCTTCTCTCCTCCAGGTGGAATCAGCCGAACTCTCTCATCTTATCCTCATACCTCCCCTCTGAACAGCATTTTGGAAATATTCTGGGCTCACTCCAACAGGTTTATGTCTTTCCAGGGTGGAGAATCCCAGTGCTGCATGCAGTACTCCAGGTGGGGTCTCATGAGAGTGGAGTAGATGGGGAGAATCACTTCCCTTGACCCACTCGTCACGCTTTCTGTGATGCAGCCTAGGACACGGCTGGCTTTCTGAGTTGCAAACAGACATTGCTGGCCCATGCTGAATTTCTTGTCCACCAACACTCCTAAATTCTTCTCCTCAGGGCTGCTGTGATCCACTCTCAGTGTTTGTGCTTGGGATTGCATTGACCCATGTGCAGGACTTTGCCCTTGGCCTTCTTGAACTTCATGATGTTCAAAGATCCCACCTCCCAAACCTGTCAAGGTCATCACACAGCTTAGTGTCATTGGGAAACTTGCTGAGAGTGCATTTGATTCTACAGTCCTTGTGGTCAACAAAGGTATTAAGCAGAAAAGTTTAAAAAAAAAAAAAAAATCACTGAAAGAGCGTTGTGGGGATTATTTAATAAAATATCTATTCAGATTTAAAATATCCCAATAAAATGTCATTTGGTCAACTGCATTCCTCTGATTTCTGTGAAGGAAGAAGACATTCTTTTATAAAATGAAGATATTTACCACTTTAACCAAATTCTGTAACTTAGCAAATGCATCTTTCTTGCAATCCTTTTTGGAGGAAAGCATTCCATTCATTCATTTTATCAGCTGTTGTGGGCACCTTGGAGGGAAATCCCATCTTCTGCAACACAGTTTGTCTAAAAGAAAAATATTGTTTAAGTCTGAGAGGATTTATATTCATTTGTGGAATCTGAAAGATTGTGTGCAAGTGTGTGACATAGATTAGTTTTCCAGAGTGCATAACATATGAAAGAACCTGAGATATCCTTAATGAAGTACATTTCAAATAATGAAATACATTGGAAATGGATGTACACAACAGTTCAGTCCAAGAAACGAAGTGAGACACTACTTTATACAAAAATACTTGCTTTATACATGCAGTCTTTTAAATTGCAGCAAGAGATATGTGTGTAATCTCCAGAAAGAAATAAAAGAATTTAAGTAAAAATTAAAACCAAATCATATGCCTAGCACACAATGACAAATATTTAAAATCTTATTTTCCAAGCGCTGTGCCCTTTTCAAGCCCTTAACTACACATAACATAACATTGTTTCTTCTCCTTTAAGTCCAGTCATCAGAACAATAAAATGATGTTATGAATACATCATCAGCAAAGGTTTTTGTGAAAGACACATGTTCAAGAAAAATGACAAAGTCATTTTCACTTAGAATAAATAAAAAACCTGAAGTGCGAAAGAAGGATTATAACCTGATTACCTTCAGGTGAATCAGTCCACCACAGAAAGTCTTTGCCATGTGGGTAAAGTTGAAATAATTATTCCTGTCATGACTAATTAATTATAGAGTTTTCACACTGGAGGGAGACAAATTTGTCTTGAAGTAGGCAAGCCAAGAGTTACCACCTTTTCTCCCGTTGTTTTACTAGTTATTGCAAATTAAAAAAAAATATATTGTATTTAGGTTTTCAGTATTTTCTTCATTTTCTAAATTTCAAAGCTATTTGTACAGTGTGTTCTCATCACAAGGATATAATTATTCTACACATAGAAATAAACTTTTTCAGATCACTCCTCTGTAAGAATAGGACCATCAATTTCAGCATTGTCAGATGAAGTGTAAGGCTTACTAAAGGAAAAAATTCTAAGGAATCTGGGATTCTAAGTTGATTTTCAAAATTGTTAAGATACAAAGGCTAACATTTGAAAACTCTATATTTGACCAAAGGTCTCCTAAACTGTAAGCTTTACTAGTTCCTTAGTCTTTCAAGTGTGAACAGATCTTAGACTTCATTTATCCAGCTGCTTTGGAAATTTCAGCTACAAATGTTATGAAATTAAAACATTGATATAATATCAAACCATGAATAATTTTTTCATATTGGCCTAATACCTTTCAAGAAGTGAAAGTGTCAAAAGACTATTCAGTAGTTGGATGAAAAGTCAAAAACTAAAAAGAACATGGAATATATTTTCAGTTTCTTGTACAAAACATAAGTAATTGTCTACAGCAAAATAAAGACTTTTGAATTTAATTTTTCCACCTCATATTTACCTCTGTCTGGGAAGCAACTAATTCATTACAGTTGTATGTGCATCATTTACACTTTGTTAGAAAAAACACATCAGAACATTTGCAGCTTTAAAACATGTTAGCAATTAGACCTGAGTAAATATTAGGAAAAATGTGTGAAAACCCTTTACATTTGTATAGAAAAATCCACCTTATTCTAGAATATTTTGATGCCAGTTTACTTTATTTCAGCTTTAACTTAGCATGAAACCACAAAAAGTCATGCAAATTCAGGTAAATAACTATTCCTTTGTATATATTTTTTTCTTTGAAAATGTGATAATAAGTGTTAAGATATGGAATAGATGTGTGCAATATTACTGTTTTTTCCTCTTGAGTAGGTGGTATATGGATGTTGTTAGCAGCATTGGTACCTTGTATTACAGATAAATTCACAAATTAGATTTAAATTTGTTGTCAGTAACACAAGGAATTTGCAAGCATTACTAACTGCTATACAAGCCAAAATTCAAATTTTACTATGTATACTTATAGCTTGAATGATTTGAAGAACTGTTGGAAATTAGGAATAATTTAGAATAATTAACATGCTTGAAAATTTTGAGAGATGCTTACAGCCAATTCACTCAGTAAAAAAAAAAAAAAAACAAAAAAACCCCCACATCAATTATCTGTTGTCTTTTCTTACATAAACTCTGTAATTTGCTAAACTTTATTATATCTGTGACGTAAAGAGTAAGCAAATAATAGGACAGGGTACAGTGAAATTACAGGAAATGAGAAAAAGAAGATACAAAACTATCCTCTACAAACCTATGCAAAGTATAAAAGTAGCACTTCATGTCCATAACCATGGATACAAGTGATACCTGGCACTGTCATGCAGAACAAGTACTGTTAAGTCGCAGTAAGAGAAAAAGTATTTTTTTCCAAACCCTGCTAAGTTAAAAAAATTAGAATGTTGTCAGTATTGTATTTTTGTAAGAGTGGTTTTGCTCAATTAGGTTTTTAAAAGAGAATAGTCTATAACATTCCAACTTTGTTCTTCTCAGATCTCAAAGTGAATTTTATATGATGAAATTTTGAAACTGAATCAGTATGTTTGATGACCAGCATTAGGTACCTATGGAGACAAACTTACTTGTTCAAATGTAAACAGCAAAGAAACAAATGGGAGATAAAAACATTCAGATGAGTACTGGTCAGGCCACCCATTTTTGTTTCCTAATAAGTAATCTGGACTCTAGTTTTCAGTAGTTGGGCAAAATGTAACCATGAATAGCTCTGAATGAGACAAAAATGTAAATGGTTGTATGTTTTATAAAACAGATGGAAGCATAAAAGTCTTTATATAAATTAATAAAGAAATATGTATAACTATATATTACTACACAAAAGATATAGTCTAGCTCAGACACGTGGTCGTATTTGTTGTCCAGTTCAATTTGTACTGACTAAATAATTGCATAAGATTACACAGCTTCCTTCTATTCTTTTTTTTTTTTTTTCTTATGTCTTTCTGTGGTTATGTCCAGTTCCATTGAGTTTTACAGAATGAAGACCAACAGCTTGGGATTTTACTTCTTCTACACAAACATTTTATTTCTATTAATATAATTTTAATGTTTCATCTTTGTTTCATTTTCTTTCTGGCAAAAGTTATTTATTACAATTAATTTCGTTGTATTATTTTGCCTGAATTTGGTGAAATTTATTGTTCAGAGACAACGTTCCAGAGTTCTGCCCCTTGTGGTTTAAAAAAATATTAGTAGTAATTCTTCTTAGTAAACTTTTAAATTTATAACATTCTAATCACAGTCTTCTTTTTTTATCTCCTCAGCATGTGCGACATACAGTAGCTTGTTTGAGTTTTCAAGACAGTCTAAAATTACAAAGTGAAATTGCAACTACTGCCATGTTGAAAAACAGTTTTAGGAGGATCATCTGTGAACAGGTATTTTGGGAAATAATCAATTTATTTCTACTTTCTTTGAGCCTGGTATAAGTAATGTATGACATAACTAGCCAATCCTGTTGAATGTTGCAGAGCTTTCTTGATAGAGCAGACAAAACCAAGACTTTGCTGTCTTCTTGGTCCTCCTGAGAGAATAGAATATACAACATATCCATGTGTAGTTTTTGTACATGACTGTTACAGGGAGCTTCATGGAGAGATATCACTAGAATTTTTTAGTGTCTCAGTCATGACACTTTTTATGATCATTGCATAAATGCTCTGTGCATACATCTAAGGTTTATCACTGGCATCAGAAATCTCATCTGCTGAAATAAGCATGTGTTTCCCAACTATTTTTACAAATTATGGCAGTGTGCATAAAAATTTATTACTTCACTTTCAGCACTTCAAAGAAAATTTTAAAGGAATGTTTATATTAAAGAAACAACATGAACTATTTGCCCTTATGTTATACTGTGGCAAACTTGGCCAATGAAAGTTTCAATTCGTTCTAAATTTCATATGAAAGGGATTACAGTGTTGTTTTAGGTGACAGGAATTTATAACATTCTTGAACCAGGCAAATTCTGTAGTTTTAAAATATATGATTGATAAGACAACTGTTTGTGTACGAAGTGATGCATGCAAAAATATACTGAAAGTTATGAAGGACTTAGAGACTTGTAAAAATGTTTCAGAGACCAGAAAAGCACCCATCCATGAGAAGTGCTAGACCTATCTTCCAGCCAAACCAAAATTATCACCTCCACATTATCAATATCATTGGAAGATACCCATTTATATGTACAATGGCATAAAAAATTGTTGCTTCACAAAATGATTATTGTTTTTTATCATCAGCACATTTGCCTGCAGAATTTACTGATGTGCATTAAGAATTATACATAATTTGAAATATCAGAAAAATTTTGCATGCTCGTCAGAAAGATAAGCTCTATGTCCTTAAAATACATGGTTCTGATGGTGGACTGCATGTCAAAATTATATGTTCCATGTTAAGCAAATTAAATTTCCTAATAGCAGCAATTCCTTCTGCCATTAAGATCTATGAATTCATTAACAGAACCCATAAACTACAAATAGCCAGAAATTTTACATAATAACATAACGATTGCCACATTCTTCAAAAATAAGCTAAAGTGGTTTAACTTGTAAGCAGGAAGAATTTAATTCAAATCTTACACACAAATTTTCAGAACTCTTATTGTTGAAACGGCATTGAAACATCTTATTTGTCATAATACTGACTATTTCAGTTTGTCTAAAGTAATTCCACTGAGCATCATCAGACAATGTTATGAGCCATGCCTGTTGTGTAGCACACTGAATGATCATATCTGTTCTTTGTTGCTTTGTAAAATGAAAGGTCTCAGGTTAAAATTACAGGCATTCTTATGTTGAGAAACCCTACACATAGCTCTTTGTCTTCCATGATTTCTGAGGAAGCATGAAGTTAGTGGTTATTAGAAAACTGAAAGTGATTGTGATTAATATTTCTCCTCTCATAGAAAGAAAAAAATCCCTAATTCATAGAATCATAGAATGGTTTCAGTTGGACCTTCAAGATCACTGAGTCCAACCATCCTAGACCATGTCACCAAGTACAACATCTACTCTTCTTTTAAACACCTGCAAGAATGGTGACTCAACCACCTCCCTGGGCAGCCTGTTTCAATATTTAACAACCCTTTCAGTAAAGATTTTTTTCCTAATATCCAACCTAAACTTCCCCTGATGCAACTTCAGATCATTGAATAAGCATTATATACATGCTTACATGCATTCTCATTGATTCCTGCTATTACATATTATTTTGTACATTTTTGGTGAAAAGTTCCAGTGAAAACATGAAAAAATATGCAATAACATATCAAGAATTCCATTATCCTTAGGATAGAGTAAACAGAGTTACTTTAGTCATCTTTATGATAGTAAAAGAGATGTGATATGATTTAATTAAAATCAACAAAAATCTCCACAAATGTATATGTAAAGATTAGTTATAACTGATGGAATAAAAAACCAAACCAAACCAAAGAAAAAAAAAAAAGAAAATAGAAAAATAAAGGAGTGTTTGCATCCTTTGAGGGAAACAAAACCACCACAGAACTTGCTTTAAAGGTCAGTAAAGGATCACCAGGGACTGATATCATCACAGGCTTTTAAAGTGCATTATCTCAGAGATGCTTTGCTGTTTCTTTTCCCTGCTTTGGGAGAGAAGGGGGAGTAAGAAACACAACTATTGCAAGATTAACACTTTAGGTAAATTTCTTACTTAATTCAAAACCACACACTTCCATAAAATCAAAATCCAGAAAACACCTCACTATCAGCAGTTTGTTAATCCCTGCTTCCAAAATCTGAAACAGATATAAGGAATAATATCAAATGTTTTGTGAAGTTAGTATATTTGCATGATTTCTATGCTTCTCATAGCCCTGCTCTTCACAAGTCTCCAGGGCTTCAATCTCTAATGTCTGCCATTCACTTCTGCGTTAAGGGATAATGCAGTACCAGCTGCAGAGACTAACAACTTACAAGGGAAAAACTGACCAGGTCCAGCTTTAGAATTTAGGTTCTAATCCAAAATCCTGAAAGTTAAGCACAGGTTTATGAACTTCCCTGATTTGAGCCGTGTACACAATTTGGGTCTACAGTCATCCAGTATTCAAAAATAACTTCAATGAACAAATATATGACAAGCAAAACAAGTGAAATTTTATTTTTTTCAAAGTGGGGTGAAGAAATCCTACTTTTGTTTAGTAAAGAAAAAAATTTAACCTTCATAATACCATCATTTGCATAATATGAAAACTTTATCTGTGAAGATGATCAAAATCTGAGAATTAATTTACCTAGGCATACATGCAGATCTTTCATTTATACAAGTATATCTGAATCTATACTCATTTCCCTTATAATCTGTATGTATTTTCCACAGTAACAATGAAAGCAGTTTTAGCCAATTATTGACCCAACCCCATGATGTTGTTGATAACACTAAAATATACACTTAAAAAATTATATTTATACTAGTATCTTCAGTTAGTATCATGTTCTATTTAAACATTTTGAAGTTCAAATCAACAATCCCTCTTTATGCTCATATCAACCTTTTACCAAACAAAAATTCCATGTAACATAAAGGGTCATCTATGACACTATTTATGGTGAATGACATTTACAATTTGGTTCTCAGAATGGGATTTTTTTTTTATGACTGTGTACCTTTACACAGTAAAGAACGCATGAAAATGTCACATAAGTGAACAATATCCTTTCCTGCATAATTGGCTTCTCAGACTATTTTTTGCTACCTTATAGAAAACTAAAAAATACTTTCACTTGAAATACAGAATTCAACTGTTTGTAACATCCCTGAGGAGAAAGAGTTGAGGGTTTTAATTGATCTAAAACTCAGCATGAATTGTTGAGCATGAGTGAGTTCAAGAAGTGTCTGGATGATGCACTCAGCCACATGCTGATGAAACTGAGTCACACTTGTCTGGTCCTGTGTGGAACCAATACTTGGACTTGATGATCCTTATGGGTCCCATCCAACTCAGTATATTCTATGATTCTATTAGATTGTCAGAGGGATGGAGTACCTCTCCTATGAAGACAGAGTGAGAGAGCTGGCACTGTTCAGCCTGGAGAAGAGGAGATCCTGGTGAAACTTTATAGCAGCAGTCCTGTAGTAGCTGAAGGGGGCTACAGGACAGATGGGAAGGGACTGTTTATCAGGTAGGGTAGTGATAGGACAAGGGGTAATGGCATTATGCTGAAGGAAGATAGATTTAGATTAGACATTAGTAAGAAATTTTTCCCTGTGAGGGTGATGAGGCCCTGGCAGAGGTTGTCTAGAGAAGCTGTGGCTGCCCCCTTCCTGGCAGTGTTCAAAGCCAGGTTGGATGGGGCTTTGGGCAACCAGACCTAGTGGAGGATGCCTTTGCCAATGGTAGAGGGTGTGGGGGAGGTGTGTAAAACTAAATAATCTTAGAGGTCCCTTCCAACCCAAAGTATTCTATGATTCTATGTTTGTTTTCTTTGATACTCAGAGACAAGTTTCAAAAAAATTCATATACATAGTAAATATTTTACTTCTTCAAGAGACCTGCATCTGCTGTGTGTATTTTTAAAGAGAGGTGTATCAAGGTCTGGGCAGTATTTAATCAAGAAATGGTCATTTAATAATCCAGAGGTGTCTTTCCATTTATCTCCAGTTTTCGCTACTTGGAATGAGACATTTATTTCTTCCAGAAATTCTTGAACACATTAAAAATACATCTTGGCTTCTATTTCAAATAAAAATGATATGCCTTTACTGCTATGGCTATCACAGCTGCTCCTATCATAAAGATTATTTTCTAATGGACCGCTTTCTTCTCCTGCTTGCCTCAAGACATTTTATTAAGTTCAGTTTCAGAGGAATAGGGGGAAAAATGTCAAAGAACTGTGCCTTCGCAATTTTTTCTTTTCTGCAGTGAACTGGTAGTATAATAAAGACAGCTTTTGTCTTATCCATGGGAAAAGCAAAATGCAATGTACCTGGGGCAGAATTTGTGAACGACTACACCCAGGAGCTAGTTAGAGAGGAATTTGTCTCCTCGAGGTGTTTAAGTTAATCCTATATCTTAGTGTCAGAAAATTACTTATATTCACAGTATGCAGCACTGTAGCAACTTAAGTAAATATTTTCCTGATTTATCAAGGGGTTCTTTCATTCATCCCTTCCCCTCTCTTACTTTTAAATACAGTAGCACATCTCAGGCACCATACATTCATTTGCATCAGAGAAAAGTGTATTCTACACATGAAAAGTTAGTTCTGGCATGTTTGTACTTTACTGATATGAATCTCCCCTGCAGCCCAACCCAAAGATTTAAAATAGTGTATAATAAATTTTTTTCCTTGAACCTATGTAATAGATAAAACCAGTCAATACGAAGCAAGAATATCCTGAGGTGATACAAACAGGAAGACAGCACAAGGCTACATAGAGTGAAAGAGAATATCTTTTGGGAAATAAAGAGAATAAACTTGAAGATTATATCAATAGCAGGGCATAATGGAAGATAGAAATAATAAATGTTTACATACATTTATAGCAAAACCCTTTCATTCCACACCTAGAAATAATGACCTAACAGAATGGGAAATAGAGCCAACAATGTAGAAGAGATGTATAGACGAAATGACTTTTTGAGGGATCTATAGATGTTTGTGGTCTACTGAAAATAATTTTTCTACACATAAGTTTAAGCTTTCCTTTTCTTGACAGTGTTGATTGGCAGGTTACCAAGTGTACAACAGGATGCCTGTAGACTCTTATAAACTATTAATGTTCTCTAAATTTTTGGGTCAAATTCTGAGATGTAATCCGTCAGCATTTGTTTCAGCTCCAGAAAAGCTTAAGATATTTGGCCATCCACAGATTTTTCAAGCAATTTGTGCTGGGGTAATGAGGAAATGAAAGAGTGCTTTTGGAAAACGGGTGCTTTTCATTAAGTCCCTTACACAAAGGGAATTTTTGCTAGGGACTACCTAGGCTACACTGAAGTCAGTTTTTCTTAAGTACATCAATATAGCTACCATTCCAACAGAATAACTGCCAAATCTCTGTGGTACTGATAATTCATGCTGTGATGTTTATATTATTGTGGACTAAGGATGCCTGCATTTTATTTAAGCTCTGCTGTTGAACTTTTAATTAAGTAATTTCATTACTTCTTATTTCACATTCTCTCAATAATAAAATTCAAACTATAGAATTAAAAAGGTTATAAAAACCTGAATTTTTTTTCATTGATAACATTAGTAATTTTACATGTCCTCAATTAACAAATATTGATGTTCTATCAGTATGATAACATCTTGCTAACAGATTTATAAAGTAGGAGATACATCTTTACATATAGGTCATTGTCGTAAAGGACTCCCTTCTGAAGGGGACAGAAGGCACAATCTGTAGACCAAACCCACTACATAAGGAAGTTTTCTGCCTGCTTGGGGTCTCTGTTAAAGATGTAGCAAGAAAACTTCCAACGCTGGTCAGACCCATGGATTATTATCCCCTTTTAGTTTTCCACATAGGCAGTAATGAAATACACACAAGAAAGCTGAGGGCAGTTAAAAAGGTTTTCAGGGCCATGGGAAAAAATGCTCAAGGGATCAGGAGCACAGGTAGTGTGCCCACTTTCATTCCAGCTACAGGGAATGATGAGGGAAGAAACAAGAACCGGATAAAGTGCATCTACACCAATACACCAATGTCCAGGAGAGGAAGGAGAAGGTATATGCACTCTCAAAATTACTCTAGCTTTGACCCTGAAAATACAACTGTCTCCCACGCTACATCTTCCATATGCTTTCCACTCTGTGTCTTATGTATGTCACATATTCAGTATAGGGTTTGGGAGTTTTTTAATATTTTACAGAGATGATTTTCTGGCAATCATTTCTGAAAATCACAGATGCATGAAAAACCTGTGTCAAACATTTCAGAAAAACATCATTTTAATAGCAACTGTTCAATAATAGTGTAGGCAGCAGTGAAAACTAACATAAACGTTCAGATCTGTATGGCATGGATGAGATTTTAACAGCAGAAATTATATTGCCTGCTTTTCTCTTAGAAGGAAGAGGAAGAGGTAGTATGACTATACTTTGTTTAAAAAGTTCAGAAGTCATCTCCCAGCATAAAAAGCATTAAGTGCAACAGGAAAACATCCTTAAACCTCGGTGTGTAAGTGCTACATGTCCTGATAATCAAGCTGCTGAAAACAGTATTTCTTTTAAATGCCTTGACCTTAGAACTGAGATGGGGAGGTTTCAGTGAAGAACAAAGGAGAGATGAGGTATTTAACAGATTAACATCTCTTAAGATTTTACTTTTCATGACTCTAAATTTTGACCCTGAATAAGATTTGAAAAAAAACATGAAGTGGATAAAAAAAAAATCTTTTTTGTCTCTGGTCTGTGCTTCTAGAATGAATGGGAGAAAGTGAGACGCGAGACTTGGCTTCAAGATATGAAAGGGAGGCATTTTAACTTAGGAGAATTCTAAAGAAAACTGTATTGCTGACTATGATGATCCTGAAGAAAGTAGTTTTGCCTTTTATTCCCTAAATAGGCATTGGACATACATGGAACCCAGTTCAGAAAAAAAAGGTTTTATTGACATATTTTTCTCTTCACACTTGACATGGGCATTACTTTACCCTGTTATATACCTATAAAATGAAGTCAACAATATTTAAAAATTTCTCTTCACTGTTTTGACAGACTAGAATGTTTGTATGAAAAGCTCAGCAGGATGACCAGAAACTCATGTCCTAATGCAGAAAATGGCCAAAGAAATCTTTCACAGCATACCAGCTAAACTAACGACATCTTGATTTTATCCAAAAAAATATTTTCAGTTTAGTCCCTACTAATTTATTACTACTTGTTATTTATTTTTGTTGTTTGAAAGAAACCCCACAATTATAAGAATGGGAGTAATCCTTTCCCTTATTCTGGTCCTTCCTTCTAACCCACCTTCCTAACTTTTATTTTTATACCTCTCTCTCTAAATGTCTCCCTTTTTCCTTTCACAAGGAATGACAGAGTTGTGTCTCTTTGTTGTGACTGGATCCATTAAGAATAAACAATCATGGAAAGAGATGAGCACACGAGTTTATCTGTGATATTGCTTTAGTTCAGTTCTGTCAGGTGCCTTTGAAATCAATCTCTCACCTGTTACTGTGTCCTCTCCTTTATTTCTTAGCAGAGAGTGATTTCAGTCAGAGGCACAGACCAGATATTTTGGTTATATGTGAAGTAGGAGGTGTGCTCTAACTGGTCAGCTGTGATTACAAACTTCCAAATTATCACAAATGTGTGTGAAAGTGCAATCAATCTCATAAAATAAAATCTAGTTGTTTGGAAACCACCTCAGAAATGTTGATGTTTTTTCTCCTGAAAAGAAATATAGCCATCCTATTTGGAAGTAACAATCACTACTTCAGAAACTATTGAACCCCTGAGAATGGGAAAGGTGAAGAAATCATAAACTCAAGTTGTACAACATCAGTAAAGACTCTTTTAGCATACATAATTCGGTTTTCATGAGCATTTTTAAGAAGGCACGTATTTTGAACACCCTTCATTTTCCAAGAATAGTTTATTGCTTTATCATTGTAGAAAAATATGAAGCTTTCATTAATAGCTATAAAAACTTTTTGCTATCTCTAACTATGGAAGAACTTAAAAATTAGTACAGCTAGATGTTTTGTAGGGCCCATAAAAATCCTCTCATTGAGGGCAGCACAAGATGCCCACATACAGGGAAAATAAACCGGGCTCTTTGAATAGTTAGTTGTTAAGGGCAAGTGTATATACCCTGAAAGGATAAATAATATAAATTAGTACTAACATATTTTGCCAAATCACTATGATATTTACAACATACTGCTACAGCATATTAGACACACACCCAATAGATCTTTAAACTGGATTACAACTGTTACACAGGAAATGACACCACCTACTGCCATATCAAATAAAGTTGAAAAGAAATAAGAAAGTTCAATAGTGGACAGTGTGTGGGAAGAAGATACTTCATTTTTGTTGAACTCTTCTGGTTTTAGTTCAACACTTCAATGTTCCTTTCCCTTACTTTTTTCTGGGTCTAGTCTTATCCCTGTGTTGTACAGCAGTCACTGGACCATGGCAGCAGCACCTACTAACAGACAGAGGTCACCTGTTTTGGAGCATGGTAAACCTTTCTTAATAAAAAGAAGTTTCACCGAGAATTAATCTGTGGGGGGGTTTTTTGAGACCTGCAGATCCAACAAACCTAGGGTGAATGTGAATTAATGAGATTCAGTTCAGAGAGAAGGTGGTAAAATTATTACGATGTTTTTAATTGGTGTGGTGTTATTTTTTCACGTGCCTCTCCTGCATTTAATCGAAGGAAATGAACATTTTACACTATTAATTTAGAAAAGAGACAAGTAATAATTTTTCAATATGATTCTAACATTAGGTATTACCCAGAGTCACCAAATACTGAGTTTTGGCATGGCATATATTTCTTGGATCAAATTTCAGCAGCAAATTGCAAAACACCTTAAAAGGATTAATGCCATGCAATTAATGTTCTAGAATTCAGAAAAAAAAAAAAAAAACAAAAACCAACCAAACATGTATTATTACCACCTTTAGGCAGATGAACTAGTATTGGGCTCCCTGTAGGATGAAATTACTAGATGAAAGTAGCTGGCCTGAACCAAGCATGGAAATAGACTACATGATTCAATAGTTCTGTTTGGCTCTTAGATGTATGAATGTATAAACAGGGAAACCGAAGCATGGATTGGTATAAGTCAAGATCTTCAAAACTATTTATGCATTCAGGCATGCACAGAAAAGAAAAGCTGCCTTAGTGGAGCAGAAGGGCGACTGATTATGTTTTAATGGAAAAACACAAAGTGCTGAGGCAGATTCTTTTAAGGTAGTTCCCTACTGTTGATAGTTTAACAACAGGGGCTTGGGTAGTTTGAAAGAACAGCTTCTGATTTTCCACCCTATCAAATGTGAATTGGAAAATACCAAAAATGAGCACATTTCTCCAGAGGACAAAGCTGAAAATGTTAAAAGAATATATACTGCTTGACTTAACTCAGGGACTGCATACATCTAACTCCAGACAGGCTAAAACTAAAGGATCCTTGAGATAGTTCAGAGCTTTGATCTTGTTTTACAGGGACTAATTGGTTTAAAACACATGCCATAGCTGCAGAATGAGTCAGGTCCTATTTCATCATGAATTTAAAGGACAAATCACATGTCTTCCTATAATATTCTCTAGTAGTAGAACTAGCATATTCATGTTGTTGCTGTACAACTTAATTTTAATGTCAAACATATTTGGCCAGTACAAAGAGGGAGGGGCATGTGTGACAACTGATGTGACTGGAAGAATGAAATTTTCAAGCTGTTTGACAGGGCACTCGTGGCTTTTTAGCCCTAACTCAAGTCCCAAAGGGCATCAAATGAGACCTCTTAGGTCATATGATGTTGGGTATGGAGAGAACACAACAAAAAACCTCAAATGAATTATGACTAGGCAACAGGGTGGTTAGTATATTATTTATAAAAATGGAGCAAGTAATTTTCAGCAAATATTCCCTGCTCAATATATTATATGCCTCTGGAATTATTTAACCAAACATTTCCTTGACAACATTTCTTGATTTAAAGTACAGGCTTTTTGGTGGTGTTTTGTTTTGTGGTCTTTGGCTTTGTTTTTGTTTTCTTGTGAACAGATCCTAAGCTGTCATTGTTTTCATACCTGTTTTTTTGAAGATAGTTTATTTACCTCTACAGCACCCAGCACAGTATATGAGAAAAACAAAACAAATAAAATTTCCTGGTAAAATTAAAATAATTTTTAAAAGATAGAACAGAAAATATCAAATAAATACTTTTAATTTTACCTGAGATAGTAAAAAACTAAAAAAGGGGGTGCATTTCCTTGCAGCCCATAGGATGTCTATCTGTTTCTGGATTTTTGGTGATCAAGTACACGCTATACCTTTTTTAACATTTACACTTGTGATGCAATGCCTGAAAGTACCATTTGTTGTTTGTGAAACCAGTGGCCTGGATGAGCTTGAGAACTGAGACAAAAGAATTGTAAAGCCAAGAAGTCTTTACCAATAACACCTCCTGCTAGCTCTTTTCAAGTCAAACTATGAGCTCACTTTCTCTCAGATGAGTTAAAATGCTGGCAGGTTTTTTAGGAAAAATTTCCTTATGTAGCTGGTTACAAAATATTTGAACACAAGGATGCAGTGAGAAAGGCATCTTAGAAACCTGTACACTTAGGAGGAAATGGATCCTCCTTTTTTTATTGGACAGTTGCCAAGCCTTTAAGATTTTATGCAGCTTTTGTAATTGATGAAAGGTATTCCAAATAATGTATGGGCCAGCATGTTCCTTGAAGGAAATATTTTTAAAGTAGAAGACTTGCTTAGTCAACTTCACTGTCACTGAGAATTTTACTGCAGGGACTACTAGACTGCTATGTGAGAGCTGTGAAGTACAGAAGAATTGCCTATATATTATAAATTAATAGGACTATATAGTTAATAAATTTGTTGAAAATAAATTTTTTAATGCTTAAAAAAGACTTTCTTTTTATATACAAAAATTACTTAAGAAACATTTTTCAACTCAATTCTAATTTTTGTACTTTAAGAGTAGTAACCTAATCTGAAGTGTCACCCCTAAAATAACTGCTATCATATACAGTGTTAGGAAATCTTCCCAGTTTTTAACTACATTTTTTTAATAATAAGAGGAATTTCCTCATTTATAAAGCAACAGTGGAGATGTGGGGAAATTAAGAAGGTGCAAATTTGTTTTTAATATAAATGTTGTTAAATTCAAGTGTAATTTGAAGTGTTGGACTGAGTCCAGATGAGAGTCACAAAGATAATCTGATGGACAGAGGACCTCTCCTATGAGAACAGGTTGAGTCACCTGACTTGATCCACCTGGAGAAGAGAAGGCTCCAGGGAGATACTACAGTGGCCTTCCAGTACTTAAAGGGGACGTACAGAAAAGATGGAGAGGGACTATTTACCAGGGCATGTAATGATATAATAAGGGGTAATGGTTTCAAACTAAAACACGGTAGATTTAGATTAGATATTAGGAAGAAATTCTTTACTGAGGGGGTGTTGAGGCACTGGAGAAGGTTGCTCAGAGAAGCTGTGGCCGCCCCCTCTCTGGCAGTGATCGAGGCTAGGTTGGAAGGGGCTTTGGGCAACCAGGTCTAATGCAGGGTGTCCCTGCCTATGGCAGGGGGAATGGAAGTAGATGAAATTTAGGTCATTTCCATCCCAAACCATTCTATGATTTTGTGATATACTTGGAAACCATAAATGTATAAAAATATTTAAATGTCTTTACATTAAAACTCTAAATGGCTAGTGAAAGTACAGCAATTAGAAGCATAGGTAAAGCACAGCTAAAGCAGGATGACCTACAGCAGGTTGCACCTCTTACATTGAAATGAAACTTCATGTGTTCCAGTTTATGTCCCATGCACTTATCCTGTCACTGGGCACCACTGATTTATATGTATATATATATATATATATATAAATCCTCTTCATTCTTCTATTCCCAGGCTACACAGCCCCAGGTCTCTCAGCCTTTCCTCATAGAACAGATGCTGCACCCCCTTCATCATCCTCACAATCTTCTCCTGGACTTCCCCAGTAGTTCCCTGTCTTTCTTGAACTGGGGACCCCAAAACTGGACACAATACTGCAGATGCGGCCTCATCAGTAGAGGGGGAATGTAACCTCCTCCAACCTG